>NW_027130587.1:6360714-6996785 GCF_026122565.2 Emydura macquarii macquarii
AAGTGAGTTATTTGGAGCCCTATTGGACATTGGAAGAAGGCAACATATAGCCCTTTATTTACAGCAGCTCTCTCCAGCTAAGTGCACATGGAGCAAGCCCCTCTACTCCCTCCCCAAAGAGAACTCAAATGCACAACAAGGTCATTTTCCATAGACAAAATAGTCTGTTTAGAACTTGAAAATAGTTTTGCTATTAGAGGTCTGTATGTGCTAATCTTAGCATGCATTGTAGTTGGTGCAAGGTATAAAAGTGCACCAAGTAACTCAGGTCTCATTACTCTTAAACTAGGGTTAACATGAACACTACACATTAGTTAGAATGTCAGCAAGAATTTTTAACAAGCCAGGGTACACTCAGTTTTACTTGGATTGCTGGTACTTACTACAGTGTATCTGGAGGACCAATAATGAGGACTTCCCATCGGTAAAGATCATTGTCGTCTATTAAACCTGCTGAAAAACCTTCCACTGGATTTTTGTTGAGCTCTGTTTAAAAACAAGAAACAAACTTGTGATCCTTTACATACTTTAATACAATCTGCATACTTAACAACTAGCATAGGGAAGATGGGAAGAGGATGATGGGTTATAAAAATAGTCACTTTTAGATCACTGGTTGGGGTCTGGTGTCAGTAAGTACCCTTAACTCATCACCATCTGCAAAAAACTTTCCCCCTCCACCTAATTTTCTATCTACAAGTCCTGTACCTAGTGAGTAGATCCCTAATCTGCCTACCACAGAAGAAAGGTCTTCAGTTTTTGGCCTAGGAGGAAATCCTGAGAAAGTAAGTGCCAGAACAAGTTTGAGGCTCAGTAGGCATGCTAAAGGACTTTAATTCAATAATTAGTCCTGCAGACCTCTACATTTTGACAAAATAGCAATGGAACTTTTTACTATTTAGTGTGGAGTGTTCATTTTAGCCTTGTCAGCCTAAACATAAGGGCAAAATTGAATAATCTGTACCATTCTGTATTTGAAAAGTTAGTATTTTTTTAAACTAATATTTTCTTTTGATGGGACAGTGAGGAGAGTCAGAATCCAAAAGAGTACCACAATCAGTGAAGTATCCCTACAATTTAGTCAATGTAGTGGTTCATAAGGTTCACTTGGGCCAAAGGTAGTCTAGTGGGATTAGAGTCAGGAAAAAGACTAGAAGAGACTAGTGCCAGGGCTTCTATTTTGTCACCCACACCCACTGGGGGGTTATTTATATCTTGCTTGTTGAGCTTCCAGGCTGGCCATATAGGTTATGGTGACTGCTGGATGGGAAGTGTGTCAGAAGAGGACTAAGTCTACAAGCCCTGTATAAGTCTGAATGATCTGGATATCTTTAGAGTTTCAGTGCATGACTGAACTTTCATTCGGAATTTCCAAGATCTGGGAAAATGGATACTGAAGTGTACTGAAGCACTTTTGACAGCAGTAGCCTCTTCTGCAGGTGCAGAGAGAATATTTTCTTCATTTCAGTTTATTCAGCTAGTTTGGTTCCATGACTAGTTATGGTTAAGAAACCAAGTGGGAGTTGAAAAGGCTGGGAAAGGAAAAACTAGCCTTCCTATCTATGAAGAAAAACTAGATGAGACACAGATCTTGGTTTAAAAAAATAATCTTGAACATAATGACCAGAAACAAGTATAATTCACAAACTATAGCTAATATATCTGTTAATTTTAAATGCAAAATGGTTTTAGTAGACTCAAATATCCAGCACATTCACAGTAGTTTTATTTAATAAAAAAGTGTTTGTATATTTAACTGAATTTGGATGTCTGTCCAGATACTGGTTGACAAATCCAAGTCTAATAATGCATCCTTCATCTGCTCTCCCCCCTCCCCCGGGCATAACTAAAAAGATAACTTGCATTTATTCCAATTCTTTAAGCTATATAATTGCTTAAATAAGAATGTAGATATAGTATATCCCCGATTAGCAAAATACAACTTTTGTAACTAAACATGGCCTTCACACTAATCAAGATATCAATCGTTATAAGCCAGTGAGCCTCTTCTCCCTACCTCCCTCACCCTCCAAGAGGAAGTAAAAATAAATCAATTTTAGTTGTTTTGCAAGTTAAGGTTTCTTGCTAACGTATAAACACTCATGATTACAATTGGAGATTTAAAATTAATACCCCCCTCCCCTTAACTGTCTAGAGGGGCTACAGGCATTTTTGAACTATCAGGCCCTTAAGCTTAAACTTACTCAATCCTTCATAACCAAGCACGTGTATCTCTCTATCCTCATTCATGACATTCTTCATGTGACCTGCTGGACACCTCTCGGGCCTCTATCAATCTACCCCGTCACCACCACTTTACCACCCCGAGTTTCTTTACTGCTCTTTGAGCATCAGATTCAGTCTCCTTGCCCTTCAGGTCAAGCTTTTGAGCATTGCTGTTGCTTAAGACAACAATCCAATAGGAATATACCTATTCTGTGCTGCTCAAGTGTTGTTCTGCAGTGTGGTAACTCAGGCTAATTTAACTAGACAGAGTTGGTCTGGCCTTTTCTTCAAGCATTAACTTTGCTCCTATAGGCTATCGAAGTAATAGCTTGATTTTATATACCACTGAGTGGATGGATTTGTTGTGCATATGAGGAGGAGACCAAGGGAGAGCAAAATCAGGGAAATGTAATGGTATCATCCTTGGTCACTCACTTAGCAGGAGTCAGATGTCCAGTCTGGAGCCAGCTATAAGAGCCATCTCCAACACTTACGAGCCATCATGGAGAACTAGGCAGTTCCAGATAGCTAGAACCAGTCCCATGGAGAACTTTGAATACCAGGATCTCTTGACGCATCTTTGAATTAACTCCCCACTGAATAGAGCGAAGCACCCACAAGAAGGGAGCATGCAGACAGTGTTCATAGCAAGTTCTAATATTATACACATGGGCTGCTGTGTCTTGTACTGATTAGAACCTTTACTGACTGAAGGACTCTGCATTTAAAGGCAGCAGATGAAGACAACACACTTACAAAGCACTATGAAACAGGTAAGTCAATTCCCAACTGAGGTAATTACTGCTTGCAGCTGGCATAAGCTGTGCCTAGGCACAGATGCATACAGGTTAGGGGAAACTTGGATGAAACAGGGCCCATTAGTGGCAACAACAAATTAAGGGGGGAGGGCACCCAGTGCTTGAAACCCCCTTGTGACACTGGGCAACAGGAGTCAACCAAGAATTGGTTTTAGGCACCTCACTTCTTTGTCTTCCTTGGCCCTCTTGTTTTGGGTAGTTTTCTGTATTTAGGTTTTTGAAATTGAAGTTTGCAATTGTGTGTTAACTATATCCATGATCTTTGTACCTAACTTAAGGTGCAATTACTTGTATTGTCAGTATTGCAGCCTGCAGTTACATGATAAAAAGTGGTTTTGGTTTGTGCTGCACCTATGGAGTCAACCTTGGCTATGGTTCAAATAATAAATGCACAACAAAACTACCAGCATTTCCCCTATCCACCAGCACTGCCTTTATATAGGCCTAGAGCCCTTTATACAAATCCAAAAGCAAAGCAGAGGTGTCAACAAAATGACTAAGCAGAAAGAGCCCCATGGCTAAATGCAGCAGCTATGTATGGCATCTAAACTTTTCAACTTGCACTCAGACAGACCACGACTGCACATGAACACTTAGTCAAAGCACTCTGCACTACATTACAGAAGACAGCCATTACGCTTCTTAATACTAGAAGTAAGAATGTAGTTGATAGCGACCACTTATTCAATAAAGTTTATATAGCTTGTCTGAACACTCATTGAGTTCAGGGCTAAAGATACCAGGTAACAGCCACCAATCCAGCAGTGTTGAAGACTAGGGCTCAGGCTCTTTGAGAGTCTCATTTTCTAGCTGCTTGTATTTCCAATATCAAGCTGTGACTATTAGCATCATAGCACATCTCAATTAGACAGGATACAACTAAGGTTTGAGTCTTCAGCTACATCCCTTCATTGTCTACTTGCACACTCCATGGCAGAGCTACTGGTTCTCATTCTGAATAGTTTTAGATTAGTGGCAGTAGGAAACTACTTATCTCTCTGGCAGTGAAAATTTTCCTAGAACATGACATACTGTCCACATCCACCCTGTGATGGCTTGATCCAGAGTTTGCAAAGATTTGGTCCTATCAAGAACACTAAGTATTTTTACTCAAGTCACCTGGACATTTGATAAGTCAAAGGTGAGAGCAGCTATTTAGAGTAAGAGTGAAAATGAAGGCTGGGACAGTTAATCTCAGATTAGTTTATTTCCACCCACTTCAACATGGAGACCAACTCTGTCCTATTAAAGAGAGCCTTTCAGAACAGTGTGCCCTATCCACTGTCCTGGGAACCATTCCTGACTTGGTTCTCAACTTGAGAGGTTTATTTTAGCCAAGTTATTTACCAGGGAGTGACTCCCCATGCCTCACCACCCCATTCAGGGACTGGAATCATGCTTATCTGCCTCTGTAGAGTGTTGTGTTTGGACCCCTCTCATCAATAGCATTCAAGTACAGACTCAAATTTGAATAGTATTTTTAGTCCCTTGCTTATTCATGCTATTTGAATTATTTGAGTTTTGACCAACAATTTCAAGTTCAAGCCAATGTTGATGCAAGTATGCATTCATGAATGAGAAAGTGATTTTACACTGCTTTGAAGTTACTGCAGGCTCTCCGCATACTCCTGTCTATCATCTTCCTTTCTACAAAATATAATTGGTTCAACAACAGTTCACCAGGTTTTACTTCATTAAGCAAGTCCCTATACATGTCATTCGATTTATACCACTGTTAGTATATTATCAGTAATCTGTTCAGTTTAGTGAGATTGTCTGCAAAGAGACATGATATTGGAAGATTTGAGCTCTTTCAAATTCACTGTTCAACCAATAAGATGTTAGTAAATTCTGTAATAATTTGTCTAATAAAAATGTAGGCAGGTCCCACTTAAGTCAGAAAACAAGGCGTATTGTAATGCTCTACATATATGTATTATGTGTATGAAGGTAGATAGTATCCAATAGCACTTGTTCTGCTTGTATACAATCTACACTCTTGGCTAAGTGATATTTGAGTTTAAGAGGTTATTTCACTTCAAAGCTGAATGCTCTAGCATTCGGATCCCACTGGGCCCTGCAAGCACACAGACCTTGTCAAAAGGCGGTTCTGAGTGATCATATTTTAGTTTACCTTCTTCCAAAGTTATGAAGCTTTACAATTGCACAGCAGATACTTGCATGCTGAAAGCGCTAACCACTGCTGTTTCAGCCTGTTGCATTTAGATATTTAAATTCCATAACCTTTTTCAAAAGGAGTCCCTGTTTTACCTCTTAAGGAGTGTAAATGCCATGATGGAAGGTGATGTGGCTTAGTAAGTAAATCATGCTTTACTAATTTTTGCAGCCACCAGGCTCAGAACTGCCATCCAAGCACTTGGCTTCCTCCTATATTAAACAGATTTAGAGTGGATCATGCCATGTTACCTATAGTAATGGAGACTATGCAATTAATGGAGAGGACTGGTATAAACCAAACTTCTAATTAAGAAATATTGTCAATATCAGAGAACTGTTTCAGATGTTTTACAACTTGTTTCTTCTCATAAAGAAACTTAAAGCCTTTTGCTAAAAGGCAGACTAGTCTATTAAGAACAATGCGTGTAGGATCAGAGCGCTGCAGTGTCATCATGCCTTGATTGTGGTGAAGCCAAAGAGTTAATACAGGTCATCCTTGGCCTGTACAATACTTTGTCTTGACATTTACTTTCTATTTATTAATAACTGGCTTCTCTTCAAATCAGTCAGATCCTGTCCAAGTGGGAAGATAAGGAAATCAAGATAATCTACAAAGTATTAATACATATAGTACCACACTAACTGCAGTGTGTCAATCCAACAGATTATGGCACGGCAACACCAATTTGCAGGGGATATTCAAAGCTAGCCCACTAAAACTATGTAGTACTGCACATCTAGAGCTCAGATATTTTGGTCAAGAGAGAAACACAATATGGAGAGTGGTCCTGGAACCTACAAGTTCGGTTTATACCCGACTCCTTAACAGTTTTAGTGAGTTACTGTGTGTCCATGGCCACACCACTTAACCTGTGCCATATCACTTCTTTCCCGACCCCCTTCAGTCCGCAGACATGGGGATAGTAATACTTATCACAACAAGTGTTTGCATAGCACTTTAACTATAAAAATGGTGCAACTTGCTACATCATCCTTTTACAGGAGAATCCAAAAGAAAGATTTTTCTCCCTAGCAATGGGTGGGATTTTTCTCCCTAGCAATAGGTGGGATAATTCAGAAGTGATGGGGTGCCATAGACAACACTTTACTGCTGTGCAAGTCATCAGGATGACAGCCTAACTGACTTGGCAGGGACTTGTAGTTGCATTGCAAGCCAGGAGGGCTTCAGTGGAGTTAAAGCAGAAGTAGTCACATCAGCTTTCTGCTGTATCAAGAACTGAAGAGCTTAAGCTCTCCCATGGACATACTGTTCCTTAAAGCCAAGCAAGATGCAGGACCATTTGATTGATCCAGGCTAGGCTGTAACAATGGATCCCACATCCCCTTATTTCACTAGCTGGGGAGGAGTGACTTTAACCTAAAGCTACCAGGAAAGCAATTAGCCACTAGGTGAACTATCACAACACAAGCAACTCCTGCATAGCATGGAAGACTGTGTGAATAACGTGATGAAGGTGATCCACAAAGTTAGAGGGACAGTTAAAAGATTCTGTGACCAAGTCAGGAACACAGACTGCTTACAGGCCAAAAGTCAGCCAATAAATATAAAGTGTTCTTTGAGTGTGCTAATAGATCAGATAGAGCCATGTTAGAAGGCAATAAAGTAATGGAACCTAACATCCACTGTAAGAGACAAAAGGAAAGACAAAAGGAAAGTATCACAAATTAGTTCATGGGAACAGAAGCTGAATACAAGATTTTAGCCAACCTTAGTTTTACCTCACTGCATTTAATTTGTGTTTCTGTACAGTACTAGCTTCTGAATGCTGAAACTTGGCCAGGAAAGCTTTAATTAATCCTAAATTCCCTGTTATGGTGGTACTTTTCTGTGACTTAATCAAGTCAAGTTACTAAATAGCTCAAGGACTAGGCAGTTATATAGTTTGCCTTGAAGCACTGTTATTTCCATCCTCAATACACAGGTAACACCATCTTATATAATTAGGGACAATCCTTCAAGTGTGAAGATGGGCATAGGACCATTACCATTTAGTTTCCTTCTCTCTATCTTCCTTTAGTAGGAAATAGAAAATCAAGGGGGAGATTTTATAGTTGTGCTCCCCCCATGTCCCCTTCCATCTTTGAAGGAGCACACACTGAGAGTGCCACTGCCACTCCCAGCCCCCTGAGAAAGCAAACTGGAAGATTAGGAAGAGTAAGGATACCAATGAACCTCTGAATGCCTTTATCACACGCAGGCTATTTTGAAACCAGAATGCTATTTTAGTTATCTGGTCTTGTTTTCCCAAAAAGCAAAATTATTCACTTAAATCACATCATTTTGCCTCTACTAGTAGTAAACTTTTGTGATTACTAAGTCTCACAGCTCAACTTACATTTTAGATGATTTGCCTGCAAGGAGGAAACAGGCACAAGCTACAGCATATTGCAATAGATAAATTTAGGAAATAAATCAAGGTGGTCACAAATTCAACTCCTCAAAAATTGCAGAAGTCAGTTAGGTAATTTTCTTGCCTACTATCTCATCTCTGATTAAGAGTCTTTTGTGTGTACCCATAACATGCTTGTTATGGAAGTGGTCAAATTCACTGATTTTCACAGTATGAAACTTGAGCCAGCATTTGTTTATGCAGTTTTACATGCAAGAGTAGTATGCATTCCAGAGAATCCACCCATCAGAAGTGGGATGAGAGCACACAGGAATATGCCATATTGAGACGTTAACATCCTAGCCTCTGCCCAAAAATACAAAAAAAACCCCAAAAAACAGCCATACAGCCATAGCACCAGCAACATTTCCCACAACATGTAGAAGGGAAGTTGGGTAATTCAAAGGCATTTTTCCAGCTTGTTTTTCTTTGCTAACAGCAGGATACCAGAACGAAACCTGTTATTCATAGTTCCGGGCTGCATTGTTATTCAGCACTGCTATAGGACAAGTTAGTTCTCTCTCCCTAAGCAACTCCTCAGAATATCGTTTGGGAATACCAGCTTTGAGTCACTGCAGCTAGTTTGACTAGCAAGTTTTAGCTCTCAAGTATTCAGTTGATACCCTGCAGGAAGGAAATCTATGTTCAGACGACATGAACTCCCTTTACCTATTCTACATAGGCCAGTCATTCCTGGCCAGGAGATCCAGTTATTTCTATAGAAGCCTATTACATTTAGATAGCTACACTTAATGTAGTTACAGGGTCTAGACATCTGATCAGTGCTCCAGGTCATCTACCCGACTCAAAGAGCAGTAGGGAAGTAAACTTCCAAGCCACTCTGTAACGCTCATACTTACTAAATTGCTAAATGAGAAGGTCTTGCCTTCGACATATCAAATAGATCTTGCCAAGGCTAAGTTTAAGACAACATGAATTTCACTGGCATGGTGGGATATTCCTACTGTCACCTGAAAGCATGTACAAGATATGATTGGGTAGGACAGATTAATTGCTACACAAATTGTTTCAACGTAGTAAGTTTATATATCAGGTCTGGGAGCAAGCATGAGAGATAAGAATTCCTTCGTGCTATCTTATATTTTCCTTCTTTACAGATCAGATCTTCATATTTATTTTGATTGACACTAGTACCATTCCACTAACCTTACACTTCACTGAAAGGCCTTTCAGAATGGCGAGCAAGAGATACCTCTTCCAGTTTAAGTTTAACTGACCTGGGTCCTCAATACTGGCAACAATGACTGCATCAAGAGGATCTGGCATGATTTTAGATGAATGCATTAAAAAAAAAAAAAAAAAAAGTGTGTGTTATAGCTGTAGAAAGAGTTCAGACATGCTTGAGAGCCATGATTTCAAAGCTAAGTCAAGACTCTGAAAATGCCCTAGCAAGAGTGTCTAAAGAGATCAGAGTCTGAAGTAGCAGCTCTACAAGAAGGAAAATGATCCAGAACACGGGTATTTCTGGTAGAGATAAGAGTTTAATTTAGGAGGGTCAGTTATTCTCAGCTGGAAAGGTTTACAACTACAACTTTGAAAGGACAAAGCTTAACAAATGCCTATTTAATCATTTCTGAACTGGAGAGGTTTTAATGTTTTCCATTAGAAAGAAACAAACAAGGTGACAGCAAAAGCACAAGGCAGTCTTGGTTAGTAACAATAAAGTACTTTTTCTTTTTTAAAATGACTATGGGAAGATGGACCAAGTATAATGAACTCCTATTAGAAAAGAAACTATGATACAAGTTAATCCATTTCCTGTGAACTACATTTCTGAAGCAGTTAGCTGTTTTAGCAACACTAAAGATTAAACAATCTTTTCCATGATCATAAACAGGTACCTGGAAGTCAGGCCCTCTCTCTTAAGGGATTTGGATGAATATAACCTCAAAATAGATCTGCCTGATCATATCAAAACAAAGTTTTTTCAGTATGGGTACTCCCAGAAGGCACCGATTGTTCCTCATTCTCTAGCATCCCTTGTCAGTATCTCAGTAAAATGTGTCTTGTTTTTCCAAGGCTTGTACATGAAAGTGGCTAGTCAAGTAATTTTCCCACCTCTACTATTCTCCAGGAGCAGGCAAACAAAAAACCCCACCACCATCAGAAATCTAGAGTTACTCGTACTTCGGATACTGTAACGCAAAAGAAAAAGGGTAATTATGTTTGACAGTTTTTTGTGGGGGTCCAGAGGAAGAGAAAAAAAAGTTATTGATTTAGTGGTCAGCTTGTTTACTGTCACCAGCAGAAATTACAAGAGCCAGTCAGAACATAATTGAGTTAGCAGTGTTGATCTCTGAGCAATTAACTCTCTCTCCACCCCCCACCCTCCCACTTCATCAAGGTAAATTACTAATTTTAAGTAGGTTATATTTCAGGACAAGAGATTTGCTGGGTAAGAAAAAGGCCACTTGAGTCAAAGAGCCCAGCCACTTTAAATTTAGTTCCCATTTTGTCACTGCTCTCCTATCTCTGGGACAACTGTCCCAGAAATACTGCTCTGGTGATGGTAGTAGTTAATTCTTCCCCTTTAAAAGATAAAAATCAGAGTTGGGCAATACCACTTACCAGCTAAATGTGAATGTTACATGTGCCTAATCCCATCTAAAAAGTAAGGCTTGCCATGTTAAGTTCAACTATTATTAATATTCTATTATGCAATAGTACTCCTTCAGTCAAGATTTGACAGTTTTTTGTATTGGTCCAGGATCTAGTGGATATACTGGAAGTATATGCACATCAATACTGAATGTTTCTATAATTTGATATGTGAAATGTGAAAAGTTAGTTTATTGCTTCTGTCAATCCATGCTACAAGAGACAGGTCTAGTCCACGAAGAAGAGAGGGAGACTTAAGATCTATAAGCATCTTAAAGCAAGGTAGAAAGAGGAAGAAAGTTGGATACAAAATCATATTTTATTTGAACCTAATTTCTCAACCTGACTCAAGATTTAAAACATCTACAACTTTAGATGCTAGAGTTATCCAAGACAAGAAAAGGGTTAGCACTTGGTTATGACTATTACTTGTCACACAGAGGATCACCCTGTCAGCTGACACCAGTATTAGCAGCAGCAACTCACAATATAAGTTACAGCACTACTTGGAAACCAGCATTCTGGTAGGTAGACTTGCCACAATGCAAAAGATAACCAGGGTTGTACATTGTGGCAGATTGTCTGAACAGTGCCTGTACTGTTCAGACTGTCACTACATCTCCACTTCAAGATTTTTAATTAAAAAGGTTCTTTCTCAAGTTTGTTTTTTCTTTTAGAAAAAAAGAAACATTTCTAGCTAGCAGGGAAGATGAATTTACTTTAAAAAGGTAGCACACTGTTTTCCTCCCCCAACCCCTGAATCCATGAAAATTTCACACAGCAAGTACTTTACTATCAATAGAAGTATATGTATAGTGGGATGGGTAGTAAAATGAGTACTAGGGGATTATAATTGCTACCTATGATCTCACTATCCTCTCCCCTAATTGCCTTCTCCCAAAGCTGTCTCTCTCTATCCCATCTCTTGCCCTACTGACGCAGGACCACTGATTGTTTCTCTACCCTTCAGTTCTCAGGATCCCCACCAACCCCTTGCTCCTAGCCTAACAGCTCTGATTCAGGTCTCCTGTACTCAGGTACTACTACTTTGAAGGATGAAGTATTATCTAGAGCTATTTTAACAAGCTTTGATCACACAAAGCATCTCAGACATCTATTTGCTGTCTTTCTCCAGCCCCCACCCTGAATCCTATCCAGTGACTCACCAGCCTTTCTACTAATGCAGAGCACGGAGTTTGAAGTACTAGTCCCACCAGAAGCAACCAGTGTCAGAATATTAGTATGTCACATTTTGTTTGGTGGTACAGCAAATATTGTGGGTGTGAAAAAAAATGTAGCTGAGACTTGGAAGGAGACAGCCAGCAGTGGGTGAAGACAGACATCACTGAGTCCAACCTCTCTGCATTAGGATTTCAAGTGACCTGCTATAAAAAAAGCAATGTCTAAGTTTCTGCTCAAGTTGCTTTTTAGAAATCCTATTGATGCTATCAAAATATAGAGAAGTGTCCTACTTATCAAAATGACCGCCACCCAAAGCAGTAGTGCTTTGAAGACTCCAAGTTCCCGTTACCCTCCCCAAAGTTTAATTGTTCATCACAGGCTCCACAGAATCTTACAGCTCAGCTCCACAGAATCTTACAATGCAAACCCACGTGTGGAAGGGATGCTAGCTGCATTATCACATAATACTGTGGGTTAGATCTGTTCCAAGTACAGTTACAGAGCATTTGCATTGGTGCTGCCAATGCTGTAGAATCTGTGATGGCAAGGGTGACAAGTTTTTAAAATTTCTCACTAGCATAGGAAGCAAACACATTTTAAACTGAAGATTCAAGTAAGTAGGAGTTCAACAGGAAAGGCATACAAATGAAGCCCAAACCACTGAAACCTATGCTACCTATACACTCAAGTACCCAGTCTCTAAAGTTACCCATTCTCTTCCTTGTAAGAAGATGGCATGTTGGTCCTATGCTGGAGTGACCTAGGATTTCAGAGACTCTTTACAGGAATCAAATTCACATTGTTTTGCAAAACTAATAATTGTTTGTTTGTTTTTAACCTTTCAAGAAATACAATATCTCTAGGAGTAATGCCACCAAATAGTAATGTACTGTGTCTATTAATCTATGCCATCATTTGCTTTTATAACTTCAGAGTTACAAGAAGTTGTATTCTGGTTTGTGATCATAAGCCATATCATCTTTGAGGCACTTGATAATTCATTTTGTAAGAGAAGCATCAGTGACATGAAGCAGAAAGTTGGAGAATTAGCCAACCTAGTAAATTATTGCAGTTATGGAGCTTTGCCTTTAGTACAAAATAGGCCATTTTCATTGCATATGCTCAATGTCTATCCACAAAAAGACGCAATCTTGCTCTGAATCTAGTCACTTAACAACTAAGTCATTCTAAGGAACTATAGGATTTCTGGCCAAGTCGATACCTATCAAGATTAATGTATTTCAGCAGGCAGGTAACTCTGGAGTGTGGAGACCATAAGGTTTCAGTACTGCAAAAGTGAACAGATACATATTCAACAACATTGCCCCTGCTAACACCATTAATTATAGCCACATTAAGCATTGGACACCTGGCTTCCTTACAACTTTTTTTACACCATCTTTAAGCGAATACACACTAATTAACACTTATACATTTGTAGTTTACAAAAGGCAGGTTTTTAGTTTAGACGACATTAAACCAGTGAACACACAACAATTCGATTTTTAACCTGGATAAGCTGCTCGAATTCAAACCTCAAGGAAACCTGGGGCTGAACTCAAGTTGCTAATCTGAATGGTCTTCTCTTCATTGTTATTTTAACTAGGATAAACAGGCATCCAGATATTATCAGGACCGTCCCCATATTATGTGCTTTGTCTTATATATGTGACTATACCCCGCCTCCCCACAGAAAAAAGTGTCCCGATTTTTCACACTTGTTATCTGGTCACCCTAATTTTAACTCACATTAGCTAACCTGAGTTCATGCATTATTTTGCAGTGTAAATGTGACCATTTAAAGTGAGAGAGAAAAAGAGAGAGAAAAAGCGTGCGCATGCAGTAAGTTGCATTTTTAAAAACATTCTAAAAATTAATTTCTAGCTTGTTATATAAGCAATACTGGAAAAGAGCTATTGATCATCTTGCTCCCTCACTCTGCTAATGAAGGACTATCCCCCTATACTGCATTTCCTAGAGCTTTTTTCAAATCTTATTACAGTAATTCCTCTGACACTAGAGCTACACTTTGGTTTCCATTGTCACTGAATGGTCCCCTTCCCCGGTCTGGCTCGGAATCATTTCAACCAAAGCCTGGTTTATCACTGTTTAGTTATACTTAGTGCCATACATTTCCTTATGAGGTAAAGCATTTTTTTTTTTGCACAAGAGAAGAGAAAGGCCATTAGATTTGACTAACACTTTAGTCAAACACCAGGTAAATCTGTTTTTAAACTGTTTTACTTCATCCTGGTAGCAGGAACCTAGAGGAATCCAGGGAGAGCATGTGGTCCGGCTGGGGGTGGGAGGGGAAGAGAACTGGAGAGAGAATGACAGGCTGCTTGCTGCACCAGACACTGCCACAAACAACTGTTGGCTGGATCATTTCTCTTTAAATCTGGCAGCGAGCAGCACATGGAGCTGCATTGTGAAGTGAGACCAGCCGGTCCCCGCGCATGCTCGGCGCTGCCGCCGGGACAGGCCAAGCCGAGCCAGGTCCCCTGGTATATCAGCAGCAGCAGTAGCTGAGGCACAGTGCTAGCTATGCAAGGCTGGTCAGGCCAGGGACAAAGGAAGGGGGAGGGGAGATCGAGAAGCAAGTCAGCCAGTGAACCAGGCAGCGACCCCGACCTTTTCTAGCGTATCCCCGCCCCGCAGACACCTGGGGCAAAGCCGGAGCTCGCCACCCTCTTCCAGGCGCCCCTAAGCCCCAGTCCCCACCCCCACAGCGCACACCCGCCTCCAGCCCCGAGCAGACCCCAGGCTCGTCGGATCTCCACCCCCGTGGGCCTCCTACTTCACAGCTTAAAACAAAAGAAGGGCGCAGCAGCGTGCCCAGCCCAGCCTCCTGCACAGCACGGAGAAGCGCGATGCCGGCTGCTTCGGGGGAAAAAGAGGGGCTGTGACAGCTGCCCCTCCGATCCCCCCGTACGGAGGGGGCCTCCAGCCCAGCCCCACAGAGACAAACCAAGCCATCGCCGCCCGGAGCTTTGTTGCTGAGCAGCACCCCAGCCTAGGAGATGGGGGAGATCCTGTGCACGTTCACCGGGCCCTCCCCCCCACAAGGGAGTCCCCCCCAAATCCTCCCTAACCCCCCGAAAAAGCGCAAGGCGAGCCCAGAAATCCGCTTGCCACCCGGGAAGGGGGATGCAAGGCACGGCCGACGGCGACCCCCACCCTCACCTCCATCGCGGAGGGGGAGGAAATACCCCCCCCCCCATTATGGCCCTCGCTGCACCCGTCTGAGCCCCTCCCCCGCACAGCTCTCCTCCCCCGGAGCCCCAGCTACACTCCCCCTCCCCCCCAGCGGCCTAGTTCCCTCCGCTCCCGGCGTGGGGAAGGGGGTTGCCCCAATCTGCCCTACCCCCGTCCACACACCCGGCCCGTCTCTACTCCTCACGCTTGTCCCCCCACCTCTCCCCTCCCCCATGCTCCCGCACCCGCCTCCCGTCAGCCACAGGCCCGACGCAGCTGGCCCCCCCCGAGCGCCCGCTCCCGGACCGCCACCCTCCACTCAGGCCCCAGCCCGGCTACCTGCTAGTTGCCTCCGCAGTAGCAGCGCGGACTGGAGCTCCGTCATTCTCCCCCTCTCTGCCCGGGGAGGGAGTCCGAGCGGCGACGCTGCAGCGAACGAGCTGGCCGGCGGCGGCGAGTCCCCCTCACGCCGCCCGCTCCTGGCCCCCGCGGGGTCTGAGTCCGCCTCGGGAGCCTCCGTAGCACACAGCACCGGTGCCTGGCTGGGGCTTGAGCCCGTGGTGGCTCCGGGTCTGCCGCTCACTCCCCACCACCTCCTCCTCCTCCCCCCTCCCTCCAGGAATTTCACTGCACTCAGGGCCCCGGCGCGCAAGCGCACTGCGCACAGCCAGGCTCCGGCGGCCGGCTGCCCCGCGTCGCCATCTTGGGGAGGTCCATGTGGCTCAGACAGCCCCGCCGCCATTTTAGGAGGGTCAGTCCCTGCTCTCCTGGCTCGAGCCTGTCCCTCAGTGTAACCCCGAGAGGGAGGGAGACTACGACGGGTGTTGCTGTTGAACTTGTTAATGGCCCACCACAGCCAGGAGGACTCCTGGTCCTTTCTCCCCGCCTTGGAGCAGCGGTATCTTCTCTATGAGGGGAAATAACTCTCCCTGGTGAAGCCCAGCCCAGCAGCCCCCCGAGGCCATGGGTGCCTGGCAGTAGGAAGGGGGGCCCAGAGGAGTTCCCTCAGGAGCTCAAGGGAAGGGGGGGCAGGACAGTTCCGCTCCATTCCCACAAGCAGCTGTCCACTAATTTATTCAGAAGGGTGCAATGCACAGGAGAGTGCAGTACAAAAGGACTGCCCCTAGATATATAACTACCACATCAAAGTACCACCTTCTCCTCCTCCTCCAAAGCCCAAGAAAATAACACCAGCTTGCAGTGTGGGACCACTGCCGGACAAGGGCAAACTCCTAGGCAGATGGCGGCTGCTAGAAGAAAACAATTCTTTCCTCTTCTTGTAGGATTGCTGAAAAATGTATGTACGTTTGCTTATTTTATTATGTGAGGCGAGGTTTGTCTGAATGAGCTCAAGGAAATGAAAGCGTTTATAGAAGTGCTACAGGGCAAGCTGTCCCTATAAGGGGGGCTCCTAGCCAGCTCTGGTTCTGTTCTTGGGTCCCCACCCCAGGACAAAGGTACTCTGGGACTGGTGGTTATGGAAGATATACTAAGCAGTAAAGTATGCAGGGGTCCTGAGGAAGGATTGTAGAAAAGCTAGTCTTTCCTGCCCACTGGTAATTCTTAGAGAAAAGATAAAATCTATTGTGTGGCTTTACAGTTGAAGGGAATAAGAAGGGTGATAGAGTCTCTCTATAAAACATCTAGGAAAAGGTTTAAAACCACACTTTAAGGGGCGAGGAAAGGGCCCTGATAATGTGGAAGTGGTGTGAAGGGAAGCGGTTTAAGCTAGAAATCCAGTCAATACTCTAGAAAGATTAAGAGCTGCTTGTGTATTTGTATCAAAGGGTTGTTTGAGCCCTAGAACAAGAGGTGCAGGCCTCTGCGCTGAATAGTGAAGGCTTTTGGGTGTTTTGTTGGATGCTTATTGTTCATATTGTTTATTTAATCCTGTAAGAGGTAGATTCTTTGGTTAGAGAACTAAACTATTCAACTAATGAGGAGAAACTGAATCAGTAGCTTTCTTTCTACAAAAATAAGGAAAACTACCGTTGCAAGAAGTTTTATGTGTTGATTCTCTAAACTAAATAACTAGGTGCTTTCCCCCCAAAAAAGTCTCCTATTACTATAGAAAATTATTTTCTTATTGATGGAAGGGCAGTAGAATTAGGGTGGGTCACAGAGTGTGTGTCAGTAATTTACTAAGGAAAAGTCATATCAGAAGGGGAAGTCTTGCACTGAGTTCTGAAAGTGGAGAGGCGTGCAAGTTTCATTACTTGTATGTCCTATATTTATAATGGCTTGAATAACAACACAACAAGGTCTAAAAGCTGTGTTATTTTTCTGATTAAACTTGATCTATAAATAAAATGGTAAACTGGACCCTGGGACCAGCGCTAAGTATGGTCAGAACTATTTATCTAAGTTCAAATCCACTCCTGCATAGCAGGTTCAAAAGTTCAACTCCTACTCAAATGTTGCTGGGTTCATGTTCCACTGGGAAGACCAGGAGGAGAATCCAGTGAAAAATAGAGTAGAGAGCAGGCAGAATGCCAAACAAGTGTAGAGAAACTGTGAAGACTGAGGAGGGGGGAAAGTGTTGCACCTACTGCAGCACATCCCTTTATAGAGTGAACCTCACTGCAGTATCTGTGGTTTATTTGTATGACTATAGAGCTTAGATGCCCCAACTCAGATCAGAGCCCTGCTGAGCTAATACTGCATAAAGTGCTAACACAGTCCCCACTCCTATTGAGCTTAGAGTCCCAATAGATGACATACACAAAGGGTGGGAAAGAGAAACAGTCACATAGTGCAGAAGTGACTTGCCCAAGATTGCACAGCAAATCTGTGTTGGAGCCAGGAATAGAAGCTGGGTCTGACTCTCAATCCAGTGCCCTACTGGCTCTTATAACCATGCTGCAACATACTTAGGGTAGGTATACACAGTTTAAAAAAAAAAGCAAATAAACAAACAATCCTGTGTCAGCAAATCTCAAAGCCTAGTTAAACTGAGGGCTCACATTGTGAGGCTAAAAATAGTGTAGATGTTCTGCTCAGGCTGGAACCTGGGCTCCAAGACTCTCCCCCTTGCTGAGTCCCAGACACAGGCTCCAGCCTGAGTGCAAATGTCTACACTATTTTTAGCCCCACAGCACAAGCCCCAAGAGCCCAAGTCAGTTGACCTGGGCTCTGAGACTCTCAGCTGTGGTTTTTTTGCTGTGTAGACATACCCATGGAGTATTTACTTCTGGCTTGCATCTAATGTAGCTGGCACCAGTCTTTTATGCTCTAAGCAGCCCAGCAGTGTTCCATATTGCTCCAGATCTTCTGGCTCTCAAGTGGGAGGGCATAATTAGGGAGTGGGGCAGAATAACATTTTTTGGGGAGGGGAGGGGTATAGGAGAGTGGAGTAACTGGATGGGGAAGAAGAGAAACAAGATGATGGTGGAGGGGGGCCAATACAGTAAATTTAGTCCTTTCATAAAATTCCCATAACAATCAATGAGAAAGGAGTGTAGGATTAGGTCATAATAAAGCAGTCGTCTCTCCATTGTGCCAGTAGCCACAACCCACAAAGGGATTTGTCTGGCTCCCAGCTCTGCCTCTAGTATTCTGTTAAAGCAGATTTACTCAGCCACTTATAACAAAGTCCTTATCTGATGCCAGAAGTGAACCATCACATTGGTTCTTGTAGTGTCCCCTTTGAAATGCGTTGGGACCTTGAACCTTTTTCAAAGAGTCATGGGAGCATGTATGTAAGATTCTGGGGAACATCCAAACACGATTGGTGGGAAATAGCTGAATGTGGGGGATATATTATGGAAAAGTTTGGCACACCTACTGAATTAGCAAAACAGTTAGATTTGGGAGTAGTTGGTAGCTGTGGACCAGGTTCTCCTCTCAGTTAACCAGTGAACTCTATTGTCTTCAGCAGGACTTGGCCCTGTGTGTGGGTTTTGTTGCTGTTTCCACTAGACTGATTTAAAAACCTGCTCATGTCCTTACATGGGGAAAAGTATAAAACCTAGAGCATTTTGTTACTTCCTTTCCCAGTCTACAAGATTATTTTTGACAATAAAATCACTATGGCAAAGAGCTATTCTGGCCTGAAATTCTTGTGGGGCAAAATGGGGCTTAGTCTTGCTCCTGTTTGAAGTCAATGGAAAAACTTAATTGATTTAAGTAAAGAAGGATTGAGCTCTGAATCTACAGCGTAACTCTACTGAATTCAAGATCTCTTGTGGCATGAATTTGTTTCCATCTGTACTTCTGTCTATATACAAGATATATCCAAAGCAGCTATCACTTTGGAATTTAAGCTTTTCTTCTTTTCCTCTGATTTTTGTTTTGATGGAGTTTGAACAATGTTGGTAAATGTGTAACAGTAACCACAGATGAGCACAGAGAAGCAGTTTCAAAGCAGATAGAAATTGATTAAGCATAAGAATCTTTAACAGCCATTTGATTTTAAGCAGCTTAAAGTCCTTTAAAAGGCTTCAATAGGCTGATGTAACTAGAAAGGTGTCTTTAGGAAAAATACACTTTTCATGTTTGGTGAAAGGGGAAAAAGTTCCTCCTATTCCTGGAAACTGATGCAAAATGTTTCAAAAGCTCCTGTATTTTGGATGCATCTATATTAGGGTGCTAGTCATTGAGGCATGGTTGTGACCCAGTATGCCTATTGTGAAACCTTGTCTCTTTAAGGCCAGGAATTCTGGGGAATGTAGGTCATATTACTAATAAGTGAACAGGGCTGGATATAAAAGGCAAGGCCTGCTGCTTACTGAGGTGGAGATTTGGATAGAGTAGGTGTCGTGTTTGGGGGTTATGGAGGTAATCTGTGGAGAATGCTTTGGAAGGAGCTGTGATTGTTGGAGCTGAGGAAAAAGAGGCATGGATATAGTCTGGAAAAGGACTCCAAGAAGGAATAAATTATGTGCAAACCAAACCTTGAAGAAAGGCTTAGGCTTTGAGGACAAATTCCTGGTGAGAAGGAGCCTTGAGGGGAAGGACTGGAAGGTGATTGGAATCTGCAACAATTCTTCAGACTAAGAGGGGTAGCTTTGTTTGAGATTTCGTTAAACCAGAATGACCTTATTTTGAAACTGGTAAATTTGTGCAATTACACCAAAAGCACTAACAGATGGGGAAACTGAGGTATAGCCCACCCAAGAATGTCAGGACCAAGATAAACTGACTGTGTGACAGGTGTCCAACTTGATACAGCCTGGGCTTGATTTTTCAGAAGTGCTGTGTCCAGTTCCATTAGAGGCTACTTGCAGAGTAAGGTACTGATCAGGCATAAGGGTGGGAGTTGGGAATTATACTTCTAACTGCCTGCATCTGAATGGCATAAGTTCGACCACAGAACTGAGAGACTAGGGTCTTGATTCTCCCCTCACTTTAGGGCAAATTGCTCTTAAACCACTGAAATTATTGGAATTATTCAAGTGTAAAACTGGGGTACATCAGAGGGGAATAGGCATAAGAAATGTTGAGTTAAACTCATTTTGGTGTCCTTGGATCTGCCATTAAATCTCACCATATCCTTATGTTTAAAAGGGGGCACTAATATGTGTTGTGTGGATTAATTCATCAATGGGTATAACTTTGTGGTCAATTTTTTTTAGGTGAGTTGGAGGAGATTTTTGCATCCCCATCTACAAAGCATGATATAACTCAGAAGACATCCAGTTTTATAGCACTTTGCAATCCATCAAGTTAATTCAAGGATAAGAAATATTGGGTTATCAGTGTCTGGATTGGGCTTGTCTGAGGTTGAAGTGGTGTTAAATGGACACAAATTTAACTATTCTTATTTGAAAAATATACAGGTCTCCACTTGTCTAAATGAGAATATGACATGGTCTCATGATCTGAAGAATAGACTGGGAACCAGGAGTTAAAATACTGGCTTTGGTACTGATTCCTTTTCTGGTCATGGGCTGGTCACTTAATAGCTCTGCCTCAGTTTCCTCAACTATATAATGGGATTATTACCTAGCTCGTGCAGGTTTTGGGTAGATTAAAGCACTTTTTATTAAAATACTTTGCATTCTTCAACTCTGTAGAATAGGGATGTTGCTATACATTCATGTAATCAGGAGAGGAAGGTGAGACACCAAATTTGAGCCAGTACTTCCTTCCCTGTAACTATCACGGGTGGAAAAGTGATAGAAAGAGAAGACTACAGTAGTGCTAGGTAGTTAGGACTGTTGTCCTCTTTTCATCTGGATCGATTTGTAACCCATTTTCTCCTCCAAAAATGCATTGTAGAGACACCTGTACTTACAGCCTCTTCCTTGTAAATGACAGGCATAAATTTTGAAGCTTTTAGAATGATAGATGGCCAAAATTAACAGCAGTGATAGAGAACCTTCTGTCTGAATGATATTTGACTGCATAGCACTAAAAAACTGCAATACGAGTTGTATCTTCTATTGCAGTAGCACAGAGCCTTGAGAATCAAAAATCATTAAACAGAGTAGACACATTCCTGTCAACAGCGTATCTAAAACTTGTTGCACAATACAAAACAAAAAAAACAACTTCTGTGCATGGCGAGCAAATTTTTTTCCCTAGTATTTATCATTATCTTTAAATATGTAACCAAGGAGTATTCTTACAGAGACCAATGGGAGCAATGACTCTTGTTGTGACTTTGTGCAGGGGAGCCCTAGGAGGTCATCAGCAAGTAGTGAGGCCTTGTCTATGCTAAAAAAGATGTGACACTTTAGCAATACTGGTACAGTTAAAGCTGCAAACCCTCCTGCTGTGGAAGCACTTGTATCTGTGTAAAAGTGCTTATTCCAGGCAGAAAAGCAAAATAAGTTATACTAGTTTAACTGTCTCCACCCTTGCGCTTATATTGGCATAAATATATCGGTCAAAAATGAACTCCCCTCATTGGACATCTCTCGGAGTTTGTAGGTGATTGTCTTCCAATAAAATATTAGTATAAATTTTCTAGTGTAGACCAGACCTATTAACTCCTGACTCAGTTTTCACAGATGCCCGAGTGAAGGATTCTAGGGGAGGGAAGGAAAATATAACAGGCGTTCTCAAACAGGAGGTTGCGAGGTTATTACATGGGGGTTGGGAATATATGCATGAAACAGAGAGCAACTGCTATAATAGATCATTTAAATCGTGTTTTAGAAAATTACATACACCTTTCCATTGTAATGTAGTGTATTTACTTCAAAAACTATTGTAAACATATAATGCAGCGATCACTGTTCCTGAACAAAACTGTTTGTATTATCACCACTTTAAGGAAATTAGACTCTGGGGATTGTAATATCGTGTGCGCAGGTTTGTTGTCTTGAGACTAAAAAGGTGGGACTGAGACAACATTTGAGGGCTTGATTGTTTAGTAGTTGAAGAGCTGCATTAAACTGCAGACCATTTAGAATACTGAGATCAGCAAAAAAAAAAAAGTAATTTATAATTTAATAAGCACAGAGGCAGGGGCGGTGCTGTGGGGGGTTTGCGGGGATTATAACCACCCCAAAATTTGCCTTAGATTCCCTCCATAGCCTCCTCTCCCAGCGTGAAGGTCAAATGTTACGCAGAAGTAAGAGTGGCATGGTGTGTCATTGCCACATTTACTTCTGCAGTTCTGTGCTGCTGCTGGCGGCGGCACTACCTTCAGAACTGGACGCCTGGCCAGCAGCCACCACTCTCTGGCTACCCGCCTCTGAAGGCCGTGCCTGCTACCAGCAACAGTGCAGAAGTACGGGTTGCAATGGGGCGCTAAGTCTGCTGTGAAAAGTTATATTTGTATGTTTGTTAATATCACTTTTCACAGCAGACTCACTAGCAGCTGGTTGCCACCCTTATTTCTGCACTGCTGCTGGCCTTGGGGCTTCCTTCTGAGCTGGGTGGCTCTGAAAAGTGATATTAACAAGCCATACAACTATCACTTTTCACAGCAGACAAGTGATATGGACAAAGTTTCTTCATGCCCCACCGGTATTGAACGGTAACTATTTTAAAAAATAACTTTTCTGCTTATAACAATAATTCAGTAAAAATCTGTTTTACTATTAATTTGTAAGTGGTGAGAAACGGTAAATTCATTTTAAGCAATAGGGTTATAAATTTAGCATTTAAAATAGTGTTAAATATTTTAAAAAATGTGTTTTTAATTTATAACGAGGGGGGGGGGTCATACTTAGGCTTGCTATATGAAAGGGGTCGCCAATACAAAAAGGGGGGAAGAGAAACACAGGTGACTTGAGTTATATTTGTCTGTTGAATCATTCCACCGGCTTACACTGGTGTCCTTAACTTCTGTTTTTTCCAGGAGCATCTTTGTGCAGTGGGCCTGAAAGTATTCACCAACACAAGTGAACTGAGCCACAGGAGAACCAACTCTGTGAGGTAAGGAAACTCACTATATTAGAGGCTGGAAAACTGAAGTATGGAGGATAAATGACTTGCCCAGAGCCAAAGAATATTCCTAAAATGGAATTCTCATCTACTGTGACAGTCCTGGACTTTAAAAACAAAGTCCTTCTCAACTCCATTTAACATGTGGTTTACAATGGTAAATCCTTATAGTTTTTATTGAGACAGGTAGTCCCACCGTAGTCAATAGTGTTCTTATCTGTAAAGGGTTTAGGATTATTTTCAGCCTTAGAACATCTTTAGTTTATGAAACAACAAGGTTGCTTCACAAGGTGGCATGACTGGGGTTGCCAACGTGATTCAGCTTTGATTTCTGGTTGATTCTCAATCAGTTTGAACAGGGACTTTTCCAGTGGGTTATTTTCAGAAATGTCTTGAAAGTAAGGCCCAATGAGTGCTCTCTCAAAATAAGAATCGCAGCAGATCTTTCTGGTTTGTCTGTTGATCTTAGGTATTTATATTGCTTTCATCACCATAGTATCTGAGCATCTCACAGTCCTTTATGTTTATCTTCACAATATCTGCATTTTACAGATGTGGAACTGAGGCACACGGAGACTAAGTGATCGCACAAGGAGTCTGTGACAGAACAGAAACTTGAACCAGGTCTCTGGAGTCCAAGGCTAGTGCCCTGTTCACTGGACCATCCTTCTTCTTTCGGTCTGTTTGCTGACCACAGAGACCTGCCTCAGTATCTTGTGACACTCAGAAACTCATAATAGCAGATTATCCTGGGCCTGATCATGCTCCCATTCTAGCAATCTGAGTCTTCACACTGCCTGAAACAGGGCTGGGATCAGGCCTGATGTCTTCATCATGAGTACAGTTGCAGATTTGTCACAGCATTTTTTAATAAAAAATCACAGAGCAGTCGTGGTAAATTTAGTGAAAGTCATGGGGTTAGTGACTGCTCGGTGACTCTTGGTTAAAAAATGCACTGACAAATGAGTGGGGTACTGCCTGCCTGCAGCAGCAGCATCCTCTACGCTGGCACTGCAACCCTAATCCTAGCCCAGGTGGGTCCAGGGGATGTGGGGATTAGGGCACAACTGGAAAGTGAGCCTGCACCGCATTCACCTCAAGCAGAGGTGGCTCCAGTGTCCCCCAGGGTTGGGAGTGAGCCTGCTCCACATTCACCTCTGGCACAGGCAGGGACAGCCAGGCCAAACCGAAGCGGCACTACAGCCCCACACTCCTGGTCACAATGCCCAGCCCGCAGGATAGGAGCTGCAGGAGCTATCACTGCGGGGTGAGTCATGGACACAAAAAAAAGTCATGGATAAATAGGAAAATCATGCTATTCATGACTTCTCCCCACCACCACCCCGGACCCCACCCCCGTGACAATCTTGCAGTTGTAATCATGAGATGCTCATTATCTCACTCTAATTGCTTATGCTTTGTTTTAGCTTTCTATGAAAATTGTTTTTTACTATTGAAAGCCACAAACAAGAATCTGGCAGACAGTGTGGTGGCATGTCACATTAGTAAACCCCCAACCATGCTTGTTTATCACTTATATGTAAAATTCTACAGCAATAGAAATACTGAGATTGTATGAGATGACTGAATGCAGACAAGCAGTATGATGACCTGGAATGACACAATACAACAGAAATAAGGAGACTAGTTACTATGGATTGCATTTAGGTCCCTCTCATGATGTCTTAGCCTCTGCAGACCTGAATTAAGGAAGAGTGGGAGTGCAGAAATATATTATGGATAGAAGAGTGAGTTAAGTTTCAGGGCATGTGGATTACAGCCAAGGTGTTGATTTATTTCCAGTCAGAATAGCACATCTTTAGAGACAGTTCTCAACCTCCTTGGAGGAATAGATGAAGGAAGACTTCCTTTAAGCACCCACAGAAGGTTTGAATGTATAACACGTGCATGTTTATATCTGGAGTGATGTCCAGGGAATTGGTCATGCTAATTATTGTTTGTTTGCAAGTGATAGCAAAGCGCAAGAGCTAGATGTGTATCTCTGGTTCATACTGTAGACCATTATCTTCAAGGATCAATACAGCAATTCATACAGAAGATACAATATCCAAAACAAAGCATTAAGAACCACACAAGGAATTCTAAAAATATGCTTTACCTTGGAGCTTACTAGATGAAGACAGTAGTGGGGACTATATGAGTGTGTCATCATTTAATGTATTTATCCTCTCCTCATTCCTATGAAGGTGATACTATTATCCTCATTTTACAGATGGGGACCTAAGGCACAAAGTCTAAATGACTTGCCTAAGGTCAGAGAGGGAGTCTGTGGCAAAGCAGGGGAGTGAACCTGATTCTTGGAGCACCCTACCTACTAAACCATTTTCCCCCTTTCTAAGTGACACCTCTTATGTTTATGGAATAAAATAAATACTACTCATAATAAATAAGCTGAGTTCTGTGGCTTTTCTAAACTTTATCAATAAATAACTTTGATGTAGAAAATGGATACTTCAGAAAAGCGCATACTCCTGGTTAGTATAGTATATTATACTATACAGTACACTAGTCATTGGCCAAAAATTCCCATTCCTTTTCACTCTTGAACAGTAAATTGTAGGCTGCCCTCCATGCCAGATGTGGCTGCCTTCCAGTGATGCTATATGTTGCTTGTGTAGGAATTTGGGACGGAAAAAGGCTTTCTGAGTGTAAACGAATCTCCAAAGGTAGATGTATGCAATGGTACATCATACCTAACACAGATGTGGTTACATCTAGTGTAATGCCTGATGAAGATAAATTCTACTAACTGCCAAAAGAACTTTTCCCAGTGGCAAGAACTGTAGATGGCGGCATAGATGCCATGTGTATACCACCATTTCCATGTTGACTAGTTCTTCAAGAATATTGTCAAATGTTTCACTAGTTTTCTTGTTTGGAGTTCTGCCACACACACCCTGTCTACACTTACCTCCAGGATTCGGCGGCAGTCGACGGAAGTTACGCAAGCTACGCAAAAAACTTGCATAACTCCCGTCGACTTCTCTGCTCCTCTTCTGCACGCCGTCTTCACTGCACTGCGCCATTTGCGAAGGTGGTCTTAGCACGTCGATTTCTGGATCGACTGAGCAGGTCTTCACTGACTGCTCAGTCGATCCAGAGAAATCGATCTGACGGCAGCGACTTCTGCTGTCAGTGTAGCCATAGCCTTAGTGGCCTGCACCTGGAAAATTAAAACCTTTTTAGGGATTAAAACATTCTGCGAACACTACATGATATTGCTCTGACCTTATACTTGCATTTACTTGAGTTGTAGTTAATCTTGGTCTAAATACTTGCCACAATTAGGTTATAACAAATATTGTTGCTTTCAGTTGCTTACCTACATATCTATACAGAATGTGCTATCTCCTTACCTTTCAGTGTCATAACATTATAGAGGATGGCCTGTATTTCTGTTCTGTCATTTAATAGTTCATCATTAGTCATGTTAAGTAGTTGTTTATTTGTTGTTTCATCTTAATTAAGAGAGAACCCAAGGGACAAGTGACCAAGGCTGTAGTGATCTCTTAATGGTCCTTGCAGGGATTGGTGTCTCACTTAGTATAAAAAGGTTTTAAAAAAAAGATGAAGCAGTATTGTTAAGACATTCAACACTGTGGCTTCCCCTGTTGAATTCCACGTGAGTTTCACAGCTATATTTTTAAGCTTTGATTTGTGGCAGAAGGGCGTTCTTACAGTTTTCAGAAATGTATTTGTTTTTATTTTTTTATTTTATTTCAGCTAGCTACGTGAACAGTAGATAAATGGTGGTCCTAGGCTGAGTGCTGGCTTCCAAAATGGGCAGACCTGTGAAGACCAGTTAAATTGGTTATCAAAATAATATTCTTAGGCACTGTAGATATTGGCTAACTTGTATTGGCTTACATAAATTATCATTTGCTCTTATTCTATGCCTGAATGAATCCCAGATGGAACAGAAAGTAGAATTCCAGCTAGATGGAACTTCCTCCTTCAGCTGAAGTTATGGCAAAATGTTCTCACTGCAAATCAGTAAAGATTTTTCTGGCTGGGAAAAAAGGTTAGTGGGATTGTGTTGGGAGCTTGACTATGTGTGAATGGGGGTGGGAGAAATTCAGAGCAACTTTGAGTGCTAAACTTATGTAACTTCACTGTAGTCAGAGTTCTATGGGTGCAGTTAAGGAACATTGTGTGTGGCTTATTCAGATAAGGCTGCAGTACTGAGTTTTGGTAATGTCACATTTGAGTTCCCCTTCCATTGGTAATAGTAGATAGGTCTGAAATAAACTCTCTGGTCTAAACATTCTCTTAACTCTATCAACATTTGGCTCTACCTCTAGTTTAGGCCCATCTCATAGGTATGTACAAATAATTAATGCACACTAGAAAGTTTACAAAAAAATTATGTGCTGGAAATAAAGAACCAAATCTTGTTCCCTCTGGCACTTCTGCAGTGCCAGTGAAGTCAGTGCGCTTGATGAGTGTAATGGAAGAGAAATTGTCCCATAATAGAGCATGGTGAAAACAAGCAAGGATGGGGTGGGATAGCTAAAAATGGAACACTAGTAATAACCATACTCACAAAATGGGAAGGTTGATTTGAAGAGTTATTTTTTCCATATATGTTGGTACTAAAGACCAGTCTGACTTCTTATCTTATCAGAACATTTTTCTAACAAGATATTGTTTGTGAAGTATACTGGACACAGAAGACTAATTTGAAATAACAGCTTGCACAGTTCAGCCCCTCATACGTCTTCATATCATGCCATAATAGCCCAGGAAAGCGAAGCCAAATCAACCAGGACTTGAATGAACTGAAAGTGTTTCCCAAACTGTCATCCTTGGTCTGCAGAGTACTTGCTGGCAGTTTGGTCATATTATATTGGTTCTCAATTTTTATCTGCTAAATTCCATTTTCAAAAGCTAAGTATTTCCCTAATACTTTTTTTCCATGTAAGCAACTACTGCAATTACCCATTAGACAGTTATTTCGTCACCAGTAAGTGACCAGGACTGGGTAAATTTGGCAAGCTATGAATCCAGAGGTTCTCAAACTTTTGAACTGTGGATTCCACATCTTCATGATGGCACAGACTACCTCCCTCCCACTACCTATTGTATATTCCAACACAACTAAAATCCTGAAAGATGTACGTAAATCAGAAGGGTACTTGACTGCCAGAAAGATGTACACAAATTAGTACTCCAGTCACCTTGGAATGTTACAGTATGGCCTCTTGCAAGAATCACAGAGGTTATTGTGCATTCTCTGATGCCCAAAATCACTGGAATTTTATACCATTTAACATTGCAAACTTTTGTACATTTCTGTACCACTTAACTCACACTTCTGTCATTGCTAAATGTTGGTTCAAATAGTTAGTCAAATTTCCTTCGTTTCAGACACGTGCATCAGATTCTAATGTCTAGATCCACGACTTCTCCAATATTTTTTATGTTGATTTGGATCCAGAATTGGAAGGCTCTATTTTCTAAGTATGGTTCAAATACAGGTCAAGGTGACAAATCTGAAAAGTCTCGGCTGTGAAACCCAAAGATGAAACCCCTCATCTAAATTGGATCAGATTCAAACACTACTTCTTTGCCTTATTTATAGTTGCTACTGCTTTCCATGTATGCCCTTCCTATTAAAACTTTCAGGTTAGTTCCCCCTACTCACCTCATGTACTAGCTGCCTTTTCCCCAGAGTTGCATCACATCTCATCTTCATTTCTTGCCATGCAGTGAACTCTTGAGTTTGGTCACACTGCCACCAACATTGCAGATAACTGCAGCAGAATCCTAACATTCAGATTTAAAAGATCATGGAGTCTCTTTACACAGACTAAGCTTCTATACCATCATTATCAAATGTGTAGTAAAATTAAATACCTCATTGCAAGCTTGATTTTTTTTTTCTGCCCTTGGATGCTTGTACATGTCTCTAATTTCTCTTGCTGTAGCTGTGGGAAAGATGTTATAGGGAGCTTATGTCTTCTTCCCTCCTGCAAACAGCAGAAATGGATCCATTCCTAGCCCTTGAGTGCTAATTCTAGTCCCAGTTCTGCTACAGATCTTGCTGCTCGATCCTGTCTGAGTCAATTAACCTCTGTCTCAGGATCTGTTCAGTGGAGATGATTTGGAGCTAGGTCAATACAGCAAAAATTTTCAAATTTGTTTGTGGTTTTTCAACACACTGGTTCTTTGTTAATGCCTCTTTTGGGTCACCCTTCTGAGAATGTCCTGGCAAAATGGCTCAACTTCAAGGCTGCTCATTGAAACAGCAAACATTAAACTAATATTGCAGAATATTTGGCTCTAAGAAGGTAAAGGTAAACAAAAATATATTCAAAAGCATTGATAGTAAATGGTGGAAAATCATTTCAAGCAAAGCTGGTGTCTTTACATCAATTGTCTTTAAACTCTCCTCTCTAGGTCCTCAGACATGGCATGTCTGACAGCAGCCTGTTAACTGGATTTAATTAAGTTGACAGAAATACACCGCTAGTTGCTATAGTTTGAGGCTTCCATAAACCTTGGCTGGCTAGCTTAGCATTGGCTTGGTGGGCTAAGCACCTCTTTGTCAGCTGCCTCCTGTTGCACCAGTGTCTTGCTTCTTCCTAATAAGAGTGGTAACACAGTCTAGTGTTGTGGTCAGGTGTGGACAGGGTGTCTCAGGCTGCGTAGTTCGGCACTCTGAGAAAATGTAACACAAAGATCCAACAGAACTGCTGGTCGGATGTGATGTGGATGCCAGGATGGCTTGGACACTTTCAGTGAATAGTATCCAAGCTGAACTTGGTCATTTAATCACTCCAGGTAAAACAAACTGACTTCCTAAGTTCATAAAGCCTCTCTGGCTTGGCCTGCTGAGTAGCAGCGGACCTCTGCTAGCTATTACCACATGTTGCATATATTCTTCTGGGGATTCTCAGTTGTGTTTACCAGGTTCAAAACAGTATAAGAGAATATCTAATTGCAGGTGTAGATTAATGCCTACAGCCTAGAATAAACAGGTTCTAACTCTGTGCTGCCATAGAAGGATTTAGTCACCGGTGACTCTTTTGTGTGACACAGCTATTTAAGTTTTAACTCCCAAATGGAGAATTAAGAGAACAAACAATGGGTGTGGGAGGGTGATATTGGGTAAGGAGCTATGTATTTGCATTGCAATAGTACCTAGGAGTCATGTTGTCAGCCAATGCACAAACATAGTAGAGACTGTGTTCCGGAGCTTTCACTCTATATTTGTGATTATGTTGTATGGATGAATGAGAGAGACAAATAAGGAGAGGACATGCTTAGGTAAAAGTGAACCTGTTTTATAAGAAGCAGTAGTCTTGTGTAGCTGTTGTCAGAGGGCAGCATTCTGTAGGCATCATAGCAGAGGTCAAATGTAAGGTGGTAGCTCTAATTTATTTTTTGACTGTTTTACCCATGCATACTGGGCAGCATGTGAGAACATGAAAGTCTTCATGGGAGAAATGGACTAATGGGCAGCATAGGCTGGCATCTTTTGGTAGAGCAATGGCAGTGACTGCCATGTCCAGAAAAACTGATATGATAGGGTGAGGCTAAACCATGAATGGCCTTAACAGTAAAGACAGGCTTAGGGCTGGCAGTGGAAAAGGGGAATGGATGGAAGGATCTGAGTGTGTGTGAGATCCTAATGGCAGCAATTTCAGTGGAAGATAGCAGTAGTTGAGATGCAAGATGAGAGCCTCGATGAGAGGTTTTGGTGGTGTGGACAGAGGAAAGGCCAGTTCTATAGAAATAACTAATAAGAATCAGATATGACCTAGATGTGTGAGTCTAATGAAAGGGCAGTGTCAAAGATGACCCCTAGATTACAGACCTGAGTGCCTGGATGATTGGTGCTGGTATTTACCATAACAAAGCAGAGGCTTTTGGAGGAGGAATTAATCAAGAGCTCCGTTTTGGCCAAGCTGAGTTTTAAGCTGACAGCTTTTGAGATCCATGACGAAGTGTTTCTTCTCTAAACCAGCCTTTGTTTATCTTTTGGACAAATCCAGAGTGGAGTAGTAGAACTGAGCCATCAGCATAAAAATGAACTAAAGCCGTATAAATCTTGGGTGTCCATGTCAGTCTATTACTATTGTAAACATGAAAGGGAGTCAATGTTTATGAATTTACTGAGGTGCCAGTTAGATTTTTAAAGCTGAAACCCAACAAACTAGGTTTGCCAATTGGATAAGTATTATAACAAATATGGAATGGAATCTAACAGGGTGATTGATCCCTTTTTATTGAGACTAGGCAGCATTAACTTACCAATTTTAAGGCTCTGTTCTTGTCAGGTCAACTTCTGATTTGAGCAATATCTCTCAAAGCAGAGAGACAAGGAGTGAGGTAATATCTTTTATTGGACCAACTTCTATTGGTGGGAGCAACAAACTTACACAGAGCTCTTCTTTAGGTCTCAGATCACGACACGGGCTTATTTTTAACCAACCAATGATTTATTTATTCACCCAGAATCACGGTATATGATCAACAGTTCACCGCTCAAGTGTAGACAGAACCAGTGTTCCAGGTATGTACTACATGCACATTTCAGTCTTGCAAGCAGTTATCACAGATTAGAGTAGAGGCTCAGCAGTTATGCCTAGGAACAAGGCATATTATCTTATTACATTTATTTATGATTATCAGTTCTGTAGTGCCCAATACGTTTATCACACTTCCAAGGATGCACTTGCCTTTAAGGCACTTTTAAGAGTGTGGTTATTACTGTTTGAAGGGATTGGTCCAAAAGGGACAAGTGTAGAATATCAAAAGCAATTGATTAAAATTATTGTTTTTGAGCTCTTAGGCCAATTTGCTTGTACTTGTAAAGGAGTTAAAATCTAAAATATGGTTACTTGAGGTCCCACTAGAGAGTATAGACTTAGCAGACTACAGTTACTTATATTAAAGAATAGAAGAGGAAATGAAATCTCACCACTTATTGACTCTGCCTCATCCAAGGGTGAAAAAGAACTTTCCACATGGCTGGTCTGGGGATCAGTCACTTCTAGAATTCTGCAGCTTCTTGTAGGGGTCTGTCAACTGTTTCCTTATACATGGTGACTTCAGTTTTATATACCCTGATTTCAGGCTGGTAGGACAGGGCCACTCTCTGATTTCTATTGGCTGTGTGTCAAGCAAGTGCTCAGATTTCAGCTCAGTTTCTCAGCTGCTTCCATCAATATCCAGTAGATAGTGTAGGTATATAACAAATTTCTTCAATCCCTTTTCTTATTGGAGGCTTTTTGTGTTGGATTTATTTTAAAGATTGTATTTCATTATTGGTCCCTACTGCTAATTGGGACCCCCTTTTAAGAAATTTCTCTTCATATTCCAGAGTTATACACTAATTTATATCTTTCAACATTCCTTCCTCTAGACAATTCTATTACTTCCAAGGTGTAACAATTATTTAAAATAAAAACCAACAAAGTACCTTTATAATCATCTAAATTTGGAGGACATGCGCCACACATTCTTTGATTGTACCTAAGCATTTCACATTATTTAGGATTTACAATAGAACAAAAGACATTATCCACATATAGAAGGATGTAATTCTGACTCACACGGCAAACAAATGTGTAGCTTCTAAACTGGGGTGAAAGACAGATTATCCATTGTATATTTGATTTTACAAGGAAAACAATGTATAGATTATAATTTTGAGTGAAAATATGTGGTTTGGATTTCTTTAAATGACAGGTAGTTGGGTCCAGTATGGCTTCAGTCTTATAGCTAATCATTTCAAATTTGTATAACTTGCAAATTTCCCACCCATCTTTCAATCCATAGACTCACAGATTTTAAGGTCAGAAGGGACCATTATGATCATCTAGTCTGACTCCTGCACAACACAGGCCACAGAACCTCACCACCCCCCCCCCCCCACTCCTGTAATAGACCCCTAACCTATGACTGAGTTATTGAAGTTCTCAAATAGTGGTTTAAAGATTTCAAGGTACAGAGAATCCACCAGCAAGGGACCACTACCCTATGCTGCAGAGGAAGGTGAAAAATCCCCAGGGCCTCTGCCAATCTGCCCTGGGGAAAAATTCCTTCCCGACCCCAAATATGGTGATCAGCTAAACCCTGAGCATGTGGGCAAGAGTTACCAGCCAAGCACCTGGAAAGAACTCTCTGTGGTAACTCAGAACCCACCCCATCTAATATCCCATCACAGGCCATTGGAATATTTTGCATAAGAGAGCAGGATGTTACCCTTGCTTGGTAACTTGGAGTTCTTCCTAACTAGGTTGGGAGGGAGAAAGAAGTTTTATCAATATGTAAATTATGAGAGATTCTTAGCTAGGTGATTAACAATACTCTCATTTAGCCATTTAATTTTTTGTTCTTGGGGAGAGGAATTTACGACCTGGGTTGATTTGTGGGTTTTTAGATTAAGTGTCTCACATGACGTGAACCATTTTTTATTTACTTCCTAGGTGGGTCATATTTTGGGATAAACAGAGGTGGACAACTTTTTTAATTTCTTGAGGGCCAGAAGGAGCCAGTGGTTATTGATCATTCAAAGTGTATCTATTCTATATATCTCTTACGCTATGTACAAGCTGATGTTCGGAGTCCTATGGCAATGCAGGACATGCCCGAGAGCCAACAGAACCACCTGAAGTGTGGGTGTCCCAAGAAAGAGGGAATTCAGACTATCAGAAGTGGAGTTGGGTTCTGAGTAGCCTTCCCTTCAGTGTCTGCTCCTGAAGCACAGGAGACTTTATTGGATAAGGTGGGGCAGTGTCTCTATACAATTAATAGAGCAATAGATGCATCTTGCCCTTGTTTTGAAAGGACACTTCAGATTAAAAACAATGAATAGCTAAAACTATGAATGCATTTTCATTTTTAAATTTTGTTCTACTGCATATGTCCTTTGCTTTGCTTAAACAGTGAAACTCAACTGGTCTGTTTCTTGTCCTGTTTACAATCAGCTTCACTTTCTGGTTAAGCACTAGAACAATGGTGCTGCTGACTTTCCAACACCCCAGGGGAATGTTTTTAGGAACACATTTGAAAAACCTAAAATTAACTTGAAAACATCTGTTAATATTAGGCCCAAAACCCAGTGAGACCTAAATTACTAAAGTATTGCTTTAAAGGAGAAACGTAGGCACTTAAAACATAACCATGGCTGCATCCAAACTTCTAACACTCCCAAGGATATTGTTTCACTGGCCATAATGTTCAGTGGCTGGGTTTAGTTAAATAATGAATGACAAGGCAGATTAATGCTCATTGTTGCTGAGTGTTACACTTTTTAAAAAGTGTATGACTTACTAATAGTGAAACTGGTCCACAGCAACCCACTGTATGAGTGGAGTGTGAAGGTGATACAAAATACAGCAGGAACCTTGGACCAGGAGTTCCATATCGTAACAAGTACATTCTACTTTTTCGTACTTCAGTGACATCTGGTGGCCCACTAACCTGATTGACTTAAACTACACTAATTATGCTTAAGAGCTGTTTCCTAGGAAAACAAATAAAAGTATATTGTGTGTTCATTCCCATGTATTCAATATTGAAATCAGAGCACTCCTTTCAGTTTCCATAAAACTTAATTCTGTTAAAACAAGACTTTACTGAAATCAAAACAGCAGTCTGTCTAGTTTAGAAATACTAAACAATCCTTAAACTGAGTTTGCCTATCTCTCTTTAGCCTAAAATTACCGACAATGATAGCTTACTTTAATTGCAAAAAGGGTCTCTTACTCTTTATTTTTCCCAGGTATTTTTAGCCAAAATGAATGAGAGCACTTACTTGATTACACTAAGATATTGTTAATCCTTTAGTTACTGGACTAAATATGCTCCAAACCCAGGTGGATGGGATGTGAAGCAGAATACTTGTGGCAAAACTAAACTGTCCTACTTGTCATGTGCAGTTGGTACAGATGACAGTACTGGAGAAATGTAAACAGGTCATGAATTAGGCTTTGGAAGAACTATGAACAAAGGAGATTTTAAAGGACACCTATTGAAAAGCTGTTTGATGGGTAATTAAGATGTACTTCCTTTAGTTTTGCAAAATTAAAAACTTGCTTAAATTTTACTAGGAGCAGACTCAAACCCTCTGGTTCACAGAGAACCAGATCTTCAAGAAAGCCACGATATTGCAATTTTCTCCGCTTGCACTTGGGGCTAGATTTTCAAAGGAATTCAGCGTGCTAGGTGCTGATTGCCAAAAGAAATCTGGACCCACATGTGAGATGCTGAATGCTTAAAAATGTGACCCTAATGCTCTGTCTCTATGCACAGCTCACCAATGATGTCACTAGCCATTCCTCCTGGAATACAGTTTAGGTGCCTGCCTAGTTGTTGCACATAGGGCCAGATGCTATGCTGTTAATTCACACATTACTTGTGCTGCACTTTGTTATTGGAGTTTAAAGAAGCTACCACCTGAAATTGGTAATGTGCGGGAGTGACTCACAAGACATTTGTGACGAGTCACCTTTTTTCCCCTAAAACTTAGATTTGTGGTGCCATAAAGTTCCTAAAAAGAAAACTGGTGTTAGATCATTTGGATAGGCTCTGAGATCAGAATATCTTGGGAAGTCTTTAAAATGTGCAGGAAGGTAGGGAAGAAAGGGATACTACTAACAGGTTGGCTCATCACACTCTGTAAGAACCAGAAGTTCAAAAAACGTCTTTCTGACTAATTATGTAACACTGAGGGGGCTACAGAATATCAACAAGAACTCCTATTTGGTAAGTATGTCTATGTTAGGGCACGCAAGACTTCGTGACGCGAAATCAGTATAGTTTGACAAGAGCAAGGCCCTAAAAGCAATGCTAAGCTTCTGCAGCAAGAAAAGCAAGAGTTAGGCCTCTCAGGAGCAGAACCCAGATGCTGCCCTCTGACCGACCTTAGGCCAAGGGAGGAAGTGCCTTGAGGTCTGGAACATCCTGAGACGACCACTTACACCTGTTAATGCTTGATAAGCTAAATGGTTCCTATTTTGGTAATAATAAAGTAAAAGTATGGCTATGGATAAGTTCCCCTTTAATGTAAACAACTAACGTCACTTTATTCCAGAAAGTCCCTAGCTAACTACCAATAAACTAATAGCAACTAAGTGTTAAGGCCCAATCCCTACTGGGATTGAGATATACGTCATGTATTACTGGGTAAGGCTTACTGCAAGGTGAGGAGGGAAAAAGGGTATATCAGACCCCCGGGAGCCTCCCCAAGCTGAGACTCTCCGTGGATCCGTGGAAGCGCTAGCGGATGCCTCGGCAGGACGGTTTCCCGATCGCCACCCGCTTATCAGAACAAAGTATGGGTCTCCTCGTTCTTGCATTGGTAAGCGTCCCTTTACACGCTTAAATAAGTCCAGCTCTCTTAGATCAATGGGGCCCCCAGGAGCATATTGCTGTAGGTATCCTCTTGGCAGGTCTCTTCCTTGCTTATATGGTTCACCTTTTTGTTCACTAATTGTTGCTGCTGTTGCTGTTGTTCAGCTCATGACAACAATAACAATGCGTAAGCATGGACACTCCCCTCTAGTGTAATACGTCCATGCATACCTGCAAGTTGCTACTTTATATCCTTGTGATTGATTGTATCTTCATTACACTTTTTACCTTAAGACTCATGCTGGAGTTTCTGTTCCTGTATGGTAAAGGACTTCCGCTCCTGTCTTTCTTATGCTATCTCATGTAATAAATAAGCACTTTTGACATCATTTTGTCCGTTTGCTCTATCCCGCCACCGAGATAAGAAATACCGAACACTACAGTCTACGTCCCATTTGCTGGATTTATATACATTTTCCTCACTTATTGTAGTGTTCTGCTTTTCACTACAAAACACCAGAAACTATCTGTTTTTGGTCTCTGATTTTCAGCTTAGGTTGCTGATCTGCCTCTGAGCTTGAATTTTCCAGGAATATATTTTGTCCTTCAGGCAGATCTGGCCAAATCAAAGCAGGCTGGGAGAAGAAGTCATTAGACATGGGGCGGGTGACCGTTAGCTGTTCCATGGAGACCTCCCTAGTGGACCTCAGGGCAGCTGCAGCCAAATGTGGGTCCTCGGCAGCACATTCCTCTTTGCTAAGCTGCCAGGGGTGACTTGGTGCCAGAGCAGCTGTGGGTTACAGGACCATCTATATGGATGCTTCTGGCTTCCTGCAGATCCAGGAGGGAGTGCGGGGGAGTGTGTGTGTTTTTCAGGGGTGGGATAGTCAGCACACATCCTGGGAAATCCACCAAGTCTGGTCTTTACCATGTGGTAGCAAACCTGCCCCAGTGAAACTTCTGCCTAAAGTCCCCTTCATGTGGCATCATGGGAGTGGACAGCTAGGTCCAATGGCAGTTAATCTTTGCTCTAAGTCTTTCATTTTTCCTCTACCTCTTCTCGATGGTCATGTTCTCTTCCAGGTGCTGTACTTCATGTAAATATTGACTGTCCTGGGAAACAAACTCTTTTCATAAAATGTTAAGGCTCTATAAATCCTAACTCTAACTTCAGGCTTAGAACTATCTTGAGTCAGCTATCCGTCTACCATGCACAATAAGACTGGCACAGTGCCATTGTAAACTTTCTCACCTCTCCCAGTGTTAAGCAGCTTTTACTTTATTTTTGCTTTTGTTGTTGCAATTCCTTGTCATTAGAGAGTGTGTTGCAAAAAGGACAGTCTTGCCACCTTCTTTGAAACATCAGGAGCCATCTTGACTCCTCCTCCTGGTCATTCACAAGTCCACTGTTCCTATGTGTGCCTTGATTATGGCTCTTGTGAGCTTCATGCTGGGCATTTATTTGTGCTCCTCTGGGACAAATTAGTTAGAAACTGGCTTCTGATGGTCAATTTGAGGAAGGCCTTAAAGATTAACACTAGGTCCTCAAATTAGCACCAGGAATGAACTGGCACCTAGGAGAAGGTGTTTGACCAGTCTATGTTCACAGAATGTTTTTCTACAGTAGTTTCTATGGATTTGCTAGAATAACGTCAGAAGGCAAACACCAACTTCTAAAACAAGCACTTCATGGAGCTGTTGCAAGCACTTCATGAATATGGTCCAGCAGTTGACATTCCAAACAGTAATTCCAGTACCACTGTAACATCAACTATAGTTGACCTTTGTAGGAGTAACATCAAGTATAGTTGGCCTCTTTATGATAAGGTCTTTGGGTCTTATAGCAGTACAAGGAAAATGTCCTTGAGGTTTTTTCTCCTGTTTATCCTAGAACTTCACTTAACTACATCACAAGCAATTCACAACTTGGATTTCATTTAGTAAACAAGTCACTGACTCTTGTGTCCCACAATACTCAAGTATCTGTGACCAGAAACATCATAGGAAATCATAGTATCACAGATGCTGCTGCACTGTGATTTTCAAATCTCTCTTTAGTGTTGAATTTCTTTCATTTTGAGTTTGTGTGGCTCAGAACTAAGCCTAGAAATAAGATTGGAAAGACCACGAGTCCACTGCCTGATTACAGGAGGAAAATGATGGTGATGTTAATGCCTGCTTAATCCTCTCAGAACCCTTTTCAGTACTCAGTCTTGAAGTGAAATTGATCCATGATCTCTGGCAATATGCAAGGGGGGGTGGGGAAGTTCATTCCTTATTCCCCCCTAAATATGCTAAACCATTCAGTTTTTTCCGGAAAGAATCCCTATATTCAAACATGCTGAAATTCCATTGGTAGATCAAATAATCATCCATTTTCCCTTAAGCCTTATTTATGTGGAGTCTGGCAGCAACATCTAAGGTATGTGACCCACATCACCACAGTATTAGAGCATCAAGATCTTTTAATATATTTATCCTTGCAAAACCCCAGGGAGGAAGGCAGTGCTATTATCCTTTATTACAGATGGAAACTGAGGCAGAGGCTAAGTGATTTGCCCAAGCTCACATAGGAAGTAGAGCAAAGACTTGTAGCCAGGTTTCCCAAGTCCTAGGCTAGTTCCCTAACCACTGGACCATGTTGTCTCTCCTCTTTTACCCTTCCTCCAAAGAGGCTGCCTTTGGCTCTAAAGAGTCTCCCTGAGCCCTGGCATCTGGAAAAGTATATTGTTAAGATCTTCTCCATTCATCCTTTCTTTTGAGGCCTTCACAGAATTCTGTAGTATTTTTTCTTCACTCACAGTGGATTATTTTGAATTTACATGGTCCGCTCTTTGCACTTGGAGTGCAAAGTAGAATGTATTCTACAACTTACATTTCTCAGCAAAAACCACAGGGTAGAGCTCCTTTTTCTGCAGAAGCTCTACCATGGGGAACCTTAATTTTCAGTGTTAGTGGCTAGCCTTGTGGGAGGATCTTCTTTTCAGGAAATGACTACAGTGGGTGAAGTTCCTCATAACTTAATTGCAAAATTGAGACTTCACTTAATGCACTTAGGGAAGACTTTGAAACTTGCAGTGGCTTTATGCACTGTGGATCATGCAGAACTCTGTGCCAGAGGGGTCCAGTGAAATGTATGAGTCCACAGGCCTGCGTTTACAGAGGTCCTTTGGCTCACGGAATTATGGAGCTGTTGCACCAAGAACAAGATATGCTCAGTTCTTTCAGGCACCAAGAAACATTTCAGCAAAGAGATCTTACCTAGCAGTTGGTGTGCTGTGCTATATTAACTTACTCAACTATATGGATTGGTTTATTGTACCAGGTAGGACTCTTCTTCCTCTATCTTAGAAAGAACAAACTATAGTTTTCAGCAACTCTATTCACTCTATAGTTAATGGGGAAACATTTGACTTAAAACTATTTATCTGTGTAAAAAAAGTAAATCCTTCAGAGTCACAGACTGTTTCACTTATTTTCTTTGGTCTGTTGGTCACACTTCCTGTCAAGGTGCCATTTATAGATTTTAACCAATGATTTAATAATTATTAAGGGTCAATAGATTTTTAAGCAACCTCCAACAATTCATGTCTGTAACGTGTATAACCTGCATTAATTATTTATTAACCTTTCAACCATTTTTATAAATGGAATCTGGGCAAAAAGCATAACTGGTCTGGTTGTATATAACGACTTGGCACAGTTTTGACAAAGATGTTTTTGTGGGGGTGTTGACAGGCAGCTCACAACATCTGCCTCCAGTAGGCTTTGCTCCCATCTGCCTGGGGAAGTGCGTGGGGAATTATTGCCCTCTTTGCTTGCTTTAGACAAAGCTTCTGTGAGCCTTGCTTGAATAAGGACTAATGATGAGATCGTCCCTGACTCTCTTCTCCTATGGAGGGGATTTAAGGAGCAAAAAATCTACTCTTTTGGCTAAATTTTGTCAGGGAAAGTGGTTTGATCTTTTGGCCCTGTGGAAACTGTGTGATCTATGCAATTAGGAGTTTCACATAATTGTGTGAAGAGCTGAGGCTAGTGGATACACACTCTCCATTGGATTGCTCTTCAGACTCACAAATAGCTCTCTGAATAAGATCATGCTAATTTAGGGGGCTGGTTTTTGTCAAGACATGAGTGGGAGCTGTGATAAGAGCACTGCTTCTAGTGGAGCTTCATTGCAAATGGGATATCTGGGGAGTAGTGGGGAAGCCATGGTTCTGCAGATGAATTGTGATCTGTGGGATTTATTTCTGTCTAGGTGTCATAAGCCTATTTCTACTCCTCTCCCTTCCTCGCCTGCAAACCTCTAGCTTGCCCTCAGGAAGGTAACTTGGAGGTAAGAATGAAAACTTGTGGCGGGTTTCCCAGGTTGCCTGTAGGTGATTTTTAGTTTGTGATTGGCCGTAAAGACTGGGATTCCCTCAGTCTCTCTATCTACCAGACATACTTTTTATTCACAAAATAGCAACTTCAACTTGGCGATCATGAGTCTCTTGTTTGTCAAAGTCTTTGCGGGTTTGATCAGTCAGTCTAGACTTAAGTAAATGCCTAACTTCCCTTAACAGGAAAAGGAGTTATTTTGTGCACTCAGATGAAACTATATATGCTTTAGACTTAATTCACACAGCAAGCAGTTTTAGCAACTGAGAGGTACTGGGGCTGTACATTGCATGTGGGTTCAAATTTGTTTCCCTCTGAATAATTGGGGAAATGAACATGACTTGTTTTCAGCCAAGAATAGGAAACAAATAGGAATATGAGCTAAATGAAGTAGCAAGGCAGTTACTGCCATAAACCCTTCATGGGAACTTTAATTCTCTTACTATTTTCTTTTGCTTAAGCATCAGATAATTGGCCCTCAGCTAGGAGCCGAATGGGGGATGGGTAGAATAACAGGGGTGGGGAATAAGGGAAAAGAGCACACTTGGGGAAAGTTGGTTGTTAATAAAGTGAATTTGCCAAAGGCTAGGCATGCAACGTCATGGTCATGGTCACTGTCATTCGGCTCATTACTGACTAGAACTATACTACCTTAGCTCCTTCGATCCTATGATCTGAAAGTTCATTACACATATTAGTGAAAGTTTTACAGCACCCCTTTGAAGTCTGTGATGGCACCCCAGTTTAACAAATAAGGAGAATGAGGCACAGTTTAACACAACCAAGATAACACAGGAACTCGATAGCAGAGATGGAGCTAGAACCCAAGCCTTCAAAATATCAGTCCTGTACCCTAATCGCAAGATAGGAGTTAACTGAAATATGTTTTAATTCTAATTGTTATATATTCCCCTTTTGTTTGCTGTGTGGGAAATCCAGTTAAAATGACTTATACCGTATAGAAATATCCTGTACATCAGCTTGAAGTCAAGCTGTATTGCAGAATTCTTGCATCAACCACCTTCCTTTTAACTCTAACTCTTTGGATGTCAGAACCCTTAAATAAAAGGTATGTTGACTCAGCCCATGGCAGCGAGTCTCCCAGTGCGGGTTGACGGACTTTGGCTAGTGGGATTTGCACTAATGCTCTATAAATAGCTCTGTAGGCTGCACGGGAAGTTGCAGCTTGGGCTGGAGCTGAGGCTCTGAAGCCCACCCCCCATTCCCCATGCTTCAGAGGCCAAGCTCTGGTCTGAGCTGCACCTTCAAAGTGCTGTCTATACAACTATTTTTAGAGCACTAGAGTGAGCCCCACTAGTCTGAGTCTGTCTGCCCGGTCTGGGAGACTTGCTGCTATGGGCTGTGTAGATACACCCAAAGTGCCTTTGCTTTTAATAGATTTAAACAGGAAAGTAGGGGAAGTGTATGCACCAACTTGCAAGAGTACTGGAGGCAGTGGAGAAGTTGTGGTTTTATGTTCGTAACACTTCTTTTCAAGATACAATCTGCTTTGCTCAGACCCTCAACTTCTACCTTTTGTCTGTGTGCATCTAATTATATAAGTGGAAAGGAGATAATAGAATCTGTCAAATGTTTCTTCAAGTGTTGATAATTATGTTAGTTTGAATTTTGACCATCTTGTCTATAATCTTTGTTGCTGGGGATTAAGGTCAATACTTTCCAACTTGGTTCCCATTAAACATTATACACCTGAATAACTGGCCTGACTTTCTGAGGTGCTAATCATCTTTGGTTCCTATTAACTGCAGTGGCTTGGTATATGAAAGCTAGAGAATTATTTAAGTGGATAACTTTAGGTTGCATTCAAATGGAAAATCTTTAACCTGGGTTGGAACGCTCAATATGTGTATGCAGGAAAGGAAGCATTTAATTCCAGTTGTAGTTTCACTTAGATATATTACTTTCTGTATTTTCTGTTGTTCGGTGGTGTTGTGCATTGATAAATAGCTACTAAATTCTACCAGTGTTACCCCAGAGGCATGGATGAAGGGGTTTAGTTTAGAAATTAATCAAAGTGGTGTAAAATTTTGACCATTAAAGTTCTGTCTCAATCACGAAATACCTTCAGGACTTAAGTATGGGTCTGCTCTGAAAAGTGACTAAAAATGTCACTGGAGTTCCAGGTGTTTTGACATCAATGTTTTTTCCCCCTTAATTTTAAGACCTGCAAAATTATCTTGGGATATGAAAATCAAAGTCTGAAGGTCTACATAATCACTAAAAGCAAAGGCTTTGCAGGCAAATTCTGCCTTCAATTACACCTGTGTTTTCTGTATTGAAGGCACAGGGACTGTACACATGACGTGTACACTTGATTGTAGAAACGACCGGTGAAGGAAAATAGATTCTCCAATCACTGAGTGAGTTTGCAGGAGTAGTAGACAACAAAAGAAAATCTGTTTGTACATGAAGAATATAATCAGAGGCAATTAAAAATCAAGCATGGAGCCTCAGTGTTTCTGTTAGTCTCATTTCAAAGTCACTTTAATGTGTCATTAAACTAGCCACATTCAACAGTTGCTTGTTTAGCAAGCAGTTGGAGATTAGACAGTGGCACCATCTTCTCATTATAGTCTTTAAATTCCTTTTCAAAAATATAAAAATAAACTAAACAAATACATGAAGTGAGAAATTTAAATTGATATAACATCCTCTATTATCATCGGATTAAAGGAATACAAATTACAACCCTGTTTCTTTATTGTTTAAGCCTCTGTTATCTGTCTTTAATTTTGTCCCAGAAAAGAGCTGGTGCGTGATTTATTACACGATAAATGTGTGCTAGCTACAAATGCCGTTTAAAAATGGTGATGGTCATGATATCGTGCAAAAGTCATGTTCTATTACAATTGCATTAATGCATCCATCTGATGCTAAATCTTACTATTTTTCCCCATTCTGTTGCTGATGTAAAGTCAAATAATTTTGAAAAAAACTAACATTTCTTTCAATAATTTTGAATAAGCTGAAGTGTCCAAATTTTGTCACTAGTCTTAATTATTTAAGAGGAAGTGAGGAAGAGCATAAACCAGCCCTTCACATCTTTATATAAACCAGATACAGAAATATCAAATAATTCTTTATCATTGCAAACTTGGGGTGTTTGTCAGTGTCATAGGGATCACAAGAATCCTTTGTCTCAAAATTGCTATCCTACCTGTGCCTCAGTTTACCCATACAAAGTGGTCAGAATAACAATCTTTCCAAATGATGAAAACCATTTTTAGAGAATTACTATACCAATCACTTGAGTTTCTTTCTTTTAGCCTTTAGCTTGTAATAAGGACTGTTGTAACCATTGATACTCTCTTTGGAGAAAGGCAGAAATTAAAGCACCTCTGTATGCTGGAAATGGTAAAACTCATCCTTAACAGGTTTTTAGAAATAACTTTTCTTATCCTAAACATTTCAGTATCTCTAGCTCCATGAGGCTAAAAGCCTGCTAAATTAAACTACCATCTATTTTATTTTGTTTCCCATTGGGTCTTTCTAAACCTTGAATTGTAAACTGTTTATATATCACTGTGCTCACACATGGCTCTGCAGAAACTGTAGTGGAAATCCTGGCTGAGTTGAGTCTTGCAAGATCTACATAGTAGGATGACTATGAATTTCCTGAACAAAGTGATGGAAACTTCAAAATGACTAGTTTATTGATGTATACAAGATGCTATGGAAGGTGTCTTGCACACTTCATTTTGAAGATTACAGCACCTGTTTGTGTGAGATTACATGAAAATTAATGGGACAAACTCATTATGTCTGTGCAGCCCCATGTCTTGAAGTGAGTCTTCAGGTTAGCAAATGAGTAAAATGGCAACTACTGAGGAATGAGGTACTCTGCAATTGCTGCATGATTATGATTTTTCTTTTTGTTGCAGGGGTACTGTTGGATATAAAGAAGTACTTCAACATCAGTGATAGCCATGCAGGCTTACTGCAGACAGGTAAAGAGATGTCACACTACTGGGAACAACTTAGCCTGCCACACATCCATGTTGTCTGTTGCTAAAATGCATTCTAACTTTTTCCTGCTCCATGTTTTTTTTTTTCCAGTTCCCCGCTGTTCTGTTGATTTCAGGTTTGATTTTTAAAATGTTTAGTCAGGTTGCTCACAAATGCAAGACTCAAAGTCACTGGCTAAATCTGATCAAGTCTGCAGCCTTCTAAGAGTAAAGAAAGGTCTTGACTGTGTGATCACTAAGGTTCCTTCGGGACTTCAACCATAAGAATTGAGGGGTTAACCTTGGTTTCTCGGACAAATTCCAATTTGGGCAATAAAGCTCTGCATACGAAAATTCTCCTTGAGGTTGCCATTGGGAAAGCTATTTGCTTCCTGCCCTGAATTTAACAGGAAAAAATTCTGACCTAGTCAATTAACTCCAGGGTATAAAGGGAGCAGGCTAACCAGTTAAATAGCTCTTTTTTCCATAAAGCAATTGGCATGAATGAATGTTCTAGATAAAGTGGTCATTGCGTGTAATTCCTTTGTTTTATTTTAACTGTGGGGTATCTTTCTGTCTCTGTAAAATGATCAGTTCCAGAACTAGAACTCTGTGACAGAATTCAGTAGTATTTAAGGTTGTGTACGCCCTTTTAGAGTGTGTTGTGGGAATAACTAGTCCATTCTGGATGGTGACGTGAACTAGTAAATTGGGTTGACAGTGTCTGAATTGTAACTGCAGAATCTGGAGGCCTTCAAAGAAAAGCCAGGGAGATGTCACTAAGGTGCAACCTTTGGCTGAATTTTCAGTGTCTCCTATGGTCTATTGAGATACCTGGGAGAAGTGTCTTTCAGCTATGTATATAAAATAGTAGCGTTAACAAATTTCAATCAGTTGATTGCTTTAAACATGTATTTTACTGTTCGTGGGCTTTGTCATCTCCATCTGTAAACTTTGATCACTATAAAAGCTACTGTCTAAGACAGAATTAATAAATCCAGCCATCTTGTAACTAGAAAGGAACCAGAGATATAAAAATGTGAACTGTTTGGATCTGGAGGTTTGGCTCCGAGTTCACTACTCATGAATTGCAATTCTACAACCTCAAAATTGGACATTCAGCCTAATAAGAGCATGGTATTCCTCTCCGGGGAGGGAGGAGAGCTATGTGAATAATCTGACCAGCATTGTCATTACTCTTGCTTTGGATTGCAGTCTTCATCCTCTGTTTTTTGCTATCTGCACTCGTCTTTGGATACCTTGGTGACCGGTACAACAGGAAAGTCATCCTCAGCGCTGGTATCTTCCTCTGGTCAGGTGCGACGTTAGGCAGCTCATTCCTCACTGAATCGGTATGTCACTTCCTTATTTGGAATGATACTTTTAGAAATCAGCTGCCTGAGTCTTGCAGTGACTCATGGAACTTTTGTTCTGATCAAGTTATACTTTGCAAAAGCTTTCAGGCAGCACCCTGGACATGAGTAAATGGGCTTTGTGCAGGAAAGCTCCATAGGGAATGATACTCTGTCCCTTCCAAGCCATAGAGCACCAGTGAAGCTATTCTTCAGCTGCTGCTGCAATACTGTTAGCAGTGTCCTTGCCCTCTTGCTGAGCACATGCACTAGGGTGTGGGGGATTGGCTGGTGAATTGGTGGAACTGCTGACCATGCCTTGCAGTGCCCCTCGGTGACACCCCAAGAATTCATGCTGCTGCAGAAGGAAGCTTGAAAAGCACAGCACTGTCATGCAAGCGGGTGCAGGTGTGGGAGGACATAACACACTGAAGTCAATGGGAGACATGAATGAATAAATGCACAGCACTGCAGGATTTGGCCCAGTCACTTCAGCTGCCCTTTTTAGATCCTCCAGTTTAGCGATGCTACCTTAGTAACCATGCGGGGGACTCAAAGTGTTCTTCCTATTGTAAACACTGGTAAGTGTAAGAACTCTGGCAGAGGCAGCTAAAAACTTGTCTACACCAAAACTCCCATCCCATGAAAAAAGTGCTTCTTTAAAAGGTAGCTTCCATTTCATATGTGCTTTTTGGATCTTAATGCCTCTTCTGCCCCCAGTACTCCTGGATATTCTTCCTTTTGCGAGGATTTGTTGGTGTTGGCACAGCCAGTTATTCCACCATAGCACCTACTATAATTGCGGACCTATTTGAAGAAGATCGAAGGACCTTGATGTTGTCTGTCTTCTATATCTTCATCCCAGTTGGAAGGTTTGGCTGTTCGCCAGTAACTGGCACTTCTTAGTTTCTTAGTCTTGTCCCTACCCCGCCACCCCCCCCCCCTTCAACCCCATTTACCATTATCTCCGTGGGAGAAAGTAGGCAAGCCAGAGGCATCACCACATTGCTTCTCTGCCTTCATGGGCCTGGATCATCCTTTCCTAGGATAGTCCAACAGTGTAGGAAAGCTGCTCCCCAATCTTAACATTTTGTGTGGGACTGCTGGGTAAGGGCCATTCTCCTGTTGCCCTCCAAATCTGTCCGCTGAGGGAAGGTAGCCTGACCACCTGTGATTCAACAGTAGGGACACTCAGTCTGTGTCTGCACTATGAAAAACCAGTACCCATTTTATAGCATCAGCATACTTGCATCTGTGCTAATGGAGACCTGGCTTGGGTATTCTTAGCACCATCTCAAACCTGCTCTGAGCAGGTTAAAATGCCTGAGCCCGACTGGTTCCCATGGGAATTACAATTGAATAGGCCTCACTGCTAGGAAATGACAGCAAAAAATGTTCCTCTACCTCCTCTCAGTACAAATCCTTCCCCCTGCGGGGTCTCGGGGTCTCCCTGAACCAATGGAAATTAATGAAGTCTTGGCATCCGTATTTGTTTTTACAGTGGCCTTGGTTATGTTCTGGCATCTGTTGTGACACGGGCTGCTGGCCATTGGCATTGGGCATTCAGGGTGAGTCTTTCCTTTTCTATGACTGCTCAGTACTGATCCACTCTTTGTACAATCCGTTTTAATTGGGATCGACATAGTTTATTGGGGTCTGTATCGTGAGGATTTCAATCCTATATGTAGCAACTTATCTGATCACTGTGTCTCAACAAGAATGTTAAAAGGGATGTAAAGAAACAAAATACAAGAATGAATGGATGGGAACATAGTTATCACAACAGACAAGAGAGTTGCAGTCCTAAAACCTTATGTTAAAGCCCCCTTTTCCTACGTGAACTCACTATTTAATGGAACTCTTTCTGGAGCGTGAGTGGTGTTTTAAGGCTCCATGACTGTAACAGTGCTCATTTTAAAGCAAGGATGGGTGAGCTGCCGAGCTGCCCTCAGATCAATTTTTAGGTGGGACATTGAATTCTCCTTAGTCTCAAAGGCACTCCCTAATTCAAAACCCATTTGGAAGCACTACAGTGGACCGAAGGGTAGCTGGCCTTTTCAAACAAAGGTACCTAAAAATTAAAATGGCCATCACTTTGGCATAGAATCATGTCATTCTGCAGAGAAATTGTTACAAATTGTTGAGCCAGTTTTGCAAAAACAAAACTGCTGGAAACAACCCCTCTCCCCTCTTGTATTTAGTCATATTCCCATGATGGATGCCCTGCCCTTACAGGACATTTCACTTCTTCAAAGTACTTTATAAATCTTCCTAGCTTACCTGCAAAGTGTGTCAGCTAGTGTCAGTGGGGAAAAGAGGACATGGAGTTTGACTTAGGGCTGCACAGGAAATGAGTGACAACTGGGACTAGAACTCTGGAATACTTGACTTGCTGCAGTCCCACGCTCAATTCTTCTACATCATGCTGCTCAAAGTGACCTGAATAAACCCCCACCCCTTTGAGGTACTTGGAGGATTAGAAGTGTGCATGTTTGGGGTGAATGCTTCTAATTGCAGCAGGTCTGCTAAGACTCCCATATTTGGTGACCCTCCCGCTCAAGATCCCAGCGTTGCATCATGGGGAGCTCTCCCCTTACATTTTTCTTCAGGACCATGGGGACAAGAACAGTGCTTTTGCATAGGAGAATGTATAAGGGGTGGGGGAATATACTGCATCTTTTCACTGAAGTCACCAAAAGGATTTCTCCTCTTAGATAAAAGCTAGTCATGTTTAGGTGATACATGCAGCTGGGTTTAGGCCTGTCTGCAGCTTCCCTAGATGTAAATCTTTAGGCGCAATGTTGTGACTTTCTTTTGCTATTAACTGTCCTTCAGTATAAGAGGAAAGGTGATATGACCTTACTCCAAATTTGTCTATACAGATAACTCCTTGCATGGGGGTTATAGCACTGGTTCTTCTGATTCTACTGGTCCCTGATCCAACCCAGGATGCAGCTGAGGGACACGGAGGCCAGAGCACCAGCAGCACAACTCAGGGAGCAAATGAGAACCATGGTGCCCAGAGTACTGCCAGCATGACCTGGTGTGAAGATGTCATATCCCTCATCAAGAAGTAGGTGGTTATGGCTCCAAAGGCTACACTTAGTGCCATTACTTGTGACCAATGTGCTGTTGAACTCTGTGCCCAGGTGTTAATGTTGATATTATTGTGTGAATACTTGCTTTTCACGGTGCTGAATTTGTTGGTGTCTCCTAAGGAGCATTGGATCAGCACTTCTCAGGCAGTCTTGTATGGTATTAAATAGCCAGCTACAGTGCCTTCTGATACCAGGGGGCTAGATCCTCCAAGATCAGGACTTTAGGTTTATGGAGTAACCGTGCATCCTGTGTTGCATGATTAGCTAAGCACTTCAGCTTTGGCAAAAGGCTAGAAAAGCTGATTTTCTTTATCTGCTAGGTGGCACTGTTGACCTGCATGAAGTGTCTTTCTCCTAGGCAGGACTAATATAGTGATCTGGCTTGAAATGCATTCTTGTCAGCTGCCTTTATTTTAAAGATGAACTCACTCTTTTGCTTTCTTAGGAACCAGGCTTGATCATGGTATCTTGCCATCATGGAGTGGCTAAATCATCTGGGAGGATGGAATTGTGGTTCATTAGCTGGTGGGTGGACACTAGAGCAGAGTCCTCCACTTGGAGACTGGAGTTTTTTTGCATGTATCCTATGCAGTAATCACACCTGAGACCCAAATCATGATTTTCTTGGTCTGTAGACAATAGTTGTCTTAAGTGAGCCAAAAGGGATTCTGTCTTTGGTTGTTCCAGTGCAAGCAATGCAAAGCTTTTCTCATCAGGAGGTCTTCAAACGTTAATGATGTAACACATCTGTGGCCACCTAGTGTCATATACTGTGACCTATTTACCTCTAGTAGTGACTGATCCACAAAGAAAATCAAGAGAGATCTATTTAACTCAAGTGCTAGAGCCACATGTCTTTAGGAGATGAGGTACTAAGGTTCTAGTCTTGGCTCACGGAGGCATTCTGACGTGTCAGCTGCAGCACATGTACCTTACACTAAGACGTCATCTAAATCACTAAGACTCTATGGACCCCTTAAACTAAAGCAGACTTACTGTTAGCCCGGGGGAGGGGGAGGGTCTATAAAACAGTTAAATGGTTCTAATTGCTACTAGTAGAGGCAGCTTGTTACATTGCTTATCCTTCAGCTTGAAAACTATGTAGACCGACTAAGAAATAATTTATACTTCCATGACACTTTGAGATACAGTAACACTTAACTTCTCAACCCCTTTCTTAACTATTGCACCATCCAAACAAATGGTTGTACTCGTGTGTATTGGCAACAAAACAGACTTCAAATCATCCTGAGGCACTTGGGGCTCTGTGCACTGTATTTTCAAACTGTTGGCAAGTCATTAAATTCTCACCCACCTTCCTAAGCTGTAATTTTACTTTCAGCACCTACCTGCAGCAAACGCTGGTTTGAATCTGCAAGAGACTAAAAATGGACTTTAACACGGTGAAAGCAATAGTTCACATAACTAACTAATGCCTACTATTTGCTGGTCTGAGTGTATATAGATTTGTTCTCTTCAATGATCAGATCTTCATAATCAACAGGGAAGTTTCACACATTGTTACAGCTCTCTGAAGCAATCCATTCATATTGATTATTAGAACACTAGATGCCCAGGCTGGACTTCCCCTTTCTTCCCAGGCCCCATTCTTTCAAACTGTTGATCATAACGCTAATACTTATTTCTTTTGGTGTGACAGCCGAAGTTTCATCTGGTCCTCATTGGGTGTGACAGCCATGGCCTTTATGACGGGAGCCCTGGGATTCTGGGTACCACTGTTCCTTTCCATGGCACAGCTAGCCCATGACCTTGTACCGCCATGCCTTCAGGAGCCATGCAATTCTTCTAACAGGTGAGGCACACTTTACTCTGAAAAGATCAGACAGGATATAGGAAATGCACATATGACCACTCCCTGTTTCTAAATGCTAATGGTTATCATGTGCTTTCTCTTCCTGAAGACAAAGGGTGGGATGTGGCTGTGAACGCTTACTGAGAAGGTATATGAGGCATTAATGTTGATGTATTGCTCCATTTTACAGATGATAAACTGACTCAGATAACTGACTTGTCCAGGGTCACACAGGTAGTATGTGATGGAGCCAGGAACTAATGCCAACATTCCCTCTTTATGATGGGGCATAATACATCTGTACATTGCTTTAAATCATCTGAGGAAAGAGATGAGGTGTGCATGTTAGGATTATCAATGTAATCTCTGGATTAAATTTCTTTTACTTTACACTTCTTGTGATACAATCTACTGAATTGAAAAGACTGCTCTTCAGCCCAAGTGAATGGATCACCTAATTAAGAGAAGAGGCTGGCTTGCTCCTGAAATGCCTCTCCGATTCCTTGATTTGGCTCATGTACAATGTGCCGGCTCACTAAAATGTTAAAATCTGCCACTGGCAAAGGGCTCTGATCTCTCCCAGGTGGAGCTGATTTGTAGTGGAGTAAGGGAGATCCAGGGCAACATAATAACTTCTTTAAACAATATCCCTACTTGGATGCCCCTGAATCCCTGACAGGTATCCCAGACAAGCAGCAGCACTTGCAAGAAGCAGAAGTCTAAGGGTCAGCCTCACACACACATTTATCAGTTCAGGTGTTCCCACAAGACTTGCACTGATTTTGCTACATTGAATTAGTGAAACCTGTGCAATTTCTGTGTGCAGACAAGCCCTTAATTTGGCTTCTTGGGGAGCACCCCAATGAAACTTATTCCCTTATAGGGCATTCCAGTTGCATCAGATTTATATCAGTACTGTATTAAAATATGTGGTTTGGAGGGGAAAAGTAATTTAAACATTCAGGTAATGAAAAATTGCTGGTTGGAGAAGGGTTGAAGTATGAGGTTTAGATTCAGAGTTTAAGGGAGTTTAGTTCTACCTTCAGTGGATATGGAGAACAAATTATCATTGTCCTCTTCCCTTTAACATATTTGAAGACTGTTATCAGATTCTCCAGTTTGTCCATATCTTTCTAAAAGTATGGACATCCCTATTCCTTTCCTGCTATTCAGGTATTAGAATCCACTGCCAGGATGGCAAAGTCACTGTGACTCCAGGGTGAAGCAGACTTCATTCATCTGGCACAGTACCATAACCTTTTATATCAAAATAGGGTAATTTCTACCAATCAATAATTTATTTGCCAACTGAGCTCTTCTGGAGAGGAACTCTCCATTCCAGATCTTGATATACAGATAAAATATCTGGTACCTTCAGAAAACTGTGTGTGGTGTCAGAAGGAAGGGAGGGATTTGTTACCATGTGTCCCAGCAAGGCAGCAGGACAGAGCATCTGAGGCTGTAATTCTGATCTGACATTTCATTGGCTGTGATGGTCTCAGAACCTTTCCTCCTTCAGGGTGGAGGAAGACTATCCTCTTTGGCCTTCTGCACTTAGGGGTAGTAGAATGTATTCAGTACTGCGCTCTGACCCTCGCCAGCTACTGCCTTTGTCAACAGCAAACATCAGAACATCTCCCCTACTCCTCTATGTACTGACTGCCCGGTACCAGACTCCATGCAAGTGTGCTTACCCTTGACTCGTCGGGTTTATGATCTGTCATGAGTATCCCAAACCAATCTATCCCTAGCCTTTCAGGATTTTTCAAGGACTGAGTGATTTGCCATACTCTTCATCTATGTAAGGGTTTAGAATGAGATAAAGCAAACCAGTAGAACCCTGGTGATGTCCTGGTGTCTGTGAGATGCAAGAAACCTTAAGGAAGCAGGCCAGAAGGTTCTGAACTCAGTGCTTGAGATATCTTCAAATTGGGTAATCAGATGGGTAGCTTGACAGGAGATGGCGGCAGCAGTCAGAATTTCATTGCACAAGTTTTTTGCACTGATCAGACATCAGCATACACTTAGGCAGTGAAACCCAGCCTGGGAGGACTTGTCCAACTTTTAGATTAACACAGGTTCACTGATAGCAGAGCGCTTTAATGATATGTTACCTACAAGTAACTGAAAGGGAAGCATATTTGCCCTGGTACAGATGTCAGTATTAGAGCAGGGGGAAATCTTTCAGCAGAACCCAGTTTTGGTGAAAAATGCAGATTCTGCGGCACGAAAACATTTTTTGCGAATTTGTGTTGATTTGCCAAATTGTTTCTGTTTGGGGGTGGGGAGATGGTGTAGAAAACACCATTCTAGAAATCAATGTTTGGTTTTGGCATTCTAAATGAAACACTTTGGTTTTTCAACTATAGCCTAAATGACTTGTTTCAAATTCCAATTTTATTTTAAAACTAGAAACCAAAATAGTTAAAATGTAAAAATATTTTGTTTTAAGTCAAATTCAAATTATTTTTTAATTTTTTGGGACTGCTAGTGAACTGAAAAATCACTTATTCACACAGCTGTAGTTGAAAGCTGCATATTACTTATTAGTGACTGTTGCTTAGGAAATGAGTGTTCTTCCCGGCTTGGGTAGGTCTGACTCGGGTGGGAGAGGGAAAAAAGCTAAACTTTCAATTGTATCTTGAGTACATTTTTGCAAGTGTAAGGTGTGGGTGCATGGTTTTATTGTTTGACTTATTTTTGAATTATTATTCCATGGCAATGGCAGTACGGTAGACCCTGCCTTTAGAAAGTAAAAGGCAGCACCTGATAGTTACAATCTAACTTTATGTACTGCCTCCCTAAAGGTTGGTTTGTCATTGTTTTTAATTCTTGGCATAAACGAATACCAGGGACTGCATATAGCTGGCTTTATATTGTTATACTTGAACAATGAAGAGGCAACGCATACATAGAAATGTTAGACCTACATCTGACAATTCTGGGAGTTCAATGAGCAGCATATTCCCGGATCTCTCCAGTGATACTTTAAGAATGTCTGCAGCTGCTTAATAGCCAGAGGGCATTAGGCACTAATGTTGCAGCACCTAGGTTCCTTTAAACACAGGTTTAAAATCCCAGCGTAACTGACTTCTTGCCCCCCATCCTTGCAAGGCAGATAAATATGTTCCATGGAGATTGTGTGCAGGTCTCCATGCTGAGACCTTTGCACTGACCAGACAGGTACCTGGGGTTTTCAAACATAAAAGATCCCATGGCAGTCTTTTTAAAAAACAAAAACCATCCCTAGAAATGAGTTTCTGATCTCTACTTAGCCAAAAGGCCTCTTCCCCTCCCCTGCCCATTGTGCTGTGCCCTGTTTCTGTCTTAACTGCTCCCTTTCTATATTATGGGTGGCTTTGTTTCAGTACTAGCCTACAGCTCATAGCTCCTTTGAGATAAAAAGGGATCTCTAAACACAAAAGGGCTCCTCAAAAACATTAATGTAACCTTAGAGCAGTTGTTCTCAACCTATTTATCATTGTGGGCCACATATGTAGCTCTCTATTGTGTGGGCTGCATCCACACAATATATATATTGTATGACCCTGAGGATGTCGTATGGGCTGCAGCTGAGTGCTGATTGGGCCGCAAGGAGTCTACAGGCCACGGGTTAAGAACCACTGCCTTAGAGCTTCAAACTTGCCTGCACCAGGCAAATGAGTGTAAAGTAGATCTTTTGACCACTGATGCTCTATCCATATCATTTCTAACAAGAACTGTTTAACTGTGATGGTTTCTTAGAGTATTGCATACTTGAACTCTGCTAATGGAGTTGGCTGTCAGTTATTGCTTCACCTTTTTAGTGTAGAATTAGTAACAAGGAGAAATGGTAAGAGCCAGTGTGCTACAGATTCCTCCTTTGGCATCACAGTCTGCTATGTACAAGTGCAGAGCTCCCTGCCCTAGATCCAGGGAGAGCCAAGAAAGGGCATAGCTTCTTAAGGGTATGTCTACTCCGCAATTCGATACCCATGGTTGGCCCATGCCAGCTGACTTGGGCTAAGGGGCTTTTTAATTGTAGTGTAGACGTTTGGGCTTGGTCTGCAGCCCATGCTCTGGGTTCCTCCCACCTTGCATGATCCTAGAGCCCAGGCTCTATCCAAGCCCCATGAACCCGAGTCAGCTGGCACGGGCCAGCTGTGGATGTCTAATTGCAGAGTAGATATAACCTTAAAGCCACATAGCGTGCTGCCAGAATGCTAAAATCTTTAGAACCTCTTGTGTTCTGAACACTACACTCCTGTCTCCCCTTCATTCAAGAGAGCTATGACGGATTAAACAGTCAGTCATGCCACACTCTTTATTTATCACCGGAAGTTTATTTTTGTCATCAAAATCTCATCTGGGACAGAGAGGAAAGAGTTTACAAAAGTCCCACTGGAAGTCAAGTCTTGTGAGCAACTAGGTCACATGCTTTCAAGAAGGCAAACTGGCTGTTCCTCTGAGGAGCTCTTCAGCTTTCACAGGCATATGATACAAAACTGAGTGGCATTTGAAATTCTACATTGTGAAAATATTTTGTGTAGTTCCAACTGGATAACAATTCAGTCTGTCCCGAGTTGTAACGTAAAGAGGCGCTGTATCCAACAGTGTGAGAAGTGTCGCATGTGAGCCGGATTAATTTGAAGGTTATGATGGGTTGTACCAGCATGATCACATGTGATGGAATCTCTTCCAAGGGAGCAGACTGTGGTGCAAAGCTACCCCATCTGCATTTGGGGTGGCGGGAGTAACTCAGTTTGTAGGTGTGGCTATGATGACTGGAAACACCTCTGAATCCATGGTTGTCTAAGGCAGCTCTTACTGATGGAGCACCCAGTGGATTGTTAAATTGATCTCCCTTCCTCAGGACAGGGGTGATAACACCTGCTCTGTGCACGCTGCTTTGGTGGACAGGACATTGACAGAGGTGTAATTTGCAGATGCTGAGGCATGTATCTAGCCCTGGAGGACTTGAGTAAAATGGAGGCCAGATTTGATATCACCATTAAATTTCTTTTCTGCTTTGTAAAGTAAACACACACAAAAGGGGTGGGAAGAAAAGAAGCTTGAAACTTCAATCTGGGACATACAAGAGAAGCTGAGGTCACAAATTAATGATAGACTCTTGGACTGATTCTTCTCCCTTAATGTGTCTTTATTACCCTACTCACCCCATCCCTTTGCTTTACCACCAGCCTGATATTTGGAGGAATTACCATTGTGACGGGAATTGTTGGTGTCATCTCTGGGGCAGGAATTTCAAGAAGATGTAAGAAGATAAATGCTAAGGCTGACCCTCTTATCTGTGCTGTGGGCATGTTCTCCTCTGCCCCATGCCTCTATCTGTCTATCATGCTGGCTGCGCAAAGCATCGTTGCTACTTACGTAAGTGTTGATAAACTGTGTGGCCTTGACAAATGGCTTTGTTCAATAGCATGGGTGGTTTGCAGGGTGTAGTCCTCAGAATGGTTTAGTTGAAGGAATTTAATTGACAGCTTGCACTGGGCTCATGTTATGCCGCAATATAGCCCACAGGCCAAGTGTTGTCCCCGAGGCTCTAACCTGGTCTGTGGTTGCAATCTCCACTTCAGAGAAGCAGCCTAGGGACTACATGCCCCATTGTGCAGAGCTCCCCTTTAATCTGAACAGCCAGACCACCTGTGGAAAAGGGGACATGGCAGACTGGGTCTTGTAACCTCCACGCGCTGCATCTTTATGTTGAAGAGGATGGTAAGTTTATGCAACCTAGTTTGGCCGCTTCCTAAAAGGCTACAGTGCACCTTTATCTGGGCATGGTTTGACTGCCCCTGGTTTCCGAAGGTATATAGGTGCAAACTCAAACTTGGTGTTTAATTGAATGAATCTGCTATGTATGGTACTATTTCTTTTCTCTCCCAGCACACTTAAAGATTACAGTATGCTTGGCACCGTACAATAAACAGAGTTCCTATTAAGAAGAATTTACTTAGCAAGTAATGTGCCCAAAATCACTGGTTGCTTTTGAAAATTTAGGCTTGCGGAAATGTAACCAGAAGCATAAATAGCCTAAATCCTGTTCTTAGTAAAGAGTAATGCAGAAACATACCAAGAGACATTAATAACTGCAGGAACTCCCTGTGAGGATGAACTGAATGCAAACCTTATTTTAGCAATAATCGGTTAACAGCTATGAAGGGACTCCAAGCCCTCTCCAATGACTGTAGATCCACCATTACCAGAATTAACATAAATAATAGGATCCATGTAAAGTTAATTACAGTAATCAACACTTCACTGCAAAAAGAGTGCTTTCACAGTGCTTTCTTTTCTAAAAATAGCTTTTGTTCAAAAAGGTTTTCCTTTTGCCTCTTCAGCAGTCTAAAATCCCAGTGAAAGACTACTTAAGGGGGGAAACGGATGAATTTTTCATACACATAGAGCAATATGTGGACTTGACTTTTTTTTTTTTTTAGGATTCGGGTATATGGCGGTAAATGGCAGAGAATATAATTGCCTTGAGAATCTGTTTGCTTTCTCTTTGTAAGAGTCTCTATCTCAAATCTGTTTACAGTCCTGCTGCTAGCCGACATTTTTACACCTAAAGGTGTGCAGCACACAATCATAACTGCATATTCTTCAAATGGTGTCCCTTTGGGTGCTCCATTTCTGGTGTTGGTGTGTCGTAAGTCGGAGATTTCTATCAGCAGTGGTCTTCTGGGTCGCGCATGTCATCCCCATCTCATGGCGCTGTTATCTTGCTTGGCGCACACGTGACTCAACTCTCTCAGTTCCTTCTCAACCATCTGCAGTCCAAGACGGAGCCCTCAGCAGTTCATACCTTTAGCTTTTTTTAACAATTAGATAGTCATTATAGAGTATATGTTTAGTCATTTGCCCTATTAAAAAAATTTTTTTCCTCATAGTGTAGAATAGCGTTTTCCTTCAGGGAACCTGACATTATGCCCTGTTCACCAGATTATAAACAATGCATGTCCTACAGAGACATGATACCAGCATCAGATGGACACTCTCCATGTGTGTGATGTCTGGATGTGGGGCACATACCCCAAAAGTGCACTCATTGTAAAAACTTAAAATCTAGAGCCAGAAGGGACCTGACTCATCTTAATGGAAAAGTTGTTGAGACCCGCCTCAGATCCTGGCCAGGAAACCTCATTGTCAAAGTCCAGAACAGCTCAAACCTCAGAAAAGTCTTCAAGAAAACATGCCTCAGAAAAAAACAGCAAAAAAGAAGACCTCAATGGCAAAATCTCTTAGTGATACCAACGAATAAGGACATGTGAGGCACTGGTTTCTTCTTATTCAATGAATAAGGACGTGAGGCACTGGTTTCTTCTGTTACCACCTGTTGAGCAGCACCAGGGACTCATAATGTTACACTGAGGAATCAAAAATAAGAATAAAAAATAAATCGACCTCCGCTATGGCACCAATGAAACAAGAGGCACGGACACCAGTTTCACAGGTCAAGCTGCTTCCAACCAATTTAACATTAACTTCAGCACTGACTGTGGCATCGATTCTGACTGCGGCACTGACAATGGTTATGGTGCTGATCCCAACCACAGCACTGAGTATGGCTATGATACTCATCATGATGACAGCACCGACCCGGACTATAGCACCAATAAAAACCCCGGTACCAATGTCGGCACCGGGACAAAAACACATATCAAAACATTATTGCCATCAGAGAGAGAGAGAGATGTAACATGCACACCACTGTTGCCACTGTTTGACACAGATACCTCCCCAGTACACATCACACTTGACGAGGCTCTCTCTCCCATACCATTTTCCAGCAACGAAGAAGACATGGGAGAGGAAGGAGTCTTCTCTTCACAACATTCCTCACCTACCAGACCAACTCCTGAATCTCTAAAACATAGGTCCCTAGACAATTATGGTATGGACTTCCCTGGTTCGGGCTACCCATGCCTTTCCCTATGTAATGGCCCAACTGGAATACACGGTCCGCTTATACGAGGGTTTACAGCAGACCCCCTACACCCTATAGGGACACAACCAGATCTCTGTCACAATCAATCCTACCTGTTTCTGAACCACCACCCAAAATTACTGAGGAAAGGAGGAAAGTACTGAGCAGAAGCCATCACCTCCAGTTCCTAACTCATCTTCATCAGCTGATGCGGCAATAATACCCCCCATGACTGCAGATGACTTCATGCACTTTCAGGAACTATTTAAAAATGTGGCAGAAAATCTGGAAATTCTACTTGAGGAGGTCACTGAAATGCACAATAAACTGTTGCAGATTCTTCACACCACTGCCTCATCAAAAATCACGTTACTGATTGACAAAGCACTATTGGAGCTGGCCAACAATATCTGGCAAACACTAGCAACCATTCCACCCACTTGCAAGAGGGCAGACAAAACATATTACGTCCCCTGAAAGGGTATGGAATTTATTTTTTCCCACACCCCCTCCAGCTCTCTTATTATGGAGGCAGTGAACCACCTGAGCAACAGCCCCAATAAAGGTGCACACCACAGGTTAACGAGTGAAAAAGGCTAGACCTATTTGGTCGCAAAGTGTACTCAACCACTATGTTGCAACTACATGTAGCCAACTAAATATCCCTAACTGTTTAGCCCTTTTCACAGATCAGGAAATAAATGACCTGGAAAAAGGGGTAAAGAGTGAGGTGGCAACATTTGCAAATGATATAAAACTACTCAACATAATTAAGTCCAAAGCAGACTGCAAAAAGTTACAAAGGAATCTCACAAAACTGGGTGACTGGGAAACAAAATGGCAGATGAAATTCAAAGTAATGCACATTGGAAAACATAATCCCAACTATACATATAAAATGATGGGGTCCAAATTAGCTGTTATCAGTCAAGAAAGAGATCTTGAACTCATTGTGGATAGTTCTCTGAAAACATTCATTCAATGTGCAACAGCAGTCAAAAAGCTAACAAAATGTTGAGAATCATGAGGAAGGGGATAGATAAGACAGAAAATATCATATTGCCTCTTTATAAATCTATGGTATGCCCACACCTTGAATCTGCATCTTGCATATCTGGTCGCCACCTCTCAAAAAAGATATATTGGAATTGGAAAAGGTACAGAAAAAGGTAAATAAAAAGATTAGGGGTATGGAAAAGCTTCCATAGGAGGAGCTATTAATAAGACTTGGACTTTTAAGCTTGGAAAAGAGACGACTGGGGGAGAGGGGGATATGATAAAGGTCTATAAAATCAGGACTGGTGTGGAGAAAGTAAATAAGGAAATGTTATTTACTCATAAAACAAAAACTAGGGGTCACCAAATGAAATTAATAGGCAGCAGGTTTAAAACGAACAAAAGAAAATATTTCGTCACACAACACAAGTCAACCTGTGAAACTCCTTGCCAGAGGATGTTGTGAAGGCCAAGACTATAAAGGGATTCAAAAAAGAACTAGATAAGTTCATGGAGAATGGGTCCATGAATGGATATTATCCAGGATAGGCAGGGGCTGCTGTTTGTCAGAGACTGGAAATGGCCAATGGGATCGATCACTTGATGATTATGTGTTCTATTCATTCCCTCTGAAGCACCTGGCATTGGCCACTGTCGGAAGACAGGATATTAGGCTAGATGAACCATTGGTCTGACCCAATATGGCCATTCTTATGTTATGTAACTACGCTACATTGCTTTCAAATTATGACTACAACAATTACTCCAATATCATGGAATTTATTAATGCTATTTCAAAAGAGAGAAAAGAGCAATTCAGATCACTCATAAATGAAACACATCTGGTGGCTAGAACTGCCTTTCAGGCCTCCCTCGACGTGGCTCACATGCATAGGGCATTGCAGCTCTACTTGGCGGGCTCGCCAAAAGAACTAGAACCCACCATAGAGGACACTGCAGCTGCACTAAATTTGCAGTACTTAGGGCCACTAATGTAAAATAATATATTTGAGGGAAGGAGGAAACTGTCATTAAGACTTAAATAATGGACCAAGTGTGCATCCAAGCTCCTTTGATGTTAGTTGTTGCAACAGGGATAAATCTAGCTTATTATGGATGGCAGGCAGATAGAATTTCACTTTGCAAGCCAATGTTGCAATGCATTTATTAGTCATCTTGAAGACAATCATGGAAGATTATTTGTGTAATGGTGTATTACAAAACATGTGACTGACTTGCAGCGGGGCATTCTTGTGTCTCATTTCATGTTTAAATATCATAGTACAGTGTTCAGTCCATTTTATAGGTGCAATATAAGAATACAAGTATCTCATTCACAGCAATAATCCCAATAAAATAATAACCCTGTTACTGTGGAATTTTATAATCCAGGATCTCAGCTGACTCTGTGGTATGAACAGTACAGTACTTGGCTTTCCCTGTTGTTTTGGACTGACATTCCAAGGCCTTGGGTATATAATTATACTTATTAACAGATGAGAGCTGACTTGCCACAAAACAGACAAGATTATCTATAGCTCTAATGGAACCATTCCCTATATTTGTTTAGAGTAGTGATTTGAGAGGTCTGAGGCTGCATTAGGGAATGGCAGAAATAGCAGGGTGCACATACATAATGCATTGTGTGTGGCTTTTCTGTGTGAGTAAAGTCTTCCAGGATCTTTTTCCCTCAACCAGGAAAAAGGAACACACACCAAATCTCTCTGTTACTCCTGCGTGCTGCTGGATGGCTGAGTATACAGGGCATGTACCATGCTCCATTTATACTATAGGAAGGAAAATAAAATTGGTGTTAGTTCAAGAACAGATAACAACTACACTGATATGAATCTGCAGCTTTAGGTTTTGCAACACAAAGCAGGTTGGGGTAATATTTTTCCACTGTGAGCTAAAAGTACCATCTGCATGAGGCCTTAACAATGAATTCTGTTAGCCCTAGGTGGAATCCCTCATACTACCAGAACTAACAAAATCTGATAATATATGAAATAGTACAAAGTATTTCTTTCAGTAATGATCCAGACTACCCAAGTGGAATTGTAAGGAGCTGTAGGGCCTGGAGCCTTTGCTATAGCATGCTGTAACTTTTTCCCTGTTCCTCTGCTCTCCCAGCTCATGTCAGTCCCACCACTTGTTATACTCTGGGCACAGTTATTCTTTGACTTCCCTGGGATGAATTTGGCCCTCTTTCTCAGCAGCTTGTTTGTCACATCCTTGTACTGCAAGAAGTGCCTGGACCTATTTTCACTTTGATTTTAACACTAGATTTTAGAGTTTAAAGCTATTCTGTATCTGTATGACAAATGAGCTCCATGTCCTCTTTTTTTTGTGCATGTGCATTTTATAATACCTTGTCCTACTATACTGCCTTTCAGCCCAGTATATCAAATTATTTACAAATGCAAAGCATCATGAGCCCCTGTAAGGGAGCTGTGTGGTGTTAACTTCCTACTTCTGGAAAACAGGAATAAGTGAGTTGCTGAAGACCATACAGTAATTAGTAGTAGCCAGGAAGAGTGCAGGACTCTTCCAATCTTTTGTTCTAATCACTGCACATACACCTCTTCTAAATCCAAAAGATCTACCACTTTCTTCCAGTGTTTCTATAAATCTCCACTTTCTTTCAATGTCTCTTCTCTACATCATTTGAACCTGCACTGTCTCTTATAGCCTATTGCAGGATTGATGGATTTGCATAAAGCTTATGCTGCACAGCAGGATTCAACTGCATGCAAACACTTTGCACAAAGCCTCTTTCTAGTACTGAAATCTGCTACTTTAATCTGCAGTGATTCTAAAATATCAAATCACAAACAATGATCTAGTTGAATTTTCAGTCACCAGTAAAAGGGAGGAAGTAAGGGACTTGTCTAGGCACATGATCAGTTAGGACTATCCAGGGAGAAATTAATGAAACGGTGGTAGTTTGGGGTGAGACAGAGAAGGGCTGGGTGTTCTCAAAAGGTTCACAAGGTGCTAGGGTATCTGTGGTTGTTGCCTGGTGGCTTGACATAGACAGAGTTGTAGACTGTAAATTCTGCAAGCAAATCTAGTGTGATGATAATAACAACTGCTTTTCACAACTTCATTGATTCAAGCTCTAGCATTTGAATTCTCTAAATGAACCGTTTTGGTGGATGTTATTCCCCAGAATCATAGCACCACTGAGCTTCTCCGGAAGTAGTTATGCTTTAGTCAGTAGTGAGGTGCATGGACTAAGGAGGAAGGAAAGCTTGCCACAGCATCTTCCAGGATCATATGTGAATATGGCCCAGTGGTTCCCAACCCTTTTGGCTCGAGGGCTGCAGATATCATTTTTACAACCCTGAAGGGTCACCAGTTTCCACTAGCAGCCCACCCATCCCCATTGCAGCAAGCTGGAAGGAGTTCAGCAAGGAGGCTGCCTCCTTGATGATCTCCCGTCCCCCTGGCTGCAGCAGGGAAACTGCACGCATCCTGTAGCCCTGTGCGCTCCACCTGGGTCCCTAGGCAGTGGCTCCCTTCTGCAGCCAGGGGGATGGGAGATCAGTGCTCCCCTCCCTCTGGCTCCAGCAGGGACCCCAGCACCTATGGACTCAGGTGGAGCACTTGGCTGTAGCAGGGAGCACAGCAAGGGGGAGAGGAGCGCTGATCTCCCATCCCCTTGGTGACAGCAAGGAGACTGCACCGATCTTCTAATCCTGCAGCAATGCGCTCCTCCTGGGTCTTAGGCTACGGCTTCCTTCTGTAGCCAGTAGGACGGGAGCAGCAGGCCACTTTGGAAGACCCCACGGGCCGCTTTTGGGCCATGGGTTGGGAACCACTGATATAGCCTGTGCTTTAACTGTAAATTCACCCACAACTCTTTAAAAAAAAAAACCCAAGAAAAACAAAATCACAGATTGTAACTGTACCATGGGTCAAGTGACAACAGGCATAATTAGCTATTCACATAAGCACCTGCTTTAACTCCTGGGTTTAATTTAATGTAGAGAATAGTCTAGACTCAACTGCAAGCCTTGGAAATTCAGATTTTCCTTGCAACTATTACTGTGGATAGCTCAAAGTTATGTTGTGCTAATGACCGAGAAACAGAAAGACCTGGAATCCTGAACTCACTGGGTACAGCATGAAGACAGGCTCTGACATTTCCGTTCAGGGCCACACATGCTCCTGGTACCTGCCACGTCAGTGCCACTTCATTTCAAAAGTGTCCACACTAGAACTAATTCTGGATTCATCCCACTAGTGCTGGCTCCCACTGATGGGGACTCAAAGCTGCCTTTTAACAAACCCCTGGTTTCCTGGTGTGATGTTTTGGGGATTAATGTGAAATGAGTCATGTCCAAAATTTCCTGATCAGCATCAAGGAGTCATTGTGCTATGTGATATAACCTATTCCTGTAGTGAAATTATAATTTAGCTTACTGTGCATATTACATAACTGTGGCCGCTGTCACTAAAGTCAGATGCTGCCTTCTGAAATTGCTCAGGAGTGATAGTTTAAATCAGTGGCTCACTACCTTTCCAGACTATTGTACCCCTTTCAGGACTCTGATTTGTCTTGCGTACTCCTAGTTTCACCTCACTTAAAAACTATTTGCTTACAAAATCAGATGTAAAAATACAAAAGTGTCACAGCACACTGTTACTGAAAATTGCTTCCTTTCTCATTTTTACCATATAATTGTAAAATAAATCAATTAGAATATAAATATTGTACTTACATTTCAGTGGATAGAGCAGTATAAACAAGCCATTGTCTGTATGCAATTTTAGTTTGTATTGATTTAGCTAGTGCTTTTTATGCAGCCTGTTGTAAAACTTGGCAAATACATAGATGAGTTATGTAATCCCTGGAAGACCTCTGTGTACCTCCAGGGGTATGTGTACCCCTGGTTGAGAACCACTGATTTAAATTACAGGTTAACTTTTTTTAATCTTGTGGTGCTTCCATCAGATACCACTTGGTCCATACAACCTGATTTAAACCTCTGTCTGGGGACTGGCAGGGAGAGGGCTAATGCTTTCCAAGACCACAGCTGTAAGACCTGTTAGGGACCCAGCCATGGTGGGAAGTGTGGCGTGGGCCATCTGTGGTGAATTACGGAATTCCCACAGGACACCATAAGAGGGATGTGATCCAAGGAGTCAGGGCGGGCTGTGTCTAGGAGCCAGTCTCTCCCTCCTCTTGAGAAGAGCCCTCTTAGTGGAGTACTTGAACTTTTACCTGCAGGGAGTTAGGATGACCAGATGTCCCAATTTTATAGGGACAGTCCCGATATTCGGGACTTCCTCTTTTAGAGGCGCCTATTGCCACCTACCCCCGTCCTGATTTTTCACACTTGCTATCTAGTCACCCTACACGGAGTTATCCTGTTGATTTCATTTAGGAACTCAGGCAAAAGAACCCCATGGAGGTCATTTTAAAACTCATCTGACTGTGGGGAGCTTCCTCAACGCTAATGCTTTGATTTTCTTTTTTTCCTTTTTTCGACTGATTTCCTTTTTTTGACTGGGTTCTGAAACACTTGCTCCCATCTGCTACACCTAAACCTGCCGCTGTCCCTTCTGTTTGTTACATATGGTGTATCTGAGAGTTTGGGGATTGGGAGTGAGGACTCATGACTCCTGTCCCTTGCTCTGCCACTGACAAGATGTGCTGTTGGGCAAGTCACTTACCCTCTGTGCTTCTATTTCCACATTTTTAAAATAGAGACACTATTCGCATATATCTCAGGGTGTTAGGATGCTTAGTTAAGGGTTTGTAAAGAGATTTGCATGTACAGCACCTCTCATCATCATGGCGAAGTGTAATTACATGTCAGTGAACTCTCCTAGCCCCTTTATGGTACAGAAAATCAATCTGTCATACAAAGCTGCTGTGCTTTTTCTTTTTGCAGATTTTTATTGCACTTGGAGAATTTTTTTTATCCTTAAACTGGGCCATTGTGACTGACATACTACTGGTAAGTTCAAGTTCATTCTTCCTACAGTTGTATAATTTGTGCGGATAATTTTAATTCTATTCTCAAATTTGTGTATTCAAGCACCGCAAAGTACCTGGCTCGCCTAGTAAGACTCCTCCCAAGAATACCGTAATTGGTACCCCATTAACACTAAAACCTGGCCTTGCACCAGTAAGAGACTCCATTTCGCTGCCCCATTTAAATGTTTAATTTTTATGCTGAAATGGCTTTGAATAAGAGATCCAAATGGGGAAAACTCAACATCTTTAAATCACAGTTTTCTAAAGAAAATTGCTGATTAGGGAAGTCTGATGAAAAATGCATAGTTACTCTCCTTGCTTTTTGTTGTCACTACTGGAACTCCCAGTAGTCTAGTGAACTTCACTGTTTTCCTAACACTCTGGCAATGTGGCACTGTGTATTAATTTGATCTGTAAATGCTGTAACCTGTGTGCACTGTTGTGGGGAATAGAGGAATTTGCTGATAATTGACAGAGTGGTGAAATGAGATGGAGTCGCTTGCTTTGTAATTTTAACCCCAGATATTTAATATTTTGAGACTGCTAATCTCTCTGGAAGGGGAAAAGGTGTTCTAACAGCAAATGCCAATATTTCAGATGGATGTTATCCTGTCATTAGTGATCTCTACTGATAGTATAAATGAAGGGGCATGCTCAGTAGCCATAAACTCACTTTCAGCATGAACTTGAAGCCCCTCGGAACAATGGCTTTGCTGCCATGCTGCCATGTAGAGATACTGTACTCATTTAGGCACAGCGTTGGGACTTGGGGACCATTCTTGTCATGCATTTGGAGTGTGCATGACTTTGGGACAGTAGCTGTGGTGGAGATTGGGAAGATGATTGCTGCCCAGTCAAGTGGGATTAATAATATACTTCTGTTATAACTAATGCTGTCAGTCAGTGTCCTGATGGACACCTATCCCATCAGCTCTTGCCTTCAGGTGACCTCTTCTATCAGTTTGTTCAGTCAGTCAGTCCTTGCTCTTTCTGCCTATTCAGTAACAACTTGTCTCTACTGAAATCGCCTCTCAAGACTGACATCTTCTTCCCAGCGATAGAAGCTGTTATTGTGGCTCTTTTTTTTTTTAGTGAGGACCATCTGCTAACATTGCCACTCTATAGAGGAGTTCATGTTCACAATCAGTGCCAGTTCACACCTTCCTAGTGGTTGAAATTCTGTGGCCTGTTCTGTTGTGCAATAGGTCAAACTTAAAGGTAGTTTAAAAACTCAAAAGACCAACTAAGTCACAACTTTGATACACTCTTTGGTGTGGTAGAAAGTGATGCTACACCAATCAGTTCCAAACCTTTTAATTTTCCCACTTTCCAGTACAGAACTTTGCCATCATTTTATTTGTGACTAAATGCCCATTGGGACAAAGCACATTAAGCTATTTTCTGAGTATGCTTTGTGATGTAATACTAAATTGTAAACTTCGGTAATTCTCATTTTCCTGGTTATGCCAATCTTGACTTAGTTATCTAGTTGTCTTTGCTCACTCAAGGGCACTATAACTTAGGAATTATATTCCATTGCATTGAAAATCAGTGTGGGTTCAGTGTACTGATTCTATCATCTTGGCTGCAGAGCAACACTGTAACCATTTAATCTTGGGTCTTTTTATATATATATATATATATATATATATATATATATATATATATATATGTTGTAATTTGTATTGTTCACACAGTTGCTGATGATCTGTCTGGCCTTGGGTATGGCTGTTCTTATTTTGCCGTGAAAGTGGCTTTTCTTTCTCCCCACGTGGTGTTGCTATCCAAAAAATGTAGTCAGGCTTTATTTATCCTGCAATCTACAGAGCAGCAGAGAAAGGAAGATGCTGCCTGAATGATAAGGCTCCTGCTCGTTTGTGGCTATTGTATCAAGATCTTTGCACGTAGCAACCTCTGTGCCCCCTTCCCAGCAATAAACATGAAGAGAACTAATGTAAAACCACAGCCATAATCATGTGTGAATGGTGAGGTGCCAAGCTCCCTTGTGCCTCTCCTCTAGCGACACGGGAGGTTGTACCTAGAGTCTCCATGTGTATGAATCTGGTTACCAAAGTGAACAACCAAAAACAACTATCAGAAGGGAAGAAGTCAGCACGGAGAACATTTACTTGCAGCGTGTCCGTGCGTGCACAGAAGGTCTTAGGCAGCCGAGAGTGAGGAAGATGCCTTGGCTGGAGGCTTTGGGTTGGGGTTGGGTCAGCTTGTCAGCATCTCTCAGGTCTGGTTTGGGAGTAGGTCTTGAGGTGTATGGGTACATCTGTCACAGCTGGCAGTGTGAATGGCAGCTCTCCTGGGAACGTATTCACTTCTGTTTTTAGAGAACTAGCTCAAGTACATCTAGCACAGGCACATCTACGTGATTGCCATTTGCATCATTGGTTGTGACGTAGACTTGTGTGTCTGTGCGTGGCCAGTCTGTCAGTTTCTTCTGCTTGGCTACTTGGCAGCTCCATCATGTAGCCAATTAGCAAAGGGCTGTCTCTGTAAAATCAGAGGCCAGTGGGACAGGCCCTGTAAATTAAGACATTTGTTTGGGGCATCCTGCCTGTCTGACAAGGAATCCGGACTGGATCTCCCAGCAGATGACTTGCAGGCTGCCATTGGAATCAGTGGGAATGAGTGGGTGTCTAAGACATCTCCTTTGATAAGCAGGATGTTACAGCACATGATTCAGAAGCCTCTGTATGGGGGTGCTTGGTTTGTTCAGTTCCTAACAAATGCCATGTTGCATTATATGCTAGTAGGAGGAAGAGCGCTTACTAAAGCGGTATCCACTCAGTTCCCATTGCATTAGGATACATCATGGGAACTGAGTAGATACTCTTCCTCCTGCTAGCATATAACCTCTGACAGAATGAACTGCACAGCTGTAGAACACTAAGTGTTATATATGAGTGAAACCATAAGATGAACCTTACTCACCTCTTCATCCTTGTTGACTACTCCTAGCAGCCCCACTCCATCCACTCCTTGTCATTCTGGATATTGTCAGTTGAGTGACGGCAGCATCAGTGGAATTGAGTGGGTGCAGGATATTGAACTGGGCTATAGAGATTTCAATTTCTGGGATGCTTGTTCAATAATTCTTAATACTTTTCATCTCTATATCTTTCAGTGTATAGTAGCAATCATTAATCCTTGTAGAGATGGGGAATGAAGTCAGGAATACAACCCAAGTCTCCTGACTCCATTCCAGTGCCTTACCCACTGTAGCATGGCAACGTCTTATCCACATATTTATAGGAATGTGCTGGCAGAATTTTTGCTCTTTGTCCCTGGAGAAAATGGTCCTTCCCCAAAAGCAACTAAACACAAACTGGCACTTTGGCAGTTAATTTAATTGAAGGGCAGTGGTTAAAAGCTGTAACATTATTCAACGTAAAGTTGCTATCCAGCTGTAGTAAGGGCTTATCTCAATGGCTGTATTTCTTGCCACTAGTTAGTTACTTTGGAGCAACTCTGTTTGTAGACACTTACTTCAGATTAAGTACCCAGTTACTTTTTTATTTCAAAACAAGCATCCATATACAAATTCACAGCAAAATAACTAGTGGCATGAATTAAAACATCTTCTCTGGCAGCAAAGATGTGTGCTCACAGCAAGAGAGGTCATGTATCTTAGTTATCTCCTATAAAACCCTAATGGTAACAAAATGCAGGTAGTTTTAAGCACTCTGTAGCTAGGTGAGGTTAACAATCATAGATTCCAAAGTCAGAGGGGACCATTGTTGTCATCTAGTCTGAGCTCCTGGATGACACAGGCCATAGAACTTCCCTAAAATAATTTACTTTTCAACAGTCTATATATTACACCGCCCACACACCTGTGGCTGATCTTGCCTACCTACCTACCTCACAGCAAAAACTACCTGTGTTTTATCGCCACTGGGATTTTGTGGTAAAATAGCTAACATGTACTAGTTGTCTCACTGTAAACACACACACCTTTTTGGGCAGTCAAGATATGGCCTTAGCTATTTTGGTTCCAGTTTTTGTAGGCATGATGTTTGAAATACGATGCCTTCTATTAAAGCAACATATCCCAACTAGTGTCTGGATAAGGCATGAAGGAAGGGGAGAATGCTTTTCACGTGAAGTCACTGGACAGCATGAGACTTGCATTTTAAAGTGATGCCAACAGCGGATGCTACCAGTCCGGACAGACCACAAGTGGGGATCTTTATGGAAAACCCAGGTACAGCAAGGATTGGTATTTGCTAACTGGGCAGTGCTCTTGTGTCTGTTGGTGCTGAACCCAGTGCCTAACATGGTGAGGGAGAGAGGGGGCTTTTGGGCTATTGCAGGTGATTTCTTAAAGATGTAAAATTGAGACCTGCTCTATACACCATTTTTTTTTTTGTACTGGCCTAGATATGTCGGTAAGGGAGGTGATTTTTATTTTGAACCAAAATAGCTACACTGATATAACTGTAGTGTGGACGCAGTTATACTGACATAACTTATTTCTCTTTCCAATACAGGAATAAACTATACCCGTATAACTGCATCCACATTATAGTGGTATGGTTAAAGTGTTAAAACCTTTGTGTGTAGAACTTGATGTCTTTTGGTAATTAAAGAGCTTATGGTCCTTTTTTGCAAGAGTATAGGTGTTAACCCTGGGGTCCTGGCGACAACTAACTTGTGTAATTACTTTTAGCCTTCCTAATTTCCATCTTCAGTTTCAGCTGAAGCAGTTATTCCACCTACCCTAAATATATGGTGGTGGAGTGTTGCTGGTTCAGAGAAGCTGCATTTCAATGATGGGTGGAGTGATTCCTCTGTCAAGGGCTTTGGGATCTCTTTTGATGGAAAGTGACATATAGACAGACATATGCAAGTCAGACATGAAAGCTGGATCTTTCTCTTAAACCTCTTTGCTTTGCTTGTTAGCTCCCTTTTACACAGACAAGAAACAAATATTTATTTTCTCACAGTAGCTAATGCAGGCACCTTGGGTTTGTCTCTTAGAAAGAAAAACACCAGCCATCACATTAAATACTTCATGAGATGCCCTACGATGAGGGACAATTTCTATATTTATGAGAAGAATGTTAATAATTAACAACGCAGCAATGTGTCCTTGTCTGGTTCTGTCTTGTCTAGGATTTTAGGATTATGAGCCTATAATAGAAAAAACTGTCCTTCCACAGAGCCCAGAGAAAGGAATACAATGTTACATAGCTTCTCCTCATTCACTTACTGGAGATGAGCTTCAGCTGTGAAGTCCAGAGCAGTCCCCAGCTTCAGGGGTGTTTGGATCTGGAACTTTGGTGTTGCCGTATCTCATTGTAAAATCCCAGGGTTGCCTTAATCCAGGGGTGGATTTTCAGTACCCTTGTGTAAAAGGAAAGGGATAAGCATGTGATTCACTTAAACATCTATTAGAGGGCAATGGTATAAAGGCTTCTAATGCTGTCCCAGAACAGAATTATGCCTGCCCCTCTGCATAACAGTGCCTCATCTCAGAGGGTGCTAATTCAGCAGCATCTAGAGGGTTAGGCAGCTGATAGAAACTAACAGAATGAATTTCACATGTCTGAAACTAAGCCTATAAGTGAATGTAGCGAGTTGAAAACAAGATAAACAGCCCATTTGATTTTGAGGCTTCAGATTCTTCTAGCAATGGGCTAGCCACAAATTTCCAGGGTTGGAGAGGGCTGTAACACCAGAGCTGTCTGTCTTAACTTGGAGCTCTAGGATTGACTTGCAATGCAGTTACATTGTCCACCTTCATTCAAGCAGTTTTGAAGACCTTTATTGAAGGTCTTTGTTCTCCAGTGAAAAGTCTTGGTGGTGCTGTAGTACCAGAATTCCTAGTCAGGGCTAATGTTAGCATTGCTGAACAAGGAGGTTTCAATTGTTCAGGGCCTCTCTGCCCACCTTTTTGGCATGTTCCGTTCAGACTCATTTGGCTGTAGCCTCTTTCTGTTTCTGGGCTTCACTGAACTCAGAGCAAAACTTGACCAAACTCAACCATTTTCTCTTCTTCTTTTTTAAATGAGTAACTGAGCTGGTAGCAGTAGCCAGCCAGGCCAGCCACTTGGGAGAAACATCATCACAATTAGCCAGTGTGTTATAGTCCCATCAGGGAATCCTTACCCATGTCTGGAGTCCACAGGAGTCAAATTCACACAGAAGCCACGACTTCTCCAAACAGCCTTCCCCCTCCAGCAGGTGATTAATCTAAAAGTCAGGCAGGCAGCCTAAAAACCTCTCAGAACTCCATGTGAGAGTCCCTCAGCACCATCTGGGTTTGAGGTGAAACCTGAGACCGGACAAGACTCCGTAGGCCTGGAGTTTAATGTGAAAGTTTGGCATAGATACAACTGATGCTAGGGCATCACCTGTGATTAGAGCCTTAAGTGAAGGTAGTGTTTGGTGTTTCTCCTCTTCCTCCTCAGAGATCTTTCACAATTGCTGGGATCAGAGTTTCATACAGCAATAATATATCCAGTGGGTCAGATACCAGTGCTTTGTCCTCCCTAGTTAGGAACAAGGGAGGCATATTAATAGACAGAAGAACAGTTTTGTGGTCAAGGCACTTAACTCAAGACTCAGCTTGCCACATGTAAAAAGGGATAATACTCTCACCTACTCCTTGTTTTGCCTACCTAGATTGTAATCTCTTTGTGGCTAGGATTGTCGAATTGTGGGTATTTCTACATCAGGAGAATACACAGTGCATTAACAGATCTTCAGCACAATGTTAAACACAATTTTACCCTTGGAGTTAACCATGACCAGTTGACATGTTTCTAAAATACAACTTGTCTTTGTCCACATTAAGGGTAAAATATCATCTAACATGTTGAAGACGTGTTAAGACACACTCATTGTTCCTGGTGTAGGCTTATATTGGCTGCACAGTACCTAGTTATAGTGGAACCTGAATCTCAGTTGGGACCTCATGGCACTGACATAATACCACTGTGTGTTTATCTGTGGGCCCCAGGTGGGCTTTGGCTTGATTGTAGTTGGTCTGAGGCTGAGTGCACTATCTCTGGGCTGGATGTATGACTGTGTCTTTCTCTTCAAAGATAATACAGATAAAAAGACTGGACTATAAAGGGTGGGAGGGAGGGAAGGGAGAACACTGTGCTTTTGTCTTAAAAGTGAGCTTTAACATTTTTGGTGTTTCAGTGTTCTGTGAAATCCATCGCTTGACTGTTGGTAAACATACTGTCAGAACAAAAAAGAGGCATAAACTATGTAGGATCCCACTGTACTTTTTATGCATAGTTAATCTTTGCCATTATCCCAAATGACCATATTTCATTTTTAAAAATCACTGTAATTATCTCAGTGTTTTTCAATGTCTTGAACATGCAGGTACATATGTTCTTTCAACTGGTTATTTAAAGGGTGTGTAATTAAAGCAGTTTGTGAACAATATTATTAGGTAGAAAGGATGGCTCTGGGGAAAAGTAAATAAAAGGAAACAAATTTAGTCTGTCATCAGATATAGAATTACCACCATCTGACACCTTTTTTGGTGTCCTGTCTGAAAAGTTTGAGCTCCAGTCCCAGTGACTTGGAATGCATAATGTGTGGTCCTGGCTTGCATCCTTTTTAGTCTCGGCAGATGCCATACTGAGTCTTGAGTCACAAGTACTCTCAGTCCAAAAGGCAGTCTTACTAGGCCAAGCAAACTGACGGTGTGGTGTCAGTGAAACTACACAGAAAACTGCAGCGCAAACATCTGCTTGCGGATAAATCAGTAAAGCCACAATGGCTATCATTCGGCATCATCAGTAAATGCTAAAATCACATGGCAGAAAGAACCAGTACATGCTGCATTGAGAGAGGTGGATGAGGTCTTTTATTGGACCAGCTCCTGTTGGTGAGCTCTTCTCCAGGTCTGGGAAATGTGTACAGCTAAATGTATCACAGCTAAATACACTGTGAAACAGATTGTTTAGCACATGGCGTTGTTATATATTTCAATGGACCATTCAAGGTGAAATGGCCAGCTGATACCTCTCCAGTCATAGGGGGAAAAGAAAGGAGGGGGGAAAAAGCTATTAATGGACTGTCACATTCTCCCCATTTCTGTAGCCTAGAACTGTGGAGGTCATTCACAGAACTATTGATTCTTTATATATTGCTCATCCTCTTGTTTTGTTTCAGTGTGTGGTGGTACCAAAGCGCCACTCAACAGCTGTTGCGTTGCAGATTTTGGTGAGCCATTTGCTGGGAGATGCAGGCAGCCCATACCTGATTGGAACTGTAAGTAATGGGATTTTTTTGTCTACCTCTCTGATGCTTATCCAAACTTTTTTTAATATAAAATGTTTGAAAATTTCCGAAAAATAAGATCTGATTCCTGATCCTAGATTGGAAATGCCTTGAATAGCCTTTCTTGCAGTATGGAATTGGGATCTAGATGCAACTTAAACCAGCCCTTCTATACTAAGGGCCCTGTATTGGCCCTCTGGCCATGCAAACACTTAAGAACAAACTCTGAACATATCATTAGTCCCATTGAGTGCAAAAGTGTCTGCAGCAGGATTGGGGCCTCACTTGGATATCAGCTATACTTATTCATACATTTTTTATAGCAGTCTGATTATGGAAATGGCACATGTTCAGAGTGTTTAAATCCAAGTGCAAAACCTGCTTTCTGCCAAGTTAATGGACAAGTTCATGGGAACTAATAAAATAACATTTTGCACCTCAAAATGTAAAATGTAGTTAAATAAAATCTGTGGGCAAGATCTCATTCTTCAAAATACCTTCTGGAAAACTCAAATTATGCAACTCTTGTAATAGCAGGAGGGACTGCTGTAGTTGAGGTTGCATAATGGTTGGCATTCCAAGCCCCTGGTCTCAAGTGCTCCTAACTTTCCAAAACTTTATTTCTGGACTCAAACTTTCTACCTGTTGTCTTTAAGTATGATTTTTTTTTTTTTTTTGAAAGACTAAGGGAAGGAAAAGGGTACAAAGAGTGGGAATGAACTTCATGTCACTTCCAAAAATAACTGGAAGGTTCTGTGGCGCCCGTGCCAAAATGGGATAGGCAGTTGAAATTTGGCAGGGATATGCTCACTGAAGAAAAGTACATGGGAGTGGTCTGATGAATGCTGGTTTTGATTTTATGGCTCTGATGCTTTGAAAGTCACTCTGATGTGCAGTAACTTTTACACAGTAGCACTAGGCTCTTGTTGGTAGCTAAAGAAGGCTAAATAAATGAGTGCCTGTAAGGCAGCAGCACATTCAACAAGAAGTGCCTGGATATGAGTTTTGAGTTCCGATGCTCCTTTATCAACTTCTCTGCTTTGGCACAACTAGGAGGCCTGGAGCTGGATGTACCACAGCTGGGGAAGATGCAGAGGCCTGTCCCTAGCTCTGGGGCTCCTAAGGATTTCAGGAGAAAAGGGGATTTTTCCAGATGCGTGTGCTTGGTCACATTTAGCCAAATATTTCCAGATTAGAGAATTTCTCAATTTTTTTTTAAAAAAGTTGCCAGGTTAAAACTGCAGAAATTAAATTTGACCACCAGAACCCCTTTGTGTCTGCATTATGATAATAGTCTTTATGATGCCATGTCATTTCCATTTGAGAAACAGCAGCATGTGATCATGTCACTAAAGACTCCTGATGCAGATGCACAAGCAGAGTTAAGGTTGGCTGCTCAAATTTAACTTTAGCATTTTTTTTACTTAAATGTTTACGCTGCATAGTTAAGCACTTAGTTTTTGGTGAGGATGACATCTAAATGATGCCTAGCGCTTAGTGCTTCCATTTGCAGATCCTGTAAGGAATTAAACATTAACAAATTATGCCTGACCTTTTCTGTGCGGTATATAAGTGGTGATATCATCACCTTCTTACAGACTGGAAAACAGAGGCAAAAGTTAGGATGGTGACAAAGTCATTTGTGGGTAAAGCTAGGTGTAGAATCCAGGTCTCCTGACTCAGTCCTGCACCTCATTAATGAGATCAATATTGGTAAATGATGTTGGTCAAACTTTCCCTCCCAACCCTTATGTCTTTGCAGCTCAGTGATTTCTGCATATTCCTTCAAGAACTGGGTGATTCCCCTCCATTAGTTTGTTCTTAAGGAGAATGTAGTAAATTGGCATGTAGTAGATACCCAACATCCAAGTTACTTGTGAGATGTTTCTGCTCCAGTGAGCAGAGGGGAGAGAAGGTTCTTCCTTAGGAAGATCTCAAAGCCTGTAGCGCAGAACTGAATTCCATATGGATTAGGCATTGTGCCAGAAACTTCAGTTCTGCCTCCATCGTACATTCATGCTAAGAACATCAAGCAGAGCCAGAGGGGATAACCTGATGTGGGATGCACATAGCAACTTCCAGCTGAGACCATCTTAGCACAGCTGCTACCAGTCTGGCCAGAAGGAAATTTCCCTTTGGCTCACCTGGTACAGCTGCTACCCATGGCCAATAAGAATCCCAGTTGATAGGTTTATCCTCCAACCAAGATAGTCCTGCCACAAGATGGGAGAATCCTACTGTTTGGTTAAACCCGTTGTTAGGAGTTGTGCTACCTTTTGGCAAATAAGAAGGTCACTTTATCTACTAGATGATGCTGTGTTTCTATTAGAGGGTTTTTCATTGGTTGAGATTTAGTGCTAATGGAAGACAACAGGTTGACAACCCGGGTTGCCAAAGGCCTCTGAAATAATAAAAACATGGTATATGCATATACCTAATACAGCAAGGTCAGAGGCAATACAGACTCTTCCCTCTCCCTCAACCTTCTTGCCAGGATGTGCCTCAGGCCTGGAGGGATGAGACTATTTACATCTCCATGGCCCACTGATCTTTGGCATCAATGGAGGCTGCTGACATGGTTCCAAATTAGTGCCAGCTGTAATGATGCGTTATGGTGTGGATACTTGCCCATGAGAGCCTAGGTTGAGGCTTCCTACTGAATGCATTGAGGGCTCCATGAACTTCTGATCTAGATTTTTTTCTGTCATATGGCTTCTGCAAGCCCATTTCCCAGGCCTATTGCATCCGTCTCGTAACTGACATGCAAAATGCTTTTCTGAGTTGTCTTGCTGTTTGAAAGTATATTATCTTGTATGCAATTCTTAAATTGTTGTTTACTTGAAAAGCATTTAAGGAAAAAAGTATAAGCCTCCTATGTCTTATCCCAACCTTAACTCATAAAACTGTTTAAGTGATGATACATAATGATGGAACTATCTTTGCAAGCAACACTACACTAAGCAGAGGTAATAAGTCAGTGACTGATGCTGTTGTATTTCCAGCTGGGATTCTTGTGGGAAAAGCCTCTTTCTTGCAGAATTTCTAGACTCAAGACATTCAGATAAATATCAGACTTTGGGAGGCTTGTGTGCACCAGCAGCCCTTCTGAAATTCACCCATCTCTGATCTCGTTAGCCAGACACTAAATATTCCTTGTTCAGATCTTGCTGTTGCATGCTACCCTGCTTCTCCTACCTCTTGATTTTTTTTTTTAAATCCACTCTGGAAAGGCTGTGAATGGCCTCTTTCACAGGGTCTGTCTACATTGCAAAAAGAGACTCCCCCAGCAGTGTATCTCAGAACCTGGGTCTACAGAGCTGGGCTCATGCCACGGGGCTAAAACTAGCAATGTAGATGTTTCCACTTGGGCTGGAGCGTGGGCTCTACACTTCGATTTTTAGCAATATAGTGGAAGCCTGAGCCTGTAGACCCAGGCTCTGATACTCACTGCTACAGTGGATTTTGGTTTGGGGTTGTTTTGTTTTTTTTGCCATGTAAAAATACCCGGAGTCTAAATATTTTATTATTTTCTGAGTGGCAGAGATTTCCTTACTGTGCTTTAAATAAATAAATAAATGTGTTACAGCTGCATTTTAGCAGAAACTCTTGAGACAATCCCTGGATGCCTTTTTACAGATAATCTTACTCTGATCTGGGTAAATTGCCATAAATAATCATATCATACCAGTGTGACTTTAAGAAGTTCTTGTTTATGTATATTTCAAGTCACTTAGCTTATCAGATCTATGATGGGCTAATGTAAGAGTAAAAAAACCCTGCCCTTTTATATCCATCCCTCAGTTCTGCTCCACCAGGGGATTTTAAGCCCATGGGGAATGAGGTTAAATACTGAGATTTTTATTGAACACCTTGCCACACAGCTAAAACTCATTCATTTGGGCCAGTCATGATTCCTGCAGCTTCCTCCCCCTCCAGTCCATGGGATATGCAGCTACTAAGACCTCTTCCTTTCCATTTCTTACCATGTCACCCCACCCCATCTTGAATGCCTCCTTGCTCAAAGTCAAATTTCCTTTCCTCATCTTGATGCCCCTTCATAGCTCTTTCCTTCTCTTCTTGTCTCTTAGTGCTGCTGCCTGCTTCTGCCAACAATGCTAGCCTTGACACCCACTCCATCAAAAGTAAAAGCCCTGATTAGGAATGGGTGAAGATGTTCTGATAATTCAAGAAATGACTCAAACCTTTGTACAAACTTAAAATGTGGACCAAGCCTATTTTATGAAGAAAGAGTAGGAAACAGTGAAATGAGTTAATGGCTACTGCAGGAGCACTCCACCATGCCGTGGTTGCAGCATTTCCAGTTCACATGAAACTGGAAGCTCTAGAAATATGCACCAACTTGATTGCATGAGACTTCTAGGCCGAATGAATATTGAAATGCAGTGAAGGCCGATTTGTGTATGTTACCAGATACAGCACATGTAGGCAGTGAGTTTTCCTTTCCTATTCTTTCAGTCTTATTCTTGTCAGAGATGGCATTGTGAGCAACACAAAAGTATGGAGAAAATAACCCATTTAGTCCAAAGTAAATGACACTATGTTCCCCTCTCTAGATCTCTGATGTTATCCAGACCAGCCAGACTGACTCACACCAGGGGGCCTTCCGGAGCCTGCAGTACAGCTTCATCTTGTGCGCCTTCATTGGTGTCCTTGGGGGAGGCTTTTTCCTCCTCACGTCCCTTTATATTGAGGAAGATCGTAAGGAAGCACAGCAGCTTTGCAGAGGTTTCTATATCCATTTGTAATTTCCTCTGACAGCCTATCCAATTGCTTGTATCCCAAGCTAAAATAATCTCTGTCTAAAATATGTGACGTAACAAAGGGCAGTCTATTCAATTCAAACCTGCAGCAAAACCAAACCAACTACAGTAGCAGACTAAACAAATACCTTATGCCCTGGGACAATAGGCTTTGCAACATGCCCCAAAAGTCAGCAAATTGCCATTCTTGGCAATCCCTCAAGTAACTTCACAACACTACAATAAGAAGAAGTAATAAGATAGCACTATTGTAAGTATTGCATAATTCAAAACATTGTGGGAATTTTAAGTCTTTTTCTGGAGCATCAGTCATTCATAGGCAAAATGCCAGGTGAGAAGGACCATTTCTGGTCTTATGCAATAATTCTTAGAAATTCTCTCTCATTCCATACAAGGATCTAGGTTCAAAACTGTAAGAATTGTAGTGAGTGTGTAATGTTCCCTTATCACAAACACTCTATTCAGTAGCCCACTTCTTCTGACTCAGACTCTGTTTTCCAGGTATTGAGAACAAAGGCTACATTTCAAATGAAGATGAACTCTAGGATGAGCTTCCCAAAGCATGAAGGAGTCACTGTCTCTTTTCCTTTTGCCTGATGAAGCTACAGTTGGAGGAAAAGGCTAAATAACAATTCCTCCATATGGAAAAAAAATATATGTACCAATTTTTATGATGCTTTTGTCAAAAACTGCTACTGAAGTGGCATATGGCAAACCTCCACCCCCGTCTGTGAAACTAGCATGAGAGCGCCAAGGAGTTGAGTAGCTCCAAAAGCCAGGAATATAGAGCTGTCACAGAAATGGCTATTATCCCAAAGAAGACAGTCCCATTTAAGGTGGAATGTCTAGTTGAGATGGGGGATGGGGCTACTGAAAATTCTCAGCAGGATGATGAGGTTTCTGCCTAAAAGTTTTGGAAAATCAAGACAAGTACAAACATAACTGGGGATTCTGTATCCCCATGTCCTTATTTATGACAATGGAAGGCAAAGGCTGGCTGTGGAACAAAATTAGGTGTTGTAGTGAAGAGATTTGACAGTCTCTCACTAAAATACATTCATGCCCTGTTTTTTTAAGCCACTGAGATTCACTGTCTTTACCTGTGCACTGTGGCCTTAGCTCTCTCAGTTTTGTTTTTTGTGGCTACAGTTGTTCATTTGAATTAACACTTTAACACAACTGTCCATTGTTAGCGCTTAGCCATTTCAGAACCATTATGGATGTCTCTATGGCACTTACCGATGGACACTACCTGGGAAACAATTGTGTCGCTCTCAGTCAGAAGGCTGTGTCCCTCTTGCAAAGAGTGATATTCAAATATGGAGATTCTCAGCAATGCCTCAAAACCAGGGACTTGTGCCCCACTGAGTGCTGATGTTATGAGCCTCACCCATCGTATTACTGCTCCCCAAAAAGCAGACAGAACATGAAGTACTCTAGAGCACTACTGAGAATAACTCCTTAATTTCACCATCAAAATATGCAATTATAGCAACTCCTGTTTAAATGTATTCCAGAAATTAACTGAGGGCCAAATATGGACAGCACTTACACTTGTGGTACTCCATTGAAGTCAGTGGGGTCAGTAGGACTGAACAAGTATAAGTAGGGGCAGAACTTGCTGTTTCGGAAGTTTAATAAATTAAACTTTAAACAGTCACACACACAAAATGGAAAACTAACCTGGAGCAACTTCTGCATGAGATTCCACAGTGATCTAGTATGTCAAGGTCCAAAACAGTCTGGATTCCAACTCTTCCCATATGTAGAAGCAGCTGAGATCATTCTTCCACTGAAATTCTGACTGGAAAGTGACATGGTGCAGATGAGGTCTTCTAGTCAGTGATGGATTCCTAATATTAAATGAAAGCATTGGAACATCTTGGTCTTGCAACATGATATCATGTGTCCACACACAGTAGCTTTTCTTGGCATTTTTCAAGTGTTTGTACCAGTTGGTGGCAATGCCTGAACTGACAGCTTTGGTTCAAATGTGGTTGAACTGGTGAAGTCAGCAATGTCTTCTCCCTTGCTAGATAGAAAGCACCATGCTCTGCTGCTGCACTGGTTCAGCCAGTTTTCCTAGGCTTCCCAAAATGCAGAGCCTCATTGTGGAATGGAGTTAGGGGGACTGGAAAAATACCCAAAATCCTCTTCTACTTCAACATTGCTGGTCACTATTGGATTGGTCTTTAAGGAGCCTTAGGATGCACTTGTACAACCATGATTATACAATGTGCTGTGTGGATAAATCTAAAGGGCTTTCACAAACTCTTGCCAAGTGAACAAGCTAAATTGCAAGGACAAGTGAAACATCATTAATATAATTAATAACTCTTTAGCCATGTCTTTGCTAGGCACAATCTACGAGCACATCAATCTCTTATGCCCTGAATACGCCCTCATTTTCCAAAAGGGCAAACCCCAGATCAATTTGGTAACAACAGAAAGCTCCTTGAAACTTAAAATACATACAGCATAAAGCTCTCAAAGAAAGAATTAGCAGCATGTCATCTAGAAACAAAAAACCTTTGGGACCAAATCCTGAAGTCCTGAGTAAGGAAATAGGATTTGGCCTCATGTAACTGGATTAAACTAAACTGGAAAAAGACACTGTTCCTCCAGAATAAAAGTGTCCACACAGGAGTTTATATCAAAATAATTATTCAGAAATAGCTATTCCAAAAAACTTCCAAGCGTTGACAAGTCCTAATACTTGGGACCAAATTCTGCCTTTCTGGCAGTTAGGGACTTCAGTGGCAGGTGTACACCAGAAACAGAAGCCAAAACTTTTCCTTCTGGTCAGTTTAATTACACAACCTTCTCTTGGTAGCTACTTTGTATTAGATTATTTTTCTTCATATTTTATTTGTATTTTTTTATCATTTGCATATATTCACACTGTTCTATATTCTATATAACACTCTATATTACTTTGTAAGTCTGTGTACACATTACATGCACATGCATCCAAACAATATAACTATGAATTGACCAGGGTGTTTTCTGTTTTGTCTGTTACTAACTTTCTGGCCAAGAATTAATCTTTTAAGGTAAGTAAAGGGTTTAGAGCTTGGAACTGAACGGCTATGAGATTCAGTAAAGCAATCTGAAGTCTTCAACCTCCAGGCTGACTGTAGCCTAGAGTAAGCAGTGATGGAAAGTTGCTACCACTAGATGATTCACAGGTGTCCACATTACAGATTCACACCACAAGTGGCTCCTGTCAGTCTTGACAGAGAGGCCAAGACCTTAAAGGGTCATGAAGCCTAAATTATGTCTGCTGTTAGAGGGGAAGACATCTTTGGAGCAGCATTATGAAGCTTTCCCTACATGGCATTGTCTGTTCTGTGAATAAAGAACATGACTGTCAAACCAGAACTAAAACTTGCTATTTAAAAATTCAGTATATTGAGTGAGAGATGGCAAATAGCTTTTCTGCAGAAGCTATATAAACTCCATGACAAAACAGATTCCAGGTATGATTTCCTAAAATCTTACCTGTCTGTGTGCAAGTTCATGAAAATAGGACTTCAGGGTGGAAATCAGAGATGGACAAATCAACACTTCACCCCAGTATTTTTCCAGTTTGGTTTGTTTGTTTGTTTTGTCATGCTGCAGACAGATTTTCAACGACAGTGCTACTGATTCCAACCATCTAAAAGGCCAGATGCTCTGAATTTAGCTCGTGCCTCTCTGAAACTGCAAGACTACTGTATGGATTGTTGCAAACTGTTGAGGCAAGGTTCTTTCAGACTGGCAATGACTGAGTGAGTGTAAAGTGGGATGCATGAAAGGAATCAAACTTCTTCTTTTAAAAAAAAAATCAACCTGCTGAAGAATTTTAGTATGCTCTTTGACAGCACCAACATTTACACTGAGAGATAAAAGAAACAATTCAGCTATGCTGGTGTGGGAAGTAGAGTTTTGTCTCTAGGGCTGCACACTCTAGGGTAAGAGGGGTACATGTCAAACTTGCTGTTCTCTGGCATCTCCTGGTTGAATGGAGGGGCATTTCTGGCTATCTGCTTACTGAATTTTCTGCGTTACTGGGTGAAGGAAAAGTGTGTTATAGGTTCATGTTAGCTAGAGGTGGAAGAGTCTTTTTAGACGATATACTCCTGAAAGCACAGGATATAGAGGATGTATAAGTTGTTACATCTGATGTTAGCTCAAAAGTAGTGAGTGAGTCATAACAGACTACAAAACTAAATGCGGGGAAGATTGTAAGAAAGTAGTGCCTGAGAATAAAGTAAGAGCTGTTCTTTCTCCTCGCCCCTTCCCATTTACTTTAGCCATAAAAGTTGAAAATATTGCCCTTCCTACCTGTCTCTGCCCCTCTGGCAACACAAAGAATTGATATCTGACATTAGGAGCTAGGTATTCAAAGTCATTTTCGCACACTTCTCATGACTATAAAACCAGGTGTGGGGACTAGCTGTAAAATTTGGATCTGGATCTGGATCTATCTATCTAAAATATTGCAGTTAATAAAAGCTGGTGTGGTGACTTTTTAAGCTTTGCTTGGGTTTTGGCTTTGCTCATTATGGAATTAGGGTCAGCCAAAGTTTGGGAATCGTCACAACTGGTGGTATACAGCATTTGGATGATGCATAACTTAATTTTCAGGCATGTGCAAAAGAATTTAAACACATAATGCATAGTGACACCATGGTGCCAACTCTCATTACAAATGTAGTTATAGGGTTTGTATTCATGATCAAGAGGCAATTTAATAATTGAGTTACCTGCTGTTCATACCATGCTGTCCTCTAATACAAGGACACATGCCTACTTATATGGCACTCAGCTAGGATCCTCTAGCCATCTTTTGCTGGACTTGCTTCATTCCAACAAGTTCCCTATTCCTACCATAATTCTTTGAGTAAGACTGATGTCTTAGAATTTGAAATTAACCAAAAGATGTCAGGAAGGATATAACCATTTTAAGGTTATATGCTTTTAGCATTCTATCAAAAATCTTTAGTAGGCTTGTTGTTTGAACAGTATTACATGCCAATAAAGTAACAAGAGAATTATTTAGGAGTCCATTGCACACAAGTTAATTAGAATATGAAGTGCCTGCTGTCTGCCCACTTAGAAAAGAGATGCTACAGAAGACTGCTGCTTCCTAAGCTAGTTTGTTCTTTGGTCTTGGAATCTTCTTTGTGTGATTAAATAAAAGGTAAGTATGTGAAGGAAACCAAAATGGGTGCTTGTGATGCCACAATGCACAATCACCTGGAAGACTTCAGTTTGTCTCTTGTATTTGGCAAATAAAACAAAATGGGATCAGTTGTATTTTCTTAACCAAAAAAAAAAAAAAAAAAGTACATCTTCTTTTCCTACCCTAGTATCTCCTCTCTACTCTCCCACACTAAAATAAAAGTTAAAAAACAAAACATTTTGGAGCCACTCCAAAAGATGCAGTGTTGTCATCCTATAAGGTTATGATCTATCCAACAAACTTTGGGCAGACGAGTCATGTTGGGCTTTAGGGTTCTGTGTGTATATTAAGGTTTTTAGAATGTTACAGGCCTTCAACTTGCTGCGAAAGGGGTGACCAAACCAGAAAACAGTAAGCCAGCAGGACAAGTCCAAGGTAAATTTAGTAATGCACATTACTCATCTCCCTAGATGACTCCTTTCATCTGAAGCAACACTGATATTACATGCTATTGTTAATGGAAGGACTTTGTTTTCAAAACCCATTTGTTATCTTGGTCAATGATCCCGGGTATTTGTTCCTGAAAGTGGAGTGTGATACTAAGGAAGTCTAACTAGTTGTAGCAATGACTGGAGATGTAGAGATGGCAGTCTGTGGCTTTACATTCTCTCTAACGGTACATCTATACTGCAGCTGGGAGCATGCTTCCCAGTGCAAATAGACAGACATGCTAGCTGTGCTTGAGCTTGTGCACTAAAAATAGTTGTATAGCTGGGGGTAGCTGACCCCCTGGGTACGTACTTGAACAGCTAGCCCAACCCACCACCCATGGTACCCCTGGCCACACTACTATTTTTAGCATGGCAGCTTGAGCAGAAGTAGCATGTGTCTGTCTCCCTGAGCTGGGAAGCTTGTTCCCAGCTGGAGTGTAGCTGTATCCTGAGGTGGTTCTTTTTAAATATCCCTTGTCTTGTTCCTTTTCACTCTAACCGCTGACACAGCTGAATTACTGTGGGCAGGACACGGTGTGAAGCAGCAGTCGCTGTTATGTGGAGTGTGGCCGCAGAAACCCAATGTTGTCCTTCAGTTTGGATGGCAGGTTTCAGGAGTGCAGAACACTGCCATCAGTACCAGGCTTTGATTGTTGCTGGAGTTCTGTGATATTCAAACTGATCTAGTAGTTCTTTAAGGCACAGACAGCTCGCATTTAATAGACATTGAGCTATGATTTCTAAGCTAACTCACTTAGAACCAAAGGCTTTATAAGATATGATCAACAGTGATGGTGGTGATGGAGCCCTTTCTGCATTCTGAGCCCCTTGCTGGTCCTAAGAACAGTTGCACTGAATTGTCTTGCAAGCTATAGATAGTAGTGGAGTGCATGCCAGCTGTTCAGCCCAGCATGTGCCTGGATTTTTTCCAATTCTTTCTATGTTCTGATCTTCTAAACTGAGTGACTCGTGTGCAGATGAAAGGTCTGGGATTGGCAGTCCCAGATAGAATGTTTATTAGCAGAACACAGAGCATGCAAGATCCCCCTGGCTGCCCTGCCCATCTGCCTCTCAATCTACCACAAGTGGGAGGGATCGCCTCCCAGGAGTAAGAGGGGAGTTCAGACTCCATGTCAAGTGAGGAATGTGACACACTGCATGTTTTAGGTTTATCCCCACAGGAAGCAGTGCTATGGATATTGTGTTATGGGTATTGCTGATGAGAGATGGGTTGCTCTATAATTGCAACAAAAACTGTTCATATTCTGGACGGCAAACTCTTAGCTCATGTAAATCTCAGCGCTGACAGGAGAACTCGAAGAATATCTGCATCCATTTTGTGCACATTATATGATCCAAATCCTGAGGGCCTTATTAAATCGAAATCTGATTTGCTTGCAGGAGTTGGTTACAATAACTGAAGCTGCCAAAAGGTTAATGACTGCCACGTTCTCACTCAGGCACGAACTGACCCTCACAATTGAGAGTATAATTATGATGCTCAGAAAGACCAGTGTGAACAGAAGATGGCACCATGTAGGCCGAGTCCACTTCCAGTTCATTCATTCACATTGTAAGCTCTGCTTCTCTCCAGCAATCAATACAAAATCTGAACTGGTTTCTCACCTCTAATTGAACTGACCAGGGATTGACTAGCCTGACAGGGTAGGATAATAGCTTTCTTAGGCTGCTTGCAGGTTGTCTGCTCTCCGCATAAAGTATCACCTGTTTCTGTGTGATGGACATTGAAGCTTGGTACCCGTGACAGAGACTGCATTATTGCTGCTCTTTTTGTGCAGCATCAGTTGCAGCCAGCAGTAAAACAAAGTGACTGACCATCTGCAGTTCCTGAGCTAGGATGACCACAGCCAATATGCTCCGATTCAGGTAATCTCTTCCAGTTAGAAGGACAACAACAGATCCTTTTCTTGTTCATGTTTGTTATTGTTAGTTGTCTTGTTCCACTAAGCTGTGATGCAAAGAAACAGAGGCAGGAAATTCAGTGAGACCTTAAATCAACTGACTCCCTCCCTCCCCTCTGGAAAAATCTCATCTATCTTGAGGTAAAGTGCCAGTCAGCAGAGCTGGGGAGAGCGTGGGCCTGGAGGCCTCCTGTGGTGCTCTTCTGGCTTGTCGTATAAACACACATTTAGGCAGGCAATCAATAAATCCCCAGGATTTCTTTGGAAAGCAAGCAGCAATATGTGCAAGAGGGCAGCAGCCACTTTCCAAAGTGTAGTGTCGCAGCTACTTACTTTCCTTCTACAGGTATTGTTCCTGGAGGAACACAGAATGCTACTGACATTTATGGACATCGGGTAAGGTCCAAGGTAAGAAAATAGTTCCATACGGAGCCGCATACACATGGCAAATCTCTGCATGCATCGGATCTCTTAATCACGTGTATCTAACTAGCTCTTCCTCCTTCTCTACTTAGGGATTGAATCTAGTTGTATTAAAACAGTGTCGCCAGAATAACTAGTCTTCAGGTGGTGTCTTCACTGCAAAAATGGTGGGGAGTTTAACAGCGGTATAACACATATTTGCTATCTTGTCGTCAAGTCCTAGTGGAGACAAGGTACTGTAGTTTCTATCATGAGGAAAATGTTTTTCACTAGGAGGGTGGTGAAGCACTAGAATGGGTTACCTAGGGAGGTGGTGGAATCTCCATCTTTAGAGGTTTTTAAGCTATGGCTTGACAAAGCCCTGGCTGGGATGATTTAGGTGAGATTAGTCCTGCTTTGAGCAGGGGGTTGGACTAGATGACCTCCTGTGGTCCCTTCCAACTCTAATAGTCTATGATTCTATGACAATAAGCTGAAGCTTTCTCCATTTTCTGTTCACTAGAGATTCTCACCAAGTTATTTTTTTACGTAGTGTGTTGTTGTCCTCCTTCCTTTCAGGACACACAGGATGATAGAACTGACTTAATTTTCTTGCTAAAGGTGAGCCAAATGGGTGATCAAATGTGTATGTTCAGGTGGGCATATAAGGGAAAAGTTAGTACAGCAAGGCCAGATGAGCCAAAGACACCGTGTAGCCAATTGTGCCGATTAATGGGGTCACACTTTTCGGTTTTAGCCTTTTTTTTTTCTAAAATGTGAGCTCAGTATCTGTGAAAACTGCCAGTCTGAGAGCCACAAGGTGAGAAATCCTCACTTAACCATAAAGTCAGATACAGCACAGGCCATGTTTTCTGATGCTACCTCTCCAATATGCTCCTTGGAGGCAGGAGTGGTTGGTTCGCTCTCCAGGCCCCAACCAGTCCTGGGACTCTGCCGAGTCTGCCAACAATGATACTAAATAGTGCTGATTTTGAGTGAGTGATAGGACACACTTCTCACTAAAATCTGGAGAGAGCGCACCAGCTCATTTCATACAGGGCTTTTTCACACAGAAGCCTTCAGATGGTAATACCTTTGGGTGACCACTGAGCTGGCATTCAAATAGATGAAATTGGCTGCATCTCTTTACTAAGACTGCCAGTCAGCTTTTATAGGTGCAATTTACTAATCATGCATTCTCCTATAATTCTTCTCTTTATTGTCATTTGGTAGAGTCTAGTAATGTTGACTTGAGCGTAATACGAAGAGAGGTTTGCCTCCAGTACTAACTCCAGAACATAATTGCATTGTTTTCACTCAATATAACTTAACGATCACTGCAGTCTTATTCTAATGTGTACAGTTGGGTACACAGCTCTGTTTGTAATAACACAATGGTTATAATTTCAGAGCAGTTGTTTCAACTGCTGTGAAAACCGTAAATGCACAGCTGACACTGTCTCCAAATTCTGTTTTCAAATGCTGTTTTCACAGGACTAAGGAATCGTAACTGAATTCCAACAAGCCTGTGAAATTGGCTTGAAGCCAATGGGAGTTGCATGTCCTCAGTGCCCCATAGAATTAGGTCCTTATAGTGCATGCATGTTGGCCTATGTGCTCTAAGATTCACACAGTAAAAACAGTAGGATTTTAAAGGCCCTATATTTGGCCCTCCTGATAGTGCTGAATCCCATTTTGCAGTGCTCTTGTACTGTGGTGCTTCTGTTCCCACATCTATATTTTTTCCACGTTGCTATGAAAAGTGCTTCTAAACAACGTTGAAAAATAAAATTCAATTTGTTTTGTGTTGATGTGTATAATTTCCTTGGACAGTGGGTCAGGAACCTGAGAGGGTCAGAGGCAACCATTTTTTAAAATCTTGGCTTAAAACTGTGTTTAAATCCATATTAAAGTGCCTGAATAAGTGGCCTGATTTTTCTAAAGTGCCAAGCACGCACCTCTTCCTAATGATGGGAGCTGCTGCATGCTCAGAACTTTAGAAAACCAGGCCACTTATTTAAGCTCTTAACTGTGGGTTTGGGAACCTAATCTTAGGCATTCATTTGTTGAAAATCTTGAGTGGAGGCACATAGGAACATAGAACTGGAAAGGACCTTCAGTTCTAGGTCACCGAATCCTATTGCAGGCAACCCTATCCTACAGTCTCATTCATAGACTGACTGAGCTGCATCTTAAAAACATATCTGCCCCCAGTACTTCTACTGGAAGATCCTCACTCCCTGATGATTAGAAATCTTGTTCTAACTTCCAGCCTAAATGTATTCATGGCCAGTTTAAGGATATCTTTAGCCTGCTGAATGAAAAAAGGCCATTTTAGAAAAACAAAACACAAGACAGTAAGTACTCACTGGGATTAATAGTCAGTATGTCAAGCCATGCAATTCTAACCCCTTTACTGTTTTTCACCACTGCAGCTTCAGGTCAGGGTTAGAACAAGTTTTCTGAAAACACCGACACTCCATTGGACTTCCAAAGTGCAAGGGGCAGCATTGAAGCTGCAGTTAGCCCAACGTACCAGAAATGTGTGAGAGCGCTCACAGTGGATAAGATGAATCGGAAAAGCACAGCTCATTTTTTCCAAAGGGCCATGCTGAAATCTTATTCCACAGCAGGTCTGGGTCAAAACACTTCTGCTTGGCTCACCTACTGAGCCGTATAGTGCTTGACTGAAGTGCAGGTCAGATTGTAAATGAATAGCTTAATTTATCTCAGAATTTTATGGACCTGGGGACAATAGCCAGATGGTATGGTGTGGAGTTACCACAGAAAGTAGAGATGGAGAATACTACATTGACAGTCCCATCTGTCTTCCTCTACTGCATTTTCTAGTGCGTTGTCCACTGTTAAAAGCCTCAAGCAGTAGAAACAGAATGGCTGTAGATGCCACATTGATAAGGTGCTTTATCAGTATGTAGGCAGCTAAACGGCAACCATTTTTTTTTGAAAGGCAACCACGTGGGCTAATTTCACCATGGAAACAGCCACCTGATTTAAACTTGGACTCCGCTCCAGGTCAGAGGTCACTAGTGCTCACCCCCATTTAATTTCATTGTTCCACAAACTTGATGCACTTCACTCCGAGTTATTTAATAGGAGTTGTGGGGCTAAATCCCATGCATGAGAATTAGTTTTCTTTGGCACTTTGTCCTCTGCAAGTCATAGAGGACAGAACTGTTTGCCTAATCTTCAAATAAGAAGGCACACTGCCTAAAGAGAATTCTGTGATTTGAATTCTGTCTACAGAACTTTTTTTTAAGTTGACGTCAGATATGCCCATCTCCTACCTATTAACCTAGACATGCTGTGTGGTCTTATCCTCCTCTAATAGCATGTGATTAAATATGATTCATCATAATCTCTGAACAAACAGCTGAGCACGTGCATGTAGAAGAATATCAGGGAGTGAAGCAGATAGTTATTTTCATAGCAGCTGCTTTCTCCTGTAAATTCAGTTAAATTGTTAAGCGCTATCACAGTGTTGTTGCAGGCCAATGCCTCCTTATTTAGTGCAGTGACTAATGCTCTCTGCTACACTTTAATGAGCCTGTGTCATTTGGGAGACAAAGTGGCACTGGAGGGGACTGGCAGTAACAATGAGATTGTAGTGTTCACTGTGGATATCAGTGACTTTGAAGGATGTGGATAGTCTGTCTCTGGAGAGAATGAAACCTCACACGAACGGAGGTGGAGTAAGGGCTTATGCTAGGTCGTATTTTTAAGGAACTTGTTTTTCGCTTGTCGTAGAAGTGCAGGAGAGGATAAGGAGATGGGGTAAAAGTATCTTAATTGCTGATGCCTCCTGAAAAGGAAACTTATTTCATGATGGGAAGTAATTCACTCAAGCAGAGAGATGACTCTAGTGGAATGCTGCATGCTCCCTAGAGAAGAAACAATACTGCAAGTGTGAGTCTGCTCAGAAATGACTTCAACAAGGGCAATGCTGGGGTTTCATTTTTTTTGTAATCTCAGCCACCCCAGACCTGTTTTGTTACAAGTCAATATATTAACTTCCAGCTCTGCAAACCTGCCCTAGAGCTGAATCAAGCTGGGTTCTCTTTGACCCATGTGTCATTCCTGGTCATAGATTTTGCAGGCCAAATACAGTGGGTTATACACAGATATAGGGATAGGAATTTAATAATTCCGCTCCATCAAATCCGTGTTTGGCGCCACAGGGCTACAGGCAGTAAAGTTAAAATCTTACCAGTCATGGGTGAGGGGGCTAGGAATAGTGCCCAGGTCTATGTTCAGCTTGGGTGGCCTAAACACTGGTCTGGGATGAGATGCAGCTTATTCAAGTGGCCCAGCAAAACATGCCTCTAGCAGTAGAGGCTGCCAGAAAGCAGGTCTGCAGTTCCAGTTGGTGCTCTGTATTCCTGTCTCGCTAGGCTTTCCTTCACCAGCGAAGGTGTCTAGCAGGCACAGGACAGGTCTGAGCCTGCAGCTCCCGATCTTTCTCTTGGCGTGAGAGAGGACAGCTCCATGCCCCTCTGGAATGATGCTCCCCAGCTCTAGCACTTCCTCTTCCCCTGGGAGGGAGGCAGGGAAAGTTGTTTGACAGTGTAAAGGGGAAAAGGACCCCCCAAATTACAAGAGCCACCTTTGCCCTCGCTTACCATGGGGAAGACCTGGAGAAACATCAAGAAGCATATCGGGTTTTGTAAAGTGAAAGTGGGTTTTGTAATGCTGTTCTTTTCAGGTTCTTTTACCTTGTACATCACTATGGTATCTGTTTGTCTCTATCATGGCTAGTACTTGCAGTTCTATAATGGTGACTTGTCATTCTGTGTTTTCCTGCCTAGACTGAATGACAGTGAGCCACATCTTCTAGTAAGACATACCCACTGCCTCACAACACTGCTAGTTCCCCACTGCTTGACAAGGGAAATGAAAGGGAGAGGTGCAGGCCACAGCAGGAGATTAAGCTGGCCAAGAACCAGTGCAGAGCAGATCAGATCAGATGGGAAACAAGGCCAGAAGGTGCACAAAGAGTGTATGGGGATAGGAAGGTGGTGTGGGAAGATGGCAAAGCAGGAATAGAGGAGGAAAGAGGTCAGGAAAAGGAAAAATACTTGAGGTATCCATGTAAAAATCCATGTAATAGGCTTTCAGTGTCTCATTTAACATCAGTGACATTAAGATTTTTCAAAGAAACATCAAATTAATTTGTTTCTTCAAAGGATTTATTTTAATTCCTCATTAAAATAAGAGAAGTACATGGGTTTTTCCCATTTTAATAGGATTAATTTTAGAGCCACCCCATGGGTTCTTTTATTCAAATATCCTATATGAAATTGGCTCACCAGATCTAATCAGGTATATTTTTTTCTCTCATTGATCACTGTCAGGAAGGAAATTAATTTTTCTGAGGCAGAGAGAACAGTATAAAAGGGATGAATATCCTTCACCCACCCAGCCCTTCACTTGCATTCAGTTCAGTTGCTCTAAATTAAGCCAGTATTTTCCCAATGCCAGTCATCACCCTAATTACTTTTGTTTGGTTTACTTTATATTTCTCTTTGCTATCCAATGTGGAAATGCCATAAGAAGCACTGATATTTTAAATAGAGAGGAAGTGGGGACGCCTTGTATCCAGAGCCAAAGCTTATCGCTCAGGCATGTTTTTCAGGGCAGGTTTGCAGTTTCTGATGCTGGGCTTTCATATGCTATGGCCAACAGTTCTGTTGCCTTGCAAATAAAGATTAACTACAGTTCCTGGGTTCAGTGCCCTAGTCTGAGACCATTCTTAGTGGTGTCTGTCAGTCCATCTTACTCTTTGAACAACTGAAAGGGGCAGTGGTGGAATATAACATTCCTTTTATATGTAGCTCTCAAAGCAGTTTAGAAAGGCAAGTCCACATTATTATCCCCATGTTAAAGATAGAGAACCCAAGACATAGCTGGGAATAGAACCTAGGTCTCCTGACTTCCAGCCCCATGTCCTATCTATTAGAACATGGCACCTCCCTCTGTGGACTGTTAATTGCAGAAAAGCAGTGTTGATGCATTATATGATGAATACATCTTAAGTCCAGCAGCAGAGAGAGAGGTTAGGTGGCGTAGCTAAGGGAAGACAGATCTTTTAGGATAACTGAAGATGTAGAGGTGATGGGGGATGGGGTGGGAGAAAGACAAACGTGATAGAAGTCTCACCAGGCCAAGAAGTGGGTTTAGAGGAAGCCTTTCATGATGCAGGAGACAGCCAGGAAGGACTCTTGTGCAAACAGAATATGGTCACCATGCTTGTAAAAATAAATAACATTTTTTGAGTTCATTCCATGCTAGGATCTCAAAATGCTTGCAATGATCATTGAATTAATTCTTCTGACCCCCTTTGTGGTTAGGTTGTTGTATCCCCATTGTAAAACTGAGAAAACAGAAGCACAGAGAAGTGAAGGGCCATACTTTTAAGAGAGCTCAGGGATGGATTTTTAGGTGCACAGCATCCACAGCTGGGGACAGATAGTCCAAAGAGCTCAGCTTTCATTTAGACACATAAATCAATGCCACACTTACAAAAGAGCTCAGCAACCAGCAGCTCCCATTGTGATGCTTATGGCCAGATTCTCAGAAGCTCAGCAGCATTCGGCACACTGAGCTCTTCTGAAAATCTGTCTGCTTGCTTTGGTGCCAGAAGTGGGAGCTGTGAGCTCTCCTTGAAAATCTGGCCCAGTTGTGGGAGCACAGCCCTTCTGAAAATTCTGGCCCTAAATGACTTGCTGAAAGACATGCAGCCAGCCAGTAGTAGTGCTGGGCAGGCAATGAAAGGCTGCTGACTTCCAGTCCTGGGCCTTAAAAATAGGTCATCCTTCTTCCCCTTCAGAAACAAGGTTCCTGTTTTTCACTATTATTAAAGTGTTATTTCCTGAGGGGGAAGTTCATTAGCTGAGTGAGATGATGTGTAGTGCTGGATTGGCTTGCCTGGATAAGTGTCCTCATACGTTATTTGGTGCAAAATAATTAGGCCTGACCCAGGAGCGACTGGTGTATAATTTCCTAGTGTTGATCAATGAGCACACAAGGATTCTCTGTGTACAGTAGAACCTCAGAGTTACGAACACTAGAGTTACAAACTGACCAGTCAACCACACCCCTCATTTGTAACCGGAAGTACACAATTAGGCAGCAGCAGAGACCCAAAAAAAAGGCAAATACAGTACAGTGTTGTGTTAAATGTAAACTACTAAAAAAATAAAGGGAAAGTGCATTTTTCTTCTGCATAGTAGTGTTTCAAAGCTGTATTTAGTCAATGTTCAGTTGTAAACTTTTGAAAGAACAACCATAACATTTTGTTTCAGGTTACGAACATTTCCCGAGGTGTTTGTAACCCTGAGGTTCTACTGTTCTTAATCACCAGGATTTTCTTTAGCCATTAAATCAGAATTTCTTTGACCTTGTAGAGTCATACATCATTTTACTTCATTCTTGTCATTCCCCAAGGCAATGATTACCTTGTAATGAGCATCTTGCCTGTGGTGCTCTCTTTTAAACTGTATTTTGGGTTAGTAACTGCAAGTAGTACAATAATAAGTTTGGGGACATTTTGGGTCTGTCTTTTAAGACAGGGGATTGCTTCATAAGTGTGTCTGATGCAGGTTGCATTGTAATTTTCAATGCAGATGCTACCTCTCAGCAATCTGATGCCTAACATCTTTATGGAAAATACAACACTTGAGTTGAAATTACAGTCTAAGGTGCTGCCATTGCCTTCCTGGGATTTAAACCAACTGTTAGGAAAGACCAGGGCATTGCTGTGGATAGTGCAATAAAGACCTCTGCTCCGTGTGCTGCAGTGGTCAAAAAAGCAAATCTTAGGATGCCTAAGAAAGAGCTGGAGAATAAAAATGAAAACATGATGCCTCTACATAAATCAATAGTACTGCTGCAATCGGGGGGTTAGTCTGGGTCACCTATCACCCAAATCAGAATCAGAAATGAAGCAGGCCTAGAGACAGGTGCTGAGAACAGTTAGACACAGGAAACTTCCCTGGGATAAGAGATTGAAGTGAGTGCAGCCATTCCATGTAGAGAGGTAACAAATAAGAAGCAACACAAAGGCTGCGTTTGTATAGCGCCTAGGAGTCCTACTCCATGACGGGGATTATTAGGTGCTATTGCAAAAGAAATAATGAGTGGTTCCGAGAGAATAGTCTGGGCACTTGATTCACCCTCTCTCATAACACAAGAGCATGAGGCTATTCAATGAAATTGAAAGGAAGAAGATTTCAAACCTAAGCAAACATTTCCACACAGTGCACAACTGGCCTGTGGAACTCATTCATTCTACTAAGCTAGTGAGCAGAGTGAGTAGTAGGATTTTAAAAAGAGACTGGATGTTTGTGGGGATAACAAGAACATCCAGAGTTAAGAGTAAGGCTTACATCGTTTTTTTAAAAAAGTTTTAGAAGGGTTATAAACCCTCCGACTTCAGGCTATAAGCCAAACTAAGGAATGGAAGTTAGGATAAATGTTCCCCGGGAGCATGTTATCCTGGGCCATGACTGGCCCCGGAAGCATTTCTTGCATCTTCCTGTGAAGCATCTGGTGCTGGAGCCAGTTGGAGACCAGCTGGTGGATTAGATGGACCCCTTTTGTGGTCCTCCTGCCATTGAAGCCAATGCCAAAACTACACCAGGAGTAGGATTTGGCTCTAATTTCTGCTAGGAATTCGAAGGTAAGGATGCCAACTACAGATGGAGAAGATGGTTTATTAGATTGTCTACTCTGCCCAACGTAAGCCAGTGCTGAATTGTTCTGCATGATTTCAGGCTAGCTGAGGCCACTGATTGTGCAAGCCCACAGTCTGATTGGTGGGCTAGGACCTACTGTATACACCTATGCACCAATATAGCCGTGTAATGCTGACACCTAATTACTAGAGAATCATTTTCCCAAATACCTGTGCCCTTTGTGAAATAAAGCAAGGAAACTGAATAGGGGAACACAGTCAATAGAAGCATCTTGGGGTTGGGGCTCGGAAGGAGAAGAGCAATACTTTGCCCTTCCTAGCAAAATGTAAGGCTGCCCTTTCTTCAGCAATTTGTGACCCTTCAGCTAATTCAGCTGGACCATTTTCTGTTGTGAAAACTCAAGGGCCCAATCCAGTGAGGGGCTGAACACCACCATCCCTGCTCACTTCAGTAAGCAGTGACATTGTTGATGGAGGATTCAGTCCTTCGAAGACCTGCAACGTAAACTGACATCTATTCAATGTTCTAACCGTGGGCCCAGATTTTCAAGTGCTCAGCCCTCATTGAGGCACTTTTCCAAGGTGCTCAGCACCCAAACAGCTTCCATTGAAACGTTTGTGCCCACATTTTCCTAACAGTTTGGAACCAAATATGCTGAGCATTTTTGAAAATCCAGCTGCTTGTGTGAGCTGCCTCTTTGGAAAATCTGGACGTGATTGTGGGTGCTAAGCATTCGTTCTTATTAATGGAAAGCAAGTTCTCTTGAGCCACAAATTGCTGCTGAAAGGGCAGGTGGGTTGCTGGGGAACAGCAGAAAGTGTCCAAATAGCCCAGGGTGCTTTAAAAAGCATCCCTTGCCCAGGCTCAGCTCCCCCTTCTAAAACTGAATTTGACTTCGGAGTTGGAAAGAAATGTTCTGATAAAACTTTAGGGGTGCCAAGCCCATTTTCTCTACAACAGAATAAAACAGACCTAAAGGACAATGGGAGAGACAAGTCTGGTTGATTTCCTTTTAAAATGAAATAGAACGCTGGAGCAGAAAGGTAGTTCATGACGTGGAAGGATGAAATACGAATGAGGATTCATTTCCATAAATAGCTGGCACGCATCTGAGTGTGTCAGGAATTAGTAATTGCACATCAGGAGGGACTTGCCAAACCCACCTTGCTCACTGAAACTGCTGTATTAAAAAGTTAAGGCTTTTGATCTGTTCTGCGCTGAGAGGAATTGTTATTGATGAGAAGCAAAGAAAAATGCATCCTTCTACTGGAAAGAGCATAGAATGAACTGGCTACAAGGGAATGAAACAGACAAACACCACTGCGAAGCAACGAACCTCTTCTCAGAGTGATATTACACTACCACCACTGTGCAAGCTGGATTGCATCTATAGCGTAGAATCCGAATTACTCAGCTGTGGAGCGTAGTCCCTATGCAGCTAATAGAATGCATTCTCTAGCTCTGCACTGCTGGAGGATTGGAATCTTCTCTCAGCTTTTGCTGTGAAGTTCCCTGAGGCCGTGGAGTAGATTGTCATGCAGAGACAACTTCCTAGTTGGCCATTATTTATTTACAATACTACACAATCAAGCAGTTTTTGGACAACACTACCAATTGGCTCCAGGCTCACACTTTGCTTCCATCAGCCAGCATCTGCTACAAAGAGCTGTTGGAATGCTCAAGCCCTCCCCTAGATAAACCCACGGGGCATTGACAGCAGCCCCCATGCACCAGGGCAGGTATGAGTGTACACAGAGGAATAGGAGGCAGGAAGAAGTATCAAACAAGCCTCACACTGAGCCGGGCAGCCTGGAGAAAGCATAAAGCAAGAACAAATAGGAGACAATATAAATTGGTCTAGGCGGGGGTAAGAATGCATCTTATCCTGTAGGGAACATATTGTTTAATTATCAGAGGCCTGTTGCTTGCAGAGGGAAACCTAAGTTAAGAAATTAGGTGTTTTATTTTCTTTTGCATATGGAATGAACTGGCCTATGGCTGCTTGCTGTACCTGGTTCGGAGCACAGGGGATAGGATAGGATGTAGGGGAGTCTGTCATCTAGATATAACACAGATAGAAGAGAGCACTGTTGGTGCTTTTGCACCAAGTTGATTTGTTAATATATAGCATGGTACATCCAGGCCTTGCCAGGCCCCATCCAACGACAAATTGGATGCTCCCTTAGCCTGTGGCTTTTGGAGGCCTCGAAAGATCTTCTGTTTGAATAGAAAGATTCTGAGCCTGACATCTTGGTATCTTTCAGTCATAAATATGTTCCTCCTGGCCCATGCCCAGCATAGCAGCAATACCTTAAAGAAATAGAAAAGGGGGAAGGAGAGAAGAGACCTGGTAGCTATGGACACCCAATTAGGTTTACAAATTGCCAGTTGATGCTACCCAAACTTCCATACATGACACTTGAGACATTTCTATTCTCAGTGAAATTAAACAAACAATATCAGCTAAATCCTTAAAACAAGGCATCCAGTCACTTGTAGCAATTATGTTCATATACACACTGTCGTTATCGTCTGTCTTGCAGAGGACAGTCTGAATGTCTTTAGATGTAATCTATACTCTGTTGTTCAACTGCAGTAGTGTAATAGCGCTACAATTGGATATGCTAACTGTAATTTTCCATAATAATGTTTGTATAATGGTAATGAGTCTCTCTGATTGTGTGTACTATTGGAAAGCCTCTGGAATTAGGTATTAAAACAGCACAAATTACATGTGTTTTAAATTTTGGTAGGATCTGGACCAATTTCCATCCCGCCAACACATGATATTTGAATATGTATTTGTCAGAAGAGGCAAAACTGAATTGGGTTGGCAGGCTTTGTGAATGGGCAGCCCAATCCCATGTTGGAGGTGCCTCAGAAAGCCACATCAGGCATGCCATTTGTCATGGCTGATCTAAAAAAACCAAAAATGTAAAACCAATTGAAGGTAGAGAGTGTGAGGGAAATATACCACCCACCCACCCTGTGGTTAGTAGCATTTGGTCTAGTATCATAGGCATTGCATTAAGGATGAAAAGATCTGTTGGGCTATCTATTCTCTGGCCAGTTTGCCAATGCAAGATTGTTCCATAAAGTTTTCCCTTTAGCACTCTGTGCAGTTTATTTAAATGAGTTACCCATGGTGTTTCTGTCAGTTCCCTCAGACCATACCAATCTAATGGATTTCACCAAGAGAGTATTTTCTCCTGATAGTCACCTTGCTCTTTTCTTAATGTCATCTTATTACCCCTTCAGTTCTTCTCTCTTTATGTCTTTCAAGCACCTGTAGTCAGCCCTCTTACTCTCATTTAAGAAAACTATATATAGTTAGCTCTTTTAGTCTTTCCTCACTAATCGGTCCTTCCAGTTACTTAACATGCAGGTTGCAAACATGGTTTAAGTTAGTCTGTGCTGGTACAGACCTGGCTTGTGCCTCCAATGAAATGCCTCTTCTTTTGTTACATCCCTAGCAGATGGAACACTGACATTTTCAGATCATCTGTAGATCATTGCCAGCTGGCCTCAGTCCTGTTAATATCAGGAGTCAAGATTTTACATGTGCGCCTGAAATCTTTCTTTGCTCGATGAGTCCATTTTCTTTTGGAGACTGGGATTTGGGCTGTAGGCTGTCTTATATAAATATAACAGTATCTTGTACTATTGAAAGCAGCAGGTTCTTGGAGGCTTGCTTTAATATTCTGAAGCAGCCAGGCTCAATGACTCCTCCACTGTCTTGCCTTTGTCTCTAACACATAAAATGCACTCCAGATCTTGATGCCTCAGAGTATATTGGAGCATTCAAAAACTCCTGGTCTCACAGCAATCTTCTCTCCTATCACTCCTTTTAGGACAGTGCAATCTTTCCTAAAGCCCTAGTTTTAGGGGCCTAAACGGTTCAGCTAAGATTTGGATATTGAAATATTTGCACAAACCCCTATCTACTTCAAACCCTCCTCCCATCACTATATTATATCCACCCATCTTATTCCAGCATTGTTGTGCTGTTAGCAGTTTACAACAGTGCAAGCCTATGATATTTTCACTTTAAAAGCAAGTGCAGCTAGTTTTGCAACAAAAGAAGCATGCTTTCCTGAAGGGAACATAATGAAATGTGAATGAAGCAGACTGTCACAGCATGAAATCACTTGAAAGCTGAAGATGTACCCAAGCACTTGAGAAATACCCATTGACTAATTGATAGCTGGGGCAGGTTTAGCATTTGTTCATCCACAATTGGGAGGGACCCATTCTAGCCTCTGTGAGGGTCAATTGTTTAAATCAGTTTCTAACCATGAAAGAAGGTGGCTTCATTTAGATACCTCCTGCTGCCTAACTGAACAGTGTTTCTATGAATCCTGCCCTTGTGCACATCCCATCAGGTGGTTGCATCAGATTTCCATCATATTGATGAGAGCACCAGGAAAGAGACAAAGCGCTGTTCTGCACGGTCCACTTCCATGATGCATTGTGCACTTGCTCTGCAGACACGATCCATAGCGCCAAGAGAAGGGTCTGACATGGAAGAAGTTCAAAATATAGGGTATTACTCTGTCAATCAGAGCACCTACCCAGTGTGTATAACATGGTAACTCAGAGAGAAAGCCATTGGATCCTGTGGAAGTAGCCATATGTAAGAAGCCTGGTGCAATGTTTAGGGAGTTGGCATATAGAGCCATTCACCTCCAAGATTCCAGCCTAGATTGGTAGATACTAGAAGCGGTTACATCTGAAGATGAACTGTTGAATCTTCTACATGAAATAGGTCCCATCAAGCTCCATTTCACAATCTCAGCAGAGGAATCCAGATCTCTAGATACTCTAGTAATACTACTAGCAATAACTGGTACTTTTGGTTTGGCAGCCTTGGGAAAGTCCAGGGCTTGAAGGGGGTCATAGAAAGTGCAGGTCAATTCAGTCTCTCTAACTGGTCAGGCACACAGGTTGAGCAGCAGAGAGAAGGGAAAGCTCATACTGATGCTGCTTATGCTGTGCCTGTTCTTTGGGGCATCAGGAGAAACCACAGCTGTTCATCTGACACATTTCACTGGCATCTAACGTAACACCCATGTTACACTTATATATTGGTGCAAAGCAGGTTTTTACAAACATACATTAGCTAGGACCAGCAGAACAGTAATAAAACCCCAAGTATAAGTGTGCTGCAGTCTAACCAGTTTTCTATTGGAAATTCGTCTGATTTGATGGAAGTTGAGAGAATTTTGTCTCTTAGAGTCATATGCCCTATTCCTCAATTTACAAACTGAAATGCAGCAGGATTCCTTCCAGGGCACCTTCTCTGAGCAGCTGCGATGGTCTAGCATTTCCCTCCACCCCCACAAAAAGAAATCCTTCCTACAGCTACTGGGATTTCTGCACCAGTTGTAAAAATACAACACTGCTATAGCAAAGCAAAATGTTCATGTAACTGACAGCAAAAACTGGTTTGAGACCTTTCCATACTCAATTTGTCCCTGCTCAATCAAATTTAGACTTTTCATTATCTCCTGGACACAAACAAGCCATCTTGTTATGACAGCCTAGACTTGTGTCTTTAAGTGAAGTCTTGTTACTCAAATGCCAATTTAGGTAATTGCACAATCCCATCTTTGTTCTACAAGTATGTCCCCAAAGAGAAATAGTCTCCTCTGTCTTAGCTGTCACGACAGGTCATGACAGCAGAAGGAGCGATGCTCTCAGGTAGCTAGGTTCAATCCTATGCTGGGCTTTGACTATCAGGATGGATCTTGAACTTCTCTTTTTGTTCAACAGAAAGTCAGCGTACAGTGACTCATGTTGCTTAGCAGAATTTGCAATTTTTTGGTTAGAGCTCTCCGGGTGCACAGTTTCAGTTTTAGATAGGTGTTCCAGTAGTCAGGTGACAAGCATGTGATTGAGTAGCCAGATTTTCCTCATCAGAGGATGCATCCACAGTCAGATCCTTGCAACTTATCCTCTCAATCCTTCACACCAGATCCCACACTCTGTGATGGGGCATATGCTGAGAATCATTGCAATGGTTTATGGGGTGTTCAGCTGAGGAGGGCTTGTTTGCAAGTGGTAGAGTAAATTTGCTTCAGTGGAAGTCAAGAATACCCCACTCTCACTCTCTCACACACACACACACACACACGTCTAGCCCTCAACACATATGTCTACCTCCATCTTGTTAGTGAAGCCTATGAAAATCTCTATATGTGTCAAAATTACTTCTTCCTGTAACATATTTAATATAAAAAGATACATGAACCATCTCTTTTCACCATGTCTGTAGCAGATCTGTTCATCCACAACAGTAGGAGAGTAATCCTCTGCCGCAGTTGGGGACTCCAGACTGAAGTACTCTGCACAAGCTCCACTAATGTCATCCATCCATCTTGTCTTCCTTGGCAGCAAAATGTCTTCCTGGTTAATAAATTTTCATTTACCCTGGTGACTGTATAGTGAGATGTCTCTCCCTTCTGATTGTATTGGAGGTCTTGCTCTGCCCTTTGCTTTCCTTGATGTCTTCATTTTTCATTCATAAGTAGTATGAGCTCCCAGAATACTCCTCGGTCTTTCCTCTTTTGCTTTGGTGAGTGGCCGTAGTCTGACCCACATATGATAAGGGTAATATACACTTCAGTTGTCCATTACTTGTAGTTCTTCCCACTCAGATCCATGTCCGTTCTGTTCCCAAGCTGTATAGGAAACTGTCCCCTCTTGTACAGTTGAGTCCAGATGTGCAGCCTTTTTGGGGTCTTCCATTCCCTCAGATTCTATTCTAGTTTCTAGTGACCCATTCACCAGGACTCTTCATTAGTATGGTTAAGAGCTGAAGCTAACTGGTTGTCGTCTTTCTTATTACAAGAATTATAAGAATTAGCATCTGAACCAATAGAATTCAGCCCTGTTTTAAACGGTCTACCTGTGCAAGCCCACCCAGAACCTTGGGTGCTCACTTGGGCAGCTAGCCAGCCCATGCTCAAGTCCATGCTGCATCCAGTACAGTTTAACTGCTATTGGTACCCAAATTAGCTAGATCAAAGTTAGCCCAGGTATGTCTTCATGTGTTGCAGTCACATCGCTGACTACAGTGTAGACTAACTGGTCTACCCTGCAGAGCTATATCGGTTTAACTATATCGTTCAGGGGTATGCAAAATCCAAACCCCAGAGCAACATAGTTTTACCGACCTAATCCCCTGCGTAGACAGCGCTATGTCGATGGCAGCACTTCTCCCATCCACATAGCTACTGCCTTTCGGGGAGGTGCATTAACTACATAGATGTGAGAGTTCTCTCCTGTTAGCTTAGAACATCATTAAAGCACTACAGTGGTGTAGCTGCACTGATGCAGTTTTAAGTGTAGAGCTGCCCATAGAAGCTGCTGCAGCATAGCTCTACTATATGTGTGGCAATGTTCTTCCCTCTGCCCCTTCTTACTAGATCAGCTTAATTTATATGCAGAACAAGCCTACGATGGGAGTAATAGACATCAATGCATTTACTACAGATAAAATTGGGAGGTAGAGACTCCATTAGACATATTCAGGCATATGGAGCTTTAACCATCCCTTTTCATCCCTGTTAAATACAGGCTGTCTGAAAAAGATATGCTTTCTTGTTCCATGGACTGGAAGATTTTATAAACTGAACACAGATTACAAATGAGGATTCTTGGAGGCTGGATGGCTCTAGGTTGCTGGTTATAACCCACCCTAAATCAGAAGTGACCAAAAGTTGTCGGACAACAGCTTCAAGTCTTAAGTGAAATGAATGTATAGACTGTATAGAATGTATAGAATGTATAGTGAAATGAATGGACAGTCACTGTCACAAGAGCCACCACCCAACTCGGTATCGATAGATGTGTTAGTATACACAACCGAGGGATCAATGACTCTACAAGCCTTTGAGACTGAACTGTTCTATTAAAGTGGTCCCTTTGTCAAGGCTGAGGCTGTTGATGGATTCCACTATCTCTGCTTACAGTATCCCATGTTTTACACTGCCTTTCATATAGGGATTTTCGAGCACTTTACAAACCTTGTGAGTCAAACACTCCACTGAAAGTATGTAGCTCATTATATGCATTTTACAGACAGGTCACTGAGGGGCAGAGACTGTTTTGCTAATGGGTCATCTTGCAAATCTATGGGAGTAGAATCCAGGTGACCTAAAACTCAATTCCCCTCTTCCAGTTACTCATGCCCTTCCTTTGACTCCTTAAGTCTTTCTTGTATGTATCTCTGAAGTGAATAAACTGTTATTTTGACTATTGCTTTAATAGCTCACCTTACTCCATTGAGAATTTACACTGCCAGTGTGCATACCCTTCTGTTCTTCCTTTCTCACCCCTCTGATATTAGTCACTGTAAAAACTACCACCAACAACTATGAATGAGAGGTGAGGAATGTGCTTCCCAAAAAGGGAACACTAATGAGAGTGATTTAACACCTCCTTTGAATGAAAGGTTATTTTCCCCCTATGAACCTAAGCTACTTTTAATTTGTGATTTACAGCACCACTGAAGTTAAGAGGGAGAAAGGTTTGGTTGGGTTTTTTTTTAAACCCTCTATGGCAAAATATTAATCAGTCTGGGTTATAGTGTCCCTTTAGCTCTTGCTCTTTCAGTTAAAGTAATTAATCTTAATTGCTCTCTACCACTACAGGTGGAAAAGTCAATTGGTGTTTTACTGGTTTAGGAACTTGCCCAGTCCATCAAAATTGCTGGACCAGACTGCTCATAATCCAAGTAATCCATTTTCATGTGAAATCTGTGTGGGATTTGAGTAGTGTACAAATACATACAGCCCCTTTGTGCACCAAGTAATTAGACTGAGCAAATCAGTGCAGAATTGGGCATTGGCGAGAACAAAACCTATTAGACAAATGGATGAACAACATTTTAGATAAAAGAATCTGACATTATGAAAGAAAAGCACTACATCAAAGATCTCATAGTGCTTTATTTACTGTTCCATGCACCGCTGAAACAACCACCTCTGACGTGGAGCATGACCCATTTGAAATAGAGAATCTTAGACAGATAGGATTTATTATGTGTTAGAGTAGACTCCCTACTGCCCTGTCAGGCCTAATCATGGTGAGGCCTATTCCTGTGCTATGTTGTGAATAAACACAGAAGGACATAGTCTTTGCCCTTCAGAGTTTGCAGTAAATTTATTTGAAACTGTTAGGAAACTGGACTTAATATGCTATTCTAGCAGGAATCATCATGGGATCTCTTTGGTGCATTTCCAACACTAGGTGACTCACAGTTTGTGTCCAGGTTCTCCATCTGTAAAATGGGGTGTATAATGCTTACCCAGCTTTGTAATGCATTTCAATATCTATAGATGAAAGGCTATATAAATACTAAGTATTTTTAGCTAAGCTGGGCTCATGACCCTTATATCACAGCCTCCCAGGAACAGGAGGACAGTGGTAAGATAAAGGTTACAGGATAGAAGAGTTGGGGGTGGGGGGGAAGAAGGAGGGACAGGAGAACGCAGCATGTAGGATAATAGCGGCTAGCCCTCCTGTTTTGATTCTACCTGATTTTCAGACAGATTCCATCCACTCTATCTATGGCTTTCAATGGGAATTCCATGCAGAGAGGAGCTGGCAATGTTCAGCTCTTGGCAAGACCTGCAGCTTGCTCATTTTGCACCAAGGGCCTGATTTGCAAAGGCATGAAGTGCGTAGACCCCTCCTGTCCAGCTGCTGCTATCAGCCACATGAAAATATATTGCCTCCTAGGAGAAGTAATGCACATTCCTATTCTGGCTATAATTTGAAGTGAGATTTTTATAAACAATTCTGTTAAACTGCTGCAGTTATTAACTCCCTCCTATCCCATCTGTTTATTTTTAACCCAACACAGCATGCTAACAAAATCACACCTCTAAATATATGCTTCACCTGACTAAGTAACAGCTGATGACTAATCAGTTGCATTTCAGATTTCTAGTTAATTGATAAAGCATTTTTATAGTCTGAACTACATTTTCAGATAGAGATTCTTTCATTAACCATCTGCTCCCAGCCTGACCCCACTCCCACAACTTACTTGGGGAAACTAAAGCAGATTTTTACATTTTGTCCTATCATTTTAGGAAAGTAAAAACCCTGTGACATGATCAGTTAGAATCATAGAAGATTAGGGTTGGAAGGACCTCAGGAGGTCATTTAACCCACCCCTCAGCTCAAAGCAGGGCCAACCCCAACTGAATTGTCCCAGCCAGGGCTTTGTCAAGCCGGGCCTTAAAAACCTCTAAAGTTCAGTTGCTTGGGTTCTCCATCCCCTTTTGGAACTGATGTTTATGTCCTCTCCCCTCTATAGAGCTCCATCTGTATTACATCTCCCCCCAGTCTCCTGGCTGGCTCTCTCAGCAGTTTGATTATGTCCTTTCATCCATTTACTGTCACCCTTCAAAACTTCCTAGTGATGCCAAAAGTGATCTGCTTGTTTTACACTGTGGGGAAAAACCCATCACAAACATGCACCAGCCAAAGCTCATGAAGCTCGTTAGCACATTCTATTTCACATAGAGTAAGCAGAGGCACAGAAGGTGAATTATGCTCAGCAAGGGTATTCCCTTCATCCTAGTCAAAACAGGTTCTTTTTCAGTTTTAGTATAGTTGGATTAGCAAACCAACTGGAAAGTTGTATTTGGTGACCCTGAAGCATGTCAGCTACATTTCTGGTGCTAGAGTTATCTACTAGAAACAAAATATTTACAGTAAGAATACACACAATTTCAACTTCCATCTGTGGCACTATCCCAGGTTAGATACAATGAGCTGCTGAGTTATTGGAGCAATCTTGAGCTGTAGTTATAAAAGAATCTGACTTTTTTTAAAGTTCAAAGCATTTATAAAGCATTTACAAAAGTTAATTTCACCTACATGCTTATCATGGAATAAACGTTCTTGGTAGTAGAATTTAGCAACTGATTGCTTAAGTATGAAATGGCAAATTACCATACTGTATTGTAGAACCAGAGAGAGTCACATCAGAGGGAGAAATTCATCCCTTTGTAGAGGAGAGCCAGCATCTACAGAACCCTCTTCCAAGGATTCAAGTGGTGCATAGGTTTTGTGTGGCCCTCAGCACAAGGGTGAAGTTTATTTAAAAGTTTAATGTATTTGGTTTTGCTGAAAGCTCCCAAAATAGAATAGTCCTTTCAATCCCTTTATTTAGGGAACATTACAATCCAGTGAAAAGTTATCTAGCTATATGTGAATTTCACCCAAAAGTTCCCATCTGTTGCAAAGCAAAACAAGGCTGTCACAGTGAAAGCAAGTCTTATCCATGGTCAGGATAGATAATATAATTATAGCATGGGAAATATGAGTTAGAGACTCAAATACAGTGGAGAAAAATAGGACAAAGGTCTGTACACTATAGAAAAAGAACTTTTTAAAAATCATATAGGAAATACATTTTGACTTACAGAATTCCAGCAGTACTAGTCAAATGAAAGAGTCACCCCTTTATAATATCTACCTTTAGTACAGGAAAGCCTCAGAAAATATTTCTAACCCAAAACTACAGCAAGACTAACTCTTTATTTACTTTTCCAACCATTCCATTTTGAGGAGAAGAGGGGGGCCCTGGAGACCAGATGTATAGTCTCTTGCCTCCCTTATTGGTTTTAGCCTATCAGCCCGCTCCACCTTTCCATGTAGGGGTGGTCCCTGTCCCTCCCCTTCCCCCCACCACTTCCTCATTTGTATGGAGTCTCCCCATTACTCCCTGTTCTGGCCAGTAAGATGTAAGGGGCCACCATCAGCAAACCACTCCTATAGCCTAACTGAACTTAGAACAACCAAACCATTGAATATCATTTTTCCAGTCTTCACTGGAGAGTTGCAGTATTGCCTCCTTGCAGTATTGCATTCCTGACATCAGAGGGTGCAGCTATAAAAGTTATAAATAGCAGCACTTTGCAGCCTCCCCCAGAATCCAAAATGGAGCCCAGCAGCTAGGAGTAAGGGGCTTCTCTTAACTCATGAGAAATTTCCACTACAATGTTGACTTCAGGTAAGAGTGTCCACATTTTTGCTACTTGAGATAAGAACAAGTAGAGGGAGAAAGGAAGACGTTAACTATACAGCTGGAATCTCCACTGTCTTTCTCTTGAAACTTTACGTACTTTTTTTTCTTTGTAAAATATAAATGACATAGTGTTAAACTAGCCCTTTCTCAGGTCTGCTCCTTGAGCTTCTGCGTGGTTCCATCACAAGGTCTGACTTCTACCTTACAGGCTGGTGTGCAAGAAGGGATAAGTTATGACTCCATCTGTTTCTTTCTCTTCCCTGCCTTCTCCTTGCATGCATTTTTGTGTGGAGGGCTGCGTGTGGGGCCTGTGCATTACACCACACCTGCAATCAATATCTGGGCAGGTTCTGTGCACCTATATGGGGAGCTGGAGCAAGATATTACTTCCCTGTGTGGCTGTCACATGAGAGCACAAGGACAGTCTAGCCTGTATAACTACATTAAATGATCTATCTAGAGCAGTAAGAGAGATGAAGTATACAGGCTTCATTCCAGATGATGGTCCCAATCCTGGAAGGTGTCCTCTGCTCTCATTGACTTCATTGTGAGATGTGGGCCCTTGGCATTTTGCAGAAGACGGCCTCCCCTTTTCAGAACAGAGCCCTGTGTTAGTGAGTGTGGTTTCTGTCAGTCACTGGGCATGACGTGGAGGTGAGCAGGGCTGCTTCTCTCAACGCACTGAGACTCTGTGCTGTAGGGTAGTACAGAACCACACGTGGTTCTCAATCGTGTTCACGATGCATGGGCAGATGGTCTACGTAGCAGCCCTTTGTCCAAGCATGCGTTGCACTTTGTGTAAACCCTGGGACAGAGTCCCTTCTGTGGTTGTTGCAAAGGCCTGGTCAGGACTACCAAGGACATTACAATAAGAAATGTCAGAATACTTAGAGTTTGGGTTCAGTTCAGCTTGGCAGCCAGAAGCTCAGATGTTCACCTGAACATCAGGAGTCTGGAAACTTTGGCTGAGAACAGGCTGCCTCACAAAACTTTTGGTCAGGCTGTAAATACCCCAGTGGCTGCCTTCCTTAGGGGATTGTTCGCATTCTTGGCTCAGTGTCAGCATGAGTATGGGGAAAATGCCCTGCGGTTAGTGGGAGTTAAGGGAACAATTCAGACCCTTCACAAAGGCTCCCTTTACAAGTTCTGGTGTGGCACTGGAAATGAGTAGAGGTTTTGGGAAAAGCTCTTATTTTGTTTTCTCTCCAGCCACCTTAGTTCTTTCTCCAGGTTTGGCTAGTATGTAGAACCCTAACTTACAGCTTAGGGGTCTGTTTTGTTGTCCTGTATATGTTTACTTGAGCCATGTAGCAGGTCCTGTGTTATCTGTCAGTCTCTCTGAAGTTGCAGTACCCTATGGAGAGTGTCTTCACAAGTGATTCCAATGCATTGATTCTGACCAAGGGAACAGCAAACACTATCAACCGGCTTCCCAGGTCCAGTGGGGTATCCCTGATTTTGACAAAAAGCCAGAGCTGCTTACACTCACCCCCACCCAACACCCAGACTGCTGTCTCACTAGGAGATGCTAAGACAGTTGGTTTGTTTATATAAAGAAACCAGGATATCATTGCAAGCCTATAAAGCTTCTGAGTTAATACTAAAGACTTTGTGACAGAGTCTCATAGGGATTGTGTTCTTGAACCACTTGGACGCAGTCAATCAGGACTCTGGTGCTTCGGAATCTGGCCCTCCCGGGTCTTTGCACACCAGTGCTGCAGCCTCCTGATTCTGGCCCCGCAGTGAGCAGTGCTCTTGCTCCACCTGGAACGACCCCTGCGGGACCCCCTCTTGGATGGGTCTCAGGGAGTTCCTCCACACCCAAAGGGCCATGCATCCCACCTTGCAGTCAGAAGCTATTCACAGCCAGCATGAAAGTCAGAAGGGTTTATTAGTTCTCAGGTTCATAGTGTAGAAAGATTTTGTTTGCTATCAGCCTTAACTAGGAATTACAGCAGCAACCACCTGGAGAGCCCCATTCTCGGAGCTCTCTCCCCACCAGGGGGAGGTATCCACTTGGTCAGAAAGGAAGGGGTCCAAACCTTTCTGGGTTGGGTGGGCCCCTTGCCAATCCAGCCTCAGTAAGGGGCAGCAGAACTGCAGAGCAGCAACCACACTGACTCCGAGTCACAATCTATTCCCTTGCCCTGGGGGTGAAGTAAGATGCATCAGCTCTTTTGTTGTTGCAGGCTATTTCCATTGCTGCCCAGACTTAGCCACGCTTGCTTGTGTTTGGAGGGGGCAGTTCCAAAGGTCCACCCACTTCTGCCCACCTCTGTGAGATGGGGCGAGTAGCAGCCTAGCAGCAGATCTGACAACACAGAGGCTCACGTTGAGAATTAAGGGGAATGCCTTATAGCTTCTTACTCCCCCGTGTGGGCATGCAGTTGAGCTCACAGCTGAACCCTCTTTGAAGATGCAGGCCACACTATAGAAGGATTTGAGAGCCCCAGGCATAATTAATTCTGCTTACTCTACCTACAGGATACAATTTCAGTATTCTCACTTACGGTGCTGTACACATTTTCTATTGGCCTTGGCTCAGTTCAGGTGCAATTTTGAAGCCGTTGCTTATTGCTCTAGTCCTTCCCAGTTCACTTATGTAAACCAAAGCTTTTATCTTGAGTATTCCAGTTAGTGTGAGCCTTTAGCATCATGTTGTCATGACAATGCAGTACTGTGATGGAGGAAAATCAGCATTTATGTATGCCTGCTAAGGAGTCTCTTTCTGTAAGCTGATTGTATTTCATAGAGCCAGGTGACCACAGATGAATATATGAGTATAGGTTTGATGTAGAATTGTTATAGGGCTCGTAGGTAACACATGTATTTGGAGGGCTAAATCTATACACCACTGACTGCATATGCATTTGGATTGTACATGTGTATGTCAGGTACATATGTTTTTGTGCTAGTCTTGTATGCTGATAGATGTCTGGGAATTCAGCATAGTATGTTATGCATCTGAATAGCACCTTACATAGATTATTGGTGCAAGATCCTTTTACTCAAGTGAGTACACAGGTATGGTTTGCAGTATGGCTGTACAAAAACCTGTGGTGCAATGAGCTAGTGTTTCATATTATGTAGGTCTAAAATCTGTCTTGAAAGAAGAGATTAACACCTTTCTGGAGACATCACAATTTGGTTTTAACTCAAGGTCATGGTATGTTGCATGTTATAAGAAGCTCATAAACTTAGACCAGTCTTGGGGGCCATTTAATTTCTTATAGATTGTTTGGCTGCTTTGTATATATAAGATGTTTCCTTTATTGTAGTGGTGCATTTCCTTCCTGCTGCGGTAAATAGAATTTGAATAAATCTCTCTGTGGCTCTGTAGATTTGGGGTTTGGGGTGGGGTCAGACTCTTGTTTAGAAGAAGATTTAGAGATCTGGATATCATAGATGATGCTGAGATTTTCATCTAAATCACCCCAGGTTAAAGCCAACATGGGTCAGTTATGATCAAAAGTGCATCTGTCTGATTGTTGCTCTATGGTCTGTGCATAGCGAGTTGTTGGTTTCAGTGCAGTTCCTAAAGGTTATATGTGGACAGAACAAAAAACACCATCATATCTGGCCTGTATCCTTCCCTAACTTCAAAAAAATTAGTGTGATATTTTCAAAAGTGCTCTGGATTGACCTAACTACTTCCATTGCAGTCAACAAACTGCCACAGACTTCAATGGGAGCATACTTACTTAAGCCAACACTGAAAGCTTTTGAAATCCTCACTCAGCGTCTCACAGAGATGGTCCAAACCCTTCAGTTCATTTGACTAAAAAGAGTTCAAGGCCTTGAAAGGTCGTTGAAGCTTGAACTGATTTTCTCACTTTTTCAAACAGACTTCGGTCATGGTGTTGTGGCAGCACTCCTGCTTCCCAGGCAGTAGATGGATGGAATCCTTCAGTCTTCAGTGCTGTCCTTGAGGCATTTTCCCTCAAGAGTGTGGTCACTGAAACTGAAGAACTTCAGATTTGGGCAGTGAACATTTTGGGTCAGATTCTGGGCTGCCATGTGGCCCCCTTGAAGACAGTGGGACTTAGTGGGATTGCACAGCTCCCAAGTCAGGTATTGGTTGGCTCCTTGTCTGTTAAAGCATGTCAGGTACTTCCTAGGTCTGCAGAGTTTGCAGTAGATAGTAATGATGTAGAAGTGTTCTGGCTACTATATCTCCAGTGAAATTGGAACAAGAGGTTCCTCCCTTGGTAAATTACTTAACAAGAGAAACAAAGCTGGCAAGGGTTACATTTTAGGAGAAATATGCAAGCATTGTCAGTGCTGCAAATGCTAACTGTAATGTGGAAAGCACTGATCTGCTTTGTAGATAGGCATGTTCCATGCAAGTCAAATACTTATTCAGCCTGATTCTATTCAATTAGCTTTGCATGGCTCTTGTACAAGCAAGTGTTATGTCACATTATGCTCTGAGAAGATATGCCAACCATTCCACCAGCCTTGTGTTCATCACACTGTACAAAGATGAGAAGAAGAATGTGGCCAGGAGTATTCATTCTTCACATGCTCCGAAATTAGGCAATCTGCACAATTGCACATGTGCTCACATACAAGTGGCTTGTGTGCTGTGGTCTTTTCATGGGGGCAGTCATTCATTTCCCATTTTGCAGCTGTCACAGTGCATATACATGGGTTTACAGATGGGGGAGGGCATTGGATAGGCAAGCAAAACACACATTTGGGAGCCTGTATGTTCATCTTCTGTGTATCGCTCTAACTCTATGGACTGAGTGGACACAAGGCCATTAAGTCTCAGACACATGTCCAGGCAGGTTCATAATGTCAGCATGCTGTACAGCATAGTGATACTCTGTATCACTTACAGGTGCCTTACAGACATCTTGGATGGCCAGTTTTCACCTGGGCTCTCCTTTCACTAAGCCTTTATGCTCCAGTTGTTGGATCATTAAGAGTGGTGCTGTGACTTACAGTGAGGCAAGGACACTCATTCGCTGGTACCCAGCTCCCTTCCCATTACACTATCATGACGTTTCCTGCCTATGCATCCTTTAAGCAAATAGCGTATATAACTCCCTCTACAGGGAACTGCCTGCACCCTGACTCAAGCCTTCCAAGGCTACTTGCCTGCATTTCCCCTTCTCCAAGATAATTTGGAAGATCATTGGTAGAGCTGGGAATAGAATCCAGGAGTTCTGCTTCCCAGTTCCTTTCACTAGCTACTGGCCACGTGGTGACACTGCTTTCCTTGGGCCTTATCATCCATCTTCAGATGGATCTGTCAACCTTTCTGCTGGGATCCAGTTTGCCATTCATTTCAAACTTGCAACCACTTGACTTTGTTTTCAGTCATTCTCCAGAGAGCTTTGTGTTCTGCATTGGAAATCTCACTTTCCTCCTCATCCATATATTAAGCTGGTATGCCATAGACTAGCATCCAAGATTCATTGACAGTTCCCTTCCCAAACAAAATAAGGTCCTTGGGCCTGATCCAATGTCCACTGGAGACTCCTCTTGAGATTTGTGGGCACTGGACCTTTATTTCAGAAGAACAAAGAACTGTGACAAATTTTCATAGCTTTTGAGTCTAAATGAATCAGCCCTGTAAATTGCTGAGAACAAAGATATAAACTGTTCCCCCTTTCCCTCTGCAGTCTGGCATGTAGGAGAGCTACAGAATAATCTTAGGGAGATGAAAATGTTCTATTAGATCAACTATTGCACGTCCTCACCACTGCAGGATTGTATTTTTGTTGATTTTGTTCGATTTAGTTTTTAAATGACTCAAATGTGTGTTTACTTCTTGTATCCTTTGTCTGATTTTCCTTAAATTTTGTTTCTACTCTGAAAAGAGACTATGGAAAACTGGCATTTCTTACTCAGCAGATCTGCCTCTTTTGCATTGAGAATCTGATCTGCTGACTTCAGTGACTAAAGTAAGTTTTGCTGCCTTTTACTACTCTTAACGTTGCACAGCGATGCTGAGAGCAAAATAGAATGCATCTTGCTCTTAGATAAGTTCCAGTCACTCATTGGGATTGCACAGGTCTAAATGAGTATCTCTCAAACTTTGGAGATGCTTTGAAATCTGAACTTGGATTTAAATCTGAATTTCATATCTAGCCCATCATCACAAAGAGTGGAATCAGCTTTGAATGCCTCTGAATTTTGGTGAGTGCAAAATCTGGACTAGATCTGAATCTTGTAGGTTGGGCCCCTCTTCAGTTAAAATGGGAATTTACAATATATTTAAACTTACTGTGCTCCCATAGCATAAAAATGTCACCCATGCCTCTCAAATGTAGCCATAAAATGGAGAAGTGTTCTGATGGGGGAGAGATGTGGCATGGCGGGGGTGAGCCTCTGTAATACATGCCTAAACTGGAAGGCTTGGAAAACAGATGATCACAAATTGCATAAAGCTGCAGCTCCCATAATAAAATCTGAGGGTCAAAAAAGCTACTAGAAAAAATTCCAGTTATTAGCCTTGGGGGAAGTAAAAGAGAAGCTATTATTAAATGCAATGGGCCAAACTCATTGCAGGTGCAGCTTCACTGAAGCCAGTGGAGTTACACCAGGTGTTAACTGGGCCCAGTGACATCACAGAATATCAAGGATATACACACAAACTACTCCTTAGATCAAAGAATGTCACGAAATTCAGGTACAGATTAATTTCTGCATCATCTTCAAACCTTCTTGAAACAGGTTTTTGTTATAGAAGAATCTTGCGAAGGAGTTGGGCAGGAGAGGCAGTGGGAAGAACATGCTACTTTGGCTTATTTCTTACCCAGTCTGTTTTACCTTCCTCTAGTCATCTTTCATTAGCATATAAAGCACTTCAGATACATTATACAAGATGTTGTCCTATTTTTAAATAAGATGTGTCAGCCTTCATCATATTTCACCAGTCTGAGATTGGAGGTTTAGACAGACGCTCAGAGTCATTTTTCATCTTCCCTTTCACCACGTCTCTCTTTGCCTGGCAGATCAGAGAGGATTCTGTACAAGTGGCAAATCAAACCAAGAGTGTAGAGACGTTTTTCCTTCTGAATGTCACTTGCTCAGATGTTCATAGGCTGGGACTTTAACAAATTAAATAACCAGATGGTGCTGAGGGAAATAGTGTAATGGTTGTTTGGAGTAATGTCTCTTTCCAGCGGATTGCTATTAGTCCCACTGAATGTGAAAGCATTTCACTGTTTTGAGGATTCCTACCCTGATACTTATATCTCTCTTGGTTGCTTTAAACAGACAATCTTTCTGGCTTTGTATTGCAAAATCTCCTTGGTTCACAGTAACAGGAGTACTGGGGGAGTGGGTTCACTTAATGTGACAGCTGCTCTGAGTGGGAGGTGAGTCATCCTAATTTACTCCATTCTCTTGGTTAGCAGAGAAGCTCCCAAGTTAGGGAGTATCCTATTGGAGATGCTTCATGTGCCATCAGCTCACACCACATACTGCTTCCAGAGATTGCCAACAGCAGCAATGACAACAACAGGAGAGTTTGCACAGTGTCATCTCTCCAACTGGTCACCCCCCATTCCTTTGTAATCCTATTACTTGCTATAACAAATGGGGACCTAGACAGGAACTTGGTTAAAAGGTTAATGAACACAGGAAAACAGCATGTTACAGATGTTATTCCCTCTTCTTATTATTATTTGTATTATCACAGTGCCTGGAAGCCCCAGTTATGGATCAAGCACCCTTTCTGCTAGGTGCTGTACAAAAACAATTATGCTTCTAGATTACTGTATGATGTCAGCAAATCGGACATCAGTGCAGGGAGATGGACTTGATTCTGAGCTCACACAGGTGTACATTGGGAGTAACTCCATGGAAATCAGTGAAGCCATGCTGGTATAAAACCAATGAGAGGAGAATCGGGTCCCGTATGTCCAGTGGTCCAAACAGGAGTGGAGCTAGGAATCAGGACTCCTGGGTTTTGCACCTGGCTGAGCTATTAGCTTTCTGTGTGACCTTGGGCAAATCACTTAACTCTGCTGTACTTTTGGTTCCCCATCTGTAAAATGGGGATGATATTAATACTGCAACAAACCCATCTCGTAAAGTCACATGTATCTCTATGTTGCATAGCTTAACCACTTGGAGACAGTGAGGTTAGAACTCTGATCATCTGAAGAAGCACAGGCTCCTGCCTACCTTGAGAGCTAATGGAGTATCTCCATTAGGTGCTGGTGCTGATGCAGACCAACAGCTCTGATTCTGCCAGTAGAAGGCATCTAGAGTAGCCTGTTGATGCAATAGTCAGGGCTGTTTTGAGGTTCAACTCTGAAGGGTTTCAAAGTGCTCTGACTGTTTGAAAGATGCTGTATAAAAGCAAAGTGCTATTAGCAGTTCAGGACTGCTGATTACACTGCCTCTTCAAAAATAAAAATGCCTTCCCTTAACGCCAACATAATCTTTTTTTGCCTAAGAATTTTCCAGGTAACTGGATAGATGTGGAGTGGAATGGGTTAAACCTCTCCCTGCCTGCATTGCCTAGCATGAAAAGCCTTAATAGGCAAAAGTGATTACACTTGAAAGAACTTGGCTGTGAGTGATTAACCAGGAGCTAGGCCACCCTGTGGTCTGAGATGTTAGCCACTGCCAGGGAAATAGGTTTGTTTTCAGGGATGAATTTTGACTATTGAGGAAGTTTGCGTACATGCTGGAGGTTCGGAATGGAGTGGTGCTCAGTGAGGATAATGGATAACCAGCCTGCTGCTGCCGGAGACCTAAAATTAGTGCAAGTGGAGATCTGTGAAGGAAACACCTGTCTGCAAACGAAGGCATGGAGTGGTGCGGTGAGAGTTGATATGCCTGTCCTAAAAAGCTTTCCACTTTCATTTTACCTGGTGGGAATAAGCATGGTCAGCTCTTTCTCTGATATTTTGCCTAATGAACTTGAAGACAGTAATATCTGATCAGAGCAGGAGCTTATAGATTCATAGGTTGTAAAGTGAGAAGGGACCATAATCATCATCTCAGCTGACCTCAGTAGCACATGTTGTAGAGCTTCACTCAGCTATTCCTGCTGTGGAAGGATTTATTCTTCTCCTCTGTAAGGGTGAACATTGTTGAGCCAAATAACTTGTGGCTGAAGCAGAATATGTCCTGATTTCTATTCCTGACATACTCAGTGACTTTGGGAGAGCCCCTTCATTTCTCTGTGCTTTAGTTTCTCAATTTGCAAAGTTAGAGTTTTCTTGCCTATCTCACAGGATAAGTTGAGGCTGAATTAACTGTACAACACTGAGACTTCGAGAGGAAATATACTATCTGAGTGTGAAGCATGGCTAGGGACAGGACAAAAATCACCGCTCTTAATTAGCAGGAAAAAATTCTATATGGTAATCTTGAGTCGGTCTGCCTATACTAAAAGGGTTAATAATACTGATGTCTGGAGCAATGTTAACCAGTCAGACTGCATATGCCAATGCATGTAACCTGGTTGGCTGCAGTGAATTCAGTTAAACCTGTTACTCAGGAAGTAAATAGCACCTTTCTCTGGACATATACATTCATCTGACTTTTAAAACATTGGTCTAAAAGCAATGCAGAAACCTACTGGCTCTTTATGCAGTCAGATTTAGAATGCCATCTATCGTTTTACTGTCACAGTGAATGTATGTAACAATACACTTAATGATGTCATGTGTCTGTGGGTATCAAGATGGATTCTTTTCCAAGAGTAAAGGTACATACCTTCATAATTCACTGAAGCAGGAATATCTGCTCAGTTTTGTTCAGTGCTCTGCTCTACGAATCATAGCCTGTATTTGTTTGTATCACAGCAGCATTACTTGAAAGAATGCAGCTGGAAAATCAAATGGCTGGCAGAAGAGAACAAGAAAGACCCAAAATTATTGTCTGAGCTAAGGGAGTGTCCCTTCCTGAGCTAAGGGAGTGTCCCTTGATCTTCCCCGACAGTGGAATGTGTACATGAACCATATCCCACCTCACTGGCCCCCGAAAGCAAGGGAAAGCCTGGGCAGGTGGCAGCAACACTTAAGGAGGACCATTGCAGGGGGGGAGAGATGCTTAGGCTCCTTCACCCAGCACAGCCCTATATCTGAATGCCAAAGAGATGCAAATGAAGCGTCAGTGGCTGTGGATTTTATGAGCAGCAAGAGCTGCTCGTGCAGGTGCCTGTCAAAGCTCTGAGTTAGGCATTTCACGGGAGCAGTGAATCAAATTAACCATTGTTATGGGGGAGCTGAAATGGTATAAAGCCCCTAGCATTAAGGTGAATGGGGCACCTTAGCATTTGCACCTGCTGTTCCTTAATGCACAGACCTTCACCTGTGAAAAGCTTTAAAAAACTGGAAATACACTGCTAGTGTGACATGCTTTTGCAAGTCACAGAGCATAAGATCCAGAGTTTGAGATATTTTTAAATTAGGATCCCAGCGCATTTGACTCTTAACAGACAGCATAAAAGTGGGTCAAAGAACTGCAAAGGAACATCAATTCAGAGACAGTCAGTCCTGTGAGTTGAATTACAAGGGTATGTGAGAAATACCTAATGTGATCAATATCTGTCTGCAAAACTCTGTTGAGTGGAGACAGTGCAGGAGCCAATGTACTGATGACTAAAATTCACAAATGTGGAGAATTAAGGATTTGCTAAAACTGTGTAGACCAATGTGGTGTTATGAGTGCTCAGAATGAATCATGACAGAAATTGACTGCATGAAAAGAGATGTATTTTTATTACGCCATGTTTTATTTGGTCATATAAATATTTTAGCAAAGCTCTGGTTAAGTTCCAAAGCATGTATTCTGTAAACCTCTGTGTCACTCCTATAAGCTGCAGGGCTTGCAAGCTTCCTCGCTACTTGTCCACCAAAAGGATATAATTATTGCCCTACCCTTCAGGACAAACCAGATCTTCCATTGCTACCTTCTCTAATATTAACTCATTCCACCTGCTGCCTTCTAAGCAGAATAGGTCCAAATTGAGAACCATGCAGAGTTCCATTGCTGCTTCCATGTTTAGATCCCCTCTATACTTGGCACAGGACCTCAATGCAGAATCTGCCATGTTGTCTCTCCTCCTTGACCTTTTTCCCCAGGTCCGAGGCAGGGTGGAAAAATGCCATCATCCTCCCTTTTCAGTAAGATTGTGTTGATCAACCAAAGAAGAAATAAAGAACTGACGTGCTCAGTTTCACATAGATTTTACAGAGATGTGTATTAATCACTTCCTGTAGCCACTTTTCCTCACCCTTATGGCTTCTTTTGTGGTAACTGGTAATTGCAACTCCTTTACCATCATTGGTGAGGACACCATGCTTTCTTCTCTTGCAGTCTTGTCAGAACTCCAAAGCTCAACGTGCTTCAGCCAGATTGATACTATACTTAGATGGGAGATCAAGGAATACTTGGGTGCTCCAGGACGGAAGTGGATGGCACTTTCTCCTTGGATTCAGTACTGCATCAGTGCCCTACTGTGGTGTTATGCAGTGCTGTACTGCTGCAGAATGCTGAGAGACTTCAAATAGAGTCCTGAGCATGGGTGGCTATCAAAGATCCTATGGCATCATTTTTCCTCCATAAAAGTAGGAGAATTAATCCCAACGTCATCCTCATAACCCAGAAAGGCTAATGCAGCTTCAATTTTGGGCTTCACGCAACCCATTCTGGACAGCTTGCATTTGGGTTGGTACTGAGTTTTTCATTGTAAACACAGCTCAGTCAATAACCTCCATAGTTTTTTGGCATAGACATTTTGTGTGAACTGAGTCACTGGACTGTATTTGTGTGACAAGCTTAGGCCAGAATGGACATGACGTGCCTCCTCACAATGCAGATCCTTCTATTCAAGCCAACGAAAAGAGGGATGTATTCTGCGTGAGGTCATTCTAGCCATAGCTCACACCATTGTTAACCTTTTGGAGACCATGAACAGCAAATTAGTTGCTCATGTGCTTGGTGTTCAGAAAAGAGGCCGCTGTCTAAGTGGGTCACTAATAAATTCTTAATATTAACATTAATGACGGTCTTGCATAACTCCCTGTGTTCCAGTTTCTTCAGTGCTTTGCTAGGGGCTGTTTGTACCTGTAATGATGATAACCCATAATGAACAGAGAACTCAATTTTTGCCAATCTTTGGCTTTTTTAAATTAACGCTTTGTGGAGCTGAAGAAGACCGATAACTGGTCTCTTTATTAGATGATATTTGTGTATTGACATGACTCAACCTAGCGAGATCTTTGCTACTTTATCTGGCTCTCTTTTGTAGGTTGTGCAAAACCCTGCTTTTGCAATCAGTGGCAAAATTTGTTTCCTTTCAGCGGCTCCACGGTTTGCCCCTCTATTTCCACTTGAGGGAAGCCAACATCAAGGTGCTCTGTGCAGTGGCCTTTCCCCATGACATAGGCTAACTTTTTATCTGTGTGTATTACTGTAGCACCTGGGAGCCTTAGTCATCACCTGCACGCTGGTTCCGTAAGGGAACAAGGTTGCATTTGCTATAGTGTGTTTAACATCTTCTCTGTAAAATAAATACACTGCACCATACCCTAACATCTGGCTGGAGTTCCAGCCAAACCTGCATGGAGGTGGGGGAAGGAATTTTAAATGCTTGCTGAGTGTATCCCATCTATATCTGACCATATGGGAGCAGCGTGGTTTACAGCATGCCAGCTGATGACTAGACACTCAGTGGGCTAATTCTGCATGATTAGCTTTTTGGCAATAGGGTCATGAATGGTGGAAAAGCTTTTCATTTAAAAAAAAAAAAAAAGAGAGAGAGAGAGAGACTGGTTTAGATTTAAGCCCTGGACTTGGTTACATCCTTTACAGGACCTGGCCTGCTGCAGTCTGGGGAGCAGTTCAGCCCACACTGAAAGTCTGGGTAAGTAGATAGAAATGGATTTGTGCAAGGAACTAAGTGGGGGTAGATGGGTGATGAAATGCACATCTCCTGCAATGCAGCCCCACTGCTGCTGTCATTCCACCCTCTGGCTTGAACTGTGCCCTCCTGATCACTCTACAAGGGTTCCTGGCCACTGGATCTGTGTAGCAGTAGCCCTATCCCTACAGCCCTTTTAATGTTTCTTCTCTGCCAGTTTGTCTGAGCCAGCAAGGGAGCTCACCCCTGGCACTCACAGATTGTGACACTTTTGCATACGGATGGCTCCCTCTGTATATAAATTACCTGGAGAAGAACAATCCATGGAGCTGTTGGAAGCTTGTCTTGCAGGTGCAATGGTCAAGAGCACTGGAGAAATAAAACATATTGGTTTGCGTCTCCCCTCTATTTATGATGATGGCAGTATTGCATATCCCCTCCATAAATGTTACACAATCTGATATATTCTCTGTTGGCAGGGATCTGACCGATGGTTATGTTGTTTTTAAAATTGAGAACTAAATCAATATCAGTGTTACATACAGAGCTTCATGAGCTGGAAGCTTGATGAAATATCACTATGCAGGGGCCTGGACTAGAAGACATCTCGAGGTCCCTTCCAGTCCTACAATTCTATGATTCATTAATGACTGATGTTTGCAAGTGCACTATGACATACTGCTGCTATCTTTATTAGCTAGGAGGTGCTAGGCCAAGGAATGTTGCTCTTGTAGAGACTTTTCCCCCTAACTCCCTAGAGTTAGGTGGAGGACCTTTTAGACTGGTGCAATAAACATTTTATAATAAAAATCTCAAGTGTGTGGCACAGGAAAAAATTACTAGAAGCAGATGGTGGAACAGTAAATGAATGGGAATTGGCAGCAAATATAAGCAAATCCAGTCTCATCAAAGCAGGGAACGGGAAGAGAAATAATCAGTACATACATTGCAGTGACCATGGGAAATCTCTTCATTCACTGGAGGGCCTCTCAAAAATAGTCCTTGGCAGGCTTGCATGTAAATTTATGCCATCAAGGACTTTATCTAGTATGATGCCTATTGACATAATGTGAACTCTTCTGTGGAGAGTACGCTGTCAATACCAAGGAGCAACTCTCTTCTTTCCTTCTTCATTTTCCTATGTGGAGAGAGCCAGTTACTGCACTAGAAAAATTATTATGTGCATCCCCTATGAGTTTTGAGAGAATAACAAGAATGCAATTAAATTCACTCTTATTAGCATTAAACCCGAAAGCAACCAAGTCAAAATATAGCTAAGCAATAATCCCACAAGAGCATGGAAACAGAAGAAGCTGCTGCAGCATTCTTAATTCAAGCCTCTTGCGCCTGTGACTTTCAACACAGGGTGTTTTGATGCTGAGTACTAAATGCCTGGTAGATGGTAATACCACATATGTGACACACAAACTATTACAGTAATGCCTATGGAAAAATCCTCTTGGATTGAATAGAATGGTAAATTCACCATTGAACTCCTAAATCAACCTGACAGGAATGATGGTCCAATGGCTAGGACGCTAGCCGGGAGCTCTGGAGATCGTGGTTCAATTCTGTTCTCCACAACAGACTTCCTGTGTGACCTCGGGCAAGTCACTTCGTCTCTCTGGGCCTCAGTTTCCCCATCTGTGCAATGGAGATAACAGCGCTTCCCTGCCTCACAAGTGTGGTATAAGGATAAATACATTAAAGATTGTGAGGTGCTCAGATACTATAATAGTGGAGGTCATGTAAATACCAGAGGGGGAGAGAACCTGTAGAGCTCCTTAGTATGGGCTTTTCAAAAGGACTTAATTAGCTTTCAGTGGAATTTGGGCTCCTGAATTAGTTAGGCACTTTTGAAAATCCCAATCTTAATTCTTAAGGGTCACAATTTAAAAATTCACTGGGGTCAATAGGAATCATTCCATAGACTCCACTGGGCCCTAGGTTTCTGCAGTTATAGCAACTTGTTCCTAAAAATTCTATTGATTTTGTTGCCATTAAATTCTGTAGGACTCTCATTGGACAATGAAAGCAAAATGTCCCCAGAAAAACTTTACACAGCATGTAGAACAGCCATATGTGTTGGGCTAATTTGTGACTGACTTTCAAAGAGACCCTATTGACGGTGGTAGGATCAGTATCTTCCCTTCTTTCTCTGCCTCTTTGCAGAGGATGAATAATTCTGTGTCTTTAAAAAGAACAAATACTAATGCAAATTTAAAAAAAATCAGTGCCAGTTGACCAATGTTCATGGGCAGCTCTGCGCTGGAGAGAGAGCATGCGAGTGTGTGTGTGTGGTGTGTGTGTGTGAGAGAGAGAGAGAGAATATCTCACAAGAAACGGGAACATTCATCAGCATTGAGACTTCTTTCTGAGTGTGTGTGTGGGGGGGAGGGGAGAGGAGAAGTGTAAGGGCAGATACTTTCACCGTGTTCTAATTTGTCAGTTTGCTGAGGAACACGAGTGTAAGCTGCCTCTTCCCACCCCATTTAATTCAGTACCTGAGGATTCCTCACATGCACAGGCATTTAGAAATGTTTGGAAGGATCTAGCCAGATTTCCGCTGCTACTTTTGGCTGCAGTCCTGGGCTAAGGGTCACATAATGTGAAAGGATCCCTTTGCATCTTTCTTTGGGATGGTGAGAGCTTTCTGGGAAGCAGTAATACTGCTGGAGCAATGGAATTTATACAGACAAGGTAATGGGTGGGCAGAGCAGTAATCTTGTATGGGAAACAACCGGAATACAGTCAGATTACAAAGGAGAGTGGCCTTTTAAAACTGAGGGAAATCCAGGAGAAGAATTTCTCTAGAAAGGCTGCACTGCTTCTTATTTTTCCTGACTCAAACCAGCCACCTGTAGCTTGGATGATTTTATGTGCACAGTGTAAAATCGTACCTGCCAAATCCTGCATGGCACTTGGACAATCTGCAGTGTTGACCGATGTGCACTTTAACGCAAACGGAATGGGACTTGCTCCCACAAGTGAATCTTCAGTCCTTACCTTTTCTTCTGGTATCATAAAGTGTATTATGTAGTGGATGGTAATTTCACCTTGCTCCATGGAACACACTGTGATGCCAGCACTAGAGAGTTTGAATTATTGGCTGCAGATAAAGATACCTGACAGATGTAACCTTTTTCCTGTTCATGTACTGATTCTCATTTCTACACATTGATTCATTATTGTCAAATGCTGACTAGGGTATCTGGACCGTTTACTTCTGGCTCTTTGTAGCATGTGATTTATCATCTAAGGCAGGATTTATCAAACTGGGGGAGTGCAAACAAGTGTCAGAGAGTCATAACGATCCAATCCTTCCTATGTAAGTAAATGGAGGTGGGGGAGAGGGGACATCCCAGCTAGGTCCTGGCTAGATGGGATGTTGAGCTTGGGGCAGTTGTGGCATGGAAGAAGTTGAGAGCTGATTTAAGTCGCACTGAATTGTTCCTGCTCCATGATTGCATGGTTGAAACTCTTTAAAAATAGCCAATTCTGTTGGTGGTGGACAGATACCCTTGTCTGTACATTAACCCCAGGGTTTGTGTGAAGAACAGTCGTTCCCCCAAGGCATGTGCAGACAAAAACCTGTTGATGGAAATGTCTGAGAATAGCCACGAAAGGATATTAAAAAATGAACACTTGTGAATTCAGATAAATGCTGGTGAGTGCTGTAATGGATAGCAATTCAGTCACCACAATGTGTCTCCACTTGGGACAAAACCCGTAGGTACTACTGCAGTATGAATGTGAAATAATTCTAGCTAGAATAAATAGAATGAAGTATTAAAGGGTTCTCCCCATTAAGAGCTAATGATGGCAATTGCTGCCCTGTTTGGTGCATGAAATTTAATATTGGACGAGGTGCCATGGTGGTTTTAATGTGAACTGGGAAGGAGTGTACATTTAGAGTTTCATATTCCTCTAAGCCTGTCTGGGATGGGGGCTGGGTGAGGGGAGTGTTGTGGGGGTATTTTTTTTCTTTGTAGTTTTGCCCTAATGCCAACTAGCAACTATTAGTTGAACTAAAAATACTTTATAAAAGCAACCATATGGTGCAAAATCTGAAGAATTATTTGTTCATGTTGGTGTTGTGTTGGGTCCTGGGACCCTGTGTGAAAATGTAGGGATGTTCTACTGGCTCAGCCCGAGAGACAGATGGATTGGGCCTCATCAGCTCCAACCAAGAGGACAGGAGATCTTGCAGGGTTAAAACCCAAGCTGAACTCTTCTTTGAGAGTAAAGAAAGGATGATCAGTTTTGGACAGTAAGGTGGCATTTATGGGCTTGTTGAAAGCACGGTGAGGACTCTGCTCATTCAGAATGTGCTTGACTTAAATGTTGCTCAGGCTTTGGTTTCCCTCAGTTGTTCAAATAGCTACAGGAAGGCAGCTTTGGAAAACTGCTCCTATTTTCCCCTCTCACAATCTGCTGCTCATTCAAAATAGGTCACTAGAAACAGCAAATGGCATTGGCTGACATTCCTAATCACCCAACTCAGGAAGTGCCAGACAGATGTTACTGGTCACATAGTCAATGTAGCTGTGCAGTGAAAACTGAAATGAGCATCTGCACATCCATAAGGGTTTCCAGTCTGACCCGCCAAAACTCAGCTGATCTTTCAGAACTTGTATAGTGAAGAGAAAGTACCACTGGTGTAGTCTGGTGCTGGGGAGTGTGTGGTTAGTGTTCTCCCCTGCCTTGCAAAACACTCGGCTTCCATTCCAGGACCTTGTTAGCTCAGCAGGACTGAAAGCACTTCACTCCAGGGGAAGGACACCTTTCACCCCATGTATATGTGGTAGAAGGAGAGGATGGGCTGCAGGTCCACAGATCTAATGAGATTTTTGCAAGGGCTACTTAAGATAAGAGAGCTGAGAAGGTGATAACTAGTCATAGATGGCACCACACCAGTTGAAAGAAAGGGGAAGAAAAGTAACGAGTCTGGGGGAAAGCAGCACTTCCAGCTTAAGCCCTGAACAATAATTATGATGATTAGATTCCTGATACACACTGGCATCCAATAGCTGCCATTATTTAGGTCCAATTTCTTTTTGAAGTTAAGGATTTTCAGTGCACATTAGTTACCTACAGTAATTAACTCACTAAGTCTTGTTAGTGGAAATGGCTTCCTCCCTAAGGAGAGTGGATAAATGACCCAGTCTGATGGGCAGGTGTTTCCCAAAATAAATGGAGCCAAAATGTCACTTATGCAGCTGTTAACCCAGTTAGTGGCACCCGTTGACGTTTCATGCCTGCTATGCTGTCTTCATCCTGTACTGACATGGCAGGATGAATTGGAAGGTTTCTTCCTCTGTTCCAAAGACTGACTTGAGCTTCTGGTATCGCATATGGGGAGACACCTGCTTACGCAGGTGGTGGTGATCCATATGGCTCTTAATGAGCTGTAACAAAACTACTGTAACAATACAGTGTGACCTTGTGAATAGAGAATGGGAATGGGACTTGGGAAGTGTGGATTCTGTTCCTAGCTCTGACACTGATCTGTTGGGTCACCTTAGGGAAGCCACTTCCCTTCTCTGTCCATGTTTCCCCAGGAGACAGCTCCTGCCCTCAAAAGCTTACAATGTGTGTGCCCAGCCCCCAGCACAAAAGGGAATTGATCTCAGTTGGAGACTCTGGATGCAACTGTGATACTATTACTATTATCCATCAGGTTTAATTAAATACAGTGCAGTGTGTTGTGTCTTGGTGTTGTCCTCAAATAGCACCACAGTGCTTCTCAGACAGGCACATAAACAGAAGAGAGAGTGTTGCTCAGAGGGAGTCTGTGTGATGGTGACTGCATGCTCAGATAGATGGGGCAGCTCAAATGAAAGAAAATACCCTCGTCCATCTACGTGGCCACAGTAGGAGAAATGAAAAGCACTCCAAGGAGAGTCATAATACTTAGTATTGTATACAGCACTTGTTATCAAGTGCTTTGGCATTCTTAGTTTAAGTGAGGATAAACATTATCTCTGTTCTATACACTGAAAGTAAGCTACAGAGGGAAATTGATGTGAAATGGTGCAATCTGCCCAAGCCACGCGGCAAATCAGTGGCAGACTGGGGTCTGTTCCTGACTCTGACATTCCTTGACTCCCCGATCCCTTGTTCTCACCTGTGGACCACATTGCTTCCTAAGCTGTGCTATGTCTACCTAAGAGCAATAAGAGTATTTCCATAGTTTCTTTGATTACATAGGAAAAGGCTCGTATTTATTATTCCCCTGCTGCTTGTAATTCAGACTATCAGGTTCTCAGCACTAGTCCAGTGCTGCAATGGTTAATTATCCAAGGTGAGTGAAATGTGCAAAATGTTCAGTGTTAATTAGTTAGAATGCAGTGCTAGAAGTGTGCTAAATCATTTACAGATATAGGACAGAGTCCCTGCCTAAAGAGAGGGCAAATTAAGTGAATGTATAGTTGAAGGATGGGGAATAGGATACAAAAGCAAGTGTTTGCTAATCTGAGGTATTAGTGACCTAGGAATGGGACTCATTAAAATGATACATATGATTAACAGTGTTTCTGTAACCTAAGTGCACCTCTCTATAAAATAACACTTCGGTGAGGTGTATAAAGATATACTGATCTTAGTTCATTAGTGGTTTGAGATCTCTGGATGGAAGTTCAGAGTAGTTTCCTTCTGGAATGACTGTGTAGCAGGTGTGTTTTTGTAGTTCATGCTGGCGCAAAACCTAAACCAGAATCCTCTATCCAAGCTTGCTTGAGAATAGGGTAATTGAGCTGCAGCTGCCTCATCTGTAATTGTTCAATTATGAGAATACAGATGTGCAGGTCAAAGGCCAAGAGCTACAGGAGGACTGTATAAATTTTTCCAGAAGGAATGAGTGTCTTCCCTAGTTGAACTGTTCATTAGGCCACATGCAGCAAGAGATAGGACAAGCCTTGAACTAGGAGAATGTGTCGCCAGTGACATCCTAACCTAGTCAGTGACAGGATACGCAGGGCTGAAGGAATGCTGTTGAAGTGGAAGGAAGCCGTATCCTCTTCCTAGGATAAATTATCCCAAAGATGATTGAGAAGAGACTATGGGGTGTTAAATTCTTTCCTGAGCACTGTTTTCTCTTCTCTCCCCCCCCCTTTAATCTGTTTGATTTATCTAGGTACCCGAGTTCCCAGTATATGGTTGCCTCCCAGATACTTGGAAATATTATTTTTACCTTTTTCTTACTTTTTGTTCCTAGCCTGTAGGAGGAACAGCTTAATAAGCTTGGCTGTTGTAGACTGGGGTGAGTAAGGAGAGTGTGCGTGTATGTGTTTAGAACTTATCTGAGGGGGAAACTACGTGGAAGAAATGAGTCTTATGTTTAGCTCTGAAAGGTTTCTGAGCTCATGCAGGAGTGGGCTCATGACTGTTCTGTACATTGAGTCTCTTGGATGTGTGAGCAAGCTGGTCCAGCCTACTTCAAACCAGCTCTGACACCGTGGGTTCAGAATTCCAACTCATATGTTGCTAAGGTTCATTTTCTGCTTAAGGCTTTGTCTTAACTAGGGAAAAGATCACATTTAGCTCGGCTCAGCTAATACGAACTAGCTAAGCCTGAATTAAACTTTCATTCTATACAGAGCCTAAAGAACTAGAGGGCAGGAAAGGAATGAATAAAGAGGCCTGAGTTAAACACAATTGTATAAAGACAGGAAAAAAGACTGAAGTGAGGAGGCGATTCTAATATTTGGGGGGGAGAGAATTTTTAAACACCCTCTGTTTCAACTTATCTTTGTGGATATTATGGTTAAGGCTGGGGCTTGAGATCTCTGTTCAGTTTCTGGCTCTGATAAATGTGACCTATAGCAAGTTACTTAATCTCTCTGTGTGTCGGATCCCTATCTATAAAATGGAGATAATGCTTCCTTTTTCCCCGCACATTGTGTCTCCAGATTGAGATCTCTGTGGTAGGGACGTCTCTCACTATGTGTTTGTACAGTGCATACAATGCGGTCCTGTTCTCAACTGGGGATACTGTAATGCAAATAGATAATTTCCTCTTATCTGCATCACAGGCTTCCTTTTACCTAGAAATACTTTTAAACCAATCTGTCTTAATTAAAAGGGTTAAATTACAGGACAAAAGTTAACTAATATGAACTAGTTCTGCCAACTCCCAAACGATGGATTTATTGGACCCCACTGCATGAGGTTCCCCCTTACTAGTACTTTATAGCATGTTGCATGATTAAGTGTTGATAAGTTGGTCTATGTGTAATGTATGTTAGCTCCTATTAGGTTCCCTCAGTGTGAAAGGGGAGTTCCGGAAATACACATTAAACAGTGGCTTTAGCAATTCCTTTTGTGACACTTAGCCATACACCATTAGAGGGCGCTGTACACCTCATAAAATGAACTGCTGTATGGGTCAGTAAGTCACGCCGTTCCAGAACTGCTCCTCTAGCACAGTTGGCGTTGTGTGTGTACAGGAATTCAAGGCTGCTGTGATGCCTTGTTCCAGCTCTCCTTGGGAATGAATGGATTGTTGCAGACACCTGTTCATTTTAGAGGTGTGGTGAGGACCTCAACTGATGCATGTATGCAAATGGAATGGGCTGTTTGGGCGCCAAAGGTGGGGTCCCATTTCTTGATCCTCTGTGTAAGAGCTTGAGGGTGCATTCTGGCTTGGGTGGGCTCAGATGCTTGTCTAATGAGCATCGGCTGAAGAAGATATTTGTCCAAGACCAAGCACCTCTCCTGACTTGTCCCTGTGGATGCGTGTATTAAGTAGCATATTTATACCTGCCATGTCACGAAATGTGGGGGAGGATGTCATGAGGGGTCTGTGACAGGCCATCTCTGTGAGAGTACAGAGGGTTGGATGGTCTGCAGGATGCGGGAGAAGAGTATGAGTAGGCTTGCACATCTGGCCTTCACCAATTAATATTAATGGGAAGCTAACCAGCCCGAAGCAATGGGGTAGAAGGTTAGGCAGGCCTCACTGTTGACTACTACCGAGCTGTCTGCCATTGTTTTCCCCTGAGCCGAATGAGGTGGTTCAAATATAAGCAGAAAGATTTGTGATTTTGCTATTTCTACTCAGAGTTGGGACAGCTGTCAGGAAGTAGCAGGGACTGCGCTTAGTGCAGCGGGATCAGGAGTCAGGAAGAATATATTCCTGAGGGCTTGTCTACACAGGAGTTATACCGGAGTAAACTACAGTGTGAATTTCAACTGTTGTAGTTATATTGATCTAGCTCCCCGTGTGGGCAGTCATAGTCTCTGGTGTAAAGAGTGTCTTTATCCAGTTTAGGTTATGGTTGCTTTGGAAGCAGTTTAAACAAATGCCAAAAAAAGCCACTCTTATTGCAGAATGAGTGTCCACCTGGGCAATGATACCAATATAAATATAGTGGGTTCACTACACCGATATTGCTGGTGCAGCATTCCTGCATAAAGTCCTGAATAAGCCACTGACTTCCTAGGCGGCCTTGAGCAAGTTGCATCCCTGCTCTGTGCCTAAGTTTCCCTAGCTGCAAAATGGGCATACCGTCCCATCATTATGAAGCACTTTGAGATTAAAGGTGGGGAAGTATTACAGGAGGGATTTGGTGTGGCCAAATTGTGTAATGAAGCATTAGACCGCATGATTGTATTTTTTAGGTACCATTTGCTAGACCACGGTTCTTCATTGAAATGCGTTTAGAAACTGTTTGTTTATTCTCACAAGGGTGACAGATTTTCTACCCCAGCTATTCAAGAGCCTTTTTTGTCTGTTTCAGGGATGATAAGATTGCCATCTCTGGCGTAGGGAGGCAAATCATTCACTTATTTCCTGCCTCACCCCACAGCTGCTGCAGCGTCCTAGTCTAGTGCTTTAGAACTGGCAGCAGCAGGGTTCTGTCCCTGTGAACTGTGTCTAAAGGAATGCTTGTGCATAGCAGCTGCCAGGTAACTATACTAAGGAAGCTCCCTCTTTTTTTTGCAGCACCTAGATCAGTCAGCAGATTTTTCCTTCCTAAGTGAAGCGGCTGTTACTTAATGGAGTATTAGGCATGTGTGAATGATTGCAACCCAAGCTTTGGTGTATGTGCTACCCATACTCCATCTGTTCCGAGGATGATGTAAGAAGGCAGCCAGGAAAGTATAGTAGTAAATAATACTTCTGCAGCACTTGCCATCAGAGGCTTGCAAAGTGCTTTGCCAGCATTACTGAATTAAGCCTCTTAACACTAGTGAAAAATGGGGAAAGCATTGTTATCCTGCTGTTGTTGCTTGTTGTTCTGTAGTTGGGTAAACTGAGGTACAACAATGAAGAGAGTTTTCCAAGGTGTACTAGTGCATCTCTGATAGAGCTGGCACAAGTGGCAATAGAACAAGATCTTCTGAGTTTCAGGTTGGCGACTTAAATGCTAAACCAAGAAATAAAACAGGAGCAAGAAAAACAATTAATTTTCTTCAAATGAATGAGCTTGGTACCTTTAAAAGAGAATTGTACTGAGGCGGAGGTCTCAAAACAGTAATTGCAGGAGATTTCAAGGAGTCAGCACTTACCTTACTCAACTACTTGGTAATAATGTAAAAATGTCTCTTTAAGGTTGTATATCTTCATGCTTCAGGACATCAATTAACCACTGTTTGACAGGAGCTAGGAAGAAACTTCCTGTCTGGTTATGTTATTCCATTACTTATCACTGCAGGGATTCTTTCTGTCCTCTGAATCATCTGCTTCTGGCATCTGTCACACAGGATACTAGACTAGGTGGACCACTGGTCTGATCTGGCGTGGCCCGCCTCAGGTGGTGTTCTCAAGTGATGTTACTGTGTTAAGTTTACTCTTAAAATAAGACACTTCTTCAGTTTCCCTAATTTTAAAGACACTTTGTGGCCAAATACTTTAAATGAGACCCTTGGTTACCAAAATATAAAATCAATGCTAACTTTAAGTGTCTATGCATTTCAAGGAGATATTAAGGAAATGTCTCTACTCTGGTTCACTCCAATAGTTTCGGAACAAGGGCAGCAAACAATTTAGCTGTAGAAATAGATGGCAGCACCTTGTAGTTCCACAAGCACATTCCCGCCACAGGTGGAGAATGAGAGGCCTCTAAGCTGCACAAGCCAAATGATCCAGAATCTCTCTTCTCTCCTTCACTTTCTCTTCTTAAAAAGAAAGTGGGAAAGTGAATGCAGAAACTCTAATGTTAAAGGTGTTTTGTGATGACAGCCTTTAAATGGGAAGAGGTTGTGCTTTGTGCAGTGAGACCCCTGGTACTGCAGCTATAAGATTCTGTCATGCTTCTGTGCCACTGAATCCGATGTACCAGAGCCTCTGCTCCTCAAAACCTCCAAGCAGACTCCATATAAACAAGTTGCTGCTGGAAGCAGGCTCGGGCAGAACCAGAGTTGGACAGAGCAGTTTCTCTAATCCACAGGGATGGCAGGTTTGGAGGGTAATATTCTTCCCCACCCTCCAAAGCACTCAGGTGAGGACCTGAGTGACAGGGATTTGTGTGTAGAGGCTAATGTAGTCCTGGATCTCTCCATGACTGATGTCTGCTCTTTTCTGACAGCCTTTTGTTAAATCTTGCAGTGCAGTGATGTCTGGCTGGCTCTCAACAGCCAGTTAATCTCTCTCTGGGTTACAAGTCTGCTTCACATTTTCCCCCTTTTGCTTTCAGGACTGTTTGCATCAGCTAGTCCCATCCCTGGGAATTAGACACTTTCCACCCCCTTCAGCGAGACTCACCCGTGCCTGTGACTCGCCTGCTTCTTCTGCTGGGATTTGAACCAGGAACTTCCTGCTCAGTCAGGTGAGCTAAAATTAAGGAGCTTGGCAGCTGGCTGAATGAGCTCCAAGTTGGCTGAATTCTTTGGTGTTGGAGGTAGGGACTTTTGTGTACTCCTAGAGATCGCTGGTTTGATATACGGATATCAATCAGTAGTAATACACTCTCTCGATATAGAGATTGCTTCTCCTGGCGCTGGAATGCAGCCAGCTCTGCAGCAGAACATGGTGCACTATTGTTCGTTTAGTCAACCCCTCACTCTGTGTTCTCTTTTTTTGGGAAAGGAGTAACGTGGGTTGCCTTTTACAATGGTCTGGGCATCTGGAGAGGTGGTGCCAAGTTCATCTGTGACGTAATTCCACTGCAGTCAATGAAGTTACATCAGGGATTAACTTGGTTTGAGATTTCTGGGAAGGGAAATGAAGTAATTTCTCTGGTGCAAGTCTCCACTGTAGTATCTTACAGTAGATTTGTGGGCCTTACTTATGCTTCCATTAACCATCAGTACCCCATCAGGACAGCCTTCCCCCATGCATCCCTCCCATCCAAAAGCTCAAAGACAGTTCTACGTCTTGGGTGCCTGGAGCTTCTCTCTGTCACACAATCCTGACCGTCCTCAGCATTGAGCATAAGCAAAGCAAAAAAAAAAAGGGGGGGGGGGAGAGGGGCCATACCCTGCACTTGCAGCTGCTTATCACCACCAGCAACACTTCTCTGCTGTGCAAGAGTAGTGACAAAAAGTGAGAGCGCTGGAATTTGATGGTGGCAGCATTTAATTGTTCAACTAGAATATGACCAGGACAGTAAAGGTGTTCATTATTTGCATAGTTCTTCACAGATGTTAATTAGTGCATCCTCACAACACCTCTGGGTAAGTTGAGGCTTGTCTACATGAGAAAGTTGCAACAGTTTACCCTAAAGTGTGACTTTAACTGATGATCATAAACTGGCACTAGGCCCATTGAGGGCATTCTTAGCTTGCTTTCAGAGTGTTTTTTTTCAGTTTGTCTATTGAGAATAAATTTAAGCTAAACCGAAATAAGTGTCCACACAGGAGTTTGCACCAGCTTAAATACACATTTAAATTAAATGGATGCACCTTTCCATATACAAATAAGACCTTTGTTTTGCTTCACACTTTTCAGATGGGGAAACTGAGGCAGGGAGATGAAGTGACTTGCCTGTGGTTGGCAGTGAAGTCTGTGTCAGAGCGGCATTTAGAAATCTGGAGTCTTGGTTCCCAGCTTTGTGTTAGGACCACACCTCTTCAGTGAGCTGGCTTGTTGGAGCAGGGTATATTTATGGCATGAAGTCATCCTGGGTTTCTGCAGAGAGCTACAGTAAAACTTCACAGACTAGTTCCTTCCCCCCCTCCACTCCCATCCCCAGTAAGAACTATCAATGGCAATCCAGCCCTTTGCTTCCTGATCCAGAAGGCTGTAAATCTACTCCCTTAAATTTGTGTGGGAGGAGACATTTCATATTGCCAGGAGGTGAACTCACCTTTGCAAAAGGATGGTTATATAACTCAACTGTCTTTGGGGGATGCTTCTGCTCTCCGCAGCGCTATCGTGGCTGGGGCCTGAAATTCCCATGGTGCTCAGATGTGGGGAAGCCCAGTGCATTTCTCTGAACCACCCAGTCCCTGGAGAGTTCAATCCACCAAAAAGCTAGGAAAACCCAACTGCTAAAAATATTTCTAGTGGGCAGAAAAACTACAGAACATTCATGTGGCTTAAAAGGCAGGCTACTCTGTGGTGGTGAAAGTCCTGTGGATTATGTATCATTTAACTGCACAGTCCCTCACAAACTATGGTTTCTTTTTCAGATCAATAGGTTTGGAGCAGCTTTAAGAGCAGCATTTCCAAGGCCTTGGTTTGCTCGTGGAACCAAAGACTTGAGGAGGCGGGGGCTGTTTTGAGTCTCTTTGATAGAACAGTTGAAGCACAGGCTTCCTGGCAGGGTCAACACTAAATAATAAGCAGTCTCACCTCCCCCCTCCTCATTTATTTCAGTCTATTGGCTGTGGTCCAGTTTAAAGGACAAACAAATTGTGAGCTAGTGAAATGGACTGGCCTGGTTGTTTTCCACCATAAAATGTTGACTTTATTGTGAGATTTTATTCTTTTTAAATTAATTTTTATTGCAACTTTATTGCAAGTTTATTTTTATTGAAGTTGTGTGTAGAGTCTTTCTCCAAAATCCATCTGCATAATGCAAAATGTTCCAATAGGGATTTCTCCCCTTTCTCTTTTTGTTGCTGTTTATCTTATGTTAATTAAAATCTAGCATATTTTATTTGCATATTCTTCTGTGAACATGAACTTATCCTGACATCCCTGCTTCCCCCACCCTCTGTGGAGTAAAGGAGTATCATCCCCACTTCATTGGGGGGAGCTTGAGTATCTTATATTTTCACAGAAGTCTGTGTTAAGAGTCAGCAGCTGGAGTTCCTGGGCTCAGACCATAAGGCCATGTCTCTTACTTGAACTGATGGAAGAACAGACCCAGGATGGCTTGGTGGGTCTTCTCCCTTCTAACTTATATTGGACCCTGCAGAGTCTCGTGATTTCTGTGGATTTCATCTTCCTTTGAGAGCACACTTTGCAACATGTTCTTACCCTATTATCCAAAAGGGTGGCAGCCTCTATTTCAGTTGAGCTTTCCATGAGCTACAATCAGTTGGGTTAAAACAACCTGAGGTCTGTGAGAAGGCATTTCCTCTGCCCTTCAGCTCAGCCTGAGCCATTTCCCCATCCTCACTGCACCATGCTCCAGTGTGGTTTGGTTTTAAAATATCTTCCTTCGTTTCAGTGCCCTGAAAAGTTCTGGCCATGGAGGCATGGTGCAGGTCAGTTTATCTAGTGACACGATCAAAACAAGAACCAGGGAGCTGGGAGTTGGACTTCCCTTCTCTTAAGCAAACCTTTGGGCAAATGTAAGTGGCAACTAAGTATGTGAGCTGCGTATTTTAGGTGGGTGTAATTTAAAGCCTCCTCCTTCTGGCTTTTCTTGCTACCCCATATGTCTGCAAGTTATATCCACTTACCCCCCACATGTAAAGGGTGCTTTTAAATTATGCTGTCTCTGAATTTAGCCTTAGGCCTTTCTTTAACGTTTCAACCTCATTGGACCAGTATAAACTACTTTAAGGTATTAAGAAAGAATACTGAGGTCTGGTCTACACTTAAGTTTTCCTGGCCTAGCTGTGTAGGTTAGGAGTGGGGAAAAAAAATCACACCCTGTAGTAGACGGCTATGCCAGTAAAAGCTGTAGTGTAGATACAATTATACTGGCAAACACGTCCTTTCTCTTGGATAGCTTAATTTGTTCAGGGAGCTAGTATAAGTGATACCAACAAAATAAATCTGCTGCTGGTATAAGCTCTGTCTCCACTAGGAAGGTTTGCTGGTATAGTTTTTACCAGTATAGTTATCCTGGCAAAGCCTTTCTGGTGTGGACAAGGCCTGAAATGCAACCACTGCTAGGGAGGAGGACAGCACAACCATAGGGAGGTGGAAATATTGCCCAAGGACGATAGAGGCAAGCTTTTACTCCTAAAATAAGTGCCACGGGCTGTCTGAGAGACCCATGCACAGGAAATTGCAGATAATTCAGTTTCTCTGCTACAAATGGGTAGTGGGCTGAGTTGAAATTGTGGTTCCAGAGTCCTTAGGCATTTTCAGCCTGATGCTTAGTTCTCTAATGGGTGTAATGTATGTGTGTGGTGAGGAGATGTTAATATTCCATTTCAGAGATTTGGGGGTGGGGTGTATTTTACCATCGGCCACATGAGCTCCAAGCTGAGTCCTCCCATTTTATTTCCAGGTTTGCAAAGATGGCAGTGACCCTGCTAAGTAATGTGAAAGCTGGGTGGGCTTGACCAGGCTGCTGTGATGATGGAAGGGCTCTGTTCGGAAACATGGTTTGAGAGAAGAGCATGAACAGCTAGCTGCAAGGGCGACCCTTCGGGTATATCTGCATTGCAGTTAGACACCCAGGCTGGGCCATGCCTGCTAGCTCAGATTCACAGGGCTCAGGCCAAGGGGCTGTTGAATTGTGGTGTAGATGTTTGGGCTTGGGGTTGAGCCTGAGCTGTGGGACCTTCTCCCCACCCAGTGTCCTAGAGCCCAGGCTCCAGCCTGGACGTCTACAGTGGAACTAAACAGCCCTTTAGCCTGAGCCCCAGGAGCCCAAGTCAGCTGGCATGGGCTTTTAAATTGCAGTGTAGACATGCTTAGTGTCATCCCAAAGAGGGGCCACTGATGGTAGCCGCTATACAAAGGGGATAGAAGCTCTCTGTAACAGGGCAGAGAGGAAGGATGGTCTTGTGGTTAAGGCAGTGGACAGGGACTATGGCGCTCAAGACTCTTGAGGTCCTAGCTCTGCAACAGGCTGTTTGTTGATCCTGGGCAAATCATTTAATCTCCCTGGACCTTTTTTCCCCTCATCTGTGAAACAGACATTCCCTTTGTCTTGTCTATTTAAATTCCAAATAGGGGCAAGAGTGTGTCTACTCTGTACAGCACCAGCATGATGGGGCCCTGACCTCACTGGGTGCCCTTTTTAATACAAACAATAACTAAACAAAGGGCATAATAATGGAGGTAGACGTATGAAGCGTTAAGATGGGGGCATCAGCCAATAGTAGCTGAGGCAAGAATGTTGCAGGGCCTGTATGAAAGGAATAATCAGAATGATACTGGGTGAGCCATAGTACTGCATAAAGCTCTGTGGGGAGCGGGGAGCCTGGCACATGGGGGTGGGTGTGACGGAGATGGAGACAACGATTTTTACAGCGTGGGCTACTCTGCGTTGATGCATTTCAAGCATCCTTCATCTCTGTCTTTTGGGCATCATTTTCTGGCAGCTCCTCCAGCCTGGTTTCCTGCTATACCAATACCCCTTTCTTTCCCTGATTATGGAATAGCTTTAAACGCAAGTGTGCGCTGTGAGGAGGATGTGCCGAGCTCTCCATTATATTCTCTTCGCCGCCTTGTAGAAAACGCATGTTTCCTGATTCCACGCGACATTGTAATTCAATTAAAGGAACTGCTGATGGAAGTTTTCTCAGCTTATGAATGGCAGGAAAACGTGAGTTACAGTTGCATTCAATTAGATCTTCCACTGCAGAGAGCTGAGCCTTGCTTGGAGGATTTTATTTTGAATGCGGTTTACAATGGATGCTGAAAAATGTCTGGAATTCAGCGTCCAAAAAATAGTTTGGCAGCAAAGAACAACTGCTGGAATTTTGCTGATTTGCCTCCGTTTAGGAAATGATGTCGTTTGGGTCTGTCCAATGTTCTTCCTGTTGGAGCAGGTTTTTCTGATGTGTAGCTTTTATTTTTGCCCCACTCCTCCTTTCAATGGTCTCTTTGCCAATGGACTCGCTTCTGTGTCTACCAAAAGCTGTAACCATGATTGTGAACCTAAGCTGTGGAAATGCCCCCATCAGGTCTTGGATGGGCACTAGGGCCTGTGAGAGGTTGATCTGAATTGGAGCATGACTCCTGCACCAGCAGTGGCTAGAATCTAATGCTTTATAGGAAAGTGGGCCCCTGTAGTGCTCCTACCCAACTATACAGTGTTGAAGAGTGGAAGAAGGGAGTGGGATTCCTCCTACCCACTGCTTGTAGACAACTAACTCTTTTCCCTGAAGGATGATGCTCTTGTCTTTCTTTGCCTTAACGTTATTTTTAGTTATGCATACAGTGCACCCCTTCTCCTAAACCTAATCACGTTGGTCTTAGTGTAGGTTGTATTTCAGCATGGCTGGGAACAGGGAAATGGCTTGCAAGGCCTCTCCTGCTCTAACTACTGCCCTTCTTCCAATTTTGCCAAGGATCTCCAAACCAGAGGGAAATGTTGCACTTGGTAAATCACCGTAGCCGTCTCTGTATCATGAGTTGTCAGAGACTGACTGGGTTCAGTTTTACCCCCATGATGCCAGCAGTCAGGTTCAATGCTTGCAACCCGTGTGAAAGAGAAAATGCACAACTGATAGAGCCACATGCACATTCTGAAATATGCTGGTGTAAATCAGGAGGTGAAACCATTCAGCTCCACTGAGTCGTTTTTGGGCCTATTTCAATGTATCTACCTTGGAAACAGGCCCTGCTAGGCTTGAAGGTGTGCTTCCAAGGAATCTTTTTTGCAAACCTGAGGTTTTAACGCTTCACCCTTCCTCTCCAGCTTTACGCGTTCTGTGGGTTATTTAACAAACCTTACAATCTGCCCTCTTGCCAGAAATCAATCTTTGTGCATTATGTTTTGCAACATCGAGCTTAGAAATAGACAAGTGATAGAAATAATAGCTTCCTGTGCTGTTTATATAGTACCAGTCACTGCAGTATCTGGAGGCTGATTTTCCCTTTATCTTTTCTCAAAAAGGGAAAAACACACACACACACACCCAATTTAAAATCAAAACCCCACCACCATGCACTCCAGTTTCCTTTACGTTTGTTAAGAAGTAATCTAGAGAGAGAATATTTAAAGACTGGTCACTCGTTTGGGGCAATTTCAAGCCTTGAAGTGCAGACATGGTTTCATAAAGAATGTTCTTTTTCTGAAAACAGAGCGTAGCCCTCTCCAAAGCTGCATGGGAAAGGAGTTGGGCTAGGCTTGCAAAGAGACTGGGAAAATATTGCTTGAAGAAAAATAATACCACAGCTAAAAAGTTGATGCAAGTGCACTGTTTTATAGCAACTGAAGTCACCATTTGGGTGTTTAAAGAGCCCAATCAACTTTTTTTAATGAGATTATCAGTTTGGTTGATTAAAGGTAATAGTGTTGATGTGATATACTTTGACTTCTCTAAGGAGTTTGGCTTTGTACCACATGACGTTTTGAATAAAAAAAAATAGAATGACATACAATTAACATGGTATATATGAAATTGATTAAAAATTGGCTAACTGTTAGGTAGCAAAATGTAATTTTAAATGGGGAATCATCATCAAATGAGTGTGTTTCAAGACATGACGCTTAGTAAAACCACCCTTGTGAACCTCACATCTAGCCTAGATCACTCTTTTTCCTGCCAGCTTTTGCAGTACTTGCAGGTGGGATGATTCCTCTTATTTTTCAATTTCTGACTCTTCAGAGCTCAAGGAACTTCCAAAATTTAAACCACATTAGAAAATGTAACAATTTTTGCAGTGTAATAGCTTGATCAAATTTCCAATTAGTCTCCCACAAAAAAACCTTCCTAAATATATTCTGTCCATTCATATTAGACCTGAAGTAGATCAACTTGCAACCTACAACTGCTCTGCTTAAAAAACCTCTACTCCTTTAAAAGATTAAAATCAATTAGAGAGGCACATATTTTTATTAAAATGAGCTCACAAAAATTTGTGGAGATAGGAAGATAAGGAGAACAGGCAAGTTAGGCATACGAGGTCCAGTGGGGTCATATTTTTAAATGAAAGCTAAGTTGAACCCATGGAACTAAAGGATATGCAACCATTTCCTAACTCACTTTACTTGTATGTATCCTTTTTTCTCCCGTACTGTGTCTTATTAGCATCCGTCCGATCCTGCAAGCACTTGAGCATGAGTAGCTTTTATCAATGGGACTACTCATGTGAGTGAAGCTACTCATGTGCTGAAATAGTTTGCAGGACTGAGCCCTTTGGGTCCCAATCCTGCAATCTGACCTGTGTGGGCACACCCTGTGCCTGTGCAGAGCACTGTGGACACTGCAGACATAACGGTCAACCCACATGGGCCAGCTTTCAGGGTAAGAGGCTGGGATTGCAAATTATAGGCACCAAGAATTTGTATTTGTACAACACCTAGCACAGCGGGGCCTTGATCTTGATGGGAGGCTACTGTCCTACAAATAGGCTGGGATTTTCAAACTTGCTTAAGGGAGTTGGGTGCCCAATGCCAATTAAAAGTCGAGGAAGATAGGGTGCTTAACCCCCTTTCATTAGGGCTGGGATTCTCACCTTGTTTTGTTTCATTTTGTGCAACCTCATTTCTTATCTCTCCTTGACTTATTCTCATTCCTCTCGTGTGCACAAAGGAGAGTGGTGAAAGCCTTTTTTGATGCTGTTTTTGAAGGATCTCCTCAAGTATCTCAAGTCCTTTAGTGAGATGCCAAGAATCCATCTGTAAACTGGTAATTGCTGGGTCGGTCTGTCTGTATTGTTTTGTGATTCCTCCATTCCCACGAGGGGCTGGCAGTCTCATCCTGAAATGCTGGCGTGGTGTGGCAATACTATTTCTGTAGCTCTCCGCTCCACACAGGATTCTTAAATGCTAGTTAATCAGACCTCAAATATTTGGCAGCTCTGAGGACCAGAAATGCTTTCTAGCAGCAAATGTGCATGTTGTTGTTCACGCAATCTGAGGCCTCTAGCGGGAAGAGGCAGTATTTCAGAATCAGTGCTCATTCATTTAAACCTGGGGCAGGGTTTGCCAAAAATATGGTGTATATGAGATGGCAGTCTCCATTGGGAGCTGAGCTGAGACCACAACATTCATTTTATTTGGAACATTGACATCCCTCTGAGTGCAATGAAATTCAGTATTCTGGCAATAGACTTCTGCATTCAACAAGCTGTCCCAAACATCAAAGGCTATTCACTTAACAGTTGCAAAGGATGGGTGACCTATTTACCTACTGTAGCAACTGCCTCTGGACACTGGTTCTGAAGGCAGCTTGATATGATTGTGACTTTTTCATTTCTGCTTGGCACTAACCACAGAATTCCATGCATATTGGAACTGAATAAAAAGTGTTTTGATTTCAAGATGCACAAACAAAATATATGGTCGCTTACTGGGGCGGGGGAGCAACTGCTTGTATTTAGACTTGGCAGAATTTGGTTTTATTTTATGATTTTGATATATAATATCAGTGTTTAATTAAAGCTTTTTTCAATTTTTATCTATTTAAACGTTCACAGTTGTGCAAAAATGGGTTTGAAGCTTTTTTAAATGTTCACAGTTGTGGGAAATAATGGGGGGAAGGGTACCAGACAGTGGAATTGGGTGGGTCAGACAACTATTTAATGACTGCAGACATTGAGTTTCACCATTAAATCACAAACTGTTAACATCACATGTCAAAATATACGAAGTAAATATCCTTAAATCAAACTCTAATACATTCTCAAGTAGCATTTTTCTTACTTTGATAATCAAAATGTATAGATAAGTATCAGTGGAAATATTTCCATATTGGTTTGTATGTTTACGGTGAAATTGGCATTTACTGACATTTACCAATTAAAATCTAATCCTTCCAAGCCTCCTTATGTTGTCATAAAGTATGATCATCTTCACTGAAGCACAACTTATCGTGTGCATCTCTCTGATCTGGTATTTAAGGAACTGTAGCCTATTGGTTAAAGCAGCAGAGCTGGATCCAGGACTACTAGCTTCTACATCTGAAACTTCCTCTGATTCAGTATATCCTTGTCTCCAGCACAACTTCAGCTGAGTCTAGGGGACCCAGTTACAACATGGATCCATTGTATAGGGTAGATGTGACTTAACCTTGTTTTAACAATGTCTCTGATGTGTGCTAAAGCATTTGATATGTCCAAAGCTTTAGAATGTTTTAGGGACACTTTTAATGCCGAATAAAAAATGTAACCTGGATGCTTTGGGGAGATGAGGGGGAGAAGGACATTGTCATACTGTGTATTTGTGCAGCACTAACATGATGGAGGCCCTGATCTCAGCTGGGGCCTCTAGTCTTTTCACTAGTACCTGTGTTAAATAACTGGGTGGGGGGGGGGTTACCATGCTGTAACTGGGTCTGCAGTGTGGCAGTCCTGTAGCCTAGAGAGTGCTCTTGTGATATCAGTTGAGTTAGATAACCTCTTGGTGCCTTAATTTACCCTGCTGTGAAATGGGCCTTGCCTGCACTGAGCATTTGCCCAGACTGCGGCCACTGATCCCCCAGGCTGGGTCTAATACTTACTGTGGCGGGGTGTGAGATCATACGTGCGCAGAGCGGGGAGATGTGAATACTGCAAATAGTATTTGCAAAGTGCTTTAGATCCTTGGGGGATAGGTGCCAGTGCAGTGCAAAGTATTATTCTATAACTGTAGTAATGTAAAATGTAGGACAAAATGATCCTGTATCACTCTCCGTGTCTAAGCTCTTTGGCGGAAGGACTGTCAGTGACTATAGAGGACTTGGAACAGCACAACGTGGCTCTGACCTGGATGAGGCTTCTTGGTGCTACTGTAATATAAGTGGTTAGTAACAGCTAATTAATGAATGAAAGAACCTATGCAGAAACTGCAGGTATGGTTCTTCTGGTAGAAGCTGTAGCTTGGTAATAGCAGGGTTCTCCCCTTGCCCCATTCCTGTGAAGCTGCAGGCCACTTGGTCATTCAAATGTTCACAGCTGTAGTATTTTATGTCTAACATCCTCCTTTGGCTTGTGTTCTTGCAGCATTGTAACAACCCAAAGATGTGGCATGTTGTCAGATGCAGTCAGGTGGATACCCTACTCAGGGTAACCTGAAATCCTAGATTTGGTGTCCCAGAGATTAGAATTCTGTAGCTTTATTTTTGCATAATGCAGTGTGTCTTTGTGTGTGTGTGTGTCTGTCTCTGTCCTGAATTTAAACCAGGTTATGAAGAATCCCTGACTTAAGCAAAATGGGGGTGAGGGACATGCTCTCTTGGACCATAATTATTTTCTTTAGAAATCTAAAAATACTAGCCTGCTCAAGGTAGTTCTTCCCTCTGGGAAATCAAGAATTTCGTCCTTGGTAGTCGTGGTAGCTGTGGTGTGTGTGCATTTCAGATGAGCATTATTGCAATGAGACCACCATCCTTAAACAATCCTGTATTAAGAGGACATGACTGAGGTTTTGAAGTCCAGAAGGCGACCTTCCTGAAAATGGTTGTTAGCAGAGGGGTATCTGGATTCAAAATAAACTGGGCTGGAAACTGAAACACTTTTTAAAACTAATATTAAAAAAAGCAGTCACCCTGACAAAATTATAAAGATTTACTAAATGATTAACTATTATAATTTATGAGCAACATACTGACGTGTTGGACTGACAATCTATCGTACCGTCCAGTGATGTGCTTGTAATAGTTTGTAAACATGCTTAAAAATCTAACCTTTTATTAACCCACTATAAACTGTTTTTAAAAGTACCTATAGTATAGTGTCATCAACGTGTGTTCAGTGCCATGCACATTTTAAAACCACAGACTTGTTTTGTAGTGCTCAAAACTGTGCTCCCCTGCTGACCCTGCAGCCACAATTGTTGACCAGCAGCCTCTGTTCGTAGGGCTGTGCTGACAGCTTAGATTATGCTGGTGCACAAACAAGGTTGGTTTTGTTTCCAAAAGATAAATTGTAACTGTTGTCAAACAAAACCAGGCTTGTTAATATAGGCTTCATTTAAAACTTCGGGGTGGAGAGAAAAAAATCAATGACCGCAGACCAGAACAAAATAACACAAAGAAATGTTGTCACACTTTTAAGATACCACTGAAATAATGGAGAAGTAAAACAAAATACAAGTGAAGAGTCCAGTCCTTTTGACTGTATCTGGAAGGATGGTTCTGCTCGGGAGCAGCTACCTTGTCTCCAGGCCTGTTCAATGTGTGTCTGGGGCCACAGGTGCGGGTTAGTGATGAGGTATGGACTGTGGTGTTTTCAGTGATCTCATGATGCACCCAGGGCTATCTTCTCATGCAGAAATGCCTTACCCAGAGTCTGGCTGAGATTTGGCCAAGGATGAGAGCTGGCCAAAGCTCAGTCTGCAAAAGACAGAGTCGATATTGGTTGGCTGGGGGAAGCAGTTGGAAGATATGGCTAGGATTATAGATATCCCTTCCACTGACAGTGTATGCCCACTTTTCAATTATATTGTCGTGTTCAACCTATCTAGTTTCATCCTAATTCATTCTTTAGTTTAAACATTTTAATATCAAATTAATTATAGTTGTAATCCAGTTACTTTATTGAGTTTAATGCATGGTTATATAGTATCATTTCTTTAAGTTTAGTTGTTGATTTATTTTAAAATGCTTAAAGCATTGTTATTTTAAAGTTTATGGCACACACAAATAATGACAATTGATATTTTGAAGTTAGAAGGTATCTTGTCTTACTCTCACACACAGTGTAGTGTTACAAGGGAAAGATTCAAGGCTGCTTTTCATTGGCAAGTAATTCTCACTCACAAATGCAAGGCAGCACAGCTGCAGAGGTCTTTGTGTGTAAAACACAGGGCAAAAAAACCCAGTGATTTTTATAAAGCTGCTAATTCCTAGTAGCACTTTTAACGTTAGGAATTGAGTGGAAACAAGACAATAAAACAAAATAAATCATAATACAATTAATTTCCACAAAGATATAACAACATAATAAGCACAGCTGAGATTTAGTTATGTATGTATTAAACCAAAGTTTTTAAGTTTCTCTCTTAAGCAGTAAACCAGATAATTTAGTAAGCCAAATGAAGTAATCTCAGTCAGCACTACACGTCAGGTGTGAACAATAACTCTGGAAGTTACAGGTGTAAACATGGTGTTTAAATTAGCACCAAATCAGTTTTAGTGAAAATGTTTTTAGATTTAAATGTTATAACTTAGTTCAGTTATGTTTTTAAGAGACTTTTCCCCAGGCTTTAGAGCTACTTTTAGGCTTTATTTGTTTTCCTGTTTCTAGTATATTTTTAAATTTTGTTTCTTTGGAATCAGGATATTAGTAGTATCTGTGGAAATTGTGAAGTTTGACTTTGGTGTTTTCCAGGTGAGAGTTCCTATCAGCCCAACAGTCTGGTTTCATGGGAATGTTTTGAACTCTAGTGGGTTCAGTGTTCTGGAAAAACAATAATTCCAAGGCCAAAACTCCAAAACAAAAACTCCAATGCCAATTTCTGACTTTATTTGAAGCATAGAAATTCCCTGTGGAATTATAGCAATATATAGCAATTGATTTCTTAAAACTTTCTGTACCTTTAAGCAGGTGGAATATCTTACCTCTGTTGTTCAGTCTGCAGTTTTCTTTTTCATGCTGGGACTTAGGCGTCAGTCTTCAGGGAGACAGCTTTTTCCCAAAAATGCTTGCAATTGGGATTCTGGACTTCAGTGTCCCAGAATTCTTGTCCATAAAGGACTCTTAGTCAAAGAAAATCACTTTCTTAGGGAGAATTTAACAAACACTTCTTTTATGGAATGAACTAGCAGCTCCTTTGGATCAGGCATTGATCTGCTGAATGTAGGTTTCGCTGGACAAAGGTTTTGGGCTTGGTAATCCTTTTAATGTATTATCTTCCCATTTGGTTGCATTGGGGGGTGGGGTGTTGGTTTATCCCAAAAGAATATATTTAGTAATTTTTATTGGCTCTTTTCTTTTGGAGAAGTGGTCATTCATTAACAGGACTGGTCAAAATGTCATGGCAAGTTTCCTGCCCATCCAGTAGGTGGCAATCAAGCTTTACATAATGTTCCTTTCCAAGGGTTTCCAGCCTTTCTTTGTAATCCTTAATTTTTAGTTTAGCGTAGTTAATTAAACTATACACTATAAGAGAATTGTGTAAAAAGTTTTTTGACTCATTTTCTATTTCTTGTTCTTGGACCATTTACCAGGATAAAGTTTTCTCATGTATATTCTGGAAGCTTTATTTTTTTCTTCTTACTTTTAACTTGAAGAGAGTTTTATTCCCAATTTGATTCTATTTTTAAATAACTTCTAGATTCATTATACAATTAATATCCTAACTCCAAATGGTTAGAATAGTCTTCTAGCTTATATTAAGTATTGTCTTAGATAGTTAAAAACACTAGCAACGCAACGAGAGTGCTAATTGTTTTTACTAATAATGACTTCACACAGCTGTCTCTTAAATTTTATACATTTTTAGATTTATTAATATGCGAACATTTACTATATTCGATACATGAAAATCTATAAGTTTTGTTAGTAAAAATATTGTTATGTATGTGAACTTTAGCAAAGAGATATTGCCTGAATGGATGCAAAGAGAACAGATTGTAGCATCCTTTGTGCAGGCGTCTATCTAATTTATTATGAGATGAATTGAAACGTTTGTTTTGATATTGATTAATGTATTGTGAGACCTTTCGGCATGTTACCTTTTATTTTGGACTTTGTTAGTATTTTAACAAATACTGATTTGTTAGACTGATTCCAAGTGACAGAAATCTAGACAAAAGAGGGACAAATGGGGAGGAACAGGTCGCTGTTTTAGGATGTGGAATGTGTGGATACATTGAGGCCTGGGTTTATATTCCTTCCTTTACAAGCATATTTTCCTTTGGAAGGTTACAAGAAAACATTCATATAGATAGAAATATCTAAGGCAAGGATACAGGTAAAGGGTGACAAAACTGTTTAAAGCATCCCAGAGTTTAATTGTAGGTTACGTGGCCTAAAATTAGGCCTTGGTTAGCCTTTAATGCAAGGATACATGATTTGTATGTGAGCTATTCCTTTGTATCATTACCTTATCACTTTTAAATAAAAGACTTAAATTTTCATATTCAGAGGCCAGATTTAGACCCTTTAGGCACTAGACCAGGCTTTTGGTAGGAAGGAGCATGAGAAAGGGTGGTGTTAGTGGTAAGGAGAGGTATTGGTCAGATCTTGATTTCATCTTTGCTTGATTGTTTTCAGTAGGTGTGTTTTTTGTTACAAATCTAAATAAATAAATAAAAAGAAATATAATTTCCATTGACTTCAAGTCAAAGGAAATCTTGCCCAAGTAAGGACTACAGGGCTGAGCTCTGTGCCTTTTTTATAATTCCATGAAGCAAGTATTCTCTCAGGAGTTTGTGCTATGAAACTGGGGCCTGTACTTCTGGCTTCACCTGTTATTTCTGTCAGCACTCGGTTCTCGGAATACAAGAAGCTTCTAAAGCTCTTTCCCATGTGAGAGAGAGCCTGCTCTCGTGGATAGGATTCTGGACTAAGAGCCAGAAATAGAGGTTAATCCAGGTCCCTCCACCACTGACCTCCTTTGTGGCCCTGGGCAAATCACTTCACCCCTCTCTGAGCCTCTGCTTCCCCTCACACTCTGTCTTTTTCTGCTTAGACAATAAGCTATTCAGGGGAGACATTGTCTCTTACTATATGTATGTACAGCACCTAGCACAGTGGGGTACTGATCTGAATTATGGCCTGTAAATTCTACTATACTACAAAAAACAAACTCTCTACGTTCAGTCACTTCCTCCACTGTTAGATTGCAGGCACTTACAAATTAGCTATTTAATACCAGACAGCCCAACTATTTGGAACAGGAAGTGAAGAAAAAATACGGCACCAATTTGAAATTACAAGAGCAATTTAAGTGGCACATAATTACCTTTACTGGAATTTGAGTTAGACACTGGGGCTAACCCTTACCACCCATGACATCTTTTTAAAGACCCCTAGTGGCCAATCATATTCTGTTTGTTTGTCTTAAGCGTATCACCCAAGAAGAACTGATTCAAACACTGACTCAGGTGGAAAAATGCTACCTGTTGTGTCATCTTCCTTCAGCGGCATCCTGGGGTTTCCTTTGGATTGTCTCATCCAGAGTACTGACAAAGCCCAACTCAGTGAACGGGTGTGACAAAGCCATGCATATTAACACAAACACGACTCCTGTGCTTTTCCCAGAGTAGCACCCACTGCCCCAGTTTGTTTAAGGGATGATTGATGATTTTTAAATACATTTTATTTTAAGTATGTCCTGAAAAACGAAGATTCTCACCCGCACATTGTAGCAGGTGCAGTGTGGGTAAGAGCCAGCGGATTCAAAGAAGCCTCTTGATTGGAAGCCCACTATTCTTTGGCAGCTCCATAGCTGATCAGCTGTCCTGTATTCTTGTAGTTATTTGGGTTCAGCACTGTGCTATGCATACCTGAGCTTTCATTGTGAACGCTTCTACCTCTTTACCTTTTGAACTGAGTTTTGGATCTTTGTGGGGAATGTGGATAAAAGGGTTTGATGTTTTTCAGTAGCTGGAAGCTTTGAGTAGTTTTCAGATGCTTTATGATGGAAGTGTTCCAAAACCAACTTTTTCAGGGTGGGAGTGTGGTCTGGGGCTGGAGCAGGGGCTTGGGACTCTGCCATTCCACTTCTAGCCCTGCCATGACCTTGTGTGTGACATTAGGCCCTCATGGAGCAATGAGAGCTCTCTGTGTGGATGTCTGTGCTCAAGGGCAATCCTACTGCAATCAGTGGGCATCACTTGGGTTCAGGCATCCAGGTGATGCTCTTTGTAGCATCCACCTGTGCTTTTAGCTACCAGGCTCTACAATGCTCTCTGGGGTAGGGCAGTGTTTTACACCCCTTGTGTAAGGCTGTAAAATGATGACAAGGTACAGAGCCTCAGACAGGGCGGGTCCTCTCTGCCTTAGGCTCCAGGCTGAAAAAATGGAGGAAATAATGCACAAGGCACCTCCCTTGACAACATCTCAACCCAGCTTCCACTCTGAAACTGTTGGACTCTGAACTCAGACTGGTCTGAAGGCCCCCATGAACACGAAGGGACTTGCACGCTCCTGTTACCGTTGTGACCCTGTAGCCAGCTGGGGAGCTCTGCAGGTCCCTGGGCGGGCCGGCCAGCCTGTGTGTGTGGCTGCAGGCGCCCAGCGCCGCGGGAGTCTGGCGGGGGAGATCTGCAGGGCGGACATGCGGGGCCAGCCCCAGGGGTGCCTGGCGGTGTGTGGGGAGAGGAGGGGATCCCTTCTGAAGGGCGGGCGGGGCTGGGCTGGGCTGGGCTGTGCTGTGCTGTGCAGGGGGGGAGGCGGTGCGTGGACTGGGACTGGAGGGGGATGCTCCGCTCTGCGGGCAGCAGGGGACTGCAGGTGGGGCTGGAGCGGGCGAGGTACCGCCGGGGGGCGGAGGGCGGGCGCCCTCTGTCCAGGCTGGGCCCTGGGGCGGCTCCGCCGTGCCTGGCGCTCCCTGCGGGCGCGGGGCCCCGCTCGGCGGGTCGCCTGTCGGGGGAGCCAGGCGGGGCGCGGGTCCCCGGTGGCTGAGCGCCGCGCAGGGCGGGCGGGAGCCGGGCGGGGCGGGGCGGAGCCAGGGCTGCGGGGCCGCCCGCCCAGCGCACCCCGCTGCCTGTCAGAGCGGCTGGCGGCGGCCGGCCCCGCAAGCAGGAGCGGAGGCTGAGCCGGCTGCGGGATGCGGCGCTGAGCCTGCCCCGCTGGCGTCTCTGCCCGGCCCCTCCGGGCCCAGCCGCCGCCCGCAGCCCATGATGTGCCTGGAGAGCGGCGGCTCCTCGGCCGGCAGCCCGGGCTGCAGCGGGCGGCTCCGAGCGGGGGACGAGGAGGAAGAGGAGGAGGAGGAGGGGGGCGAGCGGGGCTGCTGCGGCCGGAGCGCCGAGGGCGAGGTGCAGACGCTGTCGGTCAGGATGAACCCCCCGCCCGCGGGCAAGAGCCCCGAGCGCCTGGCCGCCCGCAACAAGCCCCCCAGCCTGGGCAGGGCCAGGGTAGCGGCCGCCGGCATCCTCAGCGTGGGGAACGTGCTCAACTACCTGGACAGGTACACGGTGGCAGGTAAGGGGCAGGGCCCCGGGCCCCTCGCTCGCCGCCCCGCTGCTTCTCCATCCCTCTGCCGTAGCCATCCTTCCGCCGTCCTGTTCATTCCTCCCTCCCGCCTCTCGTTCGTATTTCTCTCCATCCCAGTCGTTCTCTGGTCCCTCTCTGGTTTCCCATTCTAGCCCTCTCTCCCTCTCATTCACCCCCTCCTTTTTCCCACTTCTCTGTTCATTTGTTCCTCGGTTCGTCTGTCCACCGCTTTCCTCCGTCTCTCCAACTGTTCTGCCTTCCATCCACTCAGCATCCTGCGCATGCTGTTAGAGCAGGGCTCCTGGAAATGCAGCTCTGTGGCTTATGGATGTATACAAAAGGATAAAGTCCCAGGGGATCTGGTTTGTGACAATCGCTCCCAGCAGGGAGAGGAATGGGTTCATAGAGCACCTGGAAGGAAGGATCCTTTTGTATTGGAAATGTCTGATGCTTGGGACACAGGAGGTGCAGTTTTATCCCCGTCGCTGACTGGGAGCAAGAGGCATGCTTTTCAAAGGGAGGGGATCTATTCTAGCAGGCTGCAAACCAGGAATCTCTCCTCCTTGTGTAGTGGATGGGAAGAAAATGCTTTTAGTACAATTGTCTTTATCCATTACTAGGCAGGAAATGCACAAGCAGTGACACATAGAGGTACATCTCTCCTAGTACAGGTCAGAAGACAACTAGTCTGATAAACAAATAAATCCCAGTTTCAGGATGGCTCAGTTATAATAATTTAGCACTAGGTAAAAGCTGGTCCATATATTGTAATTAGCTCCTATTGTGCTGATTCTCTTCTTATCTTCTATGCTATCTTAATTGCACAGGTCTGTAGAAACTGAAAATTACTCTTTTGTTTGGTTTAGTGATAGCATAAATATTCAATCACTAAAGAAAGCTGTAGGCTACACAGCCCTGACAATGCACATGAAGTGTGTGAATTCATGGATTGATGGGAGAAACGCTGGCAAATTCATGAATAGTGCAAAATGCCCTGGGTGGCAGGTGCAGCTGCTTTCGGACAGATAAAATGTACTTTGAAATTTGGGCCTTGGAATTGCATTCACTTGCCTGTTTCTTTTGAAAAACCACACAGAAACAAATCACCTCTGCTTTGTTTTTGATGGGTCATAGAAAACATGTAATTTCATGGGAGGAGTATGGGGAAGGCCATCCTTTGCTTCTTAACCAAAGAGGATTCCTTATTTGTGGAACTCCTTAATAGATGACAACAGAGCAAGAAAATGATTTAGGGTTTTGCTGGCTTATAATGGAACAAGCTGCAGGAGCAGTGATACAGCCGCATTGCATTTTGTAAAGTGTATATTTCCCTCGGATGATAAACGTCTCAAAATTGTGCACTCCTTCATGGATAAATTTTACATGCTGTAATGTCTGGAAGGCAGTCTGCATCTTGTGCCCAAGCAATCAGTATTATTGTGAAGCCCAGTTTAGGAACAAATATGTCTTAAGATGTTTACTGTACAGCCCCTAGTGGGACTCTTCATTTATTCTTGTCAGGCAGTAACAGCAGGGAGGAAAACGCTTATTGAAGTCTGTGAAATTAGGTATGTAGTAGGCCTGTTGGTATTAAACTGACACACGTACTATAATATTTATTTTAATGTTTTCTATGTTGATAATTCCTATCTTCAGAGCTATAAATAGGGTTTCTGTGTGTAAAGACATCTATATACATGCATTTTTAATTTCTAAGAACCAACTTGATATGCAGTACTCAAAAAAATCTGTGTTTTTGTTTAGACTGTCTTAGAAACAGTGTAAATTTGGAGGGAACAGGGAAAGTATGTCGCAATTTAGACCCACATTTAAGAAATAGTTTCAGTTTAATTCATATTTTATCATGTCTGTTTAAATAGGGAAATTAGTTGTTATGCTACCTCATTTTTTGTAAAGGGATTCCTGTCTGATATTTAAGGGCCCAATCCTGCAAGACATTGAGCATCCTCAGCATCTTGCAGGATCAGGCCTGAATATATCAGGTTACTCTTCTGTCACTGTGATTTCCTAGTGTAATTTTTGTGCACAGAAAATGGAAATCCCTCTGGTACAGAAGATGCAGGTTGAAAAGCATCAGGGATTTTTTTTTTTTTTGAGGGTTTTGCTTATTTGCAGGAAATCAGTTTTCTCTAAGTAGAACTAAAAAGAAAAAAAAGGAGGGGGCACTCATTACATTCACCTGTTTGTTACAGTAGCTCCAGTAAAGAGACATAGTATATGATTTTTCTGGCAGCAGGAAAAAAGGGAAGGGATCCTCTGACAGGGGAGAAATTGAATATCTTCATTTGTTGGAAGGCCAGGAAATGTCTGTCCAAAAAGAGCATATAAATGCCAGCTGACCACCGTATAATGGCACCAGACCTGACTCTAAGGTTTTCACCATTTCCAACCCAGATCCTAGTTTTGAAGGGGCTGATAACTAAAATGTAAAATTTAGCTGTTGGCTTGTTCTTGACATAAAAAATTTTAGTTTAGGAGCCAGATTTTGCTGAAATGAGTTTTGGAGTTTGATACAAAAAAAAAAAAAAAAAAAAAAAAAAAAGGTCCAGGTTCTTCTGGTGTTCTCTAACTTGATATTTGTTTTTCAAAATGATATTTTGAAAGTTACTAATTCAGAACATGAAATATTTTAATTCAGTCCAGTAAAACAGCTGAGATAGTAAAAATGGTGTGGCTACTGAGTTCAAAAACTACTTTCCATAAAACTATTTTATAAGAAAACATATATGTTATTATCTTAAACCTATGGTACACACTATATGATAGTGTGACAGGTATTTGTGTATGAATTTGGTTAGCAGAAATCCAGTTCGTGTCTCAAGACAGGTAATAATTAGTACATGTAGCTCTTTAAATCTTCAAAGCACTTTATAAACTTTAATTATCGCAATAGGATGATGAGAGAGAGTCAAGCATCCCCACTATAGAAGGGGAAACTGAGTCAGAAGCTGCGTTTACTTAAGCCATAGAGTTGATGTCACACTGCCATTGGTTTCTGACTCAGATTATTCCTCTTTTTACCTATAAAGAATAATGTAAAATCTTTGGCTTTGAAGGAAGAATCCATATTTGCACTTGCATTATTACAACCGTTGTGGGCTATCTGGTCAGTAATACACATATTTTAAAGTTTTGCAAATATGTATTTTAGCCAACTTTTTATTTTATACACTTAAAATGTGAATCCCAAAATATTGCCAACTAACCACATAGAAATTAAAGAACATGAATTCCATCAATTCAAGGAGATTAAGTGAGAGGGGAAAAACTCTCCATCCCAAATACTTCTTGCTCTTCATTGCTGCAGCAGACTCAAACAAAAAGGTATTGTTATTTCTTTGTGTCTACACTGTTTTGCCTAGGCACGTTGAAACTGGGTATAGTGAGTTTAGTTTTCTTGCAGTTTTTGAGTGGGGAGGTTGAGTCACACACTTTCTTTTTGATTAGTTTTGGTTTCATTGCACCAGTGATGTTGAAATGAGTCAAGATAGTATGTATTTCCATGTAGTTTAAAACTCCATAGTAGATCTTTCATGTGGTCTTAGATAGCATACATTGCCCTTAAATAGTGGTTTATGGGAGTAGGTCTCAAAGCATTTTATAAAGGAAGTTGGTATCATTATGCCCATTTTACAGATAGGAATCTGAGGCATAGAGATGAAGTGACTCACCCAGCAGGTCAGTAGCAGAGCCTGGAATAGAACCCAGGCTCCTGTGTCCCAGTTCAGTGCTCTATCCAGTAAGCCACAGATTAGGACCCAGTGTTGCAATCCTTGGGCACTCAAAACTTCCTTTGAAGTTCATGGGAATTAGAAGTACACTAGTGAGATGGAGCTGGACCTCTGCTGTGGACTGATTTGTTTTTTCTGCTGTTTAAGAAAGTGTATCCCAAAAGTTTAAAGTAAACTACTATACAGGGGATGGTAGATCTTTTTATAACATTATACACACACATTGAACTAGGGGTTCTGAACATTTGTGGGTAGCAAATGTCTGGGAATCACAGCCATCTACCCTTTCCATAGTGATAAATAGGAGGGGAAGGTCACAGCTAGATGTCATGGGGTTTCATGGGGTGGTACCTGATATGGAAAAGCTTGATTACCACTGTACTAAATAATAATGACTTTAAGGAAAATCACTTTCTGTAATTGTCTTAAGATATCATGAAGCATACTGAAAACATAGCTTACATCTGATCCGATGACTTTCTGTGGAGTAGAAATCTGTTGTTTTAAAAAGTATGTTGGTGTTGCTGCTATAAGGAAGGGAAATCATGAGGAAATAAAAGAGAGAATAGTAATCTGAAGACATTAAAGATCACCTGTGAGTCTGACATCATTGTAGAGCTGCATTCCAAGGGTCTGGGTGATACCTGCCTTATTCTCTTCTTTAGTGAAGTTTCGGCAGAAGACCTGTTATCTTCAGAGCTTTGGAATGCAGCTCTGCGATTATGTCATGAATGAGCTTTTGTTGTTCCCATTGATGACTATGACAGTAGTCTCACTTCATCATCTTTCCTCCTCCTTATTAAACAGTAGTACTTTGCATTTCTGTAACACCTTTCATTTAAGGATAATGTTTTAAAATGTAAATTAAGTCTCACAACACCCCTGTGAAGTACCTGTTACTGCCAGAGTTTCCCCATCTGTAATGGAGACAGAGTTAAAAGCGATTTAGTGATTTGCCCAAGGTCACACACACTAGGTGTGTTCTGACTCCTGCGATCAACATCTTTTCAAGTTTGGTTACCTCTATGACGCAGAGTGAACCTTAGGTTTAGGTTTGATAGTTAATTTTCTTATATCACTTTCTTTGTAAAATCCGTACCTCAATAATGACCACATTTTTGTGTTAATCATTTGTACAATCCTGAAGAGACTTGGCCTTTCACTACAATATATAGCTGCCAACCCAACTCTTCACACTAGTTATATACATATGTATACATTGCCAATTAAATTAAAAAGTCAAGTTTACTACTGGACAGCACAAGCTGTGCTAACAAGATTAGAGAGATTCAACATTAATTCTGAAATGCAAGGACATTTAACAAATTAAAAAGGCCAATCTTACCTATTCACATTTTCTGTAGCAGTATCTTACCTTCGTACGTAGTGCATTTAATTCTGAAGGATCCCAAAGAGCTTTACACAGTTAACAAACTAATAGTTATACTATTATAAAGAAATCAGTTAGTCCCTGGTTGGAATATCCCAGTAGCGAGAATATGCTCAGTGCTTTTGGTAAGAGTGCAGAAAGCATGGAGTGGCAGCTTAAGACCTTCATTTTTCAACTTTTGTTGAGCTAAACTCAGCATTGCTGTAACATAGGTGTTGGTTGTGGAAGGAACTGTGTGTTAGAAAGAATAAGGTGGAAAATAGCCACAGATCTTTGTGCAAATAGCAGTGTGCATAACTTGTTGCCCAACCATGGTGCTCATGAGATACACCCAGCAAGCAGGGCAGGAATGTGCAACAGGATCACAAGGGGAGTGGTTTAATTGGGTAATGGGAGTGACTAAATCAAAGTTCAGGAAGCACTGTACAATTAAGTGCATGCCAGCAGCAGTGAGATTATACTGCTATTGCAGAAAACAGCAATAAGAAACACTCTGCAGCACAAAGGCGAGTTGTGTGAAGTGACATCCTGCCTGTCCTGTAGTGGAAGGGTGCTTCTTACACTGGATGGGCTTTATGGCATATCCAGCTACATTCTATTGTGGCAGCTTTTGTGTGAATTGGTAGGATTTGGCCTAGATCATTTTACACTTCATGTGAAGTCACGTTAGGCTTATTAGAAGCATTTTTCTTCTCTGTGAATTGTGTTTTCCAGATTCTAACTGTATCTTCATTATTATAGTTAGTTTTTTAAACTCTCATACATTTTATGATATGCTCCTTGGTAGGTGTCAGCTAGTTTCTCTCTCCCCCACCCCCCAACGTATTGTACTTTATTGCAGTTATTGAATAAAACCTTTTGTAACAAGGCTTTTAGATTCTGGTAAATACTTGATAATCTTCATCCTATGAATACTTGTAATATAATCAGGCACACAGAATCTCTGTGCTTATATCCATCCGTATGGAAGGCACGTGGAAAAACTTTCAGGATCGAGAGTGTAGGAACTTTGTAACCATGCGTTAAGGGAGTGCTGAATTGAACTGGGTTAAAGTCCATCAGACCACTTGTGTTTTATTATACATTTATTTCTTATTACTGCATATAGGCTGCACATCATAGGTAACCTGATTGCTTACCAGGTAGCTTAGCAGTCTGTTGATTAAAGTCTGGTGTCTTTCCCCTCCTATGAAAGGTCATAGTTCTTACTTCAGATCTTTATAAATGGTTTTGAAATACTTGTGATTTAAAAATGTTTGTTATCTCATTGGTCTAATGCTTTTATGCAGCATGCTGGGTGTGTTGTGAGCCTCAAACAGTGTCTAATGACTCTGCTACAAAGGTACGAATGAGAATGCAGTACTAGTTTAAAAAAAAATCCCCTCAGACTCATTTGGGAATGTTGCATTATGGGTCTGTACTAGTTTAACTTTCCAAAAACTGGGTCTGTTCATGATATATGAATATAAATGATATATCCATGATCTATAAATATCCTTTAAAAAAATATTGGCAATTTTTTTTCCAGTGGGTGTCTAATCTGATGAATACGTACATATAATGATGATCATTGGAAGATATTTTTAAATACCTTTTAATGTGAATTGTAATGTTTCATTTGAAAATACCATTGTCAGCGATGGAGACATTTGAATAACTACACTAGGACATTCAGTGTGAGGTTTTTCTCCAACTATATCTAGTGTAACTTAGCTATTTCAGTGAAGTTGCACTAAAAGGAAGTAAAAGAAAGGGGACACGCATTTCCATGCTTCCGGTTCATACAGCAGCACAAATAGTTAGGAAAGGCAGACTCTGATGAAAATTGGATAACTAATGGAATGTAGAATCTTTTATCTCTTTGGTCACTAGCCCTGGCCTGGAGTGACTGAAAGTTGCCATCTGATGGCTGCTTGATGGCCTATGTGGAATAAGCTGGTGCTTTCATTCCACTTCTTGGTGCACAGCTATTCATGTCACAAAAGCCATCACCACATTTGGCACTGCTAGGAACTCTCATTACTAGTCCTCAGCAGAGAGGCCAAGGATAGAATGAGTCATTAAGTCCAAAATACCCTAATCCTTTATAGAGGTGGTCCCTCCAAGGCTGCAGTGAGGCATGTTAGCAGGGCAATGTTGAGAAACTTGTAAGAGGAAGAATGGTCCAGTGGTTAGAACTTTAGTTTGGAGATTCAGGTGTTCAATTCCTTCTCCATGATAGACATCCTGGGTGACCCTGGGCAAGTCACTTACTCTCTCTGCCTCAGTTCCCTTTTGCAGCATGGGGACACTAGCCCTGCACTCTGTCACAGGGTGTTAAGGATAAACATTGTGAGGCACTCAGATCTTACAGTTTTGAGGACCATGTAAGTACCAAAGATAGATACATTGTGTTGCTGCTGCTGCCTGTGTCTGGTGTCAGGTTTTTGGATTGATCTCAATCATCCTTCTTCAAGGCTCTTAATCTGCCATCTTCTGCCATCACTAAATTCACAAAGAAAGAGAAGATGACAAATTGGAGTCCAAATCCAGCCATATGCCTGAAACGAGCTAAATTCTGCCCTCTAAAGTCCACATGCACAGGCCTCTGATTGTTGCTGAACAATATTCTCTCCCACAGTCTTTTTGAATTTCTCCTGGAGGAGGCTAGTGTCTGCAGTGGCTGAACAGAACAGCAGAGGGAAAAGTTGAGGGCAAGCTGCAGAGGATAGCTCAGAGCTTGGCCGACAGAACGAGAAAACCACATGCTGGAATGATAATCCTTTTAGCCTTGGCATGTGGTGATGATTTAAAAAAAAAAAAAAAAAAAAAAGACTGCATTGACCCAAAACTGCTATATTCCATTTTGCTCCTTGTTCAGACTTCTGCTAATAATCGTGTAATTAAAAGAACACAGTTAACTACTTATTTTTTCTTAGCCTGGCTGTTCTTCTTAACGTTATCTGTATTGTAAGTAAAGGGTTACCAGTAACTATTTAGTATGTGAGCACTTAGTGTACTTGATGATTGTGCAAAAAGTAAGAATCGTTGAAACCGTGGAAACCTTACTCAGATAAAAGTCTCACTGAAATCCACAGGAGTTTTATCTGGGCAAGGTCTGCAGAGTTCAGTCCAATACTGTTTAAAGTTAACTTTACCCTTGGCTCCAGGTGGGTATCAGAGGCTCGCTCTGTCTGCAGGAGAGTGATCCACACCCATGAGCACGGCTGGTGAGGCAGAGTAATTCTGTGCAGAACTGAAAGAAGGATCTTGCCCATCATAATTCAGAATGGGTTTTAAATCCTCCTTTAATTTTTACCAGAATATTTCACCACATGTCCTAGAGCTGCAGTAATGAGCTTGATTATCTCTATATTTGTTCGTATACACCATTTGTTTTAGGGTTGCCTCGGGGAAGGTAGTGCTCTAATGTGTGCAGTTCTGGGAGCTAGCAGATGGTCAGGCACTCTTTGTTCATATTTCTTGAGTAAGGCATCTAATTTTAAAACATATATATTATAACAGGACATCCAGTTCCCACACATGAAATCTCCATGCAGATACTCAACCCTCCTTTTTATATCCCTAAGCATTGATCTGAGCTATGTTTCAGTGTTTTGTTTAGGATGCTTATGTTTGAAAAGGTCCATTTTAGGCCTGCCAGCCTTGATAATGTTAGTTAGATAACTTGATCTTACATGGGTTGACCAAGTCCAGTAGTTCTTGAGTCTCCATCAATTGAACAGATCTTTGTAAGAAATGTCTGGTAAGAGATGCTGAGTTAACTGTATTTTAAGCTGTCCAGAGCAGGGACCGTATGCTTTTTCCTGTTCAGTTCCAAGCACGTTGCCAGTGCTAAACAAATAATAATTAGCATAACATTGTGATGCTATTAACAATGTTAGCTGTGGAAATATTTCTTCCTATAGTACAAAGTTTAAAGGAAAAATGTTTGCTCTGTCTTTTCTAATACACCATAGAACCCCTACAGCTCTTTCCCCCTTTACTTTTAGGCCATTAACATTCTAATATTGCCACAGCTACACTAATTTTAATACATTTAAAATATTCTTGATGTTATTTCCTAGTAGCCAAAACTGCCAACTAACATTCAGGGTAATCTTATATATGTATGCAGGAACAAATGCCCACAGGGTCAGCTCTTGGGGAGCCACTTGTGGCTCGCAGCTGCAATGCTCAGATTAGAACTGTGTTCCACTGAGAGCTGAACAACAAGTTTCCTGACCATTCCAACCCTGGTCTTTCTGCCTATTAGATTTCCACTGTTGCGGGATGGGAAAGTGGAAAGAATGTGTTATTGCAACATCATAACATTGAAGACAACGAGAGAAATTGTTACATCTAAAAATTGGCCATGAGTCCCATTTCAGCAAAACGCTTATTCTTGCCCATAATTTTAAGCATGTGAATGGTCCCTATGACTTTAGTGAGACTACCAGGTACGTAAAGCGAAGCGTGTGACTGAATTTGGGTCATAGTGAATAATATGAGTCAACAAAAATATTGTCATACTAAAATCTCAGGTTTAGTTTTTCTATTTTGACTGAATTCTTGCTCCACAAGATTTTTAAACAAAATGGCCCTTTTCACATTGCAAATGTGAACTTCTGAAATGTCTCATATTGTCAATGTGAAATGATTTTTCTCCAAAATAAATTGGCCCTGATTTTCTTATAACTGGCGTAAATTAGACATAACATTGAAGGCAACTCCAGTGTAAAAATTGGTCTAAATGGGAGGAGAATTGGGCCCACTTTGTTTAGGCTTTGTGTATATGATATCATAATACCCTGATTGGATGCTGTGTTTCAGAGGTATAGGTTATATTCTAGTAATGAGAAATGTTTGACAATATCCTTATTTTAAACTCAGAGGCCACTTCTTCACCTTGCATCTCTTCTCACATAGTAAAGAAAATACTGAATTGCTCATTGCCAGCCATTTATTTTGGGTGCTCTTGCTTGCGTGCAGCACATTTAGGGCTTTTGCTAATCAACTTTTTGCCATGCTGCTTATGATGGCTCTAGTTGGAAAAAGAAAAGTGTTATTGCAAGACACAGAAGTATTGTGATCCCCTTGTATAAGAGAAGCCAATATTTATGTAATATTTACATCTGAATCTGAAAACAAGGTCCATAAACAGTTACAGTACCACCAGGGAGGAGATTCCAAATCCTGAGTCAGATCTGTTGGAGTGATAGATAACAATAATTCCCATACTAAAGCCAAACTCAGACAGGTATATGTCATAGTAGTAAGGACTGAATGCTCTGGGACTAGGAAAATAAAACACGCACTTGCACCACACACAATACCACCCACCCACCCTCTGCAGAGCAGTTGGCATTTTGGGAATGGATACCTGTAATTCGTCCATCTGTGTTAATTTAATTTACTTTTTGTATTTATTCAAGCACCAGATATTCATGAGCTATTTGTAATAGTTTCCCCTAGCACTTAGAGTACTGTAGACTGCCAGCTCTGTGGAGTGCTTTGAACTGTACAGCAGAAATGAAAAAGCAATAAAATAAATGAGATTACTTCTCTCGCCTGTTTCATTATAGCTGTGCCTTAGTAGCACCACTGTAGTTCAGGGTCATGTGCCATTTCCATCATAAAACCTGTAGTTTTGAAGGCTTTTCATTTGTATGTTTTATTCCTCAGCAGGCTGGAACTTGGCATAGGCGAACATCTTCTGGAGGTTGGCTCATGGTCTTAGAGACAGTGATCAGTTCTGGGATCTGCAGTATTGTTCTTCAACAAGCTTTGGATCAGACTCTTGAAGTGAATAGGAATCTTTCTGGTTAATTCAATGACCTTTTAGGTCAAGCTCTGAGCTCATGGGAACTGGGCATACTAGAGAGGTGGAGGAGTTTCCCTTGGCCAAAGAATAAATGATAATGTCTCTGTCAATATCACATGTGGACTGAATGTGTTACACAGCCAACACAGTGCAAAGAGCCGTACTTTTAGATGATGATTCCCCGTGAAAGCCTACCTGTGCTTCCACTGAGGCACAATACAGTGTCCTTGCAAAGGCTGCTGAGTCTCTCAGTCCCTGACTGAGAAAAGCACGTGCTTAAGTGCTTCCCTAAAGGAGGAGAGGATTACTTGTATGCTTGCAGCTAAACGTGTCAATGCTTTGCTGAATCAGGCCCTCGTTTGGCAACTGTTCACGTTCTTAATGGTTTTTCTAATCATGATTCAGCTAATTAAATAACTGGCTCTTAAAAGGCAGCTGTGAAATGCTGTACCGTAACTAGGGAAATGGATAACAGGCGGGGGAAAAGGAGAGGCAAGCAGATTTATTTTATTCTGAATTTCTTTGCTTTTGTCAAATTTACCTTTACAATTTGAACCTGACTCTTTGTCATTAATACTTAACACTGGTATGTAGTGCTTTGCTTTATATCTTCAGAGCATGCTGCCAGTGTCCACTAATAGTTTCTTGCATCCACGGGAATTGTTATCCCCATTTACTTGCCCAGAGCAAATGCATGGTAGAGCCAAAATTAGAACTCAGGTGCTCAGATAATATTCTGATGAGGACTGTGTGAGTCTGTGCATCCATTAAACCCTCATGTATCTGATTACTTAACTTCTTCGTTATAGTTGGTGGGGGATCCTTAAAAAATATTTGTTTTTCACATACACAATTATGAAATTATTCATTTAAAGTTTACAAAGCGTTGGAATGAATGGCATGGAGATTGGGTCCTCTGGTCACTGAACGTGTAGGGCATGTGCAGTGGAAGTATAAGTTTCTTCATTCCTTCCCCTTTGTGTATGTCACCCCTGAGCTAAAGAGACCGTTTAAACCAGTGTCAGTTCTAGCAGCACCAGTGTTAGCAACGGTGAGTTAAAAAGATGAGGCTAGACAAAGCCTAGCCGTGAGAGGAGTTCAGTCTCCATGGCCTGTTCAGTTTCTGGTCTCTGTGCAGAGCCTGCCAAAAGTACCAAGTAGCATCAACTATGATGTGGACATCAGTTCACTAGGGACTGGACTGAGATAATGGAACTGTTAATTTGATTAATCATCATTTTGGCCAGGAATCCTGATATAAAGGGACACTTGTCAAGTAGTCTGTATATTAAAAAAATACTTCTCATTGTTTGCATGAGCTTGGCTAGAATAGTTCTTTCTATAGTGGTTTGTTTCATAGCAACACAGTTTTGCCACTTTTTATGGGAGGAATGTCAAAATGTTTTCCTTGCAATAAGACCCTAGTGTATTTATTTCCTTGTTTGTTATCATCACCATCGTGAATGATATTCCCTGTAGTACATTTGCAGTTTCCTGTCCTGGAAACAGAATGTATTGACTCTGGTTCCCTGTGCGAGCTGTCCAGCTTCGAGGCAGCAGACCTAGAACTTGTGTTATAATCATGCAGAATGAGTTTCTATTTTTAAAAATACCTTTGTGAAAGTGTGGTGGTTTAAAAATGTATTATAATTATATCCATTCCTTATAATTATATTGTTTAGATATTAATATATATAATTTACAATGTATAATTGAGACTTTGATGGGGGAGTGACTTGACAATTTTAAAGTAGTTTTAAAAAAATGTGCCTAACCTACTTCACAACAACAACTTTCTTCCTTAGTGACATTCCTGGGCCTAACGCTGGACAGTGTCATTTTGGGTGGAACTCCTGTGTATATATATCTGTTTGGGCAGACTATTAGTCAGTATCCCAAAGAATCCATCCCAGGTTTGCCATGAGATTCAGTGCCTGCAGGGAGGGGGCACTTTGGACAGAACAAGTTGGTCCTTTGTAGACCTCCAGCAAAATAGGACATTGCCAATAAAGGTGCTAATGCCAAGTCTAAGGTCCTGATGCTGTAAACAGTTGTACGCATACATATCTCTACTCACGTGGGTATTACTGTACACGTGTGTATGAAGGATCCGTAGTAGGCGGATTAAAGGACATGACATTGTGACTAGACAGAACTAATGAATGGCAATGCAGAACTTCCGTTCCATTGTAGCTACATCCTCAGGAGCCAGGTCTTTAGGTAATTCATGATGGCAATTGTGAGCCTGGCAGCAGGCCTGCAACATTTGTAAGCTTGAAGGAATAGACTGGAGTGGTGTGTGTGGAGGGATTGCAGAATCTACTTCTTTGGTTTTATTGTTTTTTAAAAGCCTATTTTTCCTTTAAAACTGGGAGTGTGTCTGTGCAGTTGAAATTGTTGTGCAGCATGTGGTTTGCTGAGAGGAAGGCAAGTCATATTTTGCCTAGCAAATGATCCTGCCATGTCAGCTGTGTGGTGCCCCTTGTAATTTTACTGTGACTGTTGCTTGGAATCCCTGCTGCTGATAATGAAGCTGCGTGTGTATGCTGCATGCATGGTGCTTGTAGGCCACTTGCTTTTTTTTTTTTTTTTTTTTTTTTTAAGTTGGCAGCTGTGTAGGTAATCGAAGTAAATAGTGGCTCAAGCCCCACTGAAGAAGAGTTGAGTTTCCCTGCTAGGAACAGCCTGGCCCCCTAGCAATTACATACAGATTTCATCATATGCACCGGCTGCTGATCTGGTTTCTCATGCCAGCAGCCCCCACTGATAAGTGGCCGACCTATTTCTCCTCTCTCTGCTAAGCATTTTAGGCACGTTATTTTTTCTTCTAGGTCTCCCACTGGTGTGAAGCTTGTCTTTGTCCACAAACACTAAGGATATTTTGATCGATTCCCTGCTGAGGAATCTTGCCAGTGAGTGTGCTGAGAGCTGCAGAAAGCAATATTACAAGGTTCACATTAGATCTGTAGCTAAAGAAAAGCCTATCCCACCAGGAGTGGAGGAGTCAGATAATTATGCAAGGGGACCAGTTGGCTCGAGGGATTGACAGTAGGAGATGAGACACTGTAGATTCTTAGTTCAGTTCAGTCCCAGGTTGGTAGCAACTAGTGCTACTGTGTTCTATTCTGTATTGGTTGTTATACCACACTCATCACTGTAGTATCTCATAAATTAGAACACCCTGCCTCACCTCTGCACTACGGTGTTTTGCACCTCCTACTGGGGAGGCCCAGTGTTTTCCAACATTGCATTTAGTCTTTGTTGTCCAGGTTTCAGATTCTCCTTTGGGGGACAAGGAAATAGGATTGAAGTTGCATTGTGTAGCTCAATGAACTGTTCCATTAATTACTGTCACCAAAAAGAAGAGTTGCAAGGAAGGTTTAATGTGGATGGAAGTTGATTCTTTGGTGCAATCCATCCAGCTTTAGCTGAGAGGAAGATAGGGGTTCTAGCTCTAGCCATAGCCCACCGTGTCTCGCCTGGGGAAAAGCCCTAAGAAGGAAGGAGAGACTCTGCACACTCCATGATCACCACCCCTCTCCTAGATGGCATGTTGACTGAGGGTTACTTGATCACTCTGGGTTTTCTCCTTGCAGCATGATTCTGGCTGTCACTATTTTAAATTGCACACATGGGGATAATTTCACACAGCCCAAGTAATGAGAGCAAATTATGGGGAAGGTTGGTTCAGAATAGTTGTTCTCCGCCCAATTTCATGGAATCTTTAATGACACAACAACAAACAAACAGAATCCCTTAAAAAATACCCTCTTAAAAATAGAGATAGGGTTAAAAGGAGAGTGTGTCTAATTCTGTTGTCATTGTGGTCCTAATTTGCTTCTCCTGGTGACTTGAATTCCTCACAGATTGCTGGTTTGTCTGCAGATCTGTAATTCCCACATGCTGTAATTTTGTCCTTGGAAATGTTGGTCATGGTAGCTGCCTCTTTCCGAGTTGAAGCTTTGCTCACTTTCAACTCTCAGCACACGTTTGCACAGCTAGTTTCAAGCCAGAGATTCTCCCTTCTCTGAAGAGATCATAAAGCCCTTGGAGGCAACACGTTCGATGACCCTGTGATCTCTCTCCCTCCCTTCCCCACCTATGTTCTGATGCATGTTTTTAGCAAAAAAGGAGGTTGGCTGGCTGTTGGTTTTTCACAGAAAAATGTGATGTCTCTTCATAGAAAGTTGCAAGCGCACACAAGATAATATGTAGGGCTGGCAGGATTGGGTAGGATTGGACTAGGCTGAATGGTTTTATAACACTGAGGCATGCGCTCGTATCAATATGTGCCTGCATGAGGTACCTGGTTGGCTTGACTTTGTGTATTTTTAGTCTTCAATTTTCCCTAACTAACCATGGCCAAATTCTGTTGGAAATGAGTTAGCCCAAGGTCACTGGATCCCATGAGCCCAGAGGCACTTTGTGACTGTGGTTTCTTTTGGTCTCTAGGGCCCTGTCAAGACTAGGAAAATAGGTCATGTTTGAAAACGTGTTGGCTGTTTTCTAATCAAGACCTAGCCTAAGGCTTTGTCCACACTGTGACTGAACAGGTGAAAGGAGGATGTGCCTGTAGTGGTGAACTAGCCGTCGTAAAATGTCATGGAGTAAAAGATCTAAGCTGAGGAGACGGTGCCTGGAGATGCAGGGATTCCTCTGAATAGAGGCCCTTTCAGAAAAGTGAAAGAGCAGTAAAACAGATAGTAGGAAACTGAACTACTAAAAAGTGTTCTGCTTCCTCATTCCCAAAACAGGAGGAGTGTGCATACATGATAGACAGTCTTCATTGTATCTATCAAGTATAAAATAGGCCAGTTCTGTGTATGTGGATATGGAGAATAGAATTGAAAAGATCTCTATAGTAGAGCTGCCCATGACTTCTGTCATGACCATCCATTACACAGACTGCTGTCACAAAATCCACAGTCCAGTGTTTCTATAGCGTTTGTTGAGGTCAGGGGAAAAGAGGGGGGAGATTATAGGCCCTACCAGCCAGAGCTAGGGAGGTCCCTGTGGCATCACGGGCAGGAGGGGGAATCTTAAGAGCTCAGTTGCTGGGTGGTAGAGTGAGTGCATGCTGTGCACGTGGCAGAGTCTTGGAGCTCCCTGTGACTATAAAGAGGAGAAGCTTACTGTATTCTTAGACGGTTGTGTAGCTTTCCCACAAAAGTGAATGCCAAAGAAGCAGGCTTTTCTACTCTAGGGGATTCCAAAGAGTGAGATCCAAGAAGCTACTACAGAGAAGAGCTATGAGATTTCCCATACTGGCAGTAAAACAAGCATCCTGGGTCAGGCTTCCAATGAATCATGAGAGTTGCAAGCAAATGGGGTTCTTATTATCTGCCTTCTGTGTTTGGAATCTTTCAGGGTCACATTTTCAAGTTTTTCTCCACAGCCATGAGGGCTAGAAACATAGGGTGTCTTTTTTTTTTTTTTTTTAATGGAAGCTGAGATTCTCCCATAATGACTTAACTTTGAGAGCTCGGACTTTAAAAAAACACCAGTTATCAGGAGACTGTCAATAAAATAATGAGAGCTGTGAGCACTGGTATTGTTTCTTTAAAAAGTTGAAGGTTGAGGCAGTATCTACATCATGGTCAGGACTAAGCTGAAGCCAGACAAGTGTCCGCTTGCAGCGCCATGGAGAGCTTTACCAATGCCCTAATGCAGTGTCTCGACAAATCAGAGCCTCCCAGTTAACTAGAGGGGAGACATCTCCTGGCCACATCTCCCTTTTGACTTCTCAAGAGGCAGCTTGTGCATATATTAAGGTCAGCCCTAAGATGCCTGTTGCATTTTCCTAATGTCTAGCAGCCAATTTGTTCTTAACTTGCCCCTTTCCTGCCGAGATACTATTGCTTCACGTAGGAGTTCCTCTTCTGACTACATCAGCCGCCAGAAATATTCAGAGGTCTCACTACAGCTGCACATGCCACTGGAGGGGAGGAAATGTTGCAAGTAGTAATTTTCTTTACAAAGAAAATGAATGGAGCAAAAAATATAGATTCAGAACTAACAAGGGAATTTGATGAGGACTGCTAGGAAAATGCCACTTGTCATGTTTTTTAAGCAATTTCTTCTTATGTTCTTTGCCCCCCACTCTTCTGTTGTATGTTTAGCTTAATGGAGATGTGTTATGCCCTTGACACACAGCAGGATCTTCAAGTGTGTTGCTGCTTTAAGAAATGCCTACAGTTCTAGCTCTGGCACAGACCTTGGGTGACTTGCCCGAAATACTCCCTGTACCCCAATAAAAGTCAGCGTTACTTACAACACAATCTGGAGAAGTCATACTAAAACAGGGAGAAAGATGAATGCCATGTGTTTTTGATAATTCTCCATTTCCAGTACCTCCTAGGCATCGTTATTGTCTCTGAAGATGACAGTCATGCACCTTAGCCGTGAGAACAAGATACGACACAGTGTGTATAGCAGTTGTGATTTCCCAAAAGTCAAAGCTCCATCTTAAAATGTGAGCAAGTGAGCAATAAGGTCAAAATAAGGAACACAAAAGCAAAAACAATAAATGGAAGCATAAATTAATCTGGAAGCAATTTCTGAACTGGGAGGAGGAAGGGGGTGTTTTAAATTGCTGTTTAAAAACACCTGTAATACTTGACAAACTGATTTGGGAGAACAGTTTTTTTCTGACCTGCACTTTTTTTTTCTCCCTTGACGCACACATTATCCCTTATCCCATCTTGTATATGGCTGTATTTGCTAGGACTGTCTCTTAGAATTTGGGGACTCTGCATGTTCAAATGTATTTTGGCTGAGATCCTGTTTAATATTATTTGATATCTTTGCTATGTCCGTTATTGCACCACTTTGTATCCAACCCCGGAAGGAGGGACAAACTCTCTGCTCTGACAAACCCATTTCCATCTTTAATGTGTGAATATGCAGACACAATTCTGCTACTAGGCAAGTTTCTGATTACTCCAGAAAAGATAACTCTCCCTGGCAATGTGGCTCAGATTTGACCTGACGTTTCAATGTTGTTGTTGATGCGTTAAAATACTGTTAAACTGTTTCTTGGCTAGAGAACTCTGCTTTTCCTATTTCATGCTCAGGTGTTGAGCCATAAGAGCAGAAGAAAAATTAGCTGACAATGCTTCAAAATTGGAACAATCTTCTTGAGACTCATTGAATGCCCTCTTTGAATGCATGACCTATTATAGTACATGCCAGGGGTAGCAACATCCTTTTACTACCATATTTGCATTCCAGGTCTGCCAATGCACTAACATAGGTGCTTTTGCTTTTCAGTAGCTTCTAGGTTTTGCAGCTTTTTGATGTCCCCAGAAGTTAGGTGGTCTTTCCTGGCCAAGTCCAAGGTGGGTTGGTGTTAATTCGACAGGGGAAGTGCCAGTGAGAGCTCCAAGGTGATGGTTTGCTATGGTTTTTTACTTTTTATTAATTACAGGTTGTTGTAATGAACAGATGGCTAATGCAGGGTGTGGGGTGGGGCAGGGCAGAGCATTTCTCCTTCTTTCCGAGAATGTACAATATTGGTGAAGTAAGATCATTTGCAGGGTTCACTCACCTGACCTCTATTTACCATCTATTACTACTTTCCAAATCCAGGAAACTGCAACTGCATGCATAGTGCCAGACCCATCAGAGTTTTTTGAATACCCTGACATGGCTGTTGGCTTTAATGAGACAGAGTAGTGCTGTGAAGTGGCCTTACCCACAGCATGTTCTTCCTTCTTAAAAGCCATTTCTTGCTGCTTTTTTTTTTCTTCCTATCACCAAAAATAGGAGTAGGAAATTGCTCAATATTTTATAGGTGGAAATTTCAGGCAGGTCTTTGAGATGTCCAAAACTGCTTGTTTAACTACCTGGGTCTAACCATAGCAAAGTATTTAGACTGAGGTTTTCAAAGCTGCCAAAGGGATTTGGACATACAATTCCCATTAAAATGAATGCCATATTAGTTGATTGAATGCCAAATTCCCTAACTGACTTTGAAAATCTCTGCCTTAAAGTGCGGTTGCTATCTAAATATGGATTTATATTAGTTTTTGTAAGAGCCCCTGTGAAGAATATATCATCAGTTATATTTTCTTTCTTTAGTGAATAGATTACTTTTCTTCTGCTTTTATTTGTAGCTCAGACCCAGGACAGATATGGCAGAGTGCCCCAGCCTGCTTGTTAAATGGGTTATTTTGCTGTGAGCACATGACAGAGCAGTGCTCTCTGATTTGCACTGCGTGCCTGTTGATATCTGGGTGGAGTTTCAAGAGTTGGCTTTTGCCTGTAAAATCCTAATAGCCTATTTGAGAGACCACCTCTTCATGGTATTGGCACAGCTGCAGTCAGGAGAATGCTTGAGCTGGATTTCCCTTGGTTAGGGGAGAAGGCCGATGTCAGAGTATTTTCCATATTCATAGATTCCAAGGCTAGAATCTAGCCTGACCTCCTGTAGAACACAGGCCATAGAACGTCCCCAAAATAATTCCTAGAGCAGATCTTGTAGAAGAACAGCCCATCTTGATTTAAAAATAGTCAGAGATGGAGAATCCACCACAACCCTTGGTAAGTTTGTTCCAATGTTGTCACTGTTAAAAAATTACTTATTTCCAGTCCAAATTTGTCTAGGTTCAACTTCCAGGCATTGGATCATGTTATACCTTTCTCTGCTAGAATGAAGAGCCCATTATTAAATATCTGTTCCCCTGCAATGTTAATCAAGCTGTCCCTTAACCTTCTTTGTTACACTCCAGAAGCTCACTATATAGTTTATCACTATAGGGCATGTTTTCCAATCCTTTAATGATTCTAGTGGCTCTTCTCTGAATCCTCTCAAATTTATCAACTTCCTTCTTGAATGGTGGACACCAGACCTGGACACTATGTTCCAGCAGTGATCACACCAGTGCCAAGTACAAAGGTAAAATAACTTCTCTGCTCAAACTCAAGAGTTCCCCCACCCCCACTAGATCCAGATTTGCTCACTGCTAGAGCACTGTGCAGAGCCCCTCGGTTATCCTGTGTCTGGGGAGGGCACTGAGCCAATGGGGAGACTTGTTTGTGGCTTTCTTTATTCGAACTCTTCTGTGCACTATGCTGTGATGTTTCTCTGCACATAGCGTGTACCCATCTAGGTGCTCTATTATATCCCTTTGAATTTCCAAATGGATACAAATGACGAGCAGGATTGAACTGAGTTCTAAGTGCAGACCCTTTCTTGCTGGTGATAATGTAGGAGCTAGGAAAGGCATGCCATTAAAATGAATGCAGAGGTTTTGCAGGATCGGGCCCTTAGCCATTTTTAGCAAGAGGAAAAATCCATTATCTGGCAAACTGTAGTGCAGTCCCTTCTGAAATCTGTGGCGAATATGTCCCGCTGCGTCCTCTTGCTCTGGTAATTATCAGAAATTAAAGAACAGGCGCTATTGGCAGTGCTTTCAAAAATATGTCTTGGTTGGCTCCTAAGAAATGGAGACTTTAATATACTGCCCCTTTTTTAAGAAATGAAAAAACTTTTTTTGCAAGGTGAGTGAAAGGTGTCTGCATGTTCTAGGAAAGAGGGTATGATTATCTCTTTGCCAGATTCTCTCGTTCCTGTGTTCTTTAAAGATGTCATTATTGAACTCTCTAAGGGACATCTTATAGCAGTCAGCACTTTCCTGGTAATGTTATGCAATGAGTTTAGAGCTGGAACAATGTTGGTTTCCAGAAAAAATGGAGTTGAAGGAGGTAATGTCATCTAGCAGTTAGAGTGGAGAGATAGGAGCTGGGATACCTGTGTGCTTTCCTCAGCTTTGCCACTGACTTCCTATACGGTTGCCTTGGGCAAGTCACTCAGTCTCACTGAGCCTCAGTCTGCCCCTTCGTAAAGTGTGGATGATGGATGTGCTTTTCTCAAGGGCGTATTGGGAGGCTGTCTTTACGACCCTTCGCTGAACAGAGCTAGAGAAAGATGAAGTACTATTATTTTTACCCGCCTTTTTAAAGTTATTTTTCTCCCCTAAATACACAGGACCCCATTGCAGAATCCTTCCCCATGCTGGTCAGCAGTGTGACCTAGTGGATGGTGCACTGGACTGGGACTCAGGAGATCTGGGTTCGATTCCTGGCTTTGCCAGGAGCCTGCTGGGTGACCATGGGCAAGTTGCTTCCCTGCTCTGTGCCTCAGTTTCTCCATATGTTTAATGGAGGTTGACAACACTGATCTTTGTAAAGCACTTTGCGATCTATGGATGAAAAGCATTATATAAAAACGTAAGTGTTAGAACTCATGAAGTTCCACTGATGTTAAAGAGACCATTCGCCAAAGGGCTCCTCAATGCTATCTGGTCCTGACTGCTCACTTCAGTGTTTTTTCACGAGAGATTTCTCCTCCCTTAGATCCCAGGCTTTCATTTGGCTTAGAGTACCGGTGAATTTTGAATCCCACTCAGTATCACAGTTAGAGGCGTTTCAGCTTTGCCGTATCACAGATGCCCAGAATGCCATTTACTCTGAGATCAGGTTTGCTGCCTGCCCTGTGATTTGCTTTGATCAGAGAAGGTCCTTTATGCTTCCTTGGCAGAGCCTCAGCACGATTTATCACCTTCCCACAGCCCCAAACAAGTCACAAGATAGAAAATAGTTAAAAGGGGACAGAGAGAGCTGTGCAGATATAGAAATAAAGGCTGCCTTAACCTGAGAGAGACTCTTTTTTAATAACAAGAAAATATATTCCCTTACTTTTGTTTTATTTGGGGTGCATGTATCTTATAATTACTCTTTCCCCTCCTCAGCGCCTTTCATCTGAGGATCTCTAAGCAGTTCCCAGCCATTTATTAACCAAGCCTCATAACTCCACTAGCTGAGACTTCACATTGTTGAGTGATTAAACGACTTGCCCAATGCCACACAGTGATTTAATAGCAGATGGGAAACGGAGCAGAATAGTTCTGACTCTAGTAACCCTGCTTAGTCACTACACTATAGTCCCACTGAAATGTATGAAAGCTGCTGATCTCTATGTGTACACATGCACATAGATATACACACATAGGTACACAGGTACATATACAGATAGTATATCAGCAGTGGAGCTATAATAGGACAGAATTTTAAAAAACTATAATAGAACACATTTAGAAATAGATACGCGCACACACACATTTAAATATGTCCTACGGCAACTCCATTGCTTTTTTTCCTCCCTCGAATACTTAACAATGCCACACATGATTCCAGGAGTCATTAACAAGCTTTCTGGACCTCACGCAGCTCTCCCTCTCAAATGCATATGTGCTTTATTAATTAACTGAACAAAAGCCGCTTGCCTTGTCAGCCAGATGAATTTGCGGACATGTTGCTTACAATAACTAATGCAGCCTTCTGTCCATTGTGCACCATGCTTGATCATTTCCCACTGCTGCTGACCGTGACCCACAATGAAATTTAAAGTGAAAGCCAGTCCTTTAAAGCTGGTGCATTTATCTCCTACGTAGCTATAGGGGAGAGGGTGTTGAATTATTTTGTCTACAGTAAAAGGATGTTTTCAGTCAATGAGGAATGCTGCGCGAGGGAGAAAAAGCCCCTTTCTGGCCTGGCTTGGAGTGCAGAATAGCTGTGATTAGAATCAATATGCCGAAGGCTGTCGTGGCTGCTTTAAACAGCTGGGGAAGAAAACACAAGGGGGATTTAGGCGACTGCTTTGGCAGCCTTGCAGTAATATGCCCTCAGGCCTCAGCTGCAGAAGAGATGCCTCCCTCAGGCCATGTGGGGATAGGAAAGGAGCTCCTCTAAATGGGACTTTGTGATTTATTTGCAACATGCATAATCCATTAAAGCAGCACATCATAGGACTCCAGGTTAGATCAATGCCCTTGTGGCAGACTGGTACCCAGGGCGGGTTTGTATGTATTGAGGAGGAGAGGTGTTAAAAAGGCTGTGTTTGGTGCATGACTGCACCACAGATCAGAGGTGGATGAAAGAGATGGATGGGGTGTGCAGGCTGAAAATTCTGGCTATTGTGCTCTAGAAAACACGGGGGGAGAGAGATGGAAAATAAGGAAGTAGGAGATGAAAAGTGGATTTTGCAGTGGTTTTATCTGGAACTTGCAACACCTTTTAGCAAGTTCAGCAGCAAAGGCTCCAAGAGAAATAACCAGGGCCAGTATTCAATGGGAGTACTGACATGAGGGTAGGTACTTGTGTCCACATAACAGCCTTTTTAAGCCAATAGTATTTGCACTTTTAACTTAAAACAAGAGCCCCTCGATTGTTAGGCTGCAGTGACATATTCTGTAGGTGCTTTCCTTTCTTCTGAGCAGCAGGGCAAAGCAGCGGGTGCATGCCAACGAGCTTTTAAATGTTTTTTTTCCTGTGGAGGGAGTGAATAAGCCATTATACTACACTAACCTTTGGTGCTATTGCCCTGACTTGGGTTTCAGTCTATATAGGACTGGAAAGGGAGTAGTATTTGGTGGGGGTTAACCCTATTCCAAAGCCACTATGCAGTTTGGCATGAGTGGGAGCCTTAGAGAGGCAGTTATGAGTTTCAGATCAGAATTGTGGTGCGTTAGCAGAGCTCTGTGGTAGCCCAGGTTTGGGATAGCAGGTGTGTTCATGTCAGGCTAGATGTGCATTGGCAGAGCAGTGCAGAGCAAACTTGTCTGGCATCTGCCTGACCTATCATACCTGGCTCCATCAAGCACTATTAATCCTTCACCTCTATGAACACAATGTAAAAGACAGACCTGCATTTGGAATCTCCCACACATCATAAGATATGCTTGTAGTAAAGCCCTTCTCAGTTGTGTGGGAATACAGGAGCACTCCGTGAGCAGCACGCAGCTCTTAGAAATAGATTGTGAGGCACTGCTAAGCGAAAGCAAAATGTGAATATGAAATGAGGAGATAATTTTGAAGTATGCCTAATCTAAGTACATATTTCTACAGATTTGATAGAAATCTCCTTAAATGGAAAAATTAGCTGTCATTTGCTGTAAAGCATCAGTCACTAATTATCCCAGGCGTTCATCCACATTTCAGTCTTCTCTTTAATGCTCTGGAAGCATGTGTATGTAAAATGGGGGAGGAAGGAGCTCAGTGGTTAGACAATTACTTTACACTCACGTGCATAGATCTGTGACATACAGATTGCTGAGTCTCTCCCCTCTTCACCCACTGCCCTGGGCCTGGAAAGGCGTCATTACAAATAAGAAATGGATTTCTTATTTTACTCTGTGTAATGTCTTGTTAGAAATTTGGATTGAATTTTGTGGTGATGAAATGTGCCTGACTGACAAGCTCAGAGAAGTAACTCTGTACACAGGGCATAGCACAGTAATGCAGGCTTCCCGGTCCGTCCTCTGCTGCCCTACCAATATACCTACACTCTGTCATGGCCCGTGTCAGAAGACAAGAAGGGAGTGCAGGCTCCATGGCCCATTTACCCCTTGATTTCTTTGCAGAGGCTGCCAGCTAGGAGGCCAGTTAGAGGCAACTGTGATAAAGGTCAATAAAGTGTGAAGTACTAAGGGCTTAGGAAGGAAAAGATCGATTAGGTACAAAATGGGGACTAACTGGCTGGGCAGTAATATTACTGAAAAGGATATGGGGGTGGTTATAGTGAATTACAAATTGAATGAGTCAACAGTGTGATGTAGTTGCAAAAAAGGCTAAGATCATTCTGGGGTGTATGAAAGACACAGGAGGTAATTATCCTGCTCTGCTGGGCAGTGGGGAGGTCTCAGCTGGAGTACGGTGTCCAGTTCTGGGCACCATAATTTAAGGTGCTACAAGACTCTCATTTTTTCTAAAGACTAACAAATTTCTGCAGGCATAAGCTTTTGTGGGCTGCAACCCACTTTGTCAGATGCAAGAGTTTCTCTGATACTTTAGAAAAGATGCTCATAAATTGCAGAGAGTCCAGAGGAGTGCAACAAAAATGATGAAAGGTTTAGAAAGCCTGATCTATGAGGGAAGGATAAAAAATCTGGTTATATTTAATCTTGAAAAAAGAAAGCGGGATCTGATAAGTCTTCAGATATGCTAAGGTCTGTTATAAAGAGGACAGTGACCAATTATTCTCCATGTCCGCTGAAGGCAGGGCAAGAAATAATGGGCTTAATCTGCAGCAAGGGAGACTTAGGTTAGATATTAGGAAGAACTTTCTAACTATAAGGATAGCTAAATACTGGGATAGATTGCCAAGGCAGGCTGTGGATTCCCTGTCATTGGAGGATTTTAAGAACAGGTTTGACAAATATCTGTCAGGGATGGTCTAGGGCTGGTATACCTGGTGTTGCCTTAATGTGGGAGGTTGGTATGGACGTCAGCTCTAAAGAGACAAATCCACCAAAAACTATAACTAGTAAATACTTAGGTGCTTGCATTTTTGTTCTCTGACATTTGTGGCTATTGCCACCTTCCTGACTCTGTTATTCCAGGGCTATGACACGCCAACTTTTCCAGCAAAGGAGCAGTGAGTCACTGGCTGGATTCGTATGTAGTTTGACTCCTGCTGTTCTTATCAGTACTGGTTTGTTTTTAATTTATCTGTACCCAGGGTGGCCATCTGAAAGAAATGATTGGTGCATGAATTCAGCTTCTGAATCTTGTGTCTCAAATTTGCTAAACCAAGGGGGTGAGGCATTTGGAAGCTTTAAGGAGCTGGAACTTGAGAAGGTCCCCTCTCCATTGTGCAGTGGTGTGCACAGTGAGAGTAGTAGTGGTGGAGCCTCACAAGCTACCTCAGCTGTTTGAATAAGCAGGATCCAAAAGGCCTTACCACTCGAGACTGCAAAATTGGGCTGGAAACATTTCAAGAATAGGTGACATTTCCAGTTGGATCAGAAACCCCACCGGAGCAGACTTTTCAATGATATTTCAGCGTTTGTTTTCTCTCCCTACTGGGATCTGGCAGAGCAGAGGCCGGCATGAGAAAGGAAATTGTGCCATCGTTCAGGTTTGGTTTGGTTTTTCTTGGTTTTGTCTAAATGTAATTCTAAAGAACTAGAAATGGGGTCCAAACGGAGATCTGAAGCCTGAAATGGGGTGCCAGGGCATTGGCTATCTGAGGGCTTGTCTACTCTTAAAATGCTGCAGCGCAGCATCTCCCCGAGAGCTGGTAGCTAGCCCAACAGGAGAATTCTCCCATCAGCCTACGGCTGTCTACACCAGGGGTTAGGTCGATTTAACAGCATTGCTCAGGGGTGTGGATTTTTCACCCTTCTGAACAACATAGGTATACTGACCTAATTTCCTAGTGTAGACCGGGCCTGAATGTTGCGTATCACCCTGTCATTGCAGCTTGCTGAACTAAACCCCGGATACAAACACATCCCTGAGCTGAGTGTTCAGAGTTCAGACCCAGTTCCAATTTTTGAGGCCTCAGTCCATCTCCCTAAGGAAGTTTCCAAACCTCAAAGGATGAGTGAAGGCTCAGGTCAGGCTGGGACTTTGTACAGGGCGGGGCGGGGCAGGGCACTGAGCATTCTCTCTCTCAGGTGCTTGGCTGGCTGGTTCTTACTCACATGATCACAGTATAACTGATCTCCATATGTGGGGTCGGGAAGGAGTTACCCCCAGGTCAGATTGGCAGTGATCTTGGGGTATTTTCTCCTTCCTCTGCAATGTGGCGTGCAGGTCACGTTGCAGGATTATCTGGGTATATCTCACTTTATCATTTCCCTGCCATTGTGGGGCTTGGAGCTCTGGTGTACCTCAGTCGCTTGTATTCTCTCTCAGGCACATAATAGTTCAATCTCCTGTGGGCTGTGATAGATTGGTTTATTTTGATAGTTAAGTTTAGTGTGCTGGTGGCCCATGATATATGCAGGAAGTCCGAGTGGATGATTAGGTGATCCTTTCTGGCCTTAAACTCTATGATGCTATCCAAATTGGCATGCTCGCACTTTGCAGAGATGTTTCCATGGCTTGCAGAAGTGCAACAACTGCAAGAGCAACTCATGTGCCCCAGCCACAGATTAAAACAAGATTCCCTGGGAATCAGACCTGGTGAGATGGGATGGCAAAATCAAAGATCTCGTTGGTGGTGAGCACTGAGAGCAAGAGAAGATGAATAGACAGAAGAGGAAGAGCAAAGAATTGGTAAAAGACCTGGAGGATGAGGGTGGGTTAGTGGGGACAAAGATTTGGTGGAGCTGGGCTTCAGACTTAATCCACTCTGAGTCCACGATTTTACCAGTGGGAGCTGCTGTTAGGGGTCATGTATGGAAAGCATTCATTACTTCAGGTTTCACGTAGCATTTGTGCTTGCATTGTGTGAGAACACTGTACCCTCCATCTGACATGCACGAGGTTTGCTTCCAAGCCATAGTCCTGAGCTGTAATTAGGGAGATCAGGGATTTGATTAGGGTGTGGTCTTGCCAATAAAGTGCTCTGTTGTAAACAGAATTGCATTTAAACTCAAAACAGAGCAGGATTAGCAGTCCTACCCACTTTCTGGGAACGGCATCTGCAAAGAAATGTAAAGAGTGTGTTCAGTTCCATAAAATGAGGATGTCAGGGCTGCACCCCCTTCAACTTTTTCTGACTGTGTGTGTGAGGGGGAAGAAAAGTTGCCTTTTGCTCTGCATTGTGCAGCCTATCAGCTTTCTTTGTGCTTTCTCACCTCCTTACCTCTTCCCTCTGTGGGAGCTGTACGCCGGTACCATGTGTATGAAGGTAAACTAGGTCTCTGAGTATAATTCTGATGGTAAACGATTCTCTGCACTGGAGTTCAAGCCACCAGGGTAGCGGCATTGATGCAAACCTTTACGGTAGGCATATTTCACCAGTGTAAATAGTGACTTGTATTTGGCCTAGTCAATAGAGAACTGGACTGCACTCGACTTGAGAGACAGGGTTCTAGTCACTGCTCTGCCACTGGCCAGCCGGCTGATCTTGGGCAAGTTGCTCTGTCCCTCAGTTTCCCCATCTGTAAAATGGGGATAAAGATACTGACCACTTCTGTAAAGCTTTGAAATCTATAGATGAAAAGTGCTTTGTAATAGCTAGGTACTGTTGTTATCTTACACCTGATTTGAACCTGGGGTAAACTGCATTGCTGCAGGTCTTTTTGTTCTGGTACACTGTGTTTATACTAGAGGTTGGTGGCTAAAACTCCATTCTAGTCATTTCTACCCAAACCCTTAGAGACAGAGGTGTTGAGTTGTTTTTTACATATTTTTTCCTCTCTCCCCTTGGCCAATTGCATTCCTCCTCTTGTCTGATGCTTAATTACCTGTTATGTACCATTCAAATAAACCAATGGCCTTGGGGATGAAGGAATAGTTCAGAAATCTTCCCACAGATATAATCATAAAAAAACTGACTGGAAAGAAATGAGTGTGACAGGTGATGCAGCTCTCCAGTGAAACCTGTTTTCCTGTCCTGAATAGGAATCTTGCAACTGGAAATGTTTGCTTCAGCATTTTCCTGTGTGATAGCCAACAATTTACTAAACAGAGATTCAGATGCATAGCAACCATTGCGCCACAAAACCCCATTGAAAAGACCACCGCAATGAAGCAAGGAGGTCTCCCGGGTGGAGTAGTTACAGATGTTTGTCCTTTGGTTTTTACCTCTCTAGTCAAAACAGTGTCCTGAGCTGAACTTCAAACCAGTCCTTTTTCTACATGTGCAAACATATAGGAACCCTCTCAAATCTCCAGGACCATCACAACTGACTCTTAAGCTTTGTTGTCCTCCTGTTTTTTGAACAGATTCTCAATCCGCTGTTGCAATGCCCCTGAAGGATTACAGCACTGATTCCTGAGGCACCTGACTCACTCTGATCTGAACTGGATTTTGCTTGACTGGTCTGCTCAGCACTCAGCTCTGTATTACTCAGTGAAGCTGCTTTCTAGATATGCTGTGGTGGGTGTAAAGGGATCTCTTTCTTTGTGTTGTGATGAGAAACATTTGTAGGCGCTCTGTTGCAAGGTCATTTTGTGTCTGTGTGTGTGTGAGTGAGTAATTTGTGGAGGAAACACTTATTTTCTTGTAGCAGCCACATTTGATTTTGTCTTGTTAATTTATTTGATTAGAAGCTTGCAATGTGGTTTCAAAGGCAAAAGCAAACATCTCATCAACAAACAGTGTTGCACCAAATAGGAGAAGCTAGCAAGCAGTTTTACCGCCATGGTATTGGGTTTTAAACTGGCAAAGCATGTTTGTCTGAGCCTCTGTGGAGATAACAGAATCATAGAAATATAGGGCTGGAAGGGACCTCAAGAAGTCACCTAGTCCAGCCCCCATTCATGTTGAGTCAAGATAAGATATACCTAGACCATTCCAGACAGGTATCTGCCTAATCTGTTCTTGAAAACAACCATTGATAGAGATTCCCCAACCTCTCGAGGTAACTGGTTCCAGTACTTAACTATGCTTCTAGTTAGAAAGATTTTCCTTCTATCTAACCAAAACCTCCCTTGCTGCAAACTAAGCCAATTACTTCCTTATGGTCATGGAGATCAACTGATCACGTCCTCTTTATCATCTTCTTCACGTGGCTGATGTAAATATAGAGCAACAACTATAATTTTGCATTCAAATGGTTAAGCCAGAAAATTGCATCTGCAGTAGCAGAGTGTATTGCTGTGATGCCTCCTTTGTACTTGTGAATTGGACACTGAGTTGTTATATTTTCCACAATCTGTTCTCAGTGACTATAGCTGCACACTGGAGTGTCTTCAATTTTCCATTTGTGCAGCACGTATCTGCATCTGCCATGGTTTGAGCGGATGCTGTTTAGGGTTGCCTTTGAGCTTCGTGGGAGATTGAAGCCAGTGATCTTCTGCGTTGGGTCTTTTATGAGGTGTTTATTTGTAACATTTGTAAGTTTTGGTGTAGTTTTGCTAGCCATTGGAGTCCCCTGGGACCTAGTTGATGAAGAAATTCCAGGTGGATACCATCTCCACTGGCAGCCTTCCCTTTCTTCATTGCAGCTAACCCCTCTTTCTCTCCATCTATGCTGACGGCGATGAGGTCTTGTGGAGGAACTGAGGTCATTGTCCAATGTGGCTGATGATGGATCTCTCACTGGACGTTGTTGTGGAGTGGTCCTTTTGTGCTCTCCACCAATTTGGAGGCTATGGAATTGGGCCGGACTTTTAAGGTTTGATATTCAATCAGATTAGCAGCTCCGAGACGTCATAGTAAGGCCCAGGCATGGCAACTAGAGTGTGTGAAGTTTAGACCTTCAACACACTCAGACAGATGCTAGCGGTGGACTGAGTCTAGAGACTCTATTAGGGCCTTCGCAACCAGTGGGCTGCCCAACTGGTTGTAGTGCTGGTGCAGTTCCTTGGGTCTCTTTTGTCCAGCAGGGAGTGTATTCTTCCCAGAAACCCCGGGGGATATTCTTCTTGGCAGTGGCAGTAAGGAGGCCAACAAACCGGTGATAACATTCTGGTGTTGCAGGGATTTGGATCACCACGTTTTCGATGGCTTTCTTATAGTAGTCCCAGTCGGCTTTGGCCAGCTTCCACAGAAAGAGTCATTTCAACAACATCATGTGGATTTCACTGCTGACGTGTGTTGGCTGTTGGGGAAGTTGGGAAGTATTTTTGCAGGATGCATGAAGCCTACTCCCGTGTTGATCTTTGGAAACAGTGGTGAGGTCTGGGTTGTAATCGTGTTGCCAGTGAACAGAGTGGAAAGTTGCTCGCTGTTTGGGAACAAAGACCAGTTGGACATCCAGTCCATGAGGACATCCAGTGTGGACATCCAGTCCATGAGGTCTTCACCATTGGCTTCATTTATTTCATAGCCTCACACAGTGTGGTGGCTGTTAAAATCACCAATGTATAGGGCAGAGATTGGTGCATTTGGGAGCATTGGTTCTGGTCATTTTGAATTAGGGGCTTTATACACATTGATAATGTGCAGTTCCCCATCCTATGGCGGTGGTGTAGATGGCTTCTTCTGTGTGTGTGTGTGTGTGTGTGTGTGTGGTGGGGGGGGGGGAGAGGAGGAGGAGAGACATCAAAATCCGTGATGGTGTTCCTCTTTATAACAGCCCTTAACATATTTGCACACTGTTATCAGTTTCCCTTTCAGCTTTCTCTTTTCTAGATTATGCATGCTCAGCTTTTGCATCCTTGCTTCATAGGTCATGTCTAGAAGATCTCTTAGAGCTGTTGTTTTAAACCTTTTCCTTACCAGCACATCTCCTCCCATTCAGCAATATGTGAAGGGCAGGGTGGTTGCAATGCTGGCACTGGGAAAGTGATCCCCAGGTTGAGAACTCCTGTTCTATAGGAGGAAGACATGATTTATAGTCAGGGCTGCCCTCCGTGTCCTGAACAAAGATGTTTTTTGGTCTTAATCCAAATTAAATAAAACCCAAAACTATACACCCTGTCTCTGTTCTCTCCCTCTCCAGTGAATCAGTCTCTCTAGTGCTCATGTACCTCTGTGACCATACCAGAAAGCCAGGACAGTCTTTTTAAACCAGGATTCAGTCAGACTATGAGTGGAACAGAGAAGAGTTTCTTATCCCTTCCCTCTTCCCCTTCCTGAGGAACAGCTTCCTTGTGTATGTGAGAAGATGACACTGTCTCTGACATGCTGTGACATTCTGTGCTGTGTAATGAGCTGTGACCTAGGAGTAAACCTGCCTCTGCTGAATCTTTTTATATGCGTGTCCTTTATAATGACCAGGATTGCTGGAAAGTATTTTTAGGCCGTGCACTCCCTGTTCCTCCAGAACCTATCCAATGCAGTGTTTTGCACACAGTGCAAGTGAAGACAACAATCAGAGGGAAGAAAATCAATTTAATTTCCATGAGCTGCACTTCCACCTTCTTCCTCCTTTTCCTTATATCAGCTGTAGCCTGGAGGGGGAGCCACATGACTAGCTGGGTCATGGAGAACTCATGATTTGTCAGCGGTGGTTCCCCCAAGCAAACAATTTCAGAGTATATAATTTTTTTTTAAGTTTAGGGAAAATGACATGCTCTGGTTTTAGCCCCCAGTGGCTCTCTCCTCCCACACACAAGGAGTGATTGAATAACTCAGTGGAATGACATTGTGTTCTAGAATCTCTCATGCCTCAGTCACTGGTTCATATCCAGCCCAGGTTGGCAGTGTCCAAAAGTTGCAATCCGTTGGTTGCGTTTGATGGCTTACCAGTGTCATCTTTCCAATAGGGGTAATGCTGGGAAAATTGCTTTGATGCCATGCCTGGGATCGATCTGCTCATTGGCAGACACATAGATGCCATTCCCGTATCTGCTTAATTCAGGATTGTAGGGGATGGAGTACGGTTCTGAACATGAGCCCTAGCTTGACACTTCTAGCTATGTAGAGACTGTTCAGCATGGTGAGTTGTATCCTTGCACTCTGATGTCCTTTTAAGACCCTTGGTTTTTTTCAGTGATATACATTTTTAAAAATTAATACTTCTAAAATTAATAGCAACTAAAATTTGCTAATAGGATCTTAACACACAGGTAGCATTTAAATTATGGCTGTTGTGGTCTTTGGTGCATGGCTTGTCAGGCTTATATCTTTTGTGGTGTTTTGAGGTGTCATAGCTTCTCTAACTACATTTTATAGCTCTTTGCTCTATACACAATCTGTCACTGTGCTGTTCTTTCCTCCTTTGGAATTGCTATCGTTTGAAAGGATTAAAACCTGGCGAGAGCATCATTTTGCTTCCAGGAGCAGCCCTTCTCTATAGAAAACCCTGGTACGGTGCTGTAGCCACCCAGCCCCTCCTAGTGCTTAATAAAAGCCGTGCTTCCGTTTAAAATGTCAGCTTGAAGGTTGTTTTGGGGAGAGGAAGAAGGGGCTCTTGTGTGGGAAACCATAATGCCTTTTTGCTTTGGAAATTGTGACTTCGTGGTATTTTGATGTACAGCAGCAGCTCCTGTTTAGTTATAGAGCATTGGTCAGGTGAAGAGCCTAGATTTGAGTGGCTTTAAAAATACGGAGCATGCTGGCCACTTTGGATAGACCTAGTTGCTCCATTTGATCAGGATCACGGTGTTCTGTGTGCAACAGTATAAGCCAAGGGATGGGATAAGTGACCTCACAACTGGGCCCTGGCTTCAGAAGGAGCCACATCCACCTTATGTTCGCACCAGCCTCTTTACCCCTCTGTCAAATGACCTTCCTGCCTTAGTTCAAATCCTTGGAACATAGGAATTGCTATACTAGTCATGCCATGTAGTCCAGCAACTGGTCTCCAATGGTGGCCAGCACCACCTGCTTCAGAGTTTGAAACTTAGCAGTGGGGAGTTATGTGCCACCAGAACAGCTTCTAGCTATCCCCTAAGTCCTTCCTTAAAGTCGGAGATGGACTCATGCTGCAAAAGCTAGATATGGCGTCCGAGGGCGTCCTTTCAGATGCAGGGTTTGGGGTTCAGCTGTTGTAAAGAGAGAGGCAGCCATCTGCTAAGTGGAATCTAGATCTTGAGTCAGGTGTCAGACACCCTGAGATTTTGGAGGCATATGATGTCAGCCTCACTTCTCCATTCGTTTGCTTTACCTTGCATTCTTCTGCACTGCTCCCTATGTGTGAAATGCTCATTCCAGTTCTCCCTTTCCTCCTCCAGATCCCTCCTTCAAGGGTCTCTTTTCCCATGATGCCTACAAAGCTCTGATGTCCACTTTAAACTTTTTGTTAGGTGCTCAGATACCACAGTAATGGGCCCAGTAGAATACTTCAGATAAATATAATTGACCTAATTATAATAATCAGAATAAGCATTCCTAGTCATTTCCTCTTCTGGGCTTTGTAATGCATCCTGTCTTCTCTGGGTCTGCCTGTGTTTTGTGCAGCGCCAAGCACACTGTGAGCACTTAAGTGTCTGATTCAGTGCATAAGCATTTGAGGCAGGGAGGCACCATCTTTCCTGCGTATTTGTTCAGGGCTGAGCACAGCGATGGTGCTTGACAAATAACACGCCATAATTATAATAATCATCTGTATAGTGTCGTAAACACATCCCCTACAGTAATAATCCATGGCAAGAGGCCATTTCTCATGAAGGGTGTTGCCTACCTGCTAGCTAGTCACTGGTGTTCCCGCTCCTCCTGAGACACAGAGATGAACTTCCTCATTAGAAAAGCCTTTGTCTGCCACTGGCAGCTGCTTCCTTTCCTCATCTGCATCAGGTGGTGTGCCCCAGCCGGAGGCATGTATGCACAGCTCAAGGAACAACATGATTGTTTCCCGTGGTCCTGGGGTGGGCTCCAGATTATCTCTGCCTTCCCGCAGTCCAGAAGCGCAGCACTGAGAGTGACGTAGGAAAGGGACAAAGTCACTGTGGCTGCTGCTGTTTTTACATGTTTTGTTTTGTTTTTGTTTTTTTAAATCTATCCTCTCTCTGTCATGCCCTGGAATCTTATTAAAGATCTGGGTGAATCACTTATATGTATGCAGATAGAAATAAACAGAGCTGAGCAAAGTAAGGAAAGGAGGAGTGTTTTCCCAGCACAATAGGAACGCACTGAGGAAGAACGCTCTCTCTTCCCTAGAGAGAAACTCCTATCATTCTGTGCATGTGTTACATCATAGGCTCTCTGCTGCCTCCAACTTACTATTCCAAATCCTATATCAAAACATCTGTGCTCCAAAGGGAATACAAAATGGGCTTAACATGCAATAGGAAGTTCATGCCAATTAAGCATGCAACTCTCCGTAAACCACATGAGACTATTTCCCCCAGCCAACCCGGGACCTGATGAGTGTGGTTAGGTTGTTGTATTTCACTAACTAACGGAGAGCCCTCCCCAAGCCTACCGCTCCCCAAAAATGCACCCTGTAGAGCAAGCAAATCCCCTTGCTTGAGAATCAAAAAGGATGTAGACCAACCCTAGATTTTGTCTTTAGATTCAAGTGTAACAGTGACTGGAACTTTAGTATCCATTCAAACCCCAGCCTGATGCAGTTGCTGGTGAGCACACAGCTTTATCAGAAGAGCTTGAGTGATTACAAATGGAGAGAACAGAAAATGAAAATAAATTCTCTCTCTCTCTCCTTCGACTCTTGCTCTACCATTGTCAGAATCTTTTAAAGGGTTGAAATCACTCTCTGATTAAACCAATACTTTCCTATGTAACCAGTGAATCCTGCCGATCTGTTTTACCAGGATGGAGAGGCATTTTTCTTTGGTTTTTGGCACAACTGTTCTATGTTACAGTCTCTAGCCTTCTCCTCAGAGATGGCTGCATTTTAGTTGTGATAACTGTGTGTAGTTTATAGTTTCATCACTTCCAGCTTATAAAGTGCTTTGGGATCCCTCAGAACGGAAAGCATTTTATAAATGTAAACCCAGTGTCTGTACAAAGACCATTTCTTTATAATGACTTGACCTTTTGACTAATGACCTTTTTAATAGGCAGGCTCCATTATAATCCCTTCTTCCTCCTGTTTAGATTTCTGATGTAAATTTAAACCTCTTTTCTTTCTGAGGTACCATTTTCTCTAACATCATATTCTCCTCTCCTCAGTAATGTTTGATATTTTTAATGCGCCTCTTAGGAATTTTAGAAAAACCTGGAGTTAAATGAAAATACATTGCCCTCAGTGTCCCTTTGGAGTCCTCTTCTAAGACAATAGGCTGTGCCACTTGTGATATAAAAGCCCTTCTATATAGTGACCAGCCTATTTTTAGCTTTTGCTTGCTTTACAAATTCTCAGCTCCGAAGGTATATCCTGCCTGCTGATGACCCATATGGCTTTATCATGAGAGAGACTCTTCAGAATGCAGGCTTCTAGCTGCGTGTGGGAGGAGAAGTCAGGCAGTGCCCATTAGAAACCAGCACCAGCCATTCTGAAAATCTTTCCATCAACTTCAGACCAAAGGGAGTTTAGAACTTTGGTGACCTTGACTTGTTTTGTATCCTCTGCTGCAATATCTGTGTGAAACTGGGCTGCAGAGAGCAAGAGCTCAGTATAGACAGGAATAGGTTCAATTTCTGTTGTGGTGGCTGAGCCGGATTGAGTGGTGATGGTAAACTCTGGCGTAGATAAGTAGAGGTGATATTTCTCACCTAATAGGGAACATGGGATGATAATTTACCTTCTTCTTGAGGATGTTGATGGGGTTAATTTTTGATGATGGAGATGAAATTCATCTTTTTGAAGATGAAATTCTAGTCGTACCATTCTGAATGCATCTAACTTGTCTGTTCCCAGATGAGCTCCCACTTATATGAAAGCCACAATTTGTCCAACACCCGAGATTGAACAAAGAGCAGGAGTCACTACATCTTGAGCTGAAGAGCCAGGCTGTTTAGCTGAGGGGTGTAACAGACTTGTATCCTCTTTGGATCAGGCATCAAAGAGAGCATAGAACACACACTACCCCAGTGGGCTACACTATGTAGATGCAAAATTATTTTCATCCATCAGATTCTGCCTGGATGACTATACTCCAGTTATTAACGGAGCAAAAAAAGAATCAGGCAGCAAAGGATGATGGAAGGGCAGGCATGGGCTAAGCCTAGAGAAGGTGAATGAAGAATTGTCACACAGTGGAGGTTTATCTGTGATCCAATAACAAAACAAAAGCTCAGGAAGGTCTGATAGAAATGTATATACCCTGAAATTTTAGAACACAGCAATGCTTTCAAAGCAATTGGAGGCCAGGGTAGAATAATAGAAATAAAGGGAGATGCTACCTCAGGGTAGATGTAATGAAGCTCTGTGTCCTTCAGAGAATTAAAGAAAGGAACTTGTTGTAGGGGCTATGAGACTAAATTATTGTTGATGGGCAGAGACTGGAGTCATTCTAAAACAATTTGAATGCTGTTGTCTAGAGTAAAAGAGGCATTATTAGGTGACCCAGCTGGGACACACAAATAGATTTCTTTCCTCCTCTTGGTTCCCTTTAAAAAAAATTTGTTTTTAATCCATTATTGTTTTCCTGGTACCATCACAGATACTTGTCACTATTCATCTGTCTTTGTTCTTGTTGTTTGGCATGACTCCTGGCTGTTCTGAAAGTTAAGATGCTTTACAGCCAATGAGATCCAGTTAACTCTGCTAGTTGCTTCTCATGGGAAAACGTTCCAGTTTTTTAAAGAGAGGGTTTCCATGCCATTTCCTGGTTTTGGTAGAAGCCACAAGCAGCAATTCCACAAGTTAGGCTATTTATGTGCTGTTTGCTCTCTGGCCAAAACAAGGAAGTGCTAGAAATTGAGAAAGCAAGTGAGTGTGCGTGTTCTAGGTCAGAGAAGTTGGAGTAACTTTGCTTCAACTTTGGACAGGCATCTGTCTATATCTGACCATATAGAACCTCTGAACCTTTGGAGATATTTGCCCATCATAAGTAACTGTAAAAGATTGTGTTGCAACTCAGCCCACCTTGAGTTATGGCTTGCAAAGCATGGTTGGACAGTTTATACTACATCATCCACATGTGCACTTTGCTAAATTTGTGAAGCCTTTATACCCCTGTGCTAGGTGCAGTATGAGAATCTAGATGGATAAGTTAGATACTTCCTAACAAATATACATGTAACACTGTAGTTTTAGAGGGTGGGTGGGTGAGTGATGATGTATTTTGTTCAATAATTTTAAAATAAAGTCTAGTCACTTTTTCTGCTTTTACTAAACCATTGGTTTCATTTCTTTCCCCAAAAATATCAAAAATAAGAATTCACCAGAGCTGGATAAATGTGAAAACCGAGGCTCAGAGAGGGGATTTGCCCAGTCTGACGTGGGTTGTGCCCAGTCTGACGTGGGTTGCCTGTTACCAGTCCTATACGCAAGGTTGCACTGCCTCCCAACAGAGAGTCATTTGAAACTAGTCCCTGGTTTGCATGAAGTTTGTAAACCGTGGTGAAATGTTTGAAGAACCTTGTCTGAGTTTTGGGAACTAGTGTGGTCCAGTGGATAGCACACTAGGCTGGTAATCAGGAAACATGGATTTTAATGCTCGCTCTACCACTGACCTGTTACATAACCTTAAGCAAGTCACTTCACTTCTATGCTTCTCACCCTTTGTCTGTCTTTCCTGTTAGAGTGTTAACTCTTTTGGGCAGAGAGATTCTCTCTCCCTGTGTGTCTGCACAGCACGTAGTGCAGTGGGACCCTGATCTCTGTTGGTGCTACTGCAACACAAATAATAGATAAGGAACAGGGCTAGGCAAGCTTCTCATGCATATAGATTTCATTGTGAATATTTTGCACTCTGTTACCTGCTGACCATTGTTGATAATTTAATTGCCTCCTGACTACCCCAAAAGTAACATATGCGCAGGAAAGAAGAAGCCAGTGCACAGGTTTTGAACATCGTTGCGTGTTGTGAGTTGCTGCAGGCTGTGCAGGCCCTGCTGCTGCCTCAAAGCCGCATATCTCTGCTGTGCATTCTCCAGGACAAGGGCACTGAGTTTCTTTCCATTTTCTCTGCAGGTGTATTACTAGACATCCAGCAGCATTTTGGAGTTAAAGACAGCGGGGCTGGCTTGCTACAGACTGGTAAGAGTGTGCATGTTTCCCAGTTATTTGGGGTTTTTTCCCCTTCCTTATGGGGCCTTTTGTAAGGTTTCTTGAGTGAAGGTCATGCTGCCCTTGCATGAACACATTTGCTTTGTTAAATGATAATTGGCTTGCAAAATGTTCCTAACTCTGAGTGGCTGTGTTTGTCTTACAGCTAGCAGTGGCTTTGTTTGCAGCATCCAAATAAACACTGGCATGAGGGTAGGGCGGGTGAAGCCTGCTGCAGCCTCAGCTTTCCAGTGCGATGGCTTGGTGCAACATGGAGAGTGAATGAATAAATCTGTTCACATAGCTTATGGGAATTAAATCAAGGCAAAGAAGTGCCAGGCCACAGTAAGAGAGACAGCCACCTTGACTTGTATTAGGGATACTACAATATAGGCCAGCAATGGCCTCAAAATTCAACTGAAAGGGAGTGGGGAAATGGTATTCACCACTTACGGTGTTGGGTCAAGAACACGCGGAACATGTGATCTCATAATCATGTCACAAGGTAGCTCATTGATATGAAACCATTAACTTTATTGATGTAAATATGGCCCTGGAAACAGCAGAGAGTGTTAACAGCCACTGCACTGACTTAGCTGAGCAACCCACTGGGTTAGTTGACAAAAAGACACATTTGACTTTCAGCCACTAATGTCAAGCGCTTTTGTGCTTATGTTGAAGGGAGGAGGACTGTGAAAATCTAAGTGTATTTCCTTATTGTGTTGCAAACAACTGCAGACAGATCTGCTCAACCCCAGGACAAACCCTGCTGTTTAGACCTCTGAGTGTGGTGTGGTCTTGATTGACACCTCGGCCGAGTGGCTGAATTTGGTGAATTTGGCAGCCCCCGATGGGACGGTCATAACAGAGTGTTTGATGTTTTGGGGAGGAGTTGACACAGTCACAGAGCAAATGTGATATTAGGGAGAAAAAGAGCTGGGTTGGGAAGCTGATGATAGGGTTGCTTGCTGGAGTCCTGAAAGGATAGTGCTACTGCTGTTGCACATGTGTTTTTCCATTTGATGGTCCTGTTCAGGAGTGTGTATATCAATAAACAAGATTCTGTTCTGAGTTTAGATTTTATTCTGATTTTGTACAGCTTTTAGCCCACGGGGGTCCTGGTCTATGACTGGGTCTTCTGGATACCGTTGCTATATAAATAATAATCTATACTAGGACTTTTAAAAAACTTTTCTGTCTCTGGTGCAGCTCGAATGGCAGTGGTGGGAATGCCAGTCTAGTAGCAAACTATGGTTAGGGTGTGCAGGCTAGACCTCAATGGCTCCACTTAGAGAGAAATCCTTGCAACACACTTAAGAGTTAGTGGTGCTTGGCTTCTGGCGAGAATAGCCCTCAGCTAATAAAGTTTGTATTGTAAGAATGAGTTCCTCTAGCATCATGGGTACAAGAGCAAATTATCTATCATGCCTGGCTTGTTATTACTGCACCAGCTGCTCTCCTCTTGGAAAGGCAGAGTTCTGCTAACCCGATGTGAGTGACACATGTCAGGAACAGAAGGCCCGGACTTTACAGATGTTGTTAATTAGTAGTATCAATCAGTTATGCCCAGAGCGGTACTGGGTATCTGTTGGCCCCCCCTCTACAGCAGTTATTTCTATTTATTTATTCTGCTCCAAGGAAGAGATCCTTAACTCACCATTAGACACTTAGCACCTCCAATAAAACATTCTGGTGGAAAATGGCACCCTCCAAAGCAAATATTTAATTTTCATTCCTCTTGCTGGATGAGAAGCTTTGCAGATTATTTACGGGTAACAAGTGTTGGAAGTGCTGGTCTCCAGAAGGCCTCTCATATGTTAATTGCAATAAGTAGTAGTAGTAGTAGTATATTGATTTCTATAGCAAAACAGGGAGGCTGTCTGAAAACACACCATTTAGATGTCACAGCCCTTTCGCGATTTGAGAGATTACTGGTGGAAATGCAAAAGTCTTTGTCAGCAGCCAAATGTTGCTTTGGCAAAGAAATATCTTCTCATTCTTTGCTGCTCTGAAAGTTATTCCCATCCAATGACTGCTCAGTGTCCTACATGTGACACATTGGTGGTTTTGGTCCATTTCTTGGTGTGTAGGGTAACTTTGCACCTCTATTGCACCTCCACTCCAAGGATTTAAAAACACTAAGTCCTGCCATTCCAATTCTAGGTTGAGTAGTGATTTACCCTGTGGGTATTTGTATTGGATTAAGAGGACAGCACACAGAGTATGCAGCTGCTTGCTGAAAGTTAAGGGAGAGCCTCAAGTGATAAGATATTTTTTATTGTCCACATTGTACAAATGGGGACAATTGAGGCATAGTGTTAAAGTGATTTGGCCAGGGTTGCACAGGAAGCTTGTAGCAGAGGCAGGAGTAGATCTTGCATCTCCTAGTCCTGTTCCTTAAACTTGTTACTTCATCCGTCCTCTTCCAAAGAGTGAAAAGGCCTTCAAGATAAAAATATCCTCCTGTCCCCCAGAGGTGGGCCCACCATTTAGTGTTAGGGGTGATGTGGGGAGAAAGGGTGCTCAGCCCGTCCTGTCCAGTGGTTAAAGGGAGGATTTCAGTTTTTGGGATTGTTAGTCCTGCATTTTAATGAGCACTAAATTAATTGAATACTTCGTTAACGTGGAGGAATAAAAATAATATGATGTCCTTTGTTAGTTCTTATCACTCATCAAATAATCAAGCTAATTTCTTATTAAAAAACCCCTTTTAACTGATCAGACAAAATGCCCCAGAAGGTTCTTTTGGGCACGATGGTATTGCAAATCCAAATGGAGGAAGAAAAGAAATCCTCCAAAGACGCACCATATGCTCCTGAGTCATACACTCATCTGTACACGCACACACGTCTCACAAATCACTCCATCTAAACACACCAGAACTGACTTGCTCTCATTCTCAGTCTCTACGCCCAAATGTTTCTGGATAACACAGGAGCCTGGTATCCTGGCAGGAAAGAGAGGAAACCTGAGTTGTGGGTGTTTTGTGCTAATTAGGACTTCATATGCATACCAGATCTGTAAGGTAAGCTGCTTCAAGGAGCACTGTAACTCCTCACGTGGCGAAATGCCTCGAATTCTAATGCCTCAGCCATCAGAATGTGGTAATCTCTGTTAATGAGGATTCGGCGACAGCAAAGGGCACGTTGACAGATGGATCACGATTGCTGCTTGCTCAGTATTTTGAGTGATAGGCATGTAACCATGTCGACCCCAGAACTTCAATTATCTCTTGATGGTGCTTAAATTGAGAGTTGAGCCTTTTTCTTTTTAAAGTGCTACATCCCGTTGGTGCTATATAAATAATACTAATTTGTGCTGAATTGTCCTTGAGGCTTGTGCATGAATGTTGTTCTGTGCGGGTTTTTTATCTTAAGGTTCCTTTCATTTCACACCCGTAGCCTTTGCTGTGCAGAGAGTGGATAAGGCTGGCTGATCTCTAAATGTGTTACAGAATTCCCTGGGCTGGTTGAACCAGGGCAGCTGTGATCAGTCAATATGATTGTTATAACCCATGTCGTGCAAAAGAGGATTCCATAGTGCAGAGTTGTGAAGGAGGTGGGACTGGAAGAGGGCTTAGGGCAGGGAGAAGTTCCTGGAGTTGAAGACTTTTTAAACATCATAAACTGGGGAGGCAGGGGAATGAGATTTATAAAACTAGTTGAAATTGTCATTGTTTCTCTTGTTTTTAAAAAAAAAAAAACGGAATCATTTTTTGAAAATTCAGATTTCCAGGGGCATGTCTACACTGCAGTTAGACACCGGCGACTGGCCTGTGCCAGCTGCCTCGGGTTCACAGGGTTTGAGGTTAAGGGGCTGTTTAATTGCAGTGTAGACTTCTGGCCTTGGGCTGGAGCCCGTGCTGTAGGACCATGTGAGGTGGGAGGGTTCTCGAGCTGGGGCTGCAGTGTGAGCCTGGAAGTCTACATTGCATTTAAACAGCCCTACCCTACGTCTATGGCTACGCTTCAGAGCTTACAGCAGCACCGCTGCAGCGTGCTAATGCAGACACTTTAAGAGAAAGAGCTCTCCCGTTATCTTTGTTACTCCAGCCCCCGCAAGCGGCAGCAGCTATGTTGGCAGGAGACGCTCTCCCACCGTTGGGTTGAGTTATTCACACCTGAGTGACATAACTTATACTGACCTAAGCTATACTATCTGTAGCCTAAATCCCACAAGCCCGAGTCAGCTGGCATGGGCCAGCCGCAAGTTTTTAATTGCAGTGTAGACTTAACCAAAAAGTGAAGCCTGTGCTCTGGCTTGGGGATGAAGACACCCAGTACTCACAAGCCAACCTGTATAATGGGTGCCCTGTATACTGTTCTGTACTGTTGATTAAAAATTTTTTTCTACCATTGCTTCAGGCTCACCCTTGTTTTTTCTGCCTGCTCTCCTTTCCTACCAACCCTGGACTTATTTTCTCTTTACCCTTTTTTCCCATCTCTCTTAAGCAGAACATGGATCTGATGATGATCATACCTGCCTTTTAGGCACTGCTTCCTCTGCAGATCTCAAAAAGCTTTACAAAAAAGGGATAATGATGAGTGCCCATTTTACAGATGGCGAACCTGAGACACAGGGGAGGGAGGGAATTGTCCACAGTAACACAGTAGGCTGGGGCAGAATCAGGAGTAGCTCTGAGAGCCAACCTTTGAATCCACAACGTTTGAACGGATTCAAAATTTGACCCAGTTAGATTCCTTGATGAGCACCATTCTCTTCCAACACTGAACATCTGAGCTCTAAGCATGACAGAGGGAAGGCACGTAAAACCACATGGCAGTTGGGAGCTGTATATGCGGCATTGCAATCTGTTTGAGACTCCCAGTTGGCAAAGGGCTGAGGGGAGGATTCCACTGAGAAGCAGTAACAGTGGCTATCTTAAGGAAGGCTTTGGTAATATCAGAAGAGGAAGTCCTGCTATCCCAAAGCCAGATGGATGGAACAAGAGGAGGAAGAGAAGGGAGTAGTCTGAAAGGACTCATAACAGGAAACCACACTTCACTGTCCTGTATAGAGAGAGAATAAGGAGTCCCACCCTTGAATCCTGTTCAGTTGATAGCTTTCCAGGGGGTGTTTGTGATGGCGGGTGTTGACCTGAGGCTTGACCTGGGCTCATGTTCCCCTGTGATGAGCAGTTTGCAAAGTGTCTGCAAATCTGCCTTCTCCCACCTCCTGAGAGTTGACTCAGCAGATCCATGCAGAAATGTGGGCAGCATTAAATAGGTTCCAAGGCTGCAAACATAGCCATTTAGGTACCTTGTATTCCTACCAGCAAAGTGAGCATGAACTCGGGCATGGGGTATCTGTGGGGAAGACTAGTCACAGATTTGACTTGGTAACCTCGGTGGTGGTTCTTTTAACTCCCCCTCCCTCCTGCTTCCTGGTTGTCATCTGCTCCTGGAGTATGTCTTCCCTCTACCGACGCTGTTTCCCTACCCCTCCTGGTTGCAGTTTGTCTGCATGCGTGCCATATACAAAGAACTTTATGTCCAGAGGAAGCTACTACTGATACACTAGATAAGATGGATCCACAGCTTATTTTTTCTCTCTGCCATGCACTCCCACCTGCATAGGTAACACCTTTCCATCTCCCACACCTGAATCAGCTCTTCATCTCTTTCCTTCCCCCCAGTCTCTATAGCTGTCCTCTCCTTCACCCTGTTAGGACAAGGAGCTTGTCTCCTGGCCAGCTAGCTTCTGCCAGTAGCTCATGCTTTTTAAAGGAATGGGCACTGCACTCTTCTGGGTACCTCCTGCAGCAGAGCTCCTTCCAGAGTCATGGCACCCCAGGCAGCTGCATATCCATCCTGTGCCTTACGCTGCGCCTACCCAGATGGTGGAATAGAGCAGTCCGCTTTGCAATTGACCCCTTTATTTGGGACAGCAGACTGCATAGCCCCCACTGCACCCTGTGACATTTCAGGGCAAACCATCCCACCGTTGTCTTCCCAGCCAGTTGAGCACTTGCAACTCCAGGGTGACCTCCGTGGAACTTGAGGGTGCCTAGCACTCTGCAGGATTGTGCTCCTTTTGTGCTGTGAGGGCTCTTGTTATCATGACTTCAGCATAGGAGAATAAGGAATAAACTGAGGGATTTTTATCATTTTGTCATCCCCATGTATTCCCCCCTGCCCCCCGGTGCCGTTTTATCTGTGCTCCCCCATCATTCTACACCCTGACACTATTCTGGAGATTAAAACCGAGCTGTATGGACCAGTGCCAATTTAAGCAATAATGATTAAGAAGCAAGTTGTGCATTCAAATAATGTGTCTAGGTTAATGTTTGGGGGCAGGGAGATGTGGCCTATGTCTAAGGTGATCCTACTCTGTTATTTAACTGCTAAGCCAGTTCATTATTTCAAGCACAATGTGTGCTGAAATGGGATTAAAAAGACTCTTTTAGGTTGGGAAGCATAGGGCTGTTGAAGATGTTCTTTTGTATCTTCCCAACCAGTATCAATTCCTAATGACACTTTCACATGTACAAGGGTTAGCAAACTGGCTCAGGGGTCAGCAAGTGAATACAGACTCTTACAGACTGAGGTCACTGGTTGAAATTCACCCAGTCACCAGTAGACAAAAGTGTTGCGTTCAGACTGTTTCGTGGCCCATATGGACTGACATGAATCTCAATCCATTTCCTAATACAGGTGCCTCTGCAGGAAGATGCTGCAAAGAGGTCTAATGGCATGAATATTGAGCTGCCTACTACCTCTCCAAAGAGACCAGGTGGGTGAGGCAATATCTTTTGTTGGACCAACTTCTGTTGGTGAGAGAGACAAGCTTTCAAGCCACACAGAGCTCTTCTACAGGTCTGGGAAAGATAAATGGAAGGTGGAACAGATTGTTTGGCATAAATAGTTAGCACATATTCTAAGGGACCATTTAGAGTGGCCTGGTAATACCTCTACAGTCATAGGACAAAAAGAGGGCGTTAGGGGCACAGGATGCCTTATTACAACAATCTGTAACTCAGTAACCCCATCTGTGTGGCTTGAAAACTTGTCTCTCTCACCAACAGAAGCTGATCCAATAAAAGATAGTACCTTATCCATCTTGTCTCTCTAATATTCTGGGAAAGACTTGGCTACAACTACACTGCATGCTTCCTTTCTAGGCAGTTCTTTACAGCTCAGGATTGGGGCCAGATTGAGGAAGTCTGATGCATGAACTGATTACATGACACCAGCATGTCTTCCACAAGAATTTGTGGTCCTTTTTATTCTCTTGAATAGGTGAATCTGACCAGTATTTCTGATCTAGATGCTTGCAAAAATAAATAACTCAAACAAAAGTCTCTTTAAATAAAAAAATATTTTTACATTTTGTTTAGAATCTTTGAAAATGTTCCCATTTTACAAAATAAAATTGTAATGCTTTGGACATTTGCTTAAAAAATAGGACAATATTTAGTAAAAACAGGTTAATTTTCCCTTGTTTGTTTCCACCCTCCCTCCCCCAAAGTTAAAATCAGCCTGCATTTAAAATATGCACAGTGTAAATTTGTTCATATTTGCAGAAGTTTTTATAAAACCCTAAATGTCTGGGTTGCAGAGTGACAGCAATACAGGCAACTCATTCCTTTCTGAACTATTCATGCCCTGTATTTATAATACACTGTGCTGTATATGTCTGCTTGGCAATTGCTTACATCCTGCTTATTGAGAACGAGACGTTTGCTCTTGCATAAAGCAACTAAACAATACAAATATTCCATTTCCCACTGTAAAAGACTTGGATGAAATCCCAGAGTTTGAGGAAGATACTTGAGGGTAGACAGGCAGGGTATTTTAAAGTGGACATAAATAGCATTAGGGCTTCTGGTGGAATGGTAAGTAACTACTTCTCCAATTTCTGTGTGGTGGAGTCTCTCTCTCTCTCTCTCTCTCTCTCTCTTTTTCAATAAGATCATAAATAAGTTAAGCGAATATAGCACTGGTGAGTGGTGCTGGATTGACAGCCCTGCAGAAGGAGGTCCTAGATTTAGTAATGGAACCAGTACAGCATGGTCAGTGGTAGTGCAGGCTTCCCCTTACAACATGCAGGCAAAGTGCCTGTCATAGCATTATAGAGAGAGCAACACTAAGAATGCGTTTTCTCTAGGAAAAAAGGTAAGTTCTTACCTTGTGTTAGATACCACTCATTAGCAACACAGGGTAAAGCCCTAATATAGACAAAGCAGTTTGTCATTTTCGCACATGAGCAAGCCAAGGTTAAGACTATGTAGAAGCCTAGTATTCATCTCAGGTTGTCTTCACTAGGATTTGTCTTGTATTGCTAACACGTGGTAACTAACACAAGGTAAGAACAAAGTTTTTTTTCTCTGAGTTAAGACAAGGCTTATGAGTGAAAAGGCTATTGACTTTGCATTCCATCCAGTCAAAGGGCTCTCTGACCAGACTGCCAGTTATAATAGTGCAGATGTGGGCCGACTAAAATAGGATACTAATTACTTTTCCTGTAACTCACTGAATCACCTTCAGGCTCCAGTTTGGGAGAAGGGTTAAACACATATTTAAGTCCCACTGACTTTGATGGGATTTAAGCACATACTTTAAGCATGTGCTTAAATGCATTCCTGAATCAAGGCTTCCGATTGCAATGACTTCTTTGTTAACATCTGGGCTACATTCGAACCAGTCATCTGTATAGAGACTATTTGGCATGGGTGCAGATCTGAAAAAAAACAAATTTGTTTTGGGTCAGCCCTAAATGAAAGTGTTTCAAAGGTTTTGGTGAAGTGAAATGTCAAGAAAACTTTCATTTCAGGTGGACCTGAAACGTAACATTTCAATTTCAACGTTTTACAACTTTTTAAAGTGTTTGTTAGGGTTAGTTTTGTTAGGTTTGTTTTTTTAATAAAATTGAATGAAATTCTGAAATAAAATGTCTTTCTCGAATGAAAAATTGGAACATTTCATTTTGGGAAAGCTAAAACAAACCATTTTGACATTTCCAAAGTGTTTCTCCTTTTATTTTCCTGATCCAGGCCTTTATATGAATTAAGACTGAGAAGAATACAACTAAAAAAAACAAGAGTTCTGTAGCACCTTAAAGACTAAGGTGCTATAGGACTTATGTTGTTTTTGCTGTATACAGACTAACATGGCTACCCCTCTGGATGAATATAACTGTTGTCTATGGTACATTTCATTTACATAGTGTGTGTCACCTCAGGGAATCCTAAAGCCCTTTTTTTTAGGCTCTTATTCTTTCCCCCAAAAAATCCAACACAGAACAGTAGGTTTTTTTCTGTCCTAATTTTTTTCACAATAATTCTCCCATTTTCTCAAAGCCCAATCCTGCAGTTTTGCACAGCAATCTTCAAGGTAACATTGTGATGTGAAGAAACTAAGGCTTATTTGGGCTTAGATCTTATGACAGGCAGGTCAGGCTTGATCAGTGATTTCCAGTCAAATCCAGTGTGGTGCGGATGGCGGTGCTGGTGGTAGAGATGGCATTTGATCCAATAGGTGTCATTCTTTCCTCTGATTTACTATGGATTAAGCAACCCAGCATAGTGTCAGGAGCTCTGTGATGCTGAAGGTGGTGTCGTTCTGTGGGATGTAAAACATGACTGTCCCATTGCATTGACAACTAGTAGTCACTGATAATACCAAGGCATTTTTTTTGCAGTCACAGGAATGTCCTGTCCATATTCCAATTTGAGCAACAGTTTTGCTTATCTAAAATTCCCCTTTTCTTTTCAGTCGGATATGGTGTTCTTTGGCTCTTACCCTAAACTATTGTGTATTGTTGCTGTGTGCTGTGGATGTGTTCTACATTAGAAGTGGCTGCATTTCAGTACGAGGTGCAGCAGTTCTTGACACACGCACAGGTGCGTACGTGCACGTAGATTTTGTATACACACTATAATTAAAAGATGTGTCCATTTTTCAGACAAAGATAGCTGGGGACTTCAAAAATGAATTCAGTGCTGTTGGCCAGAGCAGTGTATTTAAAAGTGAGCATCCTCCTTCTCAGTCTTAGCAGTGTTGTTAACCTATAACACTGGTTTCCAACTTGCAGTAATAACATGGAATTGCATAAAAGATGCATTGCCGTAGCAGTTCAGGAGGGATTTCCCCCCACCTTTACTCACACTCACCCCACCCATTCTCACTTTCTGAAGCTCGTAATCCGGTGTGCTTTGTCCTTGCTACGAGAGGAGACTAACAAAACTGCATTGATTTGGAGTACTGTACATATGTGAAATGTGTATGAGAGAGAGAGAGAGCTATCCCCAAGTGACTGTCTAGGTGAGACCAATAGTAAAATATGCTGCTGATGATAGCGAGGAGCCATTGTATTTCCAGTGTAATTAGAGAGCAGTCACCGTTCAACCCCAAAGGAAATGAGCTCTGTGTCTCGCTCGCTTGCTTGCCTTCGTTAGAGTTATTGTTGCTGGGTTTGTAGTTACTCATGTGTAATGACTGGATACAGGGAATGAGCTATTAAGGTGAGAAGCGTTGTTATAACAAACTAATACTCCACAGGATCTATGGTTGTGCTGATTGGCCAATTTCCCTTGGTTTATTAACTGCGGTTTAGAAATACCTCATACGCAGCATGAGACGATTCACACCCAGATGGAATCAGCATCTACATTTACGATTACAGTCGCAAGCAGAGTGGGAGGCAGTGGACCTCATGCATGGAGCACTTAGTTAGGACTCAGGAGGACCTGGGTTTTATTCCCAGTTTAGCCACTGGGCTGCTGGGTGACCTTGGGTAAGTCCTTTCCCCTCTCTGTGCCTCAGTTTACTCATCTGTAAAATGGGGATAATGATACTGGTCTCGTTTGTGTAAACTGCTTTGAGATCCGTGGATGAAAAGTGCTATAATAAGACTTAACTGGTATTATTATAATAGGTTATGTCTAATGTCCCCCCTCCTCTATTGTTGTCATTACTTACACTGACTGCACCTGGTTGTGAAATGTTCTTTGTTCTTGTGAAAAATTTAAATGAAAAAGTTTTTGTTTTGGTGGAAAATTTCTTCAAAAGTTTTCAGGTTTTCATGGGACCAAAAACGTTTTTGTTGTAGGGAATTGAAAAGTTTCAGATGGAAACTGAATGCGGAAGAGTAAGGTTGCAATTCCCCACCCCCCCTCTGTTTTTAGCTGCCAAAAGGAGGGAAATGTTTTGGTTTCCATCTAAATTGTTTTCATTTGTGGCAGCTGAAACCAAAAAACTTTTGGGTTGTTTATGAAAACCTGAAACATTTAATCAGAAATGTACATTTTGCATGGAAATGTCAGTTTTTTGGGGGGAAGGCGGGAGCTATTTTTCATCATCATCATCCAAAATAAAAAAGTATTTTGAATGAAAAATTTTGGCCACTTCTTTCTTCCCATCTTTTCTCTTTACCTTTTCATCCAACACTTTTTTTCCTTGCAGAGCCAGCATTTATTGTGCATACCTTTTCAGCTGTTCCTTCTCATTCCACCTCTCAGTTGAGGGTTACTCTGAGCTGTGGCACTCTCATTTGTTCTCTTGCGGTCCAACAATGTTTAAGTGATAGCACTAATATTAATCTGATAATCCTGCAAAGACTTGCCCGAGACAAATCAGAAGTTGTATTAATAATTCTTCATCAATCTTTGTGGAGATAAAAGATGCAGTTTGAATGGATGGCTATAATGGAACACTGATGGAAAGGGATAGGTGTGGAGTTACGTTACAGACAGAGTAGTTAGGGTACTGTACTGGGCTCAGAAGAAAAGGGCTCTCTTCCTAGTGTGGCCACTACTGGTCTGCTGTGTGACCCTGGGCAAGGCACTTCCCCTCTCTCGCCCCCTCCCTGTCCTTGCCTCTTTGTCTATTTCGATAGTCAGTTCTTTGAGACTGGGCAGTATCTGGCTGTGTACACAGTGCCTAGCACTTTGGGGCTGCAGTCTTGGTCAGGGCCTCTTAAATATTACTGTCCTACAAATAACAGCAGATTACGAGTTGTATTTGACTATGTGGTCTCTGAGTGTATGTCTACACAGCAAAGAAAAATGCACAGTGCAGAGTCTTGTAGCCGGGGTCAATTGACTTGGGCTGCAGAGCTAAAAATAGCAATGTAGACATTCCTGCTGGGGCTGGAGCCTGAGCTCTGAAACCCAGCAAGGGGGAGGGTCTTGGAGACCAGGCTCCAGCCTGAGCAGGAAGTGTGCAGTGCTGTGGTTAGCCCGGCGCCCACGCCCAGTCAATTAACCCAAGCTCTGAGACTCAGTGCCGCGGCTTTTTTCTTTGCAGTGTAGACATGTTCTACACCCATCTGAAGTCCTTACTGGATGGCAAAAGTCCCATGAAGGTTGACTTCACTGGGAGTTGAGAGTGAGTGAACACGTCAGGATTGAGTTCCCATTTAATTGTTGTGATTTTCTCTTTTTCTGGATGAATGTGTGAAATGTGCTCAAAGAAAGTTCTTGCTTTCTGCATTCCTAATCCCAAGTCTCACCTCTTCCCCAAGGTCCTCTTCTTCTTCCACGTCTGCTCTGACGTGGATGGTCCAGTTTTATCACAGTTATTGATGAAGTTAACTGTGACCTTCGTGCCTTTTTATTCAACACATTTATTGGCCCTGGTTGGTAATATGAGCTGTACTAAACCCCTCTGTAGCATCAGATGTCATTAACTCAGTAGGATAAAAAAAGATAGACATTGTCTGACATGGGCATTGTCACTGTAAATGCTCGTGTGAGGAGGATGGGAAAGTTAGAGGGCAGCCATGCAAAACAGAACAAACAAAAAAGTAATGTCCTCTGTTAAGTTCCTGAATGGCATGTGATGCATTAGAGAAATCTAAGTCTGATTGAGCTGAGCGCTGTTAAAAACAGTTCCAGTTGTACAGGTGTAGTTTACAGCATTTAGACAGTTAGCTCACTGATTGTGCCTGCAAATCAGGTATTAGATGCTAAATAGCATAAATTGCACCTACTGTAAATTGCAGGTTCAAAATTGGTGGCTGAGTTGAGGACCCTTAAAAAATCAGGCCCTTAAAATAGATTTTAGTTGGGTGGGGGTGAAGGAAAGAGTTATCATGATGAGGGGCCATGTAAATACCTGGATAGACAGCGCCACCTCATTGACTGATCACTCTTCCAGTTAAAATTGCACAGTAGATCTGGTTAGGGGGCTTGGCATTTCATCATGAAAGGATTATTTTTTTTACTGACACCTTCCCCAACTAGCAGGCTGCCATCAGTGACATCTCCCTGTTGGGTATTCTCGGAAGCAATGCTGGAGAGTTTAAAATCCACGTGTTGCTCTATTGCTGTGATTTTAAGAATAAAAATAAAGGCAGCAAGCAGCCACACAGGTTCTTTTGGCTTAGGCATGTGGGGCAAAGGGAATCTGCAAGAGAGCCTTGGCCTGTGGGGCTATCTCTGCCTTCATCATGAGGTGAGCGCACCCTCTGATAGAAGGATACTGCCCTGTGACTCTCGGCTTCGTTAAATCACTGTCACTGAGCTGGGCTCTGCAGGATAAGTAGTAGACCAAGCGTGAAGTGGAGTAGCCCTGCTGTCTGAAGTGTCACTGGTGTGTGAGAGAGGTTGCAGTTGCAGACAGCTAAATGCTAGACCCTGCTCTCTGCTGAGCAGTGTTTCTAGTGCATGAATGAGAGAGTCCAGCCTCTTTTCTTTCTTCCATTCCTGTTAAGCACCAGGCAGAACTCCAGCTCAGAACTTGCCCACCTTGAGGTTCAGCCACTGATGCACTGCACGATGCAAACCCCTAGAGCAGTGGTTCCCGAACTTTTCTCTGCCGTGGCACACCTGGATACCTTTAATTATTTTGAGGCACACCACCATACAGTCGCCAAATGAACTCATGAATATTCATGAGCCAGTTCAGAACTCTTCAAATAGTTTTTCAAAAAATCCCGTGGCACACCTGCTCAGGCCTGACGGCGCACCAGATGGGAAGCACTGCCCTAGAGTGCAGGCGGGATGAATTGCTACAAGCTGAAGTTTGCAGCCCTGTTTGAGCGGCAGTGGTGCAAATCCCATTTTTGCCTTTCTGCCCTAGTAATTTGACCTGATGTAGCTATGCCGGAGTCTCGCCGCTGACTGCTGGAACTGGGGCAGCTCCCCAATGCAGACGAACCCTTAGTGCTGTGTTGGCAGGCCCACCTCTGTGCCAGCTGACCACTCCCCCAAGCAGCTTGACTTGCTAGGGATGGGTCATTGCCAGCTCTCAGCTGGCTAACGCACATGCTGCATTTCGCAGTGCAGGCTAGCGGGATGAGGTGCGGGTGATACTGTTTCTTTCTCAAGGTTCAGCAGTGTGTGGTCCACTCTACGTCTGCTGCAGGAAGTCCTGCCTTGCCAAGAGGAATTGCAAAGCAGAGAAAACCCTCACCAGTGTTCTAATATTTCCTGTTACAGAGCAGCCTGGCCAGAGAAGGATGTGACCCTACATTTCTCTTGCATACTTATAACCATGGTCACCAGGAATGCTTCAATGATGTGTAAACCTCCGAAGGTTCAGTTTGGTTTGGATGCTGGTCTGAACCACTAGAGTCTGTGGGCTGGACTGGAAATCACATGTGAGCAGCCTCTGGCTGTGTCTTGTCATTGCCAGTTCTGATTCTGGTGGGGATGGGAAGTGAATGTTGTGAAAAGCATAAAGGTTCTGAGCTAAAAATGGGCCTGTGGGAGGAGGGTATATTATCTGCCCCAGCCAAGTTGTCATCCCCAGGTATAAGTTCACAATATGTGAGAATGCTGTGATAAGACTATGAAGTATGGAGCTACTCGTGCGAGTTCCTTTAATTGGCTTAGAGTGCTGCAGGCAGAGGGTGGCTTTGCTGCTTTGGAGTAATGCATTGTATGAGTTGTTTCAGTACCATCTGTACCCTTATATATGCGATTTGAGGTTTGGTTAAACTGGTGCTCCTCTAATGGGAAATCCAATTAGCCAACCCATGGAAACAGTAAAAATGTCAGTCAGGGCTGCTGAATTTAAACTGCTTGTTCAAGATGGCCACATACAGAGGTGGACTCCTTTGTTTTTGCAGGACCAGAACCTCAGAGTGGCCACGGCATGTTGGGTCCAACTGCCCTGTAGCTGCTTAACGTTCTGATCTCGGTGTGCAAATATCACTCGCGTTCAAGATCCATTGTTTGTGAGGGGTGCTTGCGTTTGGGCACACAAAGCTAAACAGAGTCCAAGCCGCTTTGAAAACTTGGCTTTGCAATGCTTCCCAGGGACAGTGAGGCTAACCCCAGTGATGTGCCTATATAACCCACTGATCAGTGTGTGCTTAGATGTCCCCAATCCACAGAGGACGAATCTGATGCAGCCCCTGCTACAGAATCTGGTTCTTTAGCGCAAGCTGTAAACTCATGATTTTAGCTCTGGAGGTGCTCAATTCAGTCCCTGGTGTAGGTCAACATGACAGTCATCACATGTGCGAAGTGCTTTAAAATCCTTGGCTGGAGTGTACTGCAGAAGGACAAAGCGGTGATACCGTTGTGTAAAACTTACTGCATGGGGGAAGAGCTGACTTTATAATAGAAGGACTCTTACAGAGCAGAGAGAGAGAACAGGTTTCCTTGGGAAACATATTGACCAAATCTGCCCTCACTCCTGCTGAGGATTTTATATGAGGCTAGAGGTGATAATGCAGAATGTTACACAATGAAATGCTGAATTCACACTAAAAGCTCCCCAGTGAGATATTCCTCTGTGCTCGCTAATGTACTATGCTTGCAATGGCTTGGATAATACAGTACATCTCATACCTACATGCTGAGAAAGTACTTGCTTCACATATTGAAGGCATCGCTGTTTTTCTAGTTTGTTTTTATTTAACAATGGCATCTAGGGAATTTTGTGTGGGTGAAAGGTGGCAGATTGACAGCCCAAAAGACTAGGGCCCTCACTTTGACCCCAGGAAAGATATAGTGCTGGCAACAGCAGGACAAGTTCCTTGCACAAGTTCAGTGTCCATTCAGTCCTTGGCCTCTGAAGAGACTGCCAATGAGGATGCTAACTTGGTGGGATCTTAGGATGCCTGCGAACACCTGTCCTCTAAAGAAGGGAACGGACCAGGTTGCAAGCATTAACTAATTCCAAATGAGCTACTAAGCACCCATGAGATGGCATTACTTGTATCCACTATGTACTGAGGCCTGGTTGAAACCAGCGATCTGGAAGTGATGGGGCTCCTTAATCAATTAACTATCCCTGGAGCTTTAAAAAACAAAACAAAACAAAACAAAAAAAGGAATAAGCTAACATTAATGTAACTGGTGATGCACAAATATATGTTGCATTTGCAAACCTTACACTCTACAGTGGTTTGCACTCAGCTTTCTTTTTTTCTGTACTAATTCTGTAAATAGAGCATAATAGTCAGAATAGATCTAAATATGGGAGACATTTATCATGGGAATAATAGCCCTCCATGGCAATTGGAATCTTGATCTTGTCTAGAGGCTGTGTTGTGTGTCTAGGGATGCTTCTGAGTTGCAAAGTTCATCTCAAGCTTTGTAGCTGAATGTCCCAAAAATGGAGGGTTCAGGGTGTTTCCCGGTCAAGCAGTGATACCCAAAACAGTGATCCAGTTCAGGCCCCTCTCCATTTGTCATTCTTTGTTTTTAGTTCAAGTTCATTTGAACCCAGGGATGCTTCAGTATTGAACAACTCACCTGAATAAATTTGCCCCTTTGAAAGGGCAACCGGCCAATGTGAACAGGTTGCTTTATAACTGCACGAGGCAATTCAGTTCCTAACTGCTGCCAGGAAAATATCACCAATTAATCATTTCTATGGAATAGCACCAGCCACTTACAAATGTAAAGACAGAAGCTTCCTTACAAGCTCTGTAATCCCTCTTCATTGTCTGATGAAACTTGTTTGTTAGATGTTTATTTGTGGCCTTGCCATTTGTGCGGCCCCCTTTGTCCTGCAGCTACTTGATGCATAATTGTAAATTACAGTCTATAGCAAACCTTTCTTTGTATTTACCTAATGGTGCAAAAGACACAGCAAAAGGTTGCTAGCTGCTTGGAGAGAGAGATTGGTAAATCCATGGCAATATACCTAGGCAGGAGGAGAGATTCATTTGGCTATTGGTGTATATACTGTACCTAATGATGGAACTGGTTATAAAATAGGGATTATTCCTCTTTGGTGTTTTGGCTCCTAGTCCTATGCTCAAACCACACCTTTCTAAATTGGAATTCCAGCTATAACAATGACTTCCTCTGTGGCTATGGACATATGGTAACATAGGGCCTACTGCTGAAAAGTACGCTGAGTGCACTTATCTGCTATTGAAGTCAGTGGAACTGAGGGTGCCATGCACCCTCAGGATTGGGTCCTGAACTTCATTGCCTGATTTACCTCCCTCCTAGGTGGTGTGTAGGATTCACTGGCTAATGTATGGAAAACCTGTATTTTGGCGCTTAGACACCGAGGTGGTAGGTAGGTTGGAAATAACAGAGAGAGCGAGAGAGTGTAGCTAGAGATGTGGTAAGTGTTATTTTATTACACAGGAAAAGCCACACAGAGACTACAGAGATTCCAGAGGTTCAGCTCCTGTTTTGATCTGAGAATTTAATTTGCTGTGTACTGTATCCACGCTCCTCCTTGAGTGAAGCAGGTATATTTTTAAATGTGTCTATTTTAACTGCATGCCAGCTTAACTCTTTTTCCTGGCCCTTGCAGATATCTGTTGGGTCAGATGCTGTCAGGACTAAATAAACTGTTTTTGTAGCTGTGCAAGTGGAGTGACTCGAAGACCATAACAGCTGGGAAAATAAAATAAGTGAGAATACATTCAGGGTAGGAGATGAATGCTGGCGCAGATAGTCTCTTGTCAGCCTTGCACAGGAATTGGTGGTTCATAATGAAACTAGACACCACGTTCATTTGCACTCCAAGACACCCTTGGCTAACATGTCTAGCTCAGCTCACCCGTCCCTTACTCTTATATAAACTTCATGTCCCTTCTCTTCCCCCAATCACTTCCTTCCCTGGAGCAGCAATTTCAAAGATGGGCAGTACTGTACATTTGCTTGCCTTCGGAAAGAAGAGGGTAGTGTGACGATAGTACAGTCCGTGACTGGAGAAGGTATATTGGATGCTTCTGTTCAACCTTTCTCCTGATGTTGGAACAAGGGGACGTTCAGTGAAGCTGAAAGATGGCAAATACAAAACCGATCAAAGGAGATAATGTTTTTTCATATGTATGATTAGCCTGTGGAACTTACTGCCACAGACAATAACATCCAGGCCAAGAGTGTGGCAGGAGTGTGTGTTTTTTTTAAAAAGCCTGAACATTTGTAAGGATAACAGAGTTATAATAATAAATATTAAAATAAACAAAAGTTTTTGGAAGGAATGTAAACCCTCATGCTTCGGGGCATGAGCCAGCTTGTAACAAATGTGGTTTAGGAGGAAGCTCCCTGTAAGACGGCTATCCCATAACTGCCGATTGCAGGGTTTCTTGCACTTTCCCCTAGAGCATCTGGTGCTGAACAGTGGAGTAAATGGACCTGTGGTCTGATCCATTGTGATCATTCCTGTGAAATGGGCTTCTGAGGGGTTACTTATAAGAGGACTTGCTCTCCCTTGTCTAGAGTCAATGGTCATTCAGGTGTTCACTGGCTCAGGCAGCAGGATGGACACTGCTCTTCAGGGGAAATCCGGAGACCTGATAATGGGATATTATCCTTTCACTTCCAGTTTGCTGGTTTGAATCCAGCCCAGAGTTGATCGTGACAGAAAGTTCCTCCCATCCATCAGGTGGCCTCTGTGAAATGAGTGCGTTCTTGGTCCAGTTTCTAATTGACAGGAGGTGTTCATATTACCAAAGCTGTAATTGCACCAGGCACCGACTCTCATGCTTGATGGCCACAGAGGTGGGCCACTGAACAGGGTAGTGGAGACTGAAATCCCCTCTCACCCATGTAATGAGCTCCCCTACAGGTAAGAGCAGCATGGGGAAATTTGTATGACTTCTCTCAATGAATAGGGGGCTCTGTCTGTCTGGCACCTTTCACAAGTACTTAAAAAAAGAAAAAATCACTAGTAGAGAACAGAGATAAAATCCCAGGCATTGAACAATAGCAATTACCCACAATTGCATATACATCCACATCTCCTGTGGATTTTAATGTATTTCCATTCCACAGTGATTTGTATTCCTAAAGAAGCAAATTAGCATAAAGCTGCAGACAGCATCATTTTCCGAGCAATATCCTATGCCCACGCACTGCCCAGTTTAGAACAGGGAGGCGAATAAAGATTAGATGTTTCCAATATCCTCTTGCAGCCTTTGCTGCAAGGTCTAATACATTGTCCCCCCCTTGAATTCCAATTTCATTTGACAAATGTCTTCCTTTCTCTAAAGAATGGGAAGCAAAAGAGTCACGCCTGGTCTTGTACAGAAGGTCGCAGGGATTTGAATTAACCTCAGTGAAGAAAGTTGGTCACAGTTTACAAAGATGTATCTGTGGTTTAAAATATATTCATAGATTCCTTGGGTTTTTTAAATAGTGTATTATTTCTGGAGCTGTTAGAGTTCACTGCTGCACATGTATGTACATATCTTTGATTGAAAAGGTCAGAATTGTATAGAAGAGTAGTGTGAAAGGAATTTGCTTTCAAACCCTGCACATTTTCATTTGCATGTGTAGAAAAGTGTGCTGCAAATGCTGTTCCTTACCTTTCATGCAGGAGAAACACTCACACAGCAGTGCTCCTTCTGCGTATATGGAAGCAGCAGCCAGAGCAAGTTCTAAGCATCTCACCCCATAGTGGAGCATTTCCTGTTCACTCACCCTGCCTTTACACATTGTCATTACTCACGCAACATGTAATAAACATGTAGTAAACCCTCACTCCTACAGTTCTGGCTGTGCTGGTGTAGTAGCAGGACCTCACCTCAAATACAGGCTGCACCAGAGAGGTAGTGAGAGCAGCTCCTGGTTACTTAGCCCCACTAGATCAGTAGTTTGAGCAAAACCTAGCGTCTTTCTCCTCTCACTGCCAGATAGGAGTAGGAAATGTTTCAGTCCATTGCTGTACTATCAGGGTGCCAGTTACATAATTACAATTACATAATTCAAATGTAAGCACATTATTTTGTCCCAAAATAGGGAACACGTGCTCTGCCGCATCCCACATCAGCCAGTAAAACAGCCGCCAAAAGAACCAGAGGATGGTGACCAGGAGACCAGCTACCAAGGGGGCAGCAACGCTCTTGTCAGGCTAAAACAGCAGTAGAGGCATGAGTGGTGCCACATGAGCTCTGATCAGGGCTGCTGTGGGAACCATTTCCACAGGAGAAGATAAGCCACTGTAGGTGTCCTCCTCTCCAGTTTCCATGAGTGCCATTTGGGGGCTGAGCGTTGCAGGGTCCCCACCATCTCTCACTGCTTTGATTGAACACAGGGGGAGAGGGCATAGTGGGACAGCTGAATCCTAGCTTTCCCAGCGTCCTTTGCCCTGCAGTAGCCACAATGCAGCCATTTGCTAGAGTGTCCCTGTTGTTCAGATAGGATATTTATTAAACACAAGGTCTAAGCATCACAGAATTTCTCCAGCTTTGTAGTGCAACCAGCACCCGGCAGTCTACCAGGAGCCCACTATATTAAAAGGCTCCGCCAGTGGGGAAAAGGCATTTATATGTGAATTTAGTTTTGAAAACCTAGAGCCTGAATTAAGTCCTGGGATAAGAATACACCAGGCACATGTTTCTTTTAGTAAGTTTCCATTAGCAACCATGGCACAAGAAGCTCTTGGATTTCCTATTGTAATGTTGTTGTTAGGAAGTTGCTGCTATTGGTAAGCTAAAATAGCAAAGATTTACTAGGAATATACTGTGTTTTTATAGTGTGTTTTCGCTTACTCTCTCCTGTTTTCTGCTTACTGCAGAAAGCAGGTTTTGGGGCTCATTTCTGTTCTGAAGCAGAATAACTTAGTGCAAACTAGGATGTGATCTGGAAATGGGATGTGTTACTGGGGCAAGAAGTGAAACTGATACACTGGAAAGGGGGAAATGTAGACTTGGTGTTTTATGTTAAAAAAAAACCCCAAAAATTAGGAACAGGAAACTTCACGTTTCCTGTGCTTCAGATCCCGATGTTGATGCAGTATGATTCTGGGAAGAGGAGATGTTGCTTTGTGGCATCTTTGCTGGTAAGGCCACAGAGCGTCTGTGATGGTTTAATGGCACATATGGTCGTCTGGCCTGGAATAGTTAGCACAGTAGTGACTGCTAGGGATACGACGAGGGGATAGGCCAGATTCACTTTAGCTGAGGCAGAGAGCTATAATTTAAACCAGCTGATCTCTAGACATTCTAATGTGGGGCGGGGGGGGATTTTACCTTCAGGGAAGAGAGGTTCTTTTATTGCTACCTGCCCCTGCTTGGGGTTTTCTCTAGGGCAGAGAGCTCCATTGCAAGGTGCACTGGTCCAGCAAAGCCCTTGAAGCACATGCTTAGCCTTAAGCATTGAAATAATCCCATTGAAATCAATGGGATGACTTGTGTACTTAAATTCAAGCATACGCTTAAGTGGTTTTCTGGGCCAGGGAATCCACTAAGTGCCCTGGCCACACTTAATCCCCAGCCAGTGCAACCCCTACTTTGAGCAGCGCTGCCGTCTCATTGCTCTGCACCCCCCTACAGACAAGAGTTTGCCACAACTTGCCACGGCCAAGACCCTGACCTGAAGCTCCCGATGAAATTTCTACCTCCAGGGCTCCTGAGACGTGGTTTACACTGATTAATGCTGGGCTGAATCTGAGCACAGCCTGTCCTTTTGCAAACCAATAAAAGGGGTGAAAATCAAAAGCAAGGCACCAGTGCCACAGGTGGGAGAGAGGGTGGGCATGTGCCATAGAAGCAGACAAAGTGTTCACCTACTATTCTGAGTAGGGGAGACGTCCTATATTGGAGCTGGAGTGGAGCGTCCCAAAAAGCAAGTCTCCATCTGATGTGCTCTCCCTGTAGTGAGCACCCTTTTATAGGCTGTGGTCTGTAATGCAAGTAACAGTCCCCTTCCTTCCCCCACCCTGGCTGTTAAACAAAAGCCAGATATTTGACCCTCGCCAAATTAAATACAGATAGCAAAAATCTTTGGTGTATTAACTAAAAGCCCAACTGAGCCGTGTTGTGTCTAAGGTCTTTAGGCACCTTCAGTTAATATTGAACCAGATCCTACCAAAGACATACAGTCTCCCAGGCTAGTGCTGATGGGGGATCCTGGCTCCAGAGAGGTGTGTGTCACAGCTGCTGATATCCCTCCTCAGTGGGGATGGGGTCTTGCAAACAAATCTGTGCTGCTGACATTGACTGGCCTTGCAGGTGCCATGGAGCAGCCTGGAGGCTGCTGTCGCAGTCACAGAGCAGCCTCAAGGTGTTGGATGCTCTCTCTCCTGGATGGGAGATTCGTTTTTACACCCACCCACCCAACACCTCTGATTGAAGTCATTTGAAATTTGTCTGCATATGCAGTACAAGGTCAAGCCCCAAGACCTAGTAGCTAGTATTCTGCTTGGGTTCTCTAAAGCAGGGGTTCTCAAACTTTTTATGCTGGCACCCCTTTGAAATTATTTCAGGTTGTGATGATTCCGCCCCCTTCCCCTGAAATGTGATGACCCGCCCCTCCTATGCCATGCCACCCTTACTGGCATGCACAGGGACTGACAGCTTGTGACACCCCCAATAATAACCTTGCGACCCCTTGCGGGGTCATGACCCCCAGTTTGAGAACCCCTGGCCTAAAGGGCTTTAGAGATCTAAACAAACCCTCACTCTGCAGGGAATATTTCCTATGTAAAGCCTGGGATGGATTCTCCTGAAACCGTCAGGACTGTACTTGTTCGAGAATCCTGGTCAGGAGCACAGAAGGCATCTCTTTTGGCTCCTTCTCCTTCAAACCCTGAAGTCAATTTCCTTTCTGCTCATTTTCCTCCGTACATGCTGGGTTTTTTCCACTCTGCTGCTGTAACACACACTTGATGAGGCTGCTGAGTGGGCAGAGGTGCATGGCACATGCACAACTCTTTCTCCTATAAGGAAACCAGACTTGAGGGATAATCTCCTACCAAATGATATAGTGCAGGCTTCCAGGTGGCAGTGGCTGGTTTTAAAATACCCATTGGCTAAGAAAAGACTTGCAGCTGGTGTGACCAAAATTTGCAGCATGAGGCTTCACATCCGAGTGACATCCTCTGTACCCTGTAATGCCAACACAAGCTGTCGCATGTTACCATTCGTTCTGCAGTCTGATCTCCTGACTCTTGCAATTGCAGCCCTGAGCCAAGATTTTGGGTGCTTCAGTCTTTGGGTGTCCAATTTGAGACACCTAAGAGAAGCCTGATTATCTCAGAGTGCCCAGTGAGGCCCTCTTAAGGCATCTCAATTTGGGCCCCCAAAGTCACTAGCTATTTGAGACGATTTTGGCCTTGTTTCATTGAGGCTGCAGTGAATGCAACAGCAATGCGCGTGCTGTGTCACAGGTACGGTGGGAAAATATTTCTACTAAGGAGAGAGGAATAAAATAATGATGTTCAATTTTCATGGCTCTTTAGATGTTTCTTTCGAGACATCTCTCTCTAACCCACAGCCTGGGAGTGAAGATTCCAGCCACCTGGTCATTCCATCACCTGGCGCCCATGAAACACTGCCTTTTGCCCTCTTGAGGCTTTATATGGACTTAGTGTGCTCATTGAGATGGAGCACACATACGGCACATTATCTGATCTGAATTCCTGCTAGAAAGCTAGACAGGTGAGCACAAAGGGAGGGAGAAAACTGCTATATTTTTTTTTTTCCAAATGAGGTCTTTTTTCTCAGTCAACAACTGTTTCCGGAACAGCAACCCATCTCATTTAAGTGTATAGCAGTCATGTTAAGGCAAAACCAATCCTGTATAAATGTCTCTGAGAATGTTTCAGTGCTGCGGAGTTATCGACCAGACTCTGTACCTCTGGGACTTCTGTTCTAATTCAGAATTGACCAGAATGGATGCAAATCTATTCTAATCGGCTGGCTCAGTTAGCGAGGTTATCCCTAACAAGATTGCACAACGGCAAGCAAATGTACGAGACACATTCTGTGTGCATTGAGGCTGCGTTCATGAAGGGATGACTTACTGTCTTATTCCACTGTGTTAAATCTGCAGAGTTCTCAAATCAGACCCAGTTAAATCAAATGGAGATAGAAATCCCAAGGGAAGAAAGCTTCTATTGTCTGACAAGGTAGCTTATTACTTTATATTAGCAAAAGGGGTGTGTATTTGTATTTGATGTTTTGGAATTACAACTTTGTCAATCACAAAACAGCTTCCAGAAATCTTACTCTTCTGCATATTTTTCAATAGGCTTACAAGTAAACATTTGCTAGTCCATCTGATTGATTGAATCCACTATGCAGATTAAATGTTGTCTTCCTACACCTAACCAGTGCAAAGATGTTATGTTAAAGCAGTGGTTCCCAACCTGTGGCTAGGGGCCAAAAGTGGCCTGCGGGGTCTTTCAAAGTAGCCCACCACTCCCCTTCTTCTGGCTGCAGAAGGGAGCTGCTACCTAAGGACCCAGGCGGAGCACACTGCTGTGGGGGCTACAAGACCAGTCCAGGTTCCTTGCTGCAGCCAAGGGGACAGGAGAACAGCTCTCCCCTTCCCCTGGCTGTAGCAGGGAGCGAGGCAAAGCGCTCTGCCTGGATCCCTAGGCGCTGGGTTGTAAAAATGATACGTGTGGCCCTCGAACCGAATAGGTTGGGAACCACTGTATTAAAGCAACACTGCAAACTTTAATTTTGGGGGGATTTTTTGTTGTGGTTTAGAAGCTTTAATAAACCGATTGCTGGTCGAAATGTTTTCATACTGTTTAAAAATCTCAGTGAAGACAGTTGATTCTCAAAAAACATTGTCTGATCCAAATCTCTTTGAATTCAGCAAAATTGAATGTCTTATGTGACAGGGTCAGACTAGATGGCTACTGGAGAGTGCTAGAAGGCCAATATATCAGCCCCAGACTCAGCAAGTCCTTTTTCCCCTGGTAGCTGAGCAGAGGTTACTCTAGGTTAATTAATACACCTGGAGCCAATCAAGGCCCGCCCAGGACTCGTTAAAAGCCTCCCTTCCAGAGAAAGGGTGTGGCTGGAGTTGAGAGTGAGGCCAGCTACCAGAGAGTGTGTGAGCAGGCAAAATGCTGTCAGAAACCAGGAGGGTTTTGGAGAAGGAGCAGAAGAACGCTGGCAGAAAAGAACCTTGCAGGTACAAAGACTGGGGGAGGGCAAAGGACCTTTCTCAGGCCTGGAGGCCTGAGGGAAAAGACCCTGCCATAAGGGGAAAATAGAACTGGACATTTGGTTCAGCACTACCACGCCCATGGGGCTGTCAGAGGTCAAGAGCCTCACCTGGCAGGAAGGGTGCCTGTCCGAGCAGGGTCCAGACATTAAGTCAAGGGGCACGGGGAAGTAACCCAGGGAAGCTAGCAGCTTTCCTGAAGCCACAGCACGAGGCTGCTACTTGTAGGGTCCCGGGGTTGGGGCCCGGAGTCGAGGGTGGAACCGGGTCCCCCTCACTCCCTACCAGCCATTCACTGAAGAGGGAAGAGCTCCAGCGAAGAGGCAAGGGCCTGTGAGAACCAGAGACAGGACCAGGAGCCAGCAGGGAGCGGCTGTCTTAGAGCGGCTGTCTTACCTTCCCCCACCACTAGAGGGTGGAAGAACACTAAAGGGTGAAGCAGTTCCCTGACCTACCGCTAGAAGGAAGCGCTGGACCCACTGAGGTAGAGGAAGAACTTTGCCACACTTATCAAGGTAATGTAGGCATATTAAAGATAAACTATGGACTGATAACACACAAGTCTACCCTGAGGTTTGCTTGGGGGACTGAACAGTCGGTTTCTGATTCTCTGTCCATATATATTTCATGTGATCTTGGACTTCTAATGCTTCCTTTTGTTTAAGGAGGAGTTAGGAAAAATAGAGATGACTCATTGACTGCGTGTGGATGAATGGGTTCTGGTAACTTCAAAACCATACTGAAGCTCGTTCAGACCTTCTTGATGCTTCAAAATACTTTTTAAAATAGCCATTTAGTTTTTGTGTTGCTCTTCTGGGATCTGACTGGGACTGCAACCAAAATGTTAAACTCTGTTTATTTCTCCTGCATACACACATGCTATTTCTGGCCCATTCTGAGCAGGACCTCAAGCTGGCACCTGTGCCGGAGAGAGCTGCAGCCTGATTTTGATGTCTTGATAAGCATCTAAACCTATTATAACAATAATGATGATTAATATTGATTCTTTGATCCTCTGTAGCACCTTCCATCCGAGATTCTCTAACTACTCCACAGATATGTCCAATACACCTGTGATGTGCGGAGAGCAGTGTTATCAGACATGAGGGGTGAAATGATTTGCTTATATTCTCAAAACAAATTTGTGATACTACCATGAGTATAACCCAGATTTCCTGGCTCCTAGTCCTGTGCTCTAATCACTTGACCAAATATCTTCTCCATCTTTAGGTGCTGAACTTTCCTGTCGCCATCATTGGCTTGGACATTGCCCTGTAGTACAAGAGAACCTGGCTTGCCAAACTAGCCTTGTGACTGGGTCTCAGAAATGCTACTCAAGAGACTAGCTGTGGAGAAGCCCACATATAAGTGAGGCAGAAGGAGATTTATCCCAATAGGGCAGACATTTTATATCCTCCTGGCCCATCATGGAAAACTTGTGCTGCTATTCTGCAGCAGAAGAATCCCAGCTCGATGGTTAGTTTAGAAATGCAAGTGTGGGAAACAAATACCGTCAACATATTTAGCTTTTACTTCACCAAGCAGCACAGGAGTGATGCTGAGGGATAGCACCACCAGAAAACAAATACTTCTCCTCCTACTCTTCTTTCAGCCTCTGGTAATATCCCTTTGGCTGCAGGCATACTCCCTGCCTATCTGAACCCACCAGAAACAATGACAAACAAAGCCACCTGCTGACAGCTGGTTGGCTGTAATCAGCTCTTACTAGTCAATGTCATGACCTCTCCTTATCCTCGATCTTGCTTTTATAAAAGGGCTCTTCAGAAAAACTAAATGCTTGCATATAGTGCTTTAGAGGCTTTTGCTACTATATATGCTGTTGTGTGCACAATCTCTTATCTCTAAGACTTCTGGCTGGTAGTGGATGATTATATTATTTGAGTTGGTGCTTTAAGCCTTGATTTTGTCTCTTGATAACTCTTTTTGGAACAATAATGACCTGCTTCAAAAAAGATAAACTGTAAACTACAAGTGCTTTTTTCCCCCGATAGCATTGCACAATTGGCTTGGAGGTGTTGCATCAGATACTGGCTAATGCAAGAGGCACGTTTCTGGAGTTGATGAACTGTTGGTCTGCTCCAATATTGAGTAAATCTTATGTTCCTATAAAGACGTTGTGCTAGCTTGTGGCTCATCCTTTTACCCACTTGAGTCTGGATACTTTTTGCCTAGCACAGTTTCTCCCAGGGCACTGGTATGTTAATGTGTTATTGCATTGATTCTCTAGCTATTTTTATCTGCCTTTCTGTTTCCAAGAGGCGTGGATTTCCCAGCAATTCCCATTGAAGCAATTATTCATGCTAGGTAAGGTATACAGAGTCTACTTTCAGGATATCCTTTGCTGGGAGCTTGGAAACTATTTTCTGGAAGAACCCATTTTTGAAGTGGTCAAGAGGGATGGAGCTGTTAGTATTTGATCCCTCCCTGTAGAGAGTACTGTAAAAAGCTCAGTGAGTCAAGACTTTGTCAGGAAAGCTGTGCTTTCAGGACCCCGTCAATACTACAAGTGTGCTTTAGATCACTAGATTGCAGATGGCGACACCCATTGGACACTGTGACCCTGTCTACACTTACTCCGGGATTCGGCGGCAGTTGATGGGAGTTACGCAAGCTATGCAAAAAATTTGCATAACTCCCATCGACTTCTCTGCTCCTCTTCTGCGCGCCGTCTTCACTGCACTGTGCTGATGGGAACCACGTTCCCGTTGACGCAGTGCTACGCCACTTGTGAAGGTGGTCTTAGTACGTTGATTTCTGGATCGACTGAGCGGGTCTTCACTGATCGCTCAGTCGATCCAGAGAAATCGATCTGAGGGCGGTTAGCCGTAGCCTGTGACAGTGATCAGTTTGAGAGGGGTACATACAGTAGCTTGTTTCTGAGCGTAACTACATGTCAGCTGTGTGTGTGCATCCATGCTGTTTGTATCAGTGTGTTGTGGGAAAAGCTGTTCAGTTATACCATAGTGACTAGTCCCTCAGCAGGGCATAGGGTGTCTGGAGGACATGCACACAGAGCGGCATCAGCATGTGGGGAAATGTATTCTGGAATGTCCTACCTCACACAGAGCTAGGAGGTAGACTATGGTAAATGTAACTGCTGTGAGTGGGAAGTATCTTACTTTTAATGGCTCCCGCTGTCTTTGTGTTCTTATTAGCATGCTAAAAATTCAGAGTACGTGAGGATGATCCATTGATTAGATTCCTAGCTGGTTTTGCCCTCTTTTCCATTTCGGAGATGCTGAGAGCAATTTAGTGCATTTTCCCTGTGGTGCTGTCTTAATACTGTCAATATTAAACCTGCATGCTCAGCATATTGACTGATGGCATGTTTTGAATCTGCCTCCAACCCTACAAATCTCTGACCTGTGAAATCTGTGTGCCTCAGTCTCATAGTCTCAAATCTGCTCTTTTTGTGGCTTGTATTTGTTTGACAAGATGGAATAACATGATCTATCCACTGGTTGCCAAGCCAGGAAAATAGTAAAATATAATGGTCATGGGGAGTGACGTAAACATATTACTGTAACCAAATTGTTTGTGTTAATTATGGACTGGCGGCTAAAATCTGATGCAGGAGGCTGTATAATTGGATCTGATTATATTAATGCATTGGCATCTCACAGGAGAGTGCAGTTCTCTCTTCATTCATAAGGATGCTGCTGAGTAGAATGGATGAAATGTCTGAGCGAAATGACTAAGGATGATATTCTGCCTCGGATTCCCATGCAATCAGAACCCCCATTCATGTCAAGAAAACACGTTTGATCCCTCATGTACTGAGGACAGCAGTATGCTGCACCACATGATGAACACTCTTCTCTGGAGCAGACTGGTCCCGCATCTGGTGATGTAAGAAAGATTCTGCTCAGCGCTTGTGATCGTAGGTTTAAAAACCTAGCACCTTGTCTTCAGGTTCTGGCATTGCTCATTGATTTGCCTTCCCATGTAGCTGCAGTACAATGCGTAGGGTCGTGAGATCTGGATTCTCTTCCTGGCTCTGCCACTAACCTGCTGGGTGACGTTGAGCAAGTCCCTTCCCCTCTCTGTATCTTAATTTCCTCACCTCAATGATGTTCGTGATGTTCAGCTTCCTTTGGAAAGAGCTTTGAGATAAAAGTGCTATGTATGTGCTAAGTGATATTGTTATAGCAATAAAGCTGCCATGAATAATGCAGCATTCAACAAAAGTGCCCTCAAGACAGTGGGGCTGGCTGCATAGATGGTAAGAACTTTATTTGCCAATGCAGGTGCAGAGAAAGCAAGATTGTGCTTGTACCTGTCTGCATAGTATCAGAGCCTAGGAAGATACACTGCGTGTTTCATGTGTTCCTGTTGTTTAGAAATGTATTGTTGGGAAAAATATTAGCAATCTCACCGAGCATCTGTCTTCGCTGTTTCTGTTTAGATTGCATGTCCCTTGGGCAGAGGCTCTCTGGCTTTGCCTTCCAGAGAGCCAAACATACTGTCAGCACTCAATTAGTAGTAAATACACAGCTCCACGCTGATTCAGTTTTCAAATGTAGAGGCCAGTTTTTATGAGAAACATCCCTTCTCGGAGAAAGAAAACTGTTTTTAGTTGAAACTGAGCCTTTTTAAACCATCCCTGATGTTACAACAACCCTTGTAAGGGTTAAATCACAGCCTGGCTGAATTTTTTATTTCTGGCAGATGCAGTGGGGTTATAGCAGCTTTTCAGTAAGTGAGCAAATGCAGCTTCTGCCTGTTCCCTTTGGTAGAACCCCATCTTCCCCTCTGTCATACTGAGCACATGCTATTCTGGCAAGCATGTAAATCCCTCTGCGAGCCTGAAAAGCCTGTGAGCCGGATCCGTCCCACGGGAGGGAGCGACTATGGTCAAGCAGGCAATGCTGTAAGAACAGAGTGAGAAAGTGAAAAGCTGAAGGTTGGCCTTCTCACCAGCAGGTTCTTTTAAGGCCATCATTACACAGTGCAACAACAGGGGTCGAATCTTTATTTGGGGGTGGGGGAGGCCATGGGTCTAGTTCCAGGAGGATTTAAGGGCTATAAGACACTAAATTCTGCACGGCTTGCCTTTTCTCTCCCTCCTGCCTTTTGTCTCAAGTGTCTGGGATTTTTTCTTTTCTACTGAGTAAATGGGCAGATAGTTATTTCCTGAGGGAGGAAAGTGTGGGTTGAATGGCAGCTCCCTGGCCAGAATCACTGAGGGGCAACGGTGCATGAAGAAAGCAACAGAGCCCAGAGAGGATGCTTTGCCTTTTTGTTTTTTAAACACATAATTTTTGTAATTCCAACCACATACAGAAAGATTGTTGGGAGCGCTGGCCCACCTGTCCCAGGGTGGGGCAGGCTCTCAGAGGCAGAAATAGATACTGAGCCATCCTGTTTAGGCAATTAGACTCTTCCTGTGCTTTCACCAAAGTAGGCATTTTAGTGGTTGTGACATAGAAGGAGGGATAAAGACAAATGCGTTCCCCTTTTGAAAACACCTGTGCTTAAAAGAGCCTTCCTTTGGGACGGCATTTATTAAATGTATTTTTATCCATCTGCTGGTCGGAGTCCTGCTTTGCTTCTGCAGGCGTGCATGTCAACACCATCCCAGAGCCGGGCGTTGGCCTTCCTTTGCTTTGCTCTGTTTTAGGTCCTCCTCTGAGGGTAATCCACCACTCGGCCTACATAATGGCTGTCAGCCCACATTACCTGTACCCCTCTCCTCTATGGGTTTGCGCTGACATTCTCACTCTACCTTCTGAGCAGCTCATCCTGAACCTTACTGGGTGCCTGGCTCTGCGCCAACTCACTCGCTCTGTTTTCAGCAGTTGATTCTATTCTGAGAGGGCTGGAAGGGCAAATGGAAAGCGGAGCGGCTCATAGGGAGGTTAATGAAATGCCATTTGACTCATGAAGGCTCTTTGTCGCTGTCCTCTCTCTAATGTGGACGATCAGAGGCTGCAGTTGGTGTCCTGAGGTGAAAGCTGCTGTGGATGCAGTTTAACTTGGGTAGCAGATGAATGTAAGCAGCATAAGCTGTTGTGTAAGGGGAGAGGATCTGGAGAGGGAAATAGAAATGAGGAGGGCCTAGCATGAGAACTGAGCTATTTATCTTCTGTGACAGACCAGTGATCTTCCTTTACCTGCAAATTCCTCTCATGTTTCCCCACTGCCCAACGAATACCCTTGCAATAGCTCTGTGTGGGGGATAAAATCCTTCCTGCTATGAGGCTGACTTAGTGCTGAGACTTGAGCCAGGGCCCGGAGTGAGACACAGATCTGGAACAATTAAGTCGTTTCCCTCCCACCCAGGAAGGTGCCCTGGATTCATTGTCCTCTGTTTTCCTGTCCTAGTTTGTAAGTTGTGCAGAGTCACTTTTTGTTCTTCTTGAACCTGTCTCTCCTATTCAGGAACCTCATCTGTCATATACAAGAGCAATCGCAAACATTGATTTGTGGGAAACGCATCTAACAGGCAGATCTGTTTGACAGATCACATAGCCATCATTTTCTGCATTTGTTTAAGAGTCAATCAGTGCTTTGATGCATATTTGGGTCATAAATAATCTGATACAAATTAAATTTATTATTGTGACAGCTTTATTCAGCTATCTATTATTTATTAGGTTCTGTTGTCCTTTTGTTTACTCCTTTGTGGAGCTATTAAGTCAGCTTTTTACCTGTGATGTAGCTCACAGCTTGGTTCAGAACAGAATTTGCCAACCACATTCTCCAAGGGGTCTCTGAGTAGCAAGGAAAATGTTATTTATTGGTGGGGAAGTAGGAGCTGTTGGGTGAGTTGGGAAGAGGATATCTGAATGCACATTGGATCTCGTCTCCTGCTTGTACCCAGATACTGGCATTAGATGTTAGGAATGTGGTCCAGAGCTCATTACAGCCAAGGTTATCTAGCAGGCCAGTGGCAGAACTGGTAATAGAATCCAGGTCTCCTGAAATCCCAGTTTTCTGTAGGCTTTGGGGCAGAATGGTGGATTGATGAGGCTGTTGGTACCTGAATCAAGTGAGATGCAGCCCTGAGAGTTTCTTTGGAAGCTTTCTTTAGTTTTTTGTCTAATAAAAATGGCAGACTCTCCGAATCCAGGATGAATGAATTTCAGTATGATTCCAAAGGGGAGGGTCACTCAACCTGGAACTTCAATCAGCACACTCTTACATACTGAAACTTTTTGGATCTGGCATCTTCTATTTCACTGTAAACAGATTTTCTTTCTCTAGATTCAAGTCCGTTGTGGGCTCGACCTTGCAAAGTGCTGGCCACAATCCACCAAAACACTTAGTCATTTATTAGTGACTGTTGAAGTGCTTAAATTACGCACATGCTTAAGAGACTTGCTGGACTGGGGCCAATGTGGTAGTACCTTGCATAGTCAAACCCTCTAAGCCGAGTTCACTACAAGGCAAATCCTTCACTGAATGCACAGCTTGAGTAGCTGGACTGTGTGCTGAGGGGCCAAGGAATCCTCCCTGCCGCAACCCAGCCTACAGAGCATCAGCCAAGGTGGTCCCCAGCTCCTACAGCAATGCAGGGAGCCGTGGCAGCATAGTGGTGGATCCAACTGGCTCCTGCGCAGGTCACTCCCAACCCTTCTTAATGAGACAGGATACATAGGAGTCCCTGCAGAGTGGTGTTCAATGATGTATATGGAGAGCACTGTAGAATCCATACATCCAGTGCATAATGGAATTGCACCAGTTATGCTGTATTCAGGGACCTCTGTGGGACCCTCCACATGAAAGTGTATTCCCATGTATTACAGTGATATAGGAATAGCACCGCCTGATGATACTAATAGCTACAGGCCTTACGTTGCTCTCCTTTTGTGACGCTGGCATGGCCTAGTGGACAGAGCAGTGCACTGGGACTCAGGAGACCTGAATTTTATTCCTGGCTCTGGCATGCTGGGTGATCTTGGGCAAACCACTTCCCTGCTTTGTGTGTCAATTTCCGCATCTGTAAAATGGGGATAATGATACTGACCTCCTTTTGTAAAGTGCTTTGAGATTTACTGGTGAAAAGAGCTTATTCCACCAAAAATAGTAAATTTCAGTTGTGTAGGGACTGCCAAACTGGGCTGCATGTATCCGGCATGAGATTCTGTATAGCAAAGTAGTGGCTTGTCACTAAAGTAAAACAGGAACATGTGTATAATCTTGCATTTATTTCTATTTCTTTTTTATCCAATATTTCTCTCTTTGAATGAATTATTCCTTCATTTTATTTACAGATACTGTACATGTTTGCATTGTGATGTTGCTTACTACCAGAATTATAAGAAGTTGAGATAAAATATAAAGTAGCATTGCAAAATTGTGGATATTAACTGACATATATGTAATTTTTATTTGAAGGTCTTGGAATTTTAGTTTTTAAAAAGGTATGCATATGTCCTCTAAAACAGCTTCTCATGGTCCAGCATTATACGCATTTTTGAGGATATTATCTCCTATTACCGTGAAAATCCATTAATTACATTGTTTATAAACACATTTAATCAGAAGAAGTACTTGTCCTTCGCTCTACATCTCCTCTTAGCATTTTAAAAATAGAACGCTACAAATAAACAATGCCAGAAACCCACCTTGCCTGCCAGGAGCCACCCAATAATTAATATGATTGATAACCCAGTGACTTAATACATATTTCCAGTCTCTCTAATTTGCCAGCAGAACCCTCCCCATTTCTATCGGCTCAGGAAATACATGGGCCTTGCAGTATGCGCTGGAGGTCAATAAAAAAGGGGCTTTTAACAACCTTTCTCAATGGCCGGTCCATGGACCAGCACGTGTCCCTGAGATCTCCCTGATACAGTTTAGGAAGGCAGCAAGCCAATCCCTGCTATCAGAATGGTTGAGAAACGCTGTGTTAAAAGAGTTGTGCTGGTGTACCTACATTGAGACAAAATGCTGTAGTTGCACTAGTGCAAACCCCGGATATAGACACATGCAGCTTTAAACCTAACTCGTATCGATTTTAATTTAAATCTCTTTACTAACCAAATTGATACAAGTGGTGTTGAAACTAGTTTAAGTACACCTACATTTAGTGTTTGTTGTCATGTCCCTAGATCTAACATGGATAAGACCCAAGTACTGTTTCGGGGCAGGGTAGAGAAATGAGTTCCCAAGCTGAGAAGTCCTTGCAGAGAATACTCTGCCAGCTGCCTCCTTTCTTATATGAGTGGTACCTTGGCTGACAGTAACTGAGTCAGAATGGCATGTGGAGAAAGGCAATCTTTCAAATAAGGAGGTCCCAGGCCACTTAGGGCTTTACAGGTCAAAACTATCCCCTGTAATGGATACTGACTGATGCATGTAATGCTGGGTCAGGCAAAAATGTAAAGAAAAGTGAGTTGAGTGTTGTGTAAAGGTGCTGGAGACTGGAGCCCTCTGATTAGCTACAAAGCAGATGCAGCTAGGAGAATGGTAGTGAGAACATCTCTCACACTGTCTCAAAAGGCTGCTACTTCTAAGGGTGAGTGGGGAATTCAGTCTCCACGGGCCATTTCACCCAGGGCCTTTGCTGAGATTGCCAGCAAGGGGGCCATCATCTATACACTATCTGAATGCTCTCAAACCTTTGCTCCAGCTTCCTGTTGAGGTTTGACCAGAGGCTCTTTATTTATCCCATCCCTGTTTTGCCCATCCCTCAATTGTAAGCTTGCAGCAGACTCTGAGTGGTGTTAGTGCTTTAAAAGGTAACCCAAGTTTACTGTGCCGAAGTTTCTCAGGGAATGAGAAGTCTGTTTGCTTTATGGAAACTATACTTTCTGAAAGCCTATTGGCCTGCCTTACTTGGTAAGTCAGGGCTGCAGAGCATCTAATTAGGTGGAACTACTCTCCAGAGGACTTGGCTTGCAGAAAATTACTTTTCATGTTCTTGACCTGATGTTTATTGAACGTCCCCCTGCTTTTCTCTCCTCTGCAGTTTTCATCTGTAGTTTCATGGTGGCAGCACCTATCTTTGGTTACCTTGGTGACCGCTTCAACAGGAAGATCATTCTCAGCTGTGGGATCTTCTTTTGGTCAGCCATCACCTTCTCAAGCTCCTTCATCACTGAGCAGGTAAGAATTTTATGTGGGCAGGAATATCAACAAAGGCATTCTGCAGAGTGTACTGAGTAGAATGGGGACCCTTCTCCAAATTTCCCACCACAACGTATTATGGATGTGAGATGCCCAGTTGATGTGTGATTGGTATATCACAAAGAGTATTGTGTAATAAAGTATAATGTTTGTGGTCACTTGTCTCTTTGAAAGTGAAGTGTGTTCTTCCCTGGTCATGTGAATCACATAAACATTCCAGGGGAAGCACACATAGACACATGTTCAAATTAACATGTGGGCTTTATTTTAAGGGAGAGTTTACAGAAATAAAAAACCTATCCATGGCCAAATATTGATTCTTTTGCCCCCCTCTTTGTAGAAACCATGGCAAGTTATCATTAACTCTGCTTGCTCAGATTACGCAGAAAGGCAAAACGCTGGTCAGATGGAGTTTGGACATAGATTTTGAATAATGACCTTGGATCAGTTTCCCTGAAAGTTAGTGAAGATAAATGGTAGAACTTAGATTAGTACAGCATCAGCTCCTCTCTCTATTAAATTATCTCTTTGGGGAATTGATGATGGAATCCTCAGGCATCTAATTTTGGAAAGTCAAATATAGCGTCCCCTGCCACCCTTCCATACATCTCACAGTGCCTCCAGTAAATGAAGCCATGTCAGTCTGTTTGTTTTCTTACCTGTCAAGGATACTGCAAAACAACAAAGACGGGAGTTCTTGAGAAAAGAATCCTCTCATTTAAATTATACCACAGAGGAGGCTTTAATTGTTGTAGGTGGCAGCATTCCTGGAGAGAGAAAGCACAGCTACAGGAGCTGCAGACAGATTTCCCTAGGGAGCAGCCTTTCATCCTCTGGGTTCAGCTGATACCAGAGGTTGCAGTGCTGTGGTCACACCCTGAGGATGACAGCCAGCCGTTCACCTGCACACACACAGGCATATGGTGCAGTTTCTTAGACAGGGTTGCCACCACAGGTGAAAGTGAAGGAAGTCATCCCTGTGACTTGCTCACCTTGACATCCACTTGGATAGGATGGCATTTCTAAGCCCCCATAAATCATTGGGCTTAGTGCAGAAGCCTTCGGGTGCATCTACACTGCAAAGAAACACCTGCAGCACCACATCTCAGAGCCCAGGTCGATTTACTCGGGCTCGTGCAGCTCAGGCTGCAGGACTAAAAATTGCAGTGTTGGCGTTCCTGCTCGGGCTGGAGCCTGGACTCCCGAGAACTTGCCCCTTCTCCTGGTCTCAGAAGCTGGGCTCCAGCTTGAGCAGGAACAGCTATGCTGTGATTTTTAGCCCAGCGGCCCAAGCCCCGCCGACCTGGGTCAATTGACCTAGGCTCTGAGACTTGGTGCCGCGAGTTTTTCGTTGCAGTGTAGATACACCCTTACATGCCAGCAAGTTGTCCTGGTGTAAAATCGGTTACGTAGCACCCTTCATGGAGAGAGAATGCCTCCCATCTGGAATGACATCAGGTTTTTTTTGGTTTCCTTTCGAAAAATGCTCTGGAAGTAACTGTGATTAAAGCAAAAAGGTAGTTATTGTCGTCACCGGTTGTAAGGCAGAAAGGACATGGCAGCAGGGTTAAGCCATTAAACCTTCATTAAGAGCCAACAGAAGGAATGGCTTTCCTGCCTGCCAGCAGTTTGCACTCTGCACTTTTCCACCTAAAGCTGTTTACCTAAAGTTTCTAATCAAGTCTCTTGAGTGGGCTTCATAACCCAGAGGACTGGAGTCACCTAAACTAAGCACTGGACTGGAGTCGTATATACTTGGGAGTGGATTTGTAGTTGGTGCATTGGGGGTTATTCCATTGCATTTGTCAAACTAGCTTCAAAAACGGATTGCTAGAGACACTCCCCCAGGAGCGACCAGCAGCTCAATCTGGATGCGGGATTATTGTTAGCCTGAGAGAGAGTGAGTGCTGCCATAAAACAAGGGTACAGCTGAGCTCTAAACACCAGCATTTTGACTCTTGCTGCTGTTGCAAGTAACAGGAGCATTAAATACCCCAGGCTGCATACTTTCTGGGTGTAGACATGTTCCTTCTGGAATGCAATCACCACTAGATCTGGGCCCAAACAAAAACCCTGGATCCAGACATCCCCAAATTCTGAAAAAGTTCTGGGTCATCTCTGATTCCCTACCCAAGTTCCACTGTGACCTTCAGTTTTACCATTAGTCTTTCCTGTAAGCCAGGAGATCACCTCCAGCGTATTTTAGAAGTCTCTACAGCTAGTGGGAGGACATACTTTAACCAGTATATCAGACGGCTGCAGCAACAGTACAAAGAGCCTGCGTCTAGTCATACTAAAAACACTCCTGCTGCCATCTTGCTCCCCTGGCAGGAGGTCTGAAATCTAACAGATGAGTCATGCCAGTTTGCACAAGGTGACTCTTTGAAATATCAATGACAAGGGGTCAGAGAGGAGTAAATGCAGCTCTTATTTGTACAGTAGCTTCCCAGCTTACGATCTTTGGCTTCTAACATTAGCTTAAAGAGAAAACACTGTTTTTTCCTAAAAAAGGGAGGTAAGTGATTGTGGGGGGGGATGGTGGTTTAAAATATGAAAATCCCTTCACTAGTTTAAATAAAAGCAGTGGTGAAGCTACTGTGAGCAGATGAGATTGTCCACATCCCCATCGACATGAAAACAGAGCGAGAAGCAGCAAGTTGGCACAGCCCGAGCCCATAGAAATACTGCATAGAAAACTCCTTTATGTGGTGACAACAGAAACACTGAAATAGGCAAGAAACAATAGCCATTCGGTGAAAACAGCAAACAGAGTTCAGGGCTGTCTTTGTCTGTTAGGAAAGTGTCGACTGACTTGTGCATGCTACCATAGTGTCATGAATAATACTAAACACACATCCCTATAGTTTCCTGGTATTTAGCATGTTAACTGTAAATACAGGGAACCTGCCTTTCCGAGGTGCTGAGCACCTTCCAGCTGCCGTGAAAAATGAGGCCATTGGATTGTTGAAGGGTTTTTATGGTGTCTTCATCATAAATATTCATTCCTGACTGAAAATTGGACATAAAGGCAGCAGTTAGCAAGCTCCTTATATATGGAAAAATGTTCAGGCCGGCTTCTGATCTGCATCCACTAGTGCATGCCCAGAATCAGTGTGTCAAACTCGTATTTATTTTGATTCGATTCAGGTTCAGTTGCATTCAGTGTGTTCAGGTTTGTTCTGATTCAAATAAAATAATAATGGCTTGTTTACTGATTCAATTCAAATTTCAATCTCAGTGGAAGTAAACTCAAGAAGGTGAGTTGAAACTTAAAATTGAAACTACTTTGATTTTTGACCATTTATTTATTCATTAACTTTAATTTTACATGAGTTTTCCTAGTGTTTCTGTGTTGTCAGATAAACACGATTGCTATTTTTTTCTCTGTGAACAGCTTAAGCGAACTAAAATGCTTCATCTAAAGTTTGCTCTGTCATTTTGGGTCTCTGCAATGGAAGGATAAATTTGCGTTTGATTCATGGGCCCTGCCTCAAGTGGAATAAACCGGAGGGAGGAGCTGGCCCTGGGGTTGAGGGTGGGGTGAGGAGGGAGTCTGTGGGGAGTTGGGCTGGAAGAGTTATTGTTAACTTCTGGGACCAGGAAGCATTCTACTGCTTCTCTCCTCAGGAGGGCGTCTGAGATGGTCCATCCGTCTTTGGGGGCACCCTGCTGCCTCACATGGCGTGCAGGCAGTCCCTAAGCTTGCTTTCTCCCTCCTTACTCTTGTGGGCTGGCCTCATTTTCTTCTCATTCTCATCTCATCATACTGGGGCAGGCCTTTTTGGTAGCCCTGACATGCCTATTTGTTGTTTTATTTGGGTTTGAAAATAAGGTCACCGTTGTTTGTTAAAATATTGCGCTTATAAATGCTGAACCTTTATTTGAACCAGTAACCCACCTTTTTTTTTCCAGTTCAATTCCAATTCAGGTTCAGCCAGTAGGACAAAATTATAGTTCTGGTGCAGCACTGGTTTAAACCGGTTTGGTTCCGATTCGTCTTCCTGCCCAGAATTAAGCAGGTCTGTACCTGTGCCTGCACTGTGCAGCTGCAGACACCTACCAAAAATTCAAACCCCTTTGTGCGTGCCCTGGAAGTAGTCCTACACCTGTGCATGTGCAAGTCGTAGCAGTTTCACTTGCAAACCATTTTGGCAAGTGTTTGGGGAAAACACAGTCAGGGCATTGGTTCAGGCTCAGTAATAAAATGACAGCATGCAAACTGAAAAACCTGAGTGAGCTGCTGTATGGCTTAAAGACAAACATTTCATCAGGTGCTTACTGACCACAGAAGGCCTCACAGAGCTCCTCTATCAAAACATGGCTCCAGTCACTACATTTTATTCCACATGAAGAGGTAAATATTGCTCCAACCCCCTTGCCTGGCACTGTGATCTCTGATTAATGACTATGGTAAAAGTCCGTTTTCTTTTTGGATAGTGTTTTGTTTGATTAATCAGATGTCTGATTACCCTATATATCTGTGGATCATCCTCCCTGGGCTGGTTTGCATTATGGTATTTCATCAGGAGGGCATATAAACCTGTGATTCCTCTATTGTTCTCTTTCTAAATAACATTACGTGAACTTCACTTAGTTATCAGGAGCAATGAGACTGCGCTGGATCTTCTGAGAGTTTGGATGTAGCTGCTGAGATGACATTGTCTCTCTTATGGTTCACTCATTTGGCCAGAATTCTGTTTCTGGGAAAGTCTTGTTGCTGAGTGAAAAGTTTGGTGCCCCCCCCGCCCGCTGGTCTCCTACACCTCACTTAGCACTAATGTCCAGAAAATTAGCACCTCTCTCCCTAGTGGGCGCAGACAGCTGTGATTTCTTAAAGTGAGGAGATGCATGGGAGTGGAAAGCTGCAAACTCTTCTCAGTATTTCACAGTGCTTTGATATTTCCCGTACAAATGGCTTGAGTAAAGCTTGCCTCTCCTTAATGGTGGCTGTACTTCAGAGATGGGCAAAATAATCCGCAGTGTGGTGTGTGCATTGTAAAGGATTTGGGGGTCCTTCAGGATGAAAGGGGGATTATGTATAAATGAAGCTCAAGCCAGATAAGGCTGTGACAATGCTGATAGAATGGGGGAACAAGCTAGAACACCTTGATGAGCAAACATCAGCTCTATTGATTCGAGGGTTGTGTGCCTGCCTTTTGTTACTTATCTTAACAGCCGAGAAGGATTTGCTGGATCACATCTGCTTCTGGAAGCTCAGGTAGCACCAGTGGCCAGGAATTCTTTTTATAATCTGTGCCTGGCCCTGAAGCTATGGACTATTCTGATCTGAGACCCAAACTGTTTTTGACCTGGCAGAAAATAAAGGGCTATTTTCATAGGTGACGTCAATTTGGAGCTGGTGTGAATTGCACATCAGTAAGTTTGTGTGAATTAAATGCTGAGGGAAGAAGAGGTTGGAACAGGAAGAGCAGCCAACAGAGGACTGTGAGATAAAGCAAGGAAGTCTTGTATCTTCCAGCCTCTAACACCCTTCTGTTGGTTGGGTCAGTGCTTAAATGCTCTTGTGATATAGTAGGGTAGGTGCTATAAAATATCTAAGACAGATGCAACCCAGCTTCTGCTCCCTCTATAGGTAATTACAACTGACTTACTGATAGGTACTTTCATTGTGTGCATCCCCTCTGAATTTGGCCCTGTAAAAGGAAAGAAAACAGCCCCCTGTGGAACACGCTGTCAGCCCAAGCCAAAATCCGTCTCGACATTCATAAAATCATGTCTTTGAAATGTGCCTGGCTTACTTCAGGTTATTTTAGTTCAAGGAGAGAGAAAAGAGAGACAGAAAATTACTCAGCGTAAAAAAATAAAACTGAGGTCAAGCCCTCTACAGCATTCTGGCATGTGTTGCCTCATAAAACATATACCTAATGTGTGTTAGGTGCTATTGAGTGAAATAAATCCTCAGATTTAAAAACAAACAAGCAAAACTAAAAGCACTAAGCCATCTCTTTGTATGACTAAAGCAGACTGGATGTTTTTGCCAAAGTCTCATTGAATTGATGGAATGGTTGTATTTCATTGTATGCAAGATGAAGTCTCTTTCCTAGGGAGGGCAAAACAGATTCCCAATGCAGCTTTGTATCTGGGGTCTGGGAGCTGTGGCTGTCCCATATCTGGTCCCTGCCCTGACTAACATTAGATCCTTGTCAGTTTGCACAGCTGTTAAATAGATCTGTGCTGAAAGTAATTCAGGTGCTGATGGACAAGGGCTGTAAGTTGGCTCAGCAGTATTTTGGTAGCCATCGCTTGGTGTTAGAGCCTTGCAGGGATGACCCTATGACATGAAAACATCTCTTTCCAGCAGAAAACATTTAGATGGCTCTGACACATGTATCTCTTTCCATGGGATGGGTAAGGTGAGTAGTAGATTTACTCTTCCCCTGAGCAGATCATGGGCAAATCAGCGCCTCCATATTAGTTGTCCAGGCTATTGCAGCCATATTACGTGGAGAGGACACTCCATCCTTGCTGGCAGCACGGACACAACATGGAAGGTGGCAGTTGGAAAAAAATAAGAAACTAAGGACTTTCCGGCTTGGGAGCTGGAATGTGCCCGGGATTGACAGATGACAACCTATAATACACAAGCAGCATACGGAAGTCAGCGTTGATAGACCGTGAGCTGTACAAACTCAATATTGACATTGCAGCACTTCAGGAAACAAGACATGCAGATGATGCCGGTTCTGTCCAAAAGGCCAATTATACCTTCTTTTGGCAGGGTTAAAGCAGCGAAGAAAATAGTCTGCATGGTGTCTTCTGTGAGAAATAAGTGGGTAAAGCTCCTAGAAATACTCATTGGGAAGTCCAAGCACATTATCTCACTTAAATTTCAGCCAGTTATTGGCTTTGTGAACATCATTAGTGCTTATGCACCAACACTCAAATCTAGCCCAATGAGGAGGATATATTTTAGGACACTTTGTATGAAGTTGTCAAAATACCATCAACTGAGCAACTTTTCCTCCTCGGTCACATCAGTGCAAGAGTTGACGCAGTTATCAACTCATGGCCAGATTGCCTAGGGCAATTTGGCATTGGCAAGACACATGAGAATGGCCAGATTCTGCACCCAAAACCAAATGTGTATTAACAATTAAAATTTTGCAGGAAAAGATCACCACAAAGTGTCATGGCAACATCCATGAGCAGTCCACTTTCACCAATAAGATCTTGTCATTGTCAGGAGGAAAGACCTACCCTCAGTGCAGAACACTTGCACGTTTCAAAGTGCTGATTGTGACCCTGACCAATCTGTGATCATTAGCAAAGTGAAGATTACAGCTAAGAAACTATATAGAGCAAAACTTGGGAACAAGCCCAAAATCAGTGCTACCAACATCAAAAACTAGAGGAAATGCCAGGAGTTTGTGAAGGCTTTTGAATTCAGCATGCATAGGAAGTCACTACCAGAGAAGGCAGAGGAATTTTGGGAAGATTTAAAAACAATCCATGAAACAGCTTTAGCTACATTTGTGGGAAAGGAATCATCAAAAAAGGATTGGCTTGAAGAAAATGAAATGGAACTATTACCTTTTATTAATCTTAAGAACACAGCCTATCTGGAACACAATAAGAAGCCAACAGAGAGCACCAAAGTGAGACTTGGGCATGCAAAAGCTGAGGTACAGCGAGCAAGTAGACGCTATGCAAATCATTATTGGATTAAGTTCTGTGATACTTAAGATCTTCAGATACAGGAAATCTCAAAGTCATGTATGTTGGCCTGAAGAAAGCTTTAGGCCCCACTGTCAATAAGGTTGCACCCTTAAATCGCGAAGTTGTGAAATTATTATAGATAAAAGTAAGCAGCTGTCTTGTTGGGTTGAGCATTATTCAGATCTATATGCACAAGAAAGGAACATCACCAGTGAATCACTGGGTCAAATATCAGCTCTGCAGGTCATGTCAGAGCTAGATGTGAAGCCCAATGTAGAACAGCTAAGCAAGGCCATTGATTTGTTATCAAGTGGCAAGGCTCCTGGAAAAGATGGCATTCCAGTGGAAATTCTTAAGTGCGGGAAAGAGAGCCTACTACCGTATCTCTATCAGTTGTTCAGTATCAAAACTCATGCACACTGCTATTTCTGGAAAGGCTTCTATTGCTAGCTCATGGGAATGAAGACAGCAGGCAGCACTGAAACATCAAGATTGCTAATCAGAGCTCAGGCATCTTTCTGGGTGAGCCTGACAGAACGCGGTGCTAGACAAGACTTGCGCACACCCTGGGCTAGATCCTAGAGTCTGTTTTCTGGCAAACTCTCTTTAACTTCAGCAGACCTACATAAGGGCTGAGTAACTACTGAGTGGGGGCCTGAGGAGGTGGCTCTGTGTGCGTGCGCCTTCCCTCTCTATTTAGGGAGATGTTAGATGTTTAGGCCAGTGGTTCTCAACCAGGGGTATGTGTACCCATGGGGTACACAGAGGTCTTCCAGAGGTTACATTAACTCATCTAGATATTTGCCTAGTTTTACAACAGGCTTCATAAAAATCTCAGTACAAACTAAAATTTCAAACAGACAATGACTTGTTTATACTGCTCTATATATTTATACACTGAAATGTAAGTACAATATTGATATTCCAATTGATTTTTTTATACTCATATGGTAAAGATAAAGTAAGCAAATTTTCAGTAATAATGTGCTGTGACACTTCTGCATTTTTATGTCTGATTTTGTAAGCAAGTAGTTTTTAAGTGAGGTGAAACTTGTAGCATACAAGACACATCAGACTCCTGAAAGGGGGACCGTGGTCTGGAAGGGTTGAGAACCACTGGTTTAGGCTATTGAAGAATGTTTGGCACATGTAAAGGACATCCCCATGGAGTCTGTGCATTGTTGGCCTCATCCAGCTACCATGGAAGTCAGTGAGACTTTTTCCACTGTCTTTCATGGCAGCTGTTGGATTAGAGCATGTCTCTCTAAATGGACATGGTTATGTTTGATTATTCTTCATTTATTCTTTGTATTCTGGTAGCAGCTAGAGGCTTCAACTGAAATTGTGGTACCCTGTTGTGCTAGGCGAGGTACATACATAACAGAAGGACAAGCCCCTGCCCTGAAGAGCTTTGCAGTCTTAAGTGTCTTCATCCCATTCTGTGAATAAACACATCTCTTTGCATGTCCCTGGACAGCTTGCCAGTCACCTCCAATTACAGAAAGGGAGACTGATGTTTAGAAGCAATGAATGCTAAAAGGAGCAAAAATCATCCCATCTCAGCTTTTAAGCTGTCTGATGGGGAAAGACCTCTGGACTTGATTGAGCTATTCAATGGGTAAGCAGGGGATGTGTGTATTTAATTCATTGACAATCAGGTTGCATTTTTAAATCCATCTTTATTTGTGTGAGACTCATAAAATCAGTGTTCTGTTTGTGGATTCCCAGAGCTGTGCTGACGGTGTACAACCCGAGATGTTATATTGTGTGGGGTGCATGAGTGTCTGTCTGTCCTATCTCCTTGAATGTTTATAAAGTGCTATGGAATGCTTTATAAATAATTATCATCATTGTCTGTTCATTTCAGCCCCTTTCTAACCCTTAAAGGGATGGAGGGAGGAAGGAAGGGGGAAATGTCCATTAAATAAAACAGGGCTGACTTGGCAAGGAAAGAAATACATGTAAGCTTCTTAATGGGTGTTACAGAAGACAGTGAGTAAATGTAAAATGCCCAAGGCCCTTATAATGATTGTGCTGAAACAGATGAAAGCCGTCCCAGTATGCAGCATTTCGTTATTGATGGCATTGCATGCTATGTTTCCACACTGTGGAAGCTTGACTTGGCCAAATACATTTGGAAGGGAAAGCAGTTTGCTAGACTGTGATGGCCTTGCAGCACCATGTGATCCTGTTCCTATGGAAATAAGCTTTCTGGAGAATTAAACATTATTTGGTTACACCGTGTGCGAGCTGGTGGGGTGGACCATGTTTCTTGCCATTTGATCCCATCTGTCCAGTGGTCTTATCTCTAAGCTGTTAGCATGTCCTATAACATTTCAAGAGAAGGCATTAAACTTCAGTAGTTATGGTCCTAGTTTGAGAAGATAAAGTGAAGATGGAAGCCAGTTGTCTGAAGTTTGGGTACGAGCATGTAGGTTCTTAACTGCTGGATGCCAGGACTAGGTTAGGACTGGAGCTTACTGCATGTGTCCTATGAAATGAAACAATCACGTAGCAAAGATATCATGCCATCTCTGTGTTTGTGTCTTTATTGAGAAATCAGGTCACTCATGCATTGTTGTGAAGCACGAAAAAACGTTAGGCCTCTTTAACTGTCAATCAAGTTGGTAGGATAGGTCCATGAAAACTGTGACTGTTGGTTAGGAGGGAAATATGGCGGTACTATTCCCTGGCTTGCAGTTTTCGTTGCATTGTGTTTAGACCTAAGAGGTAGTTTTTTACTAGATTGTCATCAGGTCTATCCAGATGTAGGTCTTGAAGAATAATACCTTTGAAGAGGGGTTGTAAGCTAATGTGTCCTTGGGTTGGGAGTGTAAGAGGCAGTATATGGTTGGTGTTCTCCAGGTCTGACTCTTAGAAGGGCTTCAGGACAGCTTGATTTATGATCTTTTACAGAGACAAAGAAAAAGGAAATAATTAGCTCAACCCAGTGGTGAGTGTATTAGGAGGCCTGGGTCTAATCTTGGCTGAAGTATGGGGTTGGAGGTCTTTGCAAGGCGGCATTCTTAGTATTGACCAGCAGGGTTCATGGGAGACTGAAGGCATCATTAAACTCTTGTGAATATGGGTTCAGACTCACTCTATTGAGTAGATTCAAAGAAGGAAGGATGTAAAGGTGGAGAGATAAATGGACCCAGAAGATGTGAGTAACAGTTCCTCATCCATATTCTTTACTGTGGGCATGGTGAGAGAGAGCCTGCCGTCAGATGTCCACTGTTGCAAACAATAAAACAATAACACCTTTCATAATGTAGGAGGGAATCTGACTCTTTGCATGAGTCATCACAGAGTTTATGGCCTGCTGGGTAATGTATAAAGACTGCAGAAATGGGCTGCTGTGTTCTAGAGCATGTGCAAACAGTGTGAATGTGGGAAATAGAGTCTTGCTAGCACCAGACGCTTTTGAAGCACTGACATTCTTTTTAAGTACAGAAGTTTCACATACTGCAGAATATTCTGGGTTTGCCATTTAGAGATCACTGGATTCCAGTAATAAGACCAGGCCCATGAAATAGTTCTTGAGCTGAAAATCCCTAGTAACAGTGCAGAATATCATGTCTGAACATACGATTGAAGTAATCTCATTACATGGTAGCTGCAAAACAAGCAGATGCACTTAGAGTACATCCATAGGTACTCTTTGGATTTGATAGAAGAATCCATCCCAGTGCCTGAGTAGCTTTTAATGGTATTGCCAGTGTGTCAAAACAGGATGGTTTTACAAGTGAATCTACAGCATGAGGATATCAAGTCGTGGGGAGAAGCCAGTTCAAGGAAATTAAGAGGCACACTGACTTCATTGACACTGGAAACCTGTGCATGAATTTACAGCTGATGCTAAAAGCAGGAGTGATATCTCAGACTTTATCATCACATTTCCTGTTTGCACCAGAAATACTGTAACAATCAGCCTCCCTTGTAGTATTTTGGTTCTACCAGTCCCAGGTAGAATTGGGAGAAGTCAGAGGAGAAAGCAAGTAAAAATGGTCTTTTTGAGGGATGGGTGAAGGGTTGGGTTGGTTTTTGTATATCTGAGCCAGTTTGCCCACTGAGTCTGTGTCATTCAGACATTTAAACTTTTAGCATGTGTGCCATGTGCGAAGGAAACTAGGCCAAGTGAGCTAAACCATAGCTGAATACAGTCATTGGTAAGGGGGCTGGTGGTAAGAAATGTAGTTCTTGAGTAATGTCATGTAATCCTCTAAGACATTTCATTAAAATCTGTCTTTCATGAACTGTAGAAAGTCTTGTCCAGCCTCTAGAAAGCATACACTTAGGACAACTCTTTTGTTCTTGCCTGCCAACATAAGTGGAGTGATCCTCAGCAGTACTGAATACTCACAGCTCCCACGGAAGTCACTTCTGAATGGCGATGAGTGCCTGAATCCTGCAGAATTGGGCCACTTTTATTTGGTAGTTTGAATATCTGTTTAGGTGCCTTTGTTTAGTTACCCATGTTTGAAAACTTTGGCCTTATTGTCCTTTTGCATCAAAAACCTTGGGTCTATTTTATTGTTATGAAGAGATGGTGTAGATATCCTGTTTCCCATTCAGATGAACATGTTGGATGTCTGTGCTTGTCAAAGTGGGGGATTGATTGTATTGGCTAGAGTCAGAAGTGTTTGCTGTAAGTACTAGTGCAAGATTTACCACCTCACAAGTAGGCGAAAACAGCTTTCTTCTGATTCACAGCTATCAAGTTATCCCAGGGGCTGATGGGTCTAGAAGAGCCACTCTGGCTGAACTGTGTGATGGCTTTGTAATGTGGAGAAATGGCCACCACTCAAATTATGCAGAGTGCTGCCAGGCTCCTTTGTAGCTTGTGGCATAACTCAGATTTTCAGGGGTGAAAGGCTAGTGTGTTTCCTCAATGTTCAACCAAGCCCCAGCAATGTAAGTTTCTAATGTTTCTGATGATCTATTTTAAAATCAACCTTTCTCTTTAAGCCATTTAAGTTACACTTTATAAGCAGCCATCCAAGTAACATTCCACTTTATGATAATCTGGTGAGTAAGCAAGTTGATCTGTTATGTTCCTTCAGTTCCATTCCAGGCCTTTTTTTACTAACGTGATATTAACGATCAGTAGTCTAAACCCAGAAGAATATAAAATCCGCCCATCTGAGTGTCATGTAGTATTTCTGTAACAAGGCAGTACAGTCAAATGAGAAGTACTTCAGTTACCAAACTGGATTGCTGCTGTTGCCTGAACTGAAGCTGTCATCTGGACCCTCTAATTAAATTACTTAATCACCTGATATGGGGAGTGGGCTTAGAATCTTGCTTTTGTTACCTGAAAATAACTGAAATGTCAAGGCAGAGCCTCCAAGGCTCCAGATAGGTTAGAAATGGGGCATATTGCGGTTTTCTGCATTAAAACCATGACCTTCAAGAAAGGGTGCCTGAAGTTAGGCTTCCAAGGCTGAGACTTTCAAATCTTAATGGAAATTGGACATCACTTAAGCAATGGAAATTGGACATCCCTTCGAAAATCTCAGCCCTAAGACAGTATTCAGGCACTGAAATAGATGGCCTGATTTTTGTAAATGCTGAGCACCCAACAACTCGTCTTGTCTTTGGTAAGACTCATAAGATCTGTGGGATACATTATACTTTTTTTTTTTGGAAGACCAGAATGCTTAATTAGGTGCTTAAATAGAGATTTAAAAGCATAACTGTAGACACCCATTTTTAAAACATCTTGGTCTAAGGGTGCAAGTAATGAGGGAAGGAACTTCCCACCAAGCCTTTCACTGGATATCTTTTTGTAGTAAATAATGGTATAAATCTGACAAAGGTAAAAGGGATTTTAATCAGACAATCTCAAGCGAATCCCAAATCCATTTCCAAATAAATCCCTCCATATTCAATCAGGCATGACTGAGCAACTCACCAGGGAGAGCTAAAGCTATTAACAAATACTAGGAACAATTAGAGCAGAGGCTAGTGGACTTAGCTTCATCTACTTTCCTCACTGCTATATTTAAATACAATTTCTTCCTTCTTTCCTTGCTGCAGTTCATTCCTCTCCTTGCGGGATACTAATAGCAGCCCAGCTTTCCCAAAGGAGGGTATTCTAAAGAGAGGTGTGTGGTAATGAGAGCTGCTGAGCTACTTAAAGCAATCGAAATTGTTTTAAACGGATGTGTTGATTTATAGATTACGGAGACTACAAAAAAATCAGCCACAGTTCATACTAAGGGTAGTTTCTAAAGGGTTAATAAATCAATAGACACTTGAATAAGTGATTAACGGGTAGAGGCTGACAGCTCAATAATCTAGAACATGTACTGCTAATGTCTCTAACATGCTTTTATAACGTTTAGTAGTCGTTTGTTAACCCTTGATACGTATGCTCTTAAACGTAAAGTGTGACTGAAATAATTTTAGAGCAGGAATAAATGACTGTACCTAAAAAATGAGCTTTGGGGAAATTGGAATGGGCTTCACCAAATGCAAAGCAGAGCTTCAGTGTGGTCTTTCTGTACCACCAGCCAACTGCGAGGTGCATGGCTCTTCAGAAACACTCAAGCTGCCGGAGTGAGGCTGAAGGGGGGAGGACAGAGCAGGACCCCTCGTTAATCCGCATGCTGGTGATCACACGTGAGCACAGATCTCTGAAGATGCCCATTCTCTAGCCCTGCTCCTTTTTTACCCTGTGCATAAGGCTATGCAAGGGTCTGAGATTTATTGTCACTCAGCATGCTGAGCTTAAACTTACAGGGCGTACTTGTGCACCCTGCTGTTGTCCACCCACCCACGTACACTCAGGAAGCAAAATAACTGAATCAGTTTTAATCCACACTCTTTAGTTATTTCAATGCAGTCTGTGTCTAGACACTCTAATTTGGGAACAAAAGTGTTCTGTTGATTCAGTAGGACACTGTTACTGTGAAATAAGGGTGTTCACAGACAGACTTGTATTGAAATCACACAGGGTATGGATTAAAACTGATATTCAGTTACTCCAGGTCCAAAGTGTGCATAGATGAGCCTGAAGGGAGGGAAGAGGACACAAAAGGAGGTAGTGAAGTGTGTGTGTTGAGGGGGAGCAGGAAGAATAAGACTTAAAATTGAAGACTAGGTAATCCCACCTCCATGAGAGGCGGTAAGTAGGTCGACCGAAGAATGCTTTTCTTGACTTAGCACTGTCTATACTGGGGGTTAGGTCGGCTTAACTTTGTAGCTCAGGAGTGTGGGTTTTTGCAAAAGGTGAGGCCAGAGCGGAGGAGACTGCAGCACTTGAGACCAGAGATGACCCACGGTATAGAAAAGGGTTTTTTCAGTATAGGCTGGGGGCTGGTCTGTACTGTAAAATTAGGTCAAGAAGGTCAACAGAAGAATTGTTCCATCAACATAGCTACTGTTTCCCTTAGTCCGTTCTGTTGTTGTTGTGTCTGCTGTACAGTGGCACAGATGCAGTGCTGCTGGTGTTTCTAGTGTAGATGTGCCCTGAGGAAACATATGCACTACGGAGACCATCACCATAGTTATGCTGGCATAGCCCCGTGGTATAGACACATCGACAGAAAGGGTTTCCTATCAGATTAGGGACATCACCTTCCTGAATAAGGTTAGTTATGTTGACAAAATCATTCTTCCATTGATCTAGCTGTATCTACACTGAGGGTATCTACACTAGCTGTGCCGGTCATTGCTATGGGGTTTTCTTTTTTTGCACCCCAACCGACATAGCTCGGCTGATGTAACTTTTCAGTGCACACCAGCCTTAAAGGAAAGGTCAGATTTTGGAAAAAACTGCTAGGATTTAATGGCAGCCTGGATTGCGTGGGAAGGGTATGGTGGAGGGGGAGAAAGGAGTCGTGAAAACTACCTAAACTTGGATGGATTCGATTTTTATCGGTATAGGACAGTAAATGTTGATTTCACCAAACACGCACAAACTGATGAAAAATATTTTTAATAATCATTGAAATTTACAGATAGGCAAAGTAAGAAAAATGCTGCTTGAGAACTTATTAGTTTAATGTAAAGAGATTTACTTTGTATATTTTTATATGTGATGTTAACAATTTATGTTTTAATGGTTGTACAGCTGTACATTTTTAATCAGTTGTCATTAACTTATTATTATTTGACACCTCCATAATATCCCACTACTGTGAAAATTTAAATCCATTTAAAGAAAAACAAAGCCTTAATTTCAACAGATATCAATGTTTATTTTTATTTGTTTTAAATTGAATTTTCCAAGCCTAAATATACCAGATGGGATCAGAACCAGCAGCTCTAGTGAAAGCTTCCCCCAAGCCCATGCAGCCAACGTGATTCATGTCTGATAATGAGAAAAGATTTGTAGGGGAGAGAGGGTTGTTTTATAGCTATAGGTGCCCATCACCCAAGCCTCTAGATGCACTTACATACCTAAGACAAAGAAATGGATGCTGGTAATTCGTAGCTTTGCATCAGTGCTGATAACGCATAGCCTCAAGCTGGCAGTACACAGAAACCCATCCACACCCACACACCAGTTCCCACAGATTAACCAGCAACACCATCACAAATTACATGGCCTTATGATTAACCATGTCCATCCAATTAATTAATGAGACAGGGAGGTACAAAACTTTTCCCAGGAAAAGGTCATGGTAAATAGATGGGTAAACTGATGATTGGGAATCACCCAGACCATTCAGGGGTTCTGTCACCACCTGCCTTGTAACTTTGGGTGCCTTAATGTCATGCTGCTCTGGCTCTGAACTCTGACACCAGTAGCTGGCCTATGAGCATAAAGAGGTCTCATCCTGGCTTCCACCTATTACTCCTTGCAGGGTGAATCCTGCCAAGCCTTCTGCTCCTGAGTGCCCCCCGCCCCAGTCCAGCTCCCTGAGTTCTTAACTACTAGACACTCAGATTTTTCCCCTCTGGTTCATCACCCTCGAATGAATGAAACCTGCCCCCATTATCAATTCACTCTGGAGGACACAATCCATACAGTTTGCACAACTGAGGCCTGCTAGTGGTAAAAATAAACAAAAATAAACAATGTTTATTTAATAGGAAAATCATAGATTCAAAGATGAAATAGTAAGGAAAAGCAAACACATACAAGTTACACAGAAAATAAATATGTAGATGCAGTCTCAGGCTTTCCACTTTATATTAGCTAAATCCCCTTCCCTAATACAAGTTACTTGTTGCCTCTGAACAGGTTCCCAGCGTGCCCTCTGTCTTAGAGAGGATCCAGTCTTTCATGGACAGCGCCCTGCTTAGATGCTAACCTTCAATTTCTGGCTCATCTTCCATGACTCATTCAGACTTTGATCTCTGTGCTGGCACTCCTGAGGGGGGGCTAGGTGCCATTTGTTGAGGTAGTTTGTGTGGCATGGCCATCAGATGATATAAACTTTCAGTCACTGTGCATGGGTTGTACATGTTCTACAGAAGACCCCATCCTTTAGGATTGTTAACACAGCAACTTTCATCAGCACTAAATATCTTCCCTTCTTCATCTCCCCCCAAAATGTTTTTTAAATACATTTGACAATGCAAGAAATTGTCGTGCAGAGTACTCTTGTGTGCAGGTGTATGACAAAGTTGGGGCACATATCATTGGCATTCGAAGAGTAGCTATGGATCCATAATGTTATGGGATGTTTGGATCCAGGATTTCTGTTGTACCCATTATAAACATAGAGGCCACTTGCAAAATTCCGTGATGGACTTCCAACACCTGTACAAGTTTTTGTAGAGCTCGGATTAGAAGCTTATAGTTAGGGCCATCTCTTCCACCATAAGCAACACCTGTCGTCCCACCATGTCTCTGAAAATAACGTAAAGCTGTCTGCAATATCTGCTCATCTTTCTCATAGGGAGGATGTCCTTTTTTAATTTGGAAACCCATGATTCTGTCTTTGCTGGGGAGTCTGGGGAAAAGAGGAAAGGTGGAATTTAAAGATATATGTCACCTACATTTGTCATGCCATTTCATTGCTCACTTCTCCTAGGGAATGTCTGTTTCTGAGCTGAAATTTGAATTGTGTGTTTAGAGCTGCCAATACTATTAGTCACAATACTGGTACTACAGAGCACATTTCTGTTCTGGTTCACATCAGGCTTTTGGAACGCCTTTGCATACCTGCAGCACAGGGTGTGTCAGCTTCAATCATTAGAACCTAACACAGTGCTGGTATGTTTGGGAAAGCTGTTTATGAAGCACAGCAGAAAGTGTGATTCATCTGATCAGAAAATACAGGTCCTATTTGGAAAAGCAGTTGCTTGTGCTTATATGCGGCTTTCTGCGGACCTATTGAAAGGAGACTGGTAGCACGACTGTATGCAATATTTTAATGCAAGTTACAGTTGTCTTCTGCTCTGAGCATCTGACCCCTGCAATGTAAAAGGTCCTTCCTCGAATGATGTGATATCACCTGTGACCTCTGTGGACATGCTTGTAGGTCTGACACAATGTCACTGATGCAACACCTTGCCAGCTAGGATTCAGTCTTTGTAACTCTGTAGTACTGTCCCACGGAGGCTGCTCCAGGAACTGTCAAGCTCTGTGAAAATAACTCCACACTGACTCTTTGTCAGCTCATTGCTACTCCACCCATAAACTCTGCCAGTGTGAAGTGTGAGAATGGCACCTGATCTTCTCTTCCACACTGTTCAATATGTGCTGGTATCCTAGTAGCCCACTGGTCCAAACTGACCACCCCAACGTGTGCTTTCCTCACAGGACTGTGACTCCTCGTTCTGAATTATGCCTCTTGTATGTAACAATAACCCAGTGTTTGGTGACTCTCAGCAGTCCACATGCTAATTTAATGGAGCTGAGCCTCCTTTAAGGAAACTAAATATGGGATCCTTAGGAGGTCAGCTCTGTGGGGTTGTCTAGTTAGAGGGAAATTTTCACATGTTGCAATTGATGTAGCCTGGGTGGTGGACAATGTTGCACAAGTGTGCAAAAGGTGGATTGCACCTGTGTAATGCATCTGTACTAGGGATTTGTACTGGAGCAGTCACAGCAATGTAGTCAGTGCTTAAAGTGTGTTAGGTTGCACACCCAGTAAATAACATTTCTGAAGCTCTGGCTAGGTTGATGAGGGGCAGACATTTCAGCCCTGCCTAGAGGGGAACTCTCTGATTGTGAGGAGTGTCTTCACCCCATGTGAGGAGTGTCTTCAGTGCGCCCTCCCACCCCCGCATAGTTCTCAGAAACTCTGGAAGGTTCCACGAGATTCTACAAAGTTCCAGAACATTCTAGGAGATTAGCGAAAAATGAATCCACGTGTGCAATACCGGAAACATTTTACTTCAGACGTTCTTTTTTCCCTTTTGTCGCTAACAAGAGAAACAACACCCCAAGCCCAGCACCCCAGACGATCGATCGCCTGCCCCTAAATCCGGCCCTGCTCCTGGGGTAGAGCAGTCAATCAGAGCTGCTGCAGAAACAGGCAGAGCTCTTCCCTCCCTACCCCCACGGGCGACACCATTCTCCCAAGAGGTGATTGGGTGGGAGGAGGGGGAGGCAGGGTGAAGAGGCCCAGAAGCTGCAGGAGGAATTGAGATGAGGCTGGATTGCAGAATTGAGGTGCTGATTAGGTGGCCAGGCAGTGGTGATGTCACTTCCATTTTGTTTTCAGCCCTCTTTCAGCACTGAATGTAGTTAGACCAGTGCAAATATCCCTAATCTGGAGAAGCCGCTACTTCCTTTGTGTTATGGGATCCCTTACAGCTACTTCACATGCACATTCAGATGCTTAATGACCCAGGCTTATGGATCACATGGCTGTTTAGACAGTAAGGCTGGTTCTTCAGAGTTTTACACATACTTTGGCAGATTATAGGTTTATCAGTGACAACTAATCTTTTAGAGAACTGTGGCCTAATTCCTTTTGTTAACTTATTTAAAGAGATAGAGAAAGAAGTATGGTCGTGATTAGACCTATTAAAACCTATATTACTCACTCAATGATATGTGCCACTTAGATAAATGTGTAATTAGGGGCTTCGCTCAAACACGATTAAAGGCAGTCACATGTACTGCTTAGCCGAAGAATGTCTTGGCCTACTGTAGTCAGATGCGAAGTTTGACAGCAGCAATAAAAACAGAATGAAAATGTTAATGTAAACCTGTTGAGTATGTTAAAATGTTTTGGTGCCTTTTAAATATTTTAGAGTCAAATCATGAAGCCCTTATTGTTGGTTGCAAGGGCGTGTAGTGCCTGTTTAAGAACCGAGTAAGAATTCAGTCCAGTCCCTAGTTTTTAAGAGGATCGTAGAGATTGGCAGTCCACAGATCTCCTAATCCAGTGTCCCCTCTCCATTACTATCTCCATCAACCCAGCTGAAGGTGCAAGAAACCCAGCAATGGGCAGTTACGGGACAGTCTACCCCCAGAGAAAATTTCTTGCCAGCCCCCATTAGAGGTTGGTTTATGCCCTGAAGTATAAAGATTTATATTCCTTCTAAAACTTTTTTTTAATTATGTATTTCCAGCAATGGAATGTGTGGACAAAGCAGTAAAGTCCCGGGATCTTGAAGAAGGGCCACATTTTCCCGTAGAGTCTGAAGAGAAGAGCCAGGTCCATAGCTCCTGCCTTGCTGCCATCCCCTCCACTGCACCCTTTGTGGTATAGAGTAGGGGGGATTACTGCTATTGTGCATCTTAAATTACACAGGAGCTCAAGGGGGGATTATACCAGGTAGATTAGTTGCTCGCTCTCCTGCTGTCTGTACCCCACTTTGGCTAAGATATTTGTCTCACTGTTCTGCTCAGGCCTCAGGGTGTGACAGAAAGGAAAAACAGCAGAAAGAAAGGGACTCAACCCAGATGAGTTGGCCTACCCCCAGGTAGAAGAGACGTACAGGTTTCAGGTCAGACTAGATGATCACAGTGATCCCTTCTGATGTTTGAAACTGTGACTGTACATGTGTAGTGTGCCTCTCTCTATATATTACTTATCTCTGTGGACTTACTATTAGTTCACTATATGACTGTGGCCTCAGCATGTTATAGCATAAGAGTTTGGGGGTGATTGTTTTTTGTCTGTGTTGGCAGAAGAAAATGTCTGTTTCCTTGTGAGCGGACCATACTTTAGCCGAGGTACCTACCTAGCTTTTTCCTTCCACATTAATGAGAAAAATGTTACAACATTATGGTCCACTGTGTTCTAAACATGACGGGTTAGGCTTCGGTTCATACAGTGAAATGGCTTATTGAGTATTTCTATCACTTAGGTACTGAGACGATAGGTGCTGTAGAAATACCTAGGAGAGATCACTCAGTAATATAAATAATGTTTAATCCTGGAATAGAGTAATTAGGATATGACTGTAAATAATGCCCTAACCTCATTTTATGTTTTTATATTTTCTGCCTTGCTGCTCATCTGGATAGGTGCTTTTGTCCATTGCCTGGAAGATGCCTTTTGTGAAATGCAACACTGCTTACATCTGTGTGTGCTATTTTTCTCTTGTGAGAGTCTTACGTTGATCGCCATCTAGAGTCAGAAACTCATCACTCAGGCCTGCTTACGCCTGGTCTACCCCTAAAACTTAGATCAACCGACCTACATCACTTAGGGCTGGGAAAAATTTTGCACCCTGTGCAATGTAGTTAGGTTGACTTAACCCCCACTATAGATGCAGTTAGGTTGATGGAAGAATTCCTTTCTGTCAGTGTAGGAAGCAGCTGCAGAACAGTGACACAGCCACAGTGCCATAGCTGTGCCGTTGTGGTGTAGACATATCCTCAGACGTCCACAGCATCAGAGAGAGTCTAGCAGAAATACTGAAAAACAGATTTGGCTCCGTGTATGTGAGGCTGAGTCCTGATGTGGATAGGCTACCAGCTGCTGCCGGTGTTGTCAGTGCACGAGCACTCCCAGTGTTATCAATACTGGTGGAGCTGAACTGGTGTTAGCAACAGGGGGAAGGCTTTGCACAGAAGCAATACTCAGAGTAAATCCCCGTGCATTGTGTTCATTGAGAATATTATTTGTTGCTGTCTCTCTCTCTGTTGGTATTTTTATAATGATGGTTAGTTTTGGAAAGGTCCCATATGTCAGCGTGTTTGTCAGTTCCCTGGCATGGTTGACGTTTCATAGTTACTGGTTATTGGTCTGGAAGTGGGCCTTCTTACACCATCCCCATCACTTGTTGGTATCTGTATCTGAACTACCCTTGATTTTGATTTTGCAATGCCAGAAACCAACTGATGAACACGTGCAAACCAAAACCAGCCTCCAGTTTTGCCCATTTCTAATCCTGCCTCACTAATGCATTCAGTATGTGTATAAATAATGATGCTCATTCCAACCGCATTGGCTACCCATGTGCCAGTCACAGGCAGTACATCTCCACAGCATTCCTGGGTGGTTTAGCATTGGGCAATGGGCATAATTTAACTTGTTTGAGTCATGATCTTGCCCTTTCTGCATACACCCGCGCACATCTGTTCAGTATGACTGGGCTAGAGGAGACATTTAATTATACCTGTGGTTGCAAATGCTCAGCACGTTATAATTATATTCAGAAAATGTAAGGTACCAAGGTAGAAGAACTGTCACCAAAATAAGAGGTGTGCAAAATACTGTTTGTGTGTTTAGAGGCGGTATCGAAGTTGTCTGGCAGCAGATGTATGTATGGTAGAATCAGGTGTTTCACCACCCACGTTTTACAGATCATCTCAGCGAAGACTCGGCCTGATGAACGTAGGAAACCTGGAAATCAGGAGACCTGAGTTCCAATCCCAGCTCAACCTTAGACTTGTTGTGTGACCCAGGGCAAGTCGCTTATCCTCTCTATGACTCAGTTTCCCCTTTTACAATTGATCAATAATACATACATATTCACCTTGGTAAAATGCTTTTGCATTTGAGGGACTAGTGTAACCTACACGGTTCCAACTCTCCCCAGTGACCTACTGTATACAAAAAGTGACAGTATATGGGGATCTGCAAGGGTTAGATTTTTAAGGTTTGGCCTCTCCCAGCCCTTTTCTTTGTCCTTAGTCGGCAGCTGCAATTAATTGCTATTGCATTTCTGCAGCATCAGTTATTTCTGGGTGCAGCTCATGTTGCTTTGATATCTAAGTATGGATTGTGCTAGTGCATCAGTTAGTGAGACATCAAATGGCATGAACTATGCTTGCAAACAGTTGCAACCAGAAAACTCTAAATGTGCATAGAAGCTGGCTTGAAAATCAGGCACTTACGGTGTTATATAATGTCAGATCTTAGCGGAGCCATCACTAGGAAATACATTCTGTTAGCTCCCTGGTGTCTGTGGAAAATTCCTTTTCCTCTTCCATATTGTCTTGTGTTAGATTTCAGTTTGTTGCATCTCACGTTGTTCTAACCTGTTCTGGTATGTATTCGGTCTCTGCCCACTTGCAGACAGTACACTTGTTTCCAAGTGATTTCTGTAGCCGGCTTTATGTTTGTGCAACATGTACAATTGCAGGGGATGTCCCTGAATCACTCATTCTTGTTGCGAAGCAGCACACTGCTCTATAAGCCAACCAGTGTTCCCTGAGCCACTCTCAAACGGTCTCATTGAAACTTTTAATCCTGTCTCTTCATCCCTGTTTGTGTTTGTCCGTTGGTTTTACCATAATGTAGGTGAGCTTTTCAGAAGTGTTCGGTGCTAGCTCAGGGGTGTGAAAAATCCACATCCCTTGAGCAGCGTAGTTATACTGACCTCACTCCTGTGTAGACAGCCTCTCGGGTAGGTGGGTTAACTATGCCCTTGGTAGAAGCTCTCCCATCAACGTAGGAGTGTCTTCACTTAAACGCTACAGTGACACAGCTGTGCAGCTGCACTGATGCTGCGTTTTAAGTGTAGACCTGCGCTTGGACCATGGGTTAGTACATCTGAAAATCCTTCCCCTGCATGCCTCTCCCACCCTTACCCCACTGCATAATCTCCAAATCACCTGCTCAGCCCATTCATTGGCTGAATTATAAATAGAGTAGGCCCAAAATACAAATATTCGGATCCAGGTATGGATTTCAAACCCGGCAGAATTCCAGAGTGTTTGGTTTTGGTTCTTCCAAATCTTTAGAAGAGTCTTGAAAGTTGCACCGGGATTGACTTTCCAACCCTGTGCTCTGTGGCAGCTCTGACAAAGAGGATTTAGACACATCATTTAAGACCTCCAAATACAGGAATTGTCCTAGCTCAGCCCCCTGTAGGGGTGTTCCATCATCTCTACCTGTAAACCTCCTATGGTTGAGCCTTGCCCTGAGAATGAAATGAGAATCTCCTGCTTCCCATTCTTTAACCATATTAGCTGCCAAAGGATCTTCGTAGCCAGAAGGCTTGGACCATTCTTCTGGAATGCACATTAGGGAAGGGTTTAGTATTAGTTATTTTTTAAAATATGTATAAACTACTACAGAAATATGGTACTGACATTTTTCCCTGGGAATACAAACATAAAGAGGAGTGGTAGGAGTGACAGCAGGCTGAGAGGGAAGAGGGGTAAGTGTTATCCTCTGGTTACATGGGCTTGCGTTTGATTATTAGCCATTTTGAAGACTGATTGATTTTTTTTCTTATTTCTTCTCAGTATTTCTGGCTCCTGGTCCTCTCACGAGGTTTGGTTGGCATCGGTGAAGCCAGTTATTCCACCATCGCTCCCACCATCATAGGAGACCTTTTCACCAAAAACACCAGAACCCTCATGTTGTCTGTCTTCTACTTTGCGATCCCTCTTGGCAGGTAACCGGTCCACTGCTGTTCTCTGGAATTAGCATACATCTGAAGTGGCTGATAATAAAGCCATGTTTTGTTTGATTTGGATTGTTTGTAAGGGAAAAGTTTACGGGTTGGTGGCTAGAATAGGGGCTGTTTAGTATGAGGAATGGGTTCTGTTCCCAGTTTTGCCACTGATTCATGGGCAACTTTGTTTAAGACCCTTGTATGGAGTAAGTGTGCGATATCCCTAATTAACAGAGCTGGATGAAAACAGAAAAAAATTATTTAGCAAATACATTTTTGAAATAACAGCAATATTACTTGTACAATTGATGATGTACAATTGAACATTATGATGAATAATGTTATACCAGTTCTTAGTTGTTGTTTTTATTCATTTGAAGTATGGGCTTTTTTGAAGTTCCTCCAGGTTACTGTATACTTTAGAAGAGCCATTAGTTTAAAGTACTAAGTTTTCAAAAGTGTGCAAGTGTAATTGCAGGCACATATACCTAAGGCATGTGAATATTAGAGAGCTACCGGTTAGAGGCAAAATTTAGCTCTTGAAATTTTGACCTTCTCAAAGCGTTTCTTAACTTGCACTCAAACTCTGACCTACTTGAATCTGCACAATTTGGCTGAGACCCAGTGGTTAAAACCACAGTAGCCATTCTGTATGAGTGTTCCCATTATTGCACTGCAACTGTGGGAAATTACTTTTAAAAGTCTAGTGTTGAAAAGGCTCAAGAGAGCTGCTGTAATGAAAATTCACACTTAAACTTATGCAGAGGAGTCGAGGATAGCACAGCCCATAGTCTCCTGATGAATGTCACAGCCATACTCGATCTTTGAGTAATGATTTCCCCTGGCACTTTCTTTCAATTGAGTTCCCTTATCAGCCCCATGCAGTACCTGATTGTTGGGACTGGAGGGATCCTTGTTTTTTTTCAGTGGTTGAGCCTGCATTGTGAGGTTGTAGACAGGGTGGGCTCACACAATTTGGATGCAGATTCCCAGAGGCAGATGACTTCCTGTGGAGAAGTGGCATGGTGAGTTCATTTCCAGAAAGAGAAAACCTGGACAGCAGTTAACCTCACCATTGCAGTAAAAAACATCTGGTTTAGGATGGTAACACGCCAGCTAGAACTTATGGCAGTAACCTTAAGACAAAGCTTGAAAACATTCCTTTGCTCTTCAGGAAGACGAAATGGCCTGCCCTTAACTAATGGAAATAACTTTTTCCTAAATAGCCCTACGACACTGAACACTTACATAGAGAATCTAGCTGACAATGGTTGGCAACCAATCAATTTCTTCCAAAGACAAACATGCTTGATAATGGCAAATGGCTAGGAATGGGCCCCGGTTGCTCACTCTGGCTCTGGATCTGAACTTTTCCATGGCTTAGTTTTGGGGCCATATCTGTGACTGGCTCAGTACTGGAATGGTACTGATGGCAACTCGGGGGCCTGCACGGCTTAAAAGGCTGTACAATAAATGTGTTTGGCAGCAGCCAGCCACCCTGGAACGGCTCTGGCAGCTTTTACTCAAGGCAGCTGTAGTGCTGAATGCTGCGTTTTTGAAAGATGGATTTTGTGTCTGTTCATTTCAGTTATATGGAAGCATCATTACAGTTCACAGCCAGACCGCTCAGCTAGAGCTGTCTTTTATTACCTGACTACAATTCTCTGATACCTGGCTGAAAGTCCGCTGGCTTCTCTAACCTTCCGACAGATTTCAGACGTTTACCCATCAGCCTAGCGTGCTTCTTGTTCTAAGATTGTTGGTACAAACTTATTTTAAATAAACGGTCTCTTGATGAGTATTAGGGACCAACTGCTGATAAATTAACAGATGGCATTTAAATTGTTTGGTGCAGTATAAACTTGAAGGCACTTCTTATTCATTCTAGGTCTGGGCCCAAAAACGCAGGTCTTCAGCTTCCTGCAGTGATCGGTGCAGCATAGGAATCTGCATGGGACAGTGTTTGGATCCTGGGGCTTTATTTCAGCCTCTTATTGGGCAAAGGGCTAGTGGATATTTAGACCCATCCTACTGTTGGAAGTTACACATTCTCCACTTCTGCTTTTAATATTGCTTACTCTTCTCTCTGTAGGAAAAAGGATTTACAGAATCAGTAGCTGACCATGACTCTGATCTGTCTGCATTTCATGTTCTCTTGAGAACAGTTGACCTATAGCACTTCATTAACACTAGCTCCCTTCTCTGTACTTTTTGCAGTGGTTTGGGATACATCACTGGATCAAGTGTGAAGCAGGTAGCAGGAGACTGGCACTGGGCGTTGCGGGTAAGCACCTGTGTCATTCATGAAATCTGTTAAAATATTCCTCGTGAACTTGCGCACTCACAAACATTAGAGCTGGCCAGAAAACAGGGTGCAACTTTCATGAAAACTTCCTCAAAATTTCCAGCTCTTCAGCTGGTCAAAACATTTTGAAATATTCCATTTTGCTGACATTCTTCATCAAAATTTTGCCAAAAGACGGACAGAACTTTGGCAGTTTTCTGTGGGGTGTGTGTGAAATTTCCATCTTGTTTTTCCCTAGCAAAATTGCAATTTTTGAAAATTTCCAACCTACTCCAATAAGCTGGCACTTGTCATTGTCACGGTCTTTATCCCATTTCAAAAGAAGGTGGTGCTGCCCCACCATGTTTTACTCTGCCTTACGTGATCCATCATAATGTCCGGTCACGAACAGTATTTAACAGGTTGAGGTTAAGAGCAGAAGAGGACTTCTAGGCAGGGGAGGATTTAAAAAAAAAAGTAGAGCACTGGAGAGAGATGTGTACAGATATTCAGCATGTAGTAGATTAAATCTGTGCAGCCACTGGACAAACATGGAAAGGTGTTTTTAGTGCTTGTTTCCCTGCCTGAGGGTAGCAGATTTCCGATCACTTCATTGACAGTGGTTTCTTGATGGGCTGAGGAAGAGGAGGCGGCAACCTTAAATCAACTCTGTAGCCTTTCAGTCCCCTGCTATCAAGAAACTCTGCAAGGACGGTTTCCTACTTTGAGGAAAAAACACTTTGTTCCAGTTTCCGCTTGTTTTTCTGCCCTGAGACACTCAGTTTCCTTCTATTTTAACCTCTAGGGACTCGGATAAATGTGTTGAAAAGATAATACACCAGACACACACACACAGTGAAGTCTTGAAAGAGCTGGCAGGAAGCGGCTCAGCAAACCTGCATTCTGGCCTTTGTCACAGTCTGACCAGCACGGGGTTGAGTGAGATGCTCTCTCAGAGCTGGCAGTTCATGAAGGCAATTAATTGCATGAAGCTTGTGCCAATGCAGTTTATAACAGCCGGTGCTGAAATACATGGATTCCCTACCTCAAACAAACGGTGCTTTTTGGCGGTTGGAAATGAGAAATGAAGCCAGTAAAGTCACCAGGAATATTCCTCAGTTGCCAGCTGAGTTGGGGCGGATTCCAACCAAGAACGTATAATGAAAAGAATTAAGTTTAATGACCTGAAGTTTCAGACCAGAAAAGGGGCCACCTTGTCTAATGGCTGGAATGCTTTAAGTGTGAAGCTGACTTCTGAACAGGGGAGCAGCGCTAAGCCTAAACGCCTCACTCAACCCATTGTGCTTGAATGAGACTGATGTGTTGCATAGGTGTCATGCTGGCCTAGTGCGCAGAGGTGAATGGCACTCTAAGGCCATAGTTCTCAATCTTTTGGGGCTCAGGACCCAGTTGTAAACCTTGATGGCATAACCCAGCAAGTAGTTTTAGTGCCCAAAACATCTGGCTTAGGAAATATTTCGTACCCACCGTACAGTATACACATTAATATAATAAATGCGAAAAAAGTACACTTCTGTATGCTATAGTGGTGGCTCTTGTGGCCCCTGTCCTGTGGGGCTGGCTGGGCCCGGCACCCCGCTCCAGGGGTTGTAACTACTGGGGTCACAGCACTGCTCAGGTTTGGCCCAATCTGCTTAACAGGTGGCTAGCCAGGCCAAATTTGTGTGGGGAGTGGTGTGACCTGGTACATGATGTCACAGCATCACACTCTCAAATTTGGCCCAGCCAGTCCCCTGTCAACCTGTCGTCATGATGGAGGGATGGCTGGGTCAAACCTGAATGGCACTGCAACCCCCTGGACAGGTTGCAAGGCCCAGAGCAGGGAGCTTAGCCCAGTCAGTCCCAAGGGACCAGAGCCACAGGAGCCACGGCTGCGGGACGATTGTGAGATGGACTCTGCAGCCCTCGGGCCTCCCACACAATCCATTGACACATTCCGGCGACCCAATTTTGGGTTGTGACCTGCAGGTTGAGAAGCCCTGCCATAAGGGCCGAATAGTACAATTGGATGCAGGAAGTTACCATTCGCTCCCTTTGCTTCAAGTGAAATCTCTACCTTTGTTTCTGGCAAGAGTTTTTCCAGGCTGCTGTGCTTGTAGATTCAGACTCCCTGTGTGTCAGTCCCTCCATCACATTACATACAGACACCACAACTAATTGCCAGTGATATCCTGACTGTACAGAACAGATGGAAACAGTCAGGATAGGTTGGTTTGTCTTTGGTCTTGTCTACATGGGGACACTTAGGAAAATTAATCCGAATTTACTAAAGGTATGAATTTAAAATACATTAGTTAAACCTCATTGAACCCCTCACATGAATTAAACTAAATCAAATTAAGTCCACTTTAATTCTGAATAGGAGAATTCTGAACTAGCAGGGTTTGTGCTAGTGCTCTGAAAATAGGTGTGTAGACAGCGCTTTGAAGTTGCCCCATTCCCAGGCTTCAGAGCATGAGCCGCAGCTTCCAGAGTGCTGCGTATGCAGTTATTTCTCCAGTGCTAGTGCAAGCCCTGCTAGCATGAGTTCATCGCCCCGTGCTGGGTGACTTGCAGCTGCAGGCTGGGTAGATGCACATGTCGTGTTCCAGGGCCCTGTTCACCAGTGCTGTGTTTCGCTCTGGTGATGATTGAATCTCAGTGGTGGACACATGGTTCATTTTTATAGCTTGTGATGCCCTCTGGCATCCTTTGGATGGATGCCAGCTTTGTCTAGTGATTGGAGTAGTGGACTGGGAGTCAGGAGACCTAATCCTTGTGTGCCTCAGTTTCCCTTTCTATTTTCTCCATGCTCCACCTTGAGTGCCCTGTGCAAGGAGCAGTCAGGAACTGGCTGAAGGTGGAAAGCTGGGGTGGGCAAACTGGAAAAGATGTGTGTGGAAGGGAAAAGGTCAGACCAATAGTGACTCACTCCCAGCATCCAGAAACCCTTTCACCTTCCTAGCATGCCACTCCAGATTCCTCCAAATACTTCTAGAAATTAGCCAGTCCCATAGCCCACCTGGGAGTTAAATGTCACGGAAGAACTGCGTCAAGATGAGCTAGGTACAGCAGTAACACAGAATGTGACCACCTTAATCACAGCATCCCCACAGCTGAGTGAGCTACAAGAGTCAGGTAAGAGCCTCGAGAGGAAGGAGAGGCGCTGATGCGGCAGTAGGTGCATACAGATTCAGATCAGCTGTAAAGAATCTGGTCACTGAAATGAAACTAAAGCAATCTGTTTCTTTTTGACTAGCCATGGTAACCACTGCTGACTTTCTGTGCTGATTCCCAGGTCTTCTCTTTCAGGTATCTCCACTTCTGGGCATGATAACAGGGACACTCATCTTGATATTTGTACCCGCTGCTAAAAGAGGCAACGTGGAACAGCTTGGGGGACAGTTGAAGGCTCGGACCTCGTGGCTAAGAGATATGAAGGCACTGATCAGAAAGTAAGAGAGTGCTGCTGAAATGTGCGTGGCCTTTAATGTTCAGCCTGGGAGTCAGCTCGCTTTTGCTATTCTAGTGCTGTACAGATTGCGAGTAGCAACATTTGAGGACAGAAAGCATGATCCTTGGGCCTGAGAAAGGAATCCATTGTTGTGTTTTCACTAGGGACGGGCCCTAGTTGAAATCCAAATTTGGATCTACCCTCCGGTCCATTTCTGATTCTTGCTTCAGGGAAGCTAAGGTGTTGAAGAGGAAACATATGAAAGAGGGCTGAGAGCAAACTGTGTTACTGGCTTTCAGCCCTGTTTTCTGTTTGGTGGGCACTGGGAAAGAGACACCCTCCTGAGGAGAGGGGGAGAATTAAACATCAAAGTGAATATGGAGGAGAAAATATACAAATGCAAGCACCTGCCTGTGGGTATACGCACGCGTACATAGTTTGACATGGGTATGCACACAAGCATTTTCAGTCTGTCAGTCATTCTGCTACACTTGCTGTAAGGATGGTTGTGTGGCTGCATCCAGGCGCATCTACATTTACCCACTGATTGCACTGTAACACCTGTAAGTTCCAAAGTGGAACTTGCCCATCCCGTGATTTTGTTCTTTCTAGCGGTACTGGCTAGGGCATCTGACCAGTGTTGCCAGCAAAAACAAGGGCATTAGGACAAGTGGTCATTGTTAATTCCCAGGTGTCTCCATGGTGCTCACCCTTATATCATTTGAAAGCCTGATAATCCAAATGGTAATGATGCCACTCTCTCATTCAGAGCAAGGTCACTCAGATGGGGAGACTGGCCCTTGGAGCCGGCATGATGGTAGCTAGAGTGGCATGCATAGGGAGGGCATCCTGATGATTGAATGCTGACTGTTTTCCAAAATTATATTACTTAACGGTCACATGGCACTTTGCAAATGCGAGGTGCTGGCCAAGAGATCAGACTTAGTGTTACTGTCACAACTTAGTGCGCTAGGAATGCACTCGGGGCCTGATTTTTCATCACCTTGCACCATTGCTGCATCTGTGCAAAGCGAGTGCTAAACAATACCATGTCAGAGCCTGGTAGAACATTACCCCTGCTTTGCACTGATGTATATGACTGAACAAGGGACAAGTAGGGAGGACCCAGGCCATGCACACTGTTGGGTGATGCTTTAACCTAAATTACAAACCCATGTTGTATAGCCTGTAGCAGACGAAAACCACAGTGGTGACTGCTGCAAAATGAGTTCCCAGTTGAGAGAGCCTGTCGGAGATGTCTTTTGAGAACCCATCTTCTGCAGAGGCAGATCCCGCAGCAAGTACTGTAATTATATCAGCAGATATAGCCTATTTGAGCAGCCATTGATTTAATCTTAGCTCCAGGGATACTCTGGCTTCTGGGTTTGGGGCTGAGCTGATGCCATTTTCTGTGTTGCTGGGTCACCACTCCCCAACCTGTGGAGCTGGCCCACGGCTCTTATTCCTTCAGGGATTCCCTACTGCAGAGGCTAAAGCAGTTCTGGAGCTAAAATTTCCCCTTGGATTTTCCTCTCTTGCATCTCCACAGCCGCAGCTATGTGTTCTCATCGCTGGCCACCTCAGCCGTCTCCTTTGCCACGGGGGCACTGGGCATGTGGATCCCTCTCTACCTTCACAGGGCCCAGGTTGTGCAGAAAACGGTGGAGACCTGCAGTTCGCAGCCCTGCAGCACCAAGGACAGGTAAGGCTCATCCTCTGCTATTGTAAAAAGGGGTTTTCCTACTGCAGATGACATTCAGACTTAGAGCTTGGGCTTAAGAGAATGAAATCCATTTACTAGGATCCCTATAACTTCCTATGATCCTTTGCAACAATATTAGGAAGCACTGGGGTTTAAATTCAGAATGTATTCCTCGCTGCAGCAGCTGATCCCTTCATTGCTACGGGACATGAACCTGTAGTAACACCAGAATACCGGGCGCCTGAGATTGGGGAAGAAAAACAGCCTTGTAGCTAAGGCAAGAACTGGGTGCCAAGAAATCTCAGTTCTACTCTGGCTTGGCCACTGATTCCTAGCATGATGTTACATGGGGATGGAGCTTCGCTATCTGTAAAGTGGATGTACTACTTCTGCAGAGGGGTTTGATTGATTTGTATGTAAATAGCACGTGGAGATCTTCAGATGGAATGGAGCACACTGTGATGAAGATGGCTGCAGTGGTGAGAGAGGAGGATGTTACGATGGCTCAGATTTCTTCAGCGATAGCAGGGGTTGGTGTGGCAAAGTTCAGGACTCAGTTTGATCCCTCTCCTCCCGAGGGGCCAGCAGGAAGTGCCCTGATGGCCACGTCCTCAGCCCCTCTGGGTGGGGCAGTGCTCTTCTGCCCAATGCACCAGGTGCTGTAAACGGGCTGCCAAAGGAGGATCTTTGACTGGATGAAGGGCTTTGGGAGTTCTTTATGAGTTGGAGAGAGATCCCAGACTTGCAGGGGAAGTATCGAAAACTGGCTTTTCCTGTCTCTATTTTCACACAGAAGCTCTTGGTTTTAACTTACCCCAGGGTGAAAGTTTCTCTTTAATTTTACTGTAGTGCTGACCCTAGGACAATGAAGAGTTAAGGGGGAGGGTCTGTGGGTATCCGACTGAATAAACTTCCCTGCCATGCTGGAGTAGCTTAATACTGGAGAGGAGTATTAATAATTACCTTTCATCCTGAAGGGATCCCTAGGCACTTTACAGTGTGTGTTTGCTGGTATCGTTCACCTGCCACTACCATGCGGCTCCTGTTGGAAGTAGATTGCAGCAGTCCTATAGCATGTTATTTGGGAAGAATAAAATCATAGAAGTGTAGAGATAAAAGGTCCTAGTCATCTAGTCTGGTCATCCCCTGCACTGAGGCAGGACTAAATATTATCGAGATCATCCTGACGGGTATTTTTCTAACCTGCTCTTTAAAGAAACAGTGAAGAACTGCAAAGTTGTGGGGGGAATTTCAGTAGTAAGGACACACTCATCAGGGTTGGAAATTGACCATCACACCAGAGTTAATATGACAGTTGATCAGGAAATCATTATTTTTTTCCGCATACAGAAAATTTGAAAAAAATTATTTTTTTTCATTTTTGTTACAATCTCTTGACTCTTTCAAGTTTTTGGGGAAAATAAAATCTGAAGAAGATTTTTCAGCAATTGAAAGTTTTAAATAAAAATTTGACCATTCGTTCAATTTTTCAGCAAAAACCTGAAACTTTTAATGAAAACGGAATTTTTTTCACATACATTCCCATTTTAATTTTAATAGATGGTGGAAAATTTGTGATCTGCTCTAGTAATACCCTTAAAATGTATTATGAAATCTTTAATGGCCTGAAGTGCCTCTTTCACTAATCTTGCATTAAATTACTTAAGGATTGCCCTACCTAGACACTGCTGCCCTCTGGTCCTTTAAGAGCTAGTATTTGTTATTACTTTTGATGTGTACCACCATGGCAGAGGGTGAAAGTGTGGGAGCTGTGATGACAGGGGGAAAATTAAGGTTTGGGTCCTACTGGCTTTGCTAATGTATCACAGAAGACCCTTGCTCCATTCTGTATTGCTTCATGTTGCACATGGGTCTCTTCTTTCAGCATCTTTGATGAAATGTTGTATCCAGTTACATTTTACGTGAAAGGTGCTCAGAAGATGAAGAAAGCGTTGCGCTGCCTGGGCTAAATTGTAGGAAAGCATCCTGTTGCCAGCTTTTTTACTTTGTACTTACTATAGCAAACAAATATACAACTGGCTAAACTAATATCACATCACAGATTAACTGCCAAGAGTGGTTAATTCAGCAGACTCAGGCCAGCCTGCAAAAATGTCGCTAGTGAAGAAAGCAGCTGCAGCCAGACTGCCCATCTTTTGTTTACAAAAGGGAGATTTTCGGCTCCTACATTTTTAGCTATCCTGAAGCTCCTTTGCCATAACTGCCAAAGACCATTATGTTGCAAATCATGCACACAAGATGCAGAACACATGGGAGATGCACAGACACTCCTTTAAATGCAGAACTTTCTGTATTAGCCTGTGGCTGAAATAAGCTGCTACTCTGAACTGTGTCAGACTAACTTTCTATAGGGCTCCTGCTGGCTCCCCACAACAAACAGCTATTCTGTTCTTTCCTCACTTGTGAATATGACATTTTCCAAAAAGTGCTCGTGGAGACTTTGCAGACATGGTTTATCAACCGTTTTGGAACAAGCAGCCTTCTAGTTTTTATTCTCACCATCACATGCCCAGTTCCTCGGTAGCCCAGGAGTTTGCCATGGGTCGCTTACTAAAAAGCAAGTTACAGTATTGCCAGTGCCAAGCATTCAAAAGTCATGAGTCAGGCTGTGACGTGTCTGTGCCTAGGGCAGCCCACCTGAAAATGCTGAGGTCAGGGTAGGCTACAAAAGGCAGCCTGGTACCTTGTGTACCTTTCTTCTCTTCAAGGAAAGGGAGCTTAACATTGACAGTGACAAGGCCTGTATTTTTAAACCCACAAAGCCAGAGCTGGGGTTCATATCCTGTTACCCTGTATTTTCCCTGCTTGTTTGTGTATGAAGCTTGGCCACATTCGTGCGTAACTGAACAAATAATCCTCTCTCAACATTTTGTTTTAATAGTTTGATCTTCGGAGCAATCACCTGCTTCACTGGTTTTCTGGGTGTGATCACAGGGGCTGGGGCAACCAAATGGTGCCGGTTAAAAACCCAGCGAGCTGACCCCCTGGTCTGTGCCGTCGGCATGCTAGGGTCGGCCATCTTCATCTGTCTGATCTTCGTTGCTGCCAAGAGCAGCATTGTGGGAGCCTATGTAAGTATGATGCATTCTCTGAGTAAGTGTATGCCATCTCACCTGCACACTGTCCACCAGGCTTCTTAGAAGATCGGTGTGCATCCTGCCATGCGATGGGGCTCAGACACTGCTTTGTGCTTGCCTCTCTTCTGCTTGTCCTTCTTTCTTTTGCTCATTGCTGACTCAGCATTACCGTGCTGTATTTGGGGGCAAGATGGCATTGAACCATTTTCACCTTTCCCATCAAAATCTCACCAATAATTGCGTAGGTTAGACACCGGGATTTAGCTCATGTGCAGAAATCCTTTGTTCTTCTCCTTTGTTCTGCTTTAGCCAGGTAAGGGACTATTGCCTTAGTCCAGAATGCATTGTCCGTAATGGGAAATCTATGGTCACTTTTATTATGAGGATTCTGTAATGATAGTATAGTTAAGTTGCAGTTACATGGTGGCTATCCTTTTTGAAATCCGGAGTTGCCATTTAATTGATATGATTGGACAGTTTGCTGTGTGACTGAGGAAAATCCCAAGTACCCGTGTCTCCCACATCCCAGGCAAGTGCCCTCATCTCTGGAGTATATGCACTATTAATACTATAGTATTAATACTATAGTGGGGTAATCGTGTACTGATACACCTGTTCTGTGGTTAGAGAAATTCATTCCCAGTTTGCTATGTGACCTTCAATACTTAACCTAATTGCTAGAGAAGCAACTGAGTTGTGTGTCCCGGGGAGTGCCATTGAACACAAACTTTGTTCCTTTTCAGAGTGGCTCTAATGACTTCATGTTTTGAAGCCGGGAATCCACCATGGTGTACACTCATGTTGACTTTTCATGTTAATCTCTCACTGAAGATGGCATACTTTTGCTTAACTGTTCTGTAGATAATAAACAATGTTTGCTAAAGGAGACATGATCCTTCAGGGTCAGATAAAAATCTATATATTTGTAATGTGGTCTGTTGTGAACATTAACAAGGGACTTATTGTAGATAGAAGCCTTGGAGTAAGTTTGAAATAAACAAACAGTATAGGAAGGTTTATGGCAGTTGATTATTTCCCTGTTGAGTTTCATGTGACTAAATCTTGCCCTTTGTATGTATTTTGTTATGACAGATTTGCATTTTTATCGGAGAAACTCTTCTGTTTTCAAACTGGGCAATCACAGCTGACATACTAATGGTGAGTCTATGCTCTCAAAGCATCTTTCCTTCTGGCAAAGTCAATACAGCTTTTCAGATTGCAAAGGACAACCTGTGGGTGTTCACAAATTCCTTTAAAAGTGTAACTCCAACTCCATCCTGTTTTTTCTTTTTTGCTAAGAGGGAGAGAGATGTATATCCTCCCTTATCTTCCTTTTGAATGTCAGTTAGGTGAAACCTCTGTAGAATTCCAATGGTGCCCTGAAATTCTAAGGAATTGTGCATGGAGTTCAGTGAGAGCTCATGAATGGGCTGCCCATTGGCCGGTTTTACCATCCAGAATTCCCACACTGGCTTTGTTTAGTGATAGGAAGTAACCCCCCCGCAACACAAAGCCAGCCACTACTTCTCTGTCTGGCTTAGCCCCAGGAAACCCGCCATTCAACACATACACAATAGAGTATCACCTTGGGGTAAGGGGAGGTGGAAAAATACAAAAGTTTTGGAATGTGTCCATTTCTTCCAAGAGGAAACACTCAAGGTTCTTTAACACCATGTCCCTCATCTTCCATTTGTTCTCTGCATAAAGCATTTCATGCCTCTGTGACTGGAAAGCTCTATAGCATTGAGCTTCTCCAACTGGCTTCTGCTCTGAATATGTAACACTTTGCACATCTGTAGCCCCTTCCATCCAAGGATCTCGAAGCATATTGATCCTCACAGTGCCATTGTGAGAGAGGTTATTGAACGGTGTGTTTTACAGGTGGGGAAACTGAGACACAGCGAGTTTACAGGACTTGCTCAAGGTCACATGGCAGGTCAGTGGCAGAGTTTGGAACAGAACCCAGTCCTGTGCATTAATCACTGGATGGCATCCCATACAGTGCAGGTCCCAATTCTTCTGTCCCTCATAACTGTTTTATGGCAGTGTAACTCCATATAGGGTTATTCCTTGCTTACACAAACGAAAGTAAGTGGAGAATCAGGCCCACTATTTCTAAACATTAAGGCCCTAACTCAGCAAAGAATTTAAGCTTAAAGCTAAGCACATGCTTAAAGGCTTTGCTGAATACCTATGAAAGTTAAGCACATTATTATTGATTTATATTATCATAGCCCCTAGAAGATCCAGCCATGGACCACGACTCCATTGTGCTAGATGCTGTACAAACAGAGAACAAATGCCTGTGTTGGTCTGTCTAAGCTATTTGTATAGTCCCTAACACTGTAGTACCTGAGCACCACACACTCTGTTATGTTGATCCTCACAAACTCCAATGAAATAGGGCAGTGCTGTTATCCCCATTTTACAGACCGGGGCCTGCAGCACAGAGAGACTAATTGACTTGCCCAGGTCACACAGGAAGCCTGTGGTAGAGCAGGGATTTGAATCTAGGTCTCCAAGGTCCCAGGCTAGTGCCCTGATCACTGGACCATCTTTCCTCTGTGTTAAATCAGGGGCTAAGGGCATTGTCCTGCTCCCTCGTGAATCCGTGGGAATTGTGCGTTGATTTCAATGGGAGTGCAGGATCCTGTAGCTTTTTAATAGATTTTCTGGTCTCTGCAGTCTGCTTTGTATGAGTCGAGGGGGCTGTCCAGGCGCCGGGAGGCAGAGGGGCTCCACCAGGCATTGTACAATACCGTGGCTACTGAAGCATAAGGAAAAACCTGTAAATAATAATAATAATTAAACAAAAAAAATCAAAAGAAAAAAAAAGACTGGATCTTAAACTCAGTTTGTTTTTTGCAGAGACACTGCTGGTAGGCCCAGGCATTGTCTCAATGCAAAAAATAAAACAAAAAACCCAAAAAACCCACAACAAAAAATTAACAGTGAAATAATTGGTAACTTCTAGATTAAAAACAAACAAACAAAAAAACCCTAAGTGAAGCACAGAAAAGAGAACATAAAATAATATCTAAATGATTTTTAATAATAATTTTAATTGATATAGACTTTTAAGCCACTCGTGCAGTTTGCTATTTAGACAAATGAACCGTCTGTAATAGACAATCATGTCCCGGTTTAATACATTATTAGTGTGAGAATGTACTTAAGAACACTATACAAATAAATGTGAACATCCATGTGGATCAGTACTAGCCCACAAACAGAAGAGATGGTCTGCAGTGCATTTATATTACACGTGGGTCTTGAGAGTTCATTTAGTCAGACAGTAAGCGAGAACCAAGATTATAACCATGTTTTATATGGTTTATAACAGCTTTATAACAGTTCTAGCCAGCAGAGAGGTGTGTAAATGCTCCAGCTGGGATTCACTTTAAACAACACCCAGTAGAAATTAATTTGCAACGTATTTATTTGGTGAGCTAGTAACAGCACTTTGCAGATCTATGGTGCCTTCAGTTTGAGGCGCTCCAAGCATTTAACAAACATTAATGACATGAGATTCCTGTGGCAGACATAAATCTTGTTATCCTGTTTGTGCAGGTTTCCCATTTGTTCCAATTGTGCAGGTTATCCTTTTGCGACATCCATTCCCCCTCCCCTCCCATTTGAATTTTGCTTTCCTAGCTGGGCTCTAATGTGTTGCTGCTTTGTTGTCTGTTCCTCCTCCTCCTCCTAAACAGGCAAATGTCTTTGTCTGCCAAAGCTGCTTACTGCTTTTGAGTCCTGCTAGCTTTCCATGGTATCTGTTATAACTTCACATCACCTAACTGGTGGTTTGAGGTGAAAAGGTAAAAGCCACAAGAGTCCATGCAATAGCTCCATGTTACTTAGAGGATGCAGGGGGTAATGTTGCTGTATGCCACATGGTAATGACTCAGGGTTTGTCACATAGGGTGCTACAGTCTTCAGCACTCCTATTTGCTGGGCTGCCTTTCTTTTTCCTTGCGATGGCTAAGCATGTCCTCCTTCCCCCACTCCCTCACTCTGCAGGGGAGGGGCAGGCCAGCAGTGAAGACTGTAGAGGTGGCAGCTTGCTCATGCAGTAACTGGGTCATTCTGAAGCTGAACAGAAGCCACACGGGCTCCCTCTCCAGCCTGGGCTCTTCAGACCCTCTCACCAATTGGACCGTGCATTTTCTTAGAAACTAAAGAGAAAAAACCTGAAACAACAGGCATCCGTTTGGTTCTGAATCTAAAGGATAAATGTCTCGGGTGCTGTTGCCCCTGGCCGTTTCTAATTTCATGCTTTTTACTTGCAGTCTTAGTAAGCAAACATTATTCTTTTATTGTTCAGTGTTTTGGGCCTGATGCAAAGCCTACGGAAGTCAGTGGAAAGGAATCCCATTGACTTTTGAGTCAGGCCCTTGGGAATGGGAGCTCCTAGAGTGGTTGAACAGCTCCGTAACTCTCTCAATAGCCAGATCAGTGGTGGCTCGTGCTTCCTCTGGCGTCTGAAACAATTCAACACGGAGTATCCTGGGGATTTCTGTGAGTCCTAGAATGAAGACCAAATCAGCAGGAATGCTTTAAAACAGTGGAATGTATTTGAAAGCTGAGGAGTCAACACCATCATCTATTCTAGAGGTTATGTCTTTGGCGTGGGAGCCCTACATGGGAAGGACGTTTTGACCTTAGCTATGAGCCATTCATGGTTAAACTGAGCAAGGACGGCACAAGTCTGGGAAGAACAGTTCTGCCAGCTCCACTAGGAGAGTAGAACGTCAGTAATAAAACCACAGCCTTTCCGAGCCACTCTTTAAAGAGGCGAGGCTCACCCCAGAGCAGCTTCGTCAGCCTCCCTGCACATCCTGTGTGATGTGAGCCACCCAACCTGGAGGCAGGGAGATGGGCCAGGACGATCCCACATTCTTCCTCTTGGCCGGTGTGGCAGTTCCACCTCCAGCTTCCGCGGGGACATTCTAATTAACCAGCCTGTGTGTGGTTTGAATTCAGCTCTATTTTAATATTGAAATCCCAGTTCAGATCTCTAATTTACTGCTTTCCTTCCTAGGACAGTAGCTAAAGTTTACTACCAGCTATTTCCGCTCTGTCAAAATAAAATATCCTTTAAGCAGGCATAACTGGTTTTTTTGCCCCCTAACATTATTTAAGGGAGGAGAAACAATCTCATGTTTCATTTGGTTGCTGTGTAGTATTTCTGTCAGTAGGATTTTAAGCTAGACACACAAATGTATTTGGCATTATAAAGTCAGTCTGGTCTTAGCCATCAGTAATTTCATTAGTTCATTAGCCTAAAACCTTACTGGAAGTTATACTGCTGTTTGCAATGCTATATTTTTTTAAAAGAACAATTAACGATCAAAACCCAATTAACCAAGACAAGAAGCACTATTTGCCCCAAATGGCATTAATTTACTGCTACTCATTTATCAATAGAAAATTCTAATGCCTTTAAAATTGTTCTTTTGCTGGAAAAGGATTGCCTTATAGCTAAAGCATAGGATTCTGAGTCAGAAGAGCTGGGTTTCATTCCCAGCTCTGACAATCACCTGCTGTTTATTACAAATAAATATATTTTTAATTGTTTTTAGCTGAAAACTCCTTCTCTGCTCAAATCTGACTCCTAAAGAGTAGAATGTGACTGTACCTGCTCAGAGTCACTCTTATGGCAGTTCCCTGTAGCTCCTGTGCAAATTGGGTAGGGGTGGGAGAGCTGGAGTTCACCTATGTTTCACCAGCCCAGATAGCACCCTCGCACTCTGTGTTGTCATCTGGTTGAGGGTGTTGTGTGGTAGCCATGACTCCTAGCTTCTGTTGCCAGCTCTGCCATTGTTTCACTGTGTGACCTACTGTATGTCTTTGTGCCTCTGTTTGCCTACCTGTAAAATGGGGATAACACTCATTTGTGTCACGGGAGTTCAGTGAGGCTCCATGTTTGTTTGAGCTCCTTGGATAGAAGGGGCTATGGAAGGCACTGTGTATTATCAGTGTGATTAGGTTGTTGCTCAGGAGCTGACTGACCTTTGTGTTCCTTTTAGTGGAGTGCTGCTGCACTTCAGCCGTGTCACAGAACGTCTGAGTAGTACGCTGCATCAGTTCACACTGGTTATGTTTGCAGCTCCATCACAGCCATGATAAAAGAACTCCCCAGGTGTTCCTGAGGAGCTGGGGCCAAATCACAAGAAACTGTGGAGCAATTAGCTCCCTGAAATCCAGAGTAAATAAATTAGTGAAACAGAAACAAAGTCATTCCTAATATTATGGCATGACACCAGGCACATCAGCAATGAACCATGCTAGGAAAAGGTCCAGAAAAGAGCTACAAGAATTCCTTGAGGTCTAGAAAAACAAGAATAGTAAATAATAATAATAATACTAATAGTAAACGATTAAAGCTCAGTCTGCTTAGTTTATCAAAGAGAAGTTTAAAAGATTTACAAGAGCCTATGTGAGGAAGAAATTTCTGGTTGTATAGACAGCGCTTTCATCTAGCAGAAAAAGGCACAGCAAGATTCAATGGTTGGAAGCTGAAACAAGACAAATTCAGGCCTAGGGATGTGATGGATGTGATTCCCCTCTAGAAGAGATGCTCTTTGCTCTAGCTCAACCAGAATTTATGGCCCTGATGCAGAAATTGCTGAGGGAGGTTCTCTGACCTGAGTTATGTAGGAGGTCTGACTAGATCATCATAATTGTCCCTTCTGGCCTTAAATCTATGATTCTATGATAAAACTAAGACCCCTCCCCCCCCCCCCCCCCCCCAACCTTCTAGACTTTTATCATTCTTTCACCTTGCTGGCCAGGGCTTTGTTTTCTGTAACTTCCAGCACCAACAAGGAAATAATTATTCATGTTCTCTCCATTGGTGATGCTGAGTCATGTTGATCTTGCTTGTCATCGGGTCAAGGGGTCATGTCCTTTTTACAGGCGTGTAGAGGTAATGGGACACCTTCTTCAGATTCCACAAAGGGCTTATTTTCAAGCAGTTTCCCTAATGAGTCACTGTTACGTTTTGTGATCTTAATCAAAACGCCCACAGAAAATAATAATAATTTCAGACAGAGTTAGAGCTGGAATGTGTTGCCCTTTATAATAATGTTAATAAAAGGTTATAGTTTAAAAACCAAAATATCTCCATTATTTATTGTTTGTCCACTGGCCCTTGCTATGGTGCTCACTGTGTAGAACAAACGCTAAACTAGGTGCATGCCCCAAAAAGCTCACATTCTGATTGTAGATGTGTTGCAGTGAGTGAGAGTAACAAGTAAGGTGGGGGCTGGGGAAGGAAGAAAAGTGGCTAGTGATGAGAGCACACTCTTATTCAGGGGCTCTGACAGCTCCATTGAAGCTAACTATAAATACTGTGAACTCAAGAAGCAAACACTGTCTGTATCTTTCTCTGTTTTTGAGAGGCACTGGGAGAACCTCAAACTGTAAAGCTCTCGAGCAGGAGTAAGCGTTTACCACCAGACAGAATATAGCCAAAGTTCTGATCAGCCGCACAGGCATCTGAGTGGGTATAAAATCTACTAAACATTCCTAGAAATCACCCAGGGAAATTCCCGTTCAGATACGGCTCTGTTCTGTTAGAGATGAGCCTGCGCCACAAAGTTCAGAACCATATCTGAGTCTCACCAAGCTTTGGGTGTGTTTCCATCCAGAGTTATGGGGTCAAGCCCACTGCTGAGTCTGGTGCAGATAGAAAAGGGTCTCTTCCTTGATAAAGAAGATCCGTGTTGCCCTATAAGAAGCAGCTGCTGCTTATTTTTGTAGGGAGGCTGGGGCATGTGGCTTGACCCCATTCTGCTGCATGGGTGAAATCCTGGAGGATTCTTGTCCCCTCCTTTGTATTCTCCTCCTCAGGCATGAAGGACTCTGCTGTCATGGAGTAAGTAGGGGGAGTCAGCAGGAGGTGCACACCTGGGAGCCCACTTGTTAGCCACCTTGGTGCTTATGGACCAGAGAACCTCCTTTGCTGACCGTCTGCAGACTAGAGCACTAGGGGAAACCGTGGGGATAGGAGAGGTCCAAAGCTGCCCTGGCCACCTGCGGGACTGCTGTGTATGTGGAGCTGGAACGAAGCCTCCTTCACTGCTGCCACTGAAAGCGTGGTGGTGGTTTTCCTGCTCTCTCCAACAGCAAGAGCATTCAGCCTGGATCTGGGGTTAGAAAGGAACCCAGCCGCACAGCGATGGTTGGCAGGTTATTTATTTCACTTTCCTTGTGTATTTTTCCCCTTCTCCTTGCAGTATGTGGTTATCCCAACGCGACGCGCGACCGCAGTGGCCTTGCAGAGCTTCACTTCGCACCTGCTGGGAGATGCTGGCAGCCCTTACCTGATTGGATTCGTAAGTGCACACTCTGGGTCTGAGCAGGGGTTTGTGTGCGTGTGCTGACTTGGTGCTGGTAACAGGTACCACATTGAACCCCCTTGTGCTTATCCACAGAACAGGAACCACATGGTCGACAGCATTACAAGCTTACACATGCGCACACAGTACAGGTGATGCAATCCTGGCCTGGTGGGATCATTTGTGAGAGGGCAGGTCAACCTCTAAGTCCATCCAGTGCAAGGAATCTGTAAGGGGCCCATCAAAGTGTCTAGGCAAATGCCAGCAAGGGAAACAGCATGTGACATGGACATGTGTCCACTCTGGTAGTATTTTACAGTCACGCTCAAAGGTGTAAATGATTACACAAAATGCAAGGCTGTGGGTGTGTCTTTTATTCTTATTCTGATTATGGTGGTTCTTAGGACTCCCAGTCATGGTCCAGGAACCCATTGAGCTAAGCGCTGTACAAATGCAGAACAAAAAGACACTCCCTGCCTGAAAGGGCTTACAATCTGAAAATTTTCCCCATTGAAAATGTAAGAACTAAGTAGCTTCGTGGAAGGAAAAATTTCTGGATATATTGGGCCAAATTCTCTGCTAGTACAACTCCGTCTTCAATGCAGCTATGTCATCAGAGAATTTGACCCACTGCCTTAAAACGCTAAGCCAAATTCTGCTCTCTTACCCCAGTCTAAATCTTGAGTAGCATTGTCAAAGTTGTGACTGCAGTTACTCCAGATTTACAGTGATGTGACTGCGATCTGAATTTGGCCCATCACGTGATAGACATTACTGTTAGGCTAGTACTTCTAGCTGAGACCATGGCTTTGATTGAGTATTTTGGATGTCCCCTGGAACATCCCGTGTTACTTTGCTGTGTGGTTTCTGTTGTTAAAATAGTCATTTCTGTTTCATCAGTCTCACAGCCAGTCAGGTGTATCTTGCACCCACTGCAGGGGGCAGCCGCAGAAATATGATACACATTTATACTGTGCATATAGTGCTGTGCACCACCAGTCTGCCTGGGGCTCTGTACGACATCCTGCCGCATGGGGCTTACATGCTAAAAGACGGACGCAGAGAAGACAGAATGTGCTGGGGCACTACGAGAAGGGAAGAACTTAGAGTATAAATAGATGTCATTTTACTTTACTTTACTTGTAATTTCATCTGATTATTAAATCAAATCTTGTGGGCATCCCGTCGAGTTCTAGAAGGGATTTGAATGCGGAAAGGATGATAGTTTGGCAAACCAGGGATGGGGAGAGGCTGTTCTGTGGAGGGTGGGCAGCATGGCTATTGGGGTGGGAGAACGAAATAAACAAGGCTTTGAAGCTGGCGTATGTGGTGGGGGCGTGGGAGGAAGGTGGTGTAAGAGACCAGGCCTGCTATGTAGACTTGGATTTATGTTTGATTACACACATGCACTATTATGCCTACCAAATCTCCCAGAAAAAACATTCCCTTCTCCCACTTCCCATTGTTTCATAAAAGGGACATCCTAGAGAGGTGACCAAGACCCTGAAATGAATGCAGTTAGCCTTGAAAGTTACCCAGGGCTGCCATGTGCCACAGACTAGACAGGACTTTGGTTTCATAAAATAACACGCCTTACTCTACAGTATCCACAGACTGAGTGAGCTCTCTGTTACCGAGGGATGCCTGCATGCTGTGTGATTAGCCCTGGATTTTCTCTGGCCCTATCTTAGTTGAAGATTTTTTTAAAAAATAATGATTTTGATTAGTTTGTGTCTAACATGGTGGCTGTAGAGCAGTTCTCGTTTTGGAGGAAGACTGTTCCAACAGCAAATAAGAGGGGATCAGGAGAGAAAGCTTTCAGACTTCGTGGGAGGTGCATCAGAGTCCCGGGCTCTGCAGCCCTCTCTGGCCTGGCCTGGCTGACTCATGGTCCCTGTGCTGTGATGGCTGAAAGGTCAATTGGTAATTTTTCAAATGGGAAAGAGCAAATGTTAGTAAGAGCCAAAACGTGAACAGTCGACGTTGCTGCTGAATCTGAGGCATGGCAGCAATTTATACTGTGGGGAGACCTCCAGTGAAGCTGCCCCCTGGAGTAAGGTCCTAAGTGTTTGACAAGACAGGATTTTCAAGGCACCTCCGGGAGTTAAACATCTAATTCCTATTGGCTGCCAGTGGGGTTTGGGTACTTACTTCCCTTAAGCTTCCTTGTGAGCCACAGCCTAAGGACATTAGCCCAATTTGCTGCTGGAGCAGGGTGATCATGGGTGGCTGTAATTTGCAATACGAAGGTTTTACTGCTTGCCTAGCACATCAAGCACTGTAAATTGTTGCTGTTGGACGAATCCCAAGCAGGGGAAGGCACCATTGCCCTTTTTCTTTGGGTGAAATGGTTTCAATTCCTCTATTCCTACGTAGTCTTTTTAAAGAGCTTTGCAGTAAAGTGCAGAATTGATGTCAGCCCTGTTGAGCAACATAGCGACACCCTGTGCTCTGGTCAGCGCCACGGATGGCAACGTGGTTTTTCCCTTAGCACTTGGCAGCCGAAGCTCTCTAAAGCACTTTGCAAAGGTGGGGAAGTGCGATCCCCATTTTGCAGATGGGGTGACAAACTGAGGCACAGAGCAGTTAACTGGCTTGTCCAAAATCCCCCAATGAGCTGTGGTAGTGTGTGTTACAAGCTTCCCAACTCCCATTCCTGAGCTCTGATCCCTAGGCTGCATCGTTGCAAACCTAGTAAGCATGCATGGGTGTAACTGAGAACAGAATTTGGTTCAGAGTTAACTCCTTACATGCTGGAGCATGGCAGCATATTTCCCCGAACTAACCTTTTTCTTAGCTCTAACCAGCCATGTCTCTGCTGCCATCTGCAGATGTATTATTGGGATGAAGCAGTGCTTCTGGGTGTGTGTGCGCGTGTCTATGCCTGTTTTCACTGCGGTGGGTTTGCGGTATTTCTGTACGTAAAAGGCACTTTTCTTTGGCATACTGACATGACCCTTTGATTCAGGAAAATCCAGTATGGACAGACAGCTCCCATGGTGTCAGTTTCACACTCTTTTCGCTCGCTCACTAGTGCTGTCAGTCACTTCCTCTCTGAGCACAACCAGAGCTTTCCTCTTTCCTCCTCTCTTCTGCTTCCAGGCCTGGCAGTGATGGTGACCAGGGGTTTGCACCATGCTCTTGTCTTTGATCTGCGAGGGAAGTTTCACTCACTGACACAAGCTGTCCGCACTGCTCATGCCTCCTCTGTTTACCTTGCAGCTTTACAGAATTCCTCCTCCTCAGCATAGTCAGCCACCCACACGAGGGAGCTTCTCCCATCAGCATAGAGCATCTTCACCAGATGCGCTGCACCTGCGCCGATGTAACACTTCTAGTGTAGACCAGCCCTTAGTTTCTTTATTCTCACTCAGCCAGGTTCCTCCATGCACTCAACATGCTCCACCATCTCTTCCTTCTCAGAACCCACTCTGCAACCCGGAGCAGTTGTGGGTCGCTTTTCTTTTGAATGTAATTAAGCCATAAGGACTGCTCTTGCGCACTCAGAATGAGGCTCTCTGTCTCTCTCATGAGGTGTCCTTCTACAAGCCATGAATTGTTAATCTTTGATCGTTAATGGGTTTAATCTCTTTCCACCTCTGTCCCTGCAATGGTTTCTGTGTAAATCTTTCAAGTCTTTGGTGATTTACAGTCTCCTTTCATTTGTACTTTCTTGGGCTGGGGTGCACACTTAACCATCACTTGTTATTGTGACAAGATGATCTTTGACTCTGCCTGTGTTCTCATAAATTTTGATAGTGAATTCTTCATTGTAAATTGCTTCCTCTACAGACCGTTTTCCTCCATCTCACTGTCAGATGTACATTCTTATCCACCTCTTGACTGATATTCATTACTTTGTGTATTGCCAGGAGCTTTCTTGTTCAGATGTCAATTTTTTTCTTCTCTTGATTCCATGGTGTTCAGTTCAGCAGTGTACCATACTCCTCTATGGCCCACATATTAAAGACTTGATAAAATTCTTCGAGTTTTGTCATTAGAGTAGTTCTTATTTTTCTGTAACATTCTTTCTTCACTTGTTCTTTGACTACCTTGTGTTGTAACTCTGACAGTCTTTTGTAGGGGTCATGCTGAGAGATATCTTGGATAGTACCTTTGTTAACTTGTATGCCATCTGATTATACCAGTTTACTTCTTTAGAGACGCTGACTCACGTTTAGCCAACCCAACCCATAGCTTTGGAGCTTCACCAAACTTTCCTACTTCTCACCAATCTCTGTGACTCCTTTTGGGATCGATCATCCGTGTGTAACAAATGGGTAAAGTGGCGGTTGCTCTTTGCTGAGATGCAAAGCACAGTTTATCTCATGGAGCATCCGTGTCAGCAGCAGAGCAGCATTGCTACCACGGGCAGCATTGGTGCTGAGGAATCCCCTTGAAAGATTCCTCTTTTAATTTGGAGAGCCAGTAGTCATTTTTATTATTCATGTTCTTGTTAAAGAGACTTCAGACCAAAGCATCCTGATGACAGCGTGTGACACCCCCACTGTGCATCATCCGAGAGGGCACTGGGCTTCAAGACCTCATCTAGAGTGCCCTTCTCCTCTCTTCACTTAATTGGAACATGTAGCATCAATGGCTGGTTGCTCCCACTGCTAACTTCATTTGAGTCCCTGTGCTCTGCACAGCCTCCTCGCTGTGGAAGCTACAGGCCTGAGATTCTGGGACCCAGGGGTGTGTTCATTTTCAATACTGGAGCTTCGTTTATCTGGCTGGATGACTGCAGTGTCTGCAGAAGGCTCAGTGCCCTTTTGACCAATCTGCCCCCAGAACACAGGGCTGCAGTGATTAGAATGTAGGTGACCTCGTAATCAATTGTAGGCAAATCTGAGCTGTTTTGTTATTTTAAAAGAGCTTTGCGTGACTGTGAATAGTTCCTGGAAAAATTTTAGCCCTAAACCTGCACTTCTCACCTCTCACCTCTACCCCAACTCCATTACTTGAGTGGATTGATAAACTGGATCTAATGAGCTACTTAAGTAGCAAGAATGCTAATGACTTTCCTTTAACAAGTAGTTAGCAGAACAGTGTTAATTATCCGTGGTGCTGAGTTGCACAAAGATAGATATGCAGCACAAGATCAGCAACATAGCTAAGGAGAATGAGAGTAAATGCAGAATTTGGGATACTTCTGTAATGAAACTTATAATTGGAGCTGTAGGTGTCTCGGTCTTTTTGGCCTGGTTTAAAGTGGCCTCATTGCAGATTAATTTTTGAAGAGCTTTCTGTGATCTTAGCCACGTACATGAATATTTTTAAATACAGGTGGAAGGTCACTTCATGGCAGAACTGTTTATACAAGAGGTCTATCATGCAGATCAAGAGAGCTATTTTGGGGCTTGTCTACACATGAAAGTTAATCTGGAAGAGGGTAGGGTATGAATTTAAAGTGGATTAACTCCATGTGTGAATGCTCTGATTCTGGGATGAGTGCTGGTTATTCCAGAATAACTATTCCTGATTAACTCCTTCTGTAGACACTCTTATTCTGGAATAAAAATGCTTTATTCCAAATTAATTTAATCCACTGTGGAATTGGATTATTCTGGAATTAAATTCACACCCTACCTTAATCTGAATTAATTTCCCGATGTAGAAAAGCCCTAAGAGTGCCTTATTCCAAATTATCTTAATCCACTGCATTAAACTAATTTGCAATAAAACAACTTTATTGCAGAATAAGAACATTCTCACGTGGAGTTAATCAGGAATTATTCCAGAATAACTCCTCCTCTAGACTGACCCTTGATGTAAAATCCTAGTGGAGCCAAAGCAGAGCCAGTTCTTATCTCAAAGTTAACATTTTATACCTGCAGTTTGCCTTGACTAGATACATGGAGGTAAAAATCTACAGTGTCTCATCTCCACTAGGATTGCTGTCTCGATATAAAAACACACCTTTATTTTGCAGTGAAGACATAGTCATTAACAAACAAGGGACTTGGGTAATGGTTTCAAACTTTACCTCTCCCATTGTAAAAGGTTGGGTTTTTTTTCAAAAGATGTTAGTCCAGGGGATTTGTTGATTTAAAAGGGCTTCACAGGTCTAAAATCTCACCACAACATGTTGGGGTTAAAGCCCATTGTCCTGTGATTTTAAATCAAATATGTTAAGGGATAATGATGTATTTGCTGAGGGCTTGTCTACACTACAGATGCTACAATGGCACAGCTGTGGCACCATAATGTAGATCTTTGCTGTTGGGTTTTTCCACCACTGTAGCTAATCCACCCCTTTGAGATGCAGTAGCTAGGTTGACAGAAGAATTTTTCCATCAAGCTAGTTGTGTCTTCACTGGGATTTAGGTTAACTGTCTCTCAGGGATGTGATTTTTCAACACTCATGAGTAAGGTAGCTAGGTTGATCTAAATTTTAGGTGTATCCCAGCCTGAGAGGAGTAGTGCAGTATCTTAGAATCACAGAAGATTAGGGTTGGAAGGGACCTCAGGAGGTATCTAGTCCAACCCCCTGCTCAGAGCAGGACCAACTACAACTAAATCATCCCAGCCAGGGCTTTGTCAAGCCAGGCCTTAAAAACCATTCAGAATGGCAATTCCACCACCACCTTAGGTTTCCAAATTGTGGTCTCCAGAGCACTCGCTAGTGACCTGCAGAGAGCTGGGCTGCTCACCTGGTGCTGGCTGTCATCCTTCTTCCTTCTGAAAGCAACAGAATTGATGGGAGGGGAGGGGGTGAAATGAAGAGCAGAAGTAAAGTGTGAGATGAACTTGAATCCAAAAAGGACCGAACACTTACCATGCTAAAACCGGGCTACATGCCTTCCTAATATCACTTTTGTGTAAGCCATTGCTGTAGCAACGAGAGGGATGTCTCGTAAGTAGGAGTGGAGGGGAGGTGTCTGCTAGACAGTTTCTCTGTCGAGATCTGACCCACCCTCTGTAGAAGCTTTGAAACGTCCCCTGCACTAGGACACTTTCCAGGTAGTGCTGGAAGGGCAGTGCATTTCGTGGGCTTTCTTGCTTGCAGAGTGGAATTCAGTTTCTAGTGATTTTCTGCTTATGATGGATCAGCTCCTACTTCCTAAATGCCATTTCCTGTTGGGGGCTGATGTATTTGCCATTAGCTTGTACTGATCAGTGATGCTGTGCTTTGTTTTTAAAGATCAGATTAGAAGAAATTTTTCTGTTTTTCTTTGGTCTTGTCATCCCATCATGTATTCCTAAGGACCACTCAGCTGCTGGTAAAAGAGGTGACAGTTCGGAGAAGTACTGGGTACAGGCAATTATAGCACGAGTTACCAACCATGGCATTCAAAATGTGCAATAACATTCACTCTGCCCTTGCAAGCTGGCCGTGCTTATTCTATGTATGTCTGCTTGGGGGAATTCCCTGTATTGTGTCTGGGGATGTAACTATCACTTGACCGGAGGGATAGAGTCTCCCAAGATGGTACAGAGTGGTGTAAAGTACAGCTCTCCGCACGCGCCGGGACCCTCTTTCTGTGGGGGAATGTTGCCCCATCTTGCCCTCTTTCAGGAGCTCCACCGTGGGAGGGCAAGCTTTACTGGCAGTGCCTCTTTTCCAGCCGGCACTGCCCACATTTGGGGCTCTTTTGGGTCCTCTGCCAGCTTCCATGGCAGAGGGGAAGTTGCAACCTCCCCCGCAATGGGCTTTCTACTGCTAGGAGCCTTCCATCGAGTCTGTGCTGGCAGATGAACTAGGGAGTAATGATTAAAACAAGAGCTGGCCAAATGGATCCAGCTAGCAGGATTCCTGCTGTACATCTGCCCAGAGAAGCAGTGCTAGGATCTGTTTTGTTTTTTTTTTTTTTTTATACTATCAGTTTTTCCACGCAATAATGTCAGGTTCTGGTCCCTGTTGAGCTCAGAGCCTTTCTCACTGAGCACAGAAAGCCCAAGTCTTCCTTGCTTTGGTGATGCTGCTTGCCAACTGGTCCCATTTGTTTTGCTCCCTTTTTCTGCCCATAAAATCAAACTGTCTTAGCTCTAATGGCCTGTAAGGAGTTAGATCCTTCACATTAGTGCTCATCTGATTTGTCTGACTGGATTTGGCACTGCCTGCTCCGGAGATATGTTGAATACTCTGCCTCTACCACTGACAGCTATGGGAGCTGTGGGCGCTCGGCCCTATTGAGAATCAAATCCTTTGTCCCCAGCATCATGCCACTTTTGCAGTGGAGTATCGAGGGCGGGAGAACGGGGGGTGCTGACTTGTGGGGGGGGTGCAGGAGGCTCTGTCCATCGTGAAGGCCTGGCCTGGAGCACACTTGCCCAGCGCCGTCTCAGATTGAGCAGTCTCACCTCCTGGCCTGGAAGCGGGAGCAACTGCCCCTCAACCTCCTGCGCACCCCTCCCCCTCCCCCTCCCCCCCCCCCCCTTGTGTGTGTCATGACGGGCCGGCCTGGCACCCTCCCCCCCATTTGAGCCGGCACCGGTCTGCGAGGCTGGAGCAGCGGGTAAGTGCTGGGCCAGCACTTCGCGATGGGCGAGGGGTGCAGGAGGCTCTGAGGTGCACCCCTCAGTGCCTCCCCCCGAGCGTTGTGAAGGGCTGGCCCAGTCCCCCTCCGCAGGCTGGGGGGTGAGGCCGCCCCATCCAAGCCGGAGGTGGGCTGTGGGGGGCAAGGCGGGCGCCACGCTCCAGGTAAGTGCGGGGATGGGGGGCGGCAGAGCCAAACCTGCATTTGTGCCCTCCCCACACCTCATGCCCCTCCTTCCCTGCAGGTACAGATTCCCCCTCCCCAGGGCAGCTGGGGGGCGGTACCGGGACCCTTCCGCCCCTGCCCGGGGAGTGTGAGGCCTGGGAAGGGGGCACAAATGTAGGCTTGGTCCCCAGGCACCGGAGACCCTCCGTACACCACTGCATTTGTGCAGGAAATCCTTTTTTCTTCTGCAGAACAAAATGCAGGTTGGGAAGAGGGAGGCAGCTCAGCCACTCCCTGGTATCCAAAGAGCACATGGGACTGGAGTGAAAGTGCAGTTCCCAAAATGCAGAGCTGCAGAATACATAGGGTTGGCTGAGTTCTTGCACCAAGACTGTGTGGTGAAAGACAGGTGTTGGCATGGTGGTGGGTCAGTGGAGAGGAACAGGTGTGGGGAGGCCACCTTGGTATATGTGTTAGTTAAAGACTATTTCAATGTAACAAGCTACATTTAGCCTGAAATGTCCATGTCCGCAGACAACGCGACTGGTGAGCAAACGCATCTGGGAAGTGAAGCTGAGGTTCTAATGCTTTCGGCACTGCTGATTTGTCATGTGACTTGGACTAGTCACCTGACCCTTTAGAGGTTAATACCAGCCCATCATGGAAACGGGCTTTGGGATTTTTAAGTGAAAGGTGCGTCTGAAGGGCAAAGCATTAATTGTTGCTATTACACATCGAGAGGCTGCTTCGATGCCTAATTTTAGTACACAATGTAAAACCAGGGAAATGTTGATAGTTGGGTATGCCAGGGAATAACAACTACAAATGAAGGTCCCTGTCTCTTGGCCATGTACTGCCTGCATCATGTGGTCTGCTAATTTCCTGAGCATTTATGCTCTTCACATTCTTGCCGTGTAGTTATTTTTTTTAAATGTCTCACAAACTAACAGCCACTGCATTTGCTTTTCAGTAAAGACTAGTCTTTACAATAACCTCCCATATAACAACTCTCTGATTTCCTATCTGCAAATTATACAGGGCTGCAAAACCTCCCTTGGCTACATCCCAGACACTTAAATTGCCTCCTTTCTAGGACAAGAAATGGGACACACAATTTTGGCTACAGAGCTTTAGGTCCAGTGTATGCCTAAAACTAGGTTGACCTAGTGACGTTGCTCAGGGCTGTGAAAAATTTCGCACCGTGTGCAACATAGTTAGGTTGACCTAGCACCCCTGTAGACATAGCGAGGTCAATGGAAGAATTCTTCTGTTGACCTAGCTTCTGCCTCTCGGAGCGGGGGATTAACTGCATCTACGAAAGAACTCCTCCTGTCAGTGCAGGACACGTCTGCACTACAGTGCTGCAGCTGCACCGCCATACTTGTGCCACTCTAGTGTAGCAAGACCCTTAGATTTTGAAATTAAATTCTTTGTGGGTGCAGTTTTTTCACTTCTGGCCAGCGGGCAGATTTCCATTCCCAGGGAGAAATCCCTCTCCGTTTGTAGGATGGCTTGAATACTACAGTTACTGAAACTTTCCACCGTCTGCTTCTGGTAGCTCCCTCGTTAAAGATGTTCCTTTTGCTAGACAGGTTTCATTACTAGCATTTGGCCAGATGCCCCTTTGTACATTTCTTGACATTTGCTTCTCCATAGTAGACACTAGTCTGAGTGGTATTAGGAATATTAAAGACACTGAGTTCAATCCTGCCACTCCATTCATATAGATGGTGTATAAGGCCATGTCTACACTTACAAACTGTACTGAGACAGCTGTGCTGCTGTCAGAGCACTCATGCAGCTGTGTTATGCCAATGGGAGCGCTCCCGTAGACATAATATAACCAGCTGAATGAGTGGCGGTAGCTATGTCGGCAGGAGACACTCTTCTGCAGGCATAGCGTTGTGCACACAAGCACATATACCGGCAAAACTTACGTTGTTCACAGGGGTGTTTTTTTCACTCCCCTGAGCGACAAAAGTTTTGCCGACATAAGTGCTAATGTAGACATGGCCTAACTACATGACCTCTTTAGCACCATGTGCTACAATTTCAATGAAGTCCCCATATGTCTATGACCTTTTATTTTGAATGGTCTCATCTCCTGAAGTGCCTCTTATAACAGCTCTTACTTGCTGCCTCGCCGTGTTTGGCTGCAGGGCTGTGAGTTGGTGATGCCCTCTGGGTATCTCCCACTCAAATCAGTTAATGTCTTTAAATTTCAAACTTCAATGTCACTTATTACTCTTGGTTTGTGCTTTAAGCCAGCTGTTCTTGTTACAGAGGAGCCTGCTTCATTAGCAATAGGTGAAGCAAGTTTTTTTGGGGGGTGGATCCTTCCTGTACAACCATTGTCTGTTCCTAGAATTGAAATGTTGGTTTTTTCAGGATCTGTATATGTTCATATAGTTTGGAAAGAGTCTGGTGGGTCTCAGTGCAGGTTTCAGCAGGTGTCTACAGCACAACATTGTTGCTGTATTTGGCACTAACTGGCCCTCTTGCCAGCAGTCTCAGCAAAAAAAAGCCACAGATCAAATGGGCACTAAGATTTAAATACCCCCGTTTCCAGGGGATTATATTGCTACAGCTCTTGCCATGTTGGATTCAGAGCTGGAAAAGCTGATGTGTTTACTAGATCATTGACCAGCTAATGCTAAGATGATAGAAATATGTTACATAAAACTGCATTTTAGCAATCAAACTTTCCAGAAGGTTGGGATAAAGGAAGTCACTCTACGTTGTATTTCTGCATTGCCTGTCACCCCAGATGCATGCACATTGTCATATAACCAGGCCATTTCATTGCTGAAGTCGTGCCACCTCTTCAGCAGAAGGAGGCAGCTGCTCAGATTGGAAGCTGTTTGGGGCAAGGCTCTTTGTTCTGTGTTTGCACAGTACCTTGCACGGTGGGTCCCTGATCCATGACTGGGGCCCCCTAGGCACTATGCAAGACAAATAATGGGCACAAGATATAACAGAAGGGGAGAGGACAGATAAATCCCTACTCTTAGAAGAGTGCTCTATGTCCATGGAAAACTGACAGGACCATAGCTTTGACAATGTCTGAAAGTCCTGTCTCCTCCTCTCCCCCCCGCCTCCCCCTGCACGCACGCGCGCGCGCACACACACACACACAGTTAAGTTGCATGGAATTCGATATATCTACTGCTGGAGGGAAGATAATGTGTAGGTATGACCAGCCCTTACAGAAATCTCTGCAGGTTCATACTTCCCCACCCAGAGCAATGTATCAAAGCGCTGCAGTGCAGACTTGCTAAGTCTTGGTTAGCACATAGGTTAGCTGCTCGCTTATTCAGATGCCAAGGCAGTCAGGGGGAGTGTGTGTGTTTGGCGGGGTGTGTGTGTGTGTGTGTGGTGGAAGGAGGAGGAAGGAAGGAAGGAATGTGGGAATAATAATAAGGCAGGCCAAGAAAGATAACCCCTTGCTGCAAATGTCACCAGGACTCCTGAGCGGAAAATAGTGGTGTGTACAAAAGAGGTATCTTAAGTCACACAGTGGACGCAAGATATTTAACAAACAGAACCTCCAAGCTGAAATCTCAGCCGACATGTTCAGCAGGCAGGCATCTAAGGAAATACGTTCCCTTGCCTGTAATGAAGATAAATCCCACTCTGCATCAGGCAGTGCCTGGTGTTATAGGTAATGTATTTTTTCTTTTTTTTCCCCTCTCTCCTAGATCTCAGACCTAATACGACAAAGCACAAAGGAGTCCCCGCTCTGGGAGTTCCTCAGCCTGGGCTATGCGCTCATGCTCTGCCCGTTTGTCGTCGTCCTCGGAGGGATGTTTTTCCTGGCTACGGCCCTCTTCTTCCTAAGTGACCGTGCCAAAGCCGAACAACAGTGAGTAACCAGGCAACCGTGAGTGGGGGAGTGATGGGAGCATGTTATCTAATACCACTGTTAAGTATGGACTGCTTCACCAAGCCCTTCCAGGTAAAGGATGTGTTGGGTTCTTTGTTAAGAATCCCAGTGCAGCAGAGCACATGATGCCACAACAGGCACTGGGAAATGGTTATGCTGGTTTTGAATCCTTCACAAGTTTCTGCTCCAGGGGTTCTCAACCATGGGCTGCATCACTCTGGGATCAGCATCTGATTTTAGACTTCAGCCTCCTTTTGATCTTTTAATGTGTGGGTGTGTCCAGGGGGTATTAGAATCCTGGCCATTTGGATTAAAATGGAGCATTGCATGCTGGGAGCTGTAGTCTCTCATGGCCACCTCTCCACATTAAAAGAAGAGGATGAGCATGAACCACATTGTAGAACTCAGTGGTCAACTTTTAGCTCATGGTTACGCAATTGGGCCACTTTTGCACTACTCAGCATGTGAAATAGACAAAAGGAGCAATTGCAGAAATGAAACACATTGTGTCTGTATGCAGGGGCGGGGAGATAATCCAGTCACTGTGTGAAAGATAGTCTTTCCTGCTTCCTAATTACAGTTTATTTAAAAGAAAAGAAACAAAAAGCTATGTGTTTTTCAGTAAGGAAACCGATTCCAATAATTTCACTGTTGGCAACTACGGTAACTGAGAAGACACTTCCACATGACACACGGTTTTTGGGTTAGTCTCTTTCTTGTAATCCTGGCGCAAGAATATGACTATCTGTGTATTATGTTCATTGCTGAGAATACTGGCAGTGCTTGGGCCGGAGTTTGCCTGAGAGTAGCCATTGTGTTGCTACTGCCTGTTAAGAAGGAGGTGAAGTTATTTGCTCTACCAGAGACCCCATCTGCTCTAAGGAAACTTGAAATGGTGCATCTCCATTGATGTCGACACGTTGCCCTAATGCAGCCTATACCTTGATATGGTTTGGGATGACGCTGCCCTGGAGCCAACAACAGTGCAGCACATCGGCATTAGGGGATGGTGCTGGTGCAGTAACACTGATACTGTACACCAGTTCAAATCTCAATGTAGTCCAGAGCCTTAACAGGGCCAAACGTGTGTCTCTGTCTACAAGCCAGGCTAAGGGAAGGGAGGAAATCCTGTTCTAATTTAAAAATCCACGTGTCCTGGCATTACAGGATATGAGAAATCTAAGAGCAAAGTGAGGTGCTGGAAGGCGCTCAGTGCATCCAGCTATTCATATGTATTCACATTCTGACTCACAGCAGTTCATACCTGAGCATGAGTTGTGCACATGGCCAGCTGGATCTCTCTGTGGTGCTGTACGCAGGAATAGTTCTGCCGTTCCTTTTCCTTTTTATTAGCACCTAGGGATCAGGGGCCCTTTTTGCTAGGTGCTGTGCAGACAAGCAGTAAAAAGGCCCCAGAGAGCTCACAATCTGGATTATGTCAAGAAGCAACAAGTGACTGAAACAGCCAGATGGGTGGAGAGGGAAGACAAGATGACAGTGAGCCAAGATGTCATACATTAAGCAAAGGTCACTGCTGCTTAGATTATTTTAAAGGCTCTGTCCATGCTTCACCTGTAATTGTGGGAAGGGACCTCTTCACAAGTTGTCTTTTAACCGGTGTGTAACACTTTTCCAAGTGGTAGGCTGGACAGACCGTCATGTCCTCTATAATTGAATCACAGCCTTGCACTGTCAGAGACTTTATCCAGGCTTTGGAGACACAGTTTTGTCCTCCCCACGCTGCCCCTTTCAGCTGTGTGGTATCCCATCCCCTGACTCTCAGAGTCATAGAGCAGATGGTGCCTAAACATGAGTCAAAGGGGTAATCACTGTGGGGATGCGGTGAGGTGAACAGATGCTTCTAATACAGCATTAGGAACTCAGGCTGGCTTTTATTACCAGGGGGGCCAGACAGTCCAGTGTGGTAACTGGATTTAATAACAGAACATTGCTGTGCTATGAGTTTAAAGAAATCTCATTCTTCAGGGTGGTTGGCAGTGATTCAAGGCTTTGCTTGTGGGCCCCATCTCTGTTGTTAGAGCAGCTAGAGGTGCTGAGCAACCTTTCGTCCTCAGCTGTGCACGTGAATAACCAGTGCCTGCAGTAGAGGATTAAGAAGTGGGAGCAACAGCTTTCCAGCGATGGCAGGTCTGTGGGAAGGTCCCACCTGTCCTAGTGCCTCATGCCAGACCCCTCTGTGGCTGGTGAATGCTCTGCAGCACCTGGCTAGTGGTAGGGCCCTGGAACAGCCCTTCTCTGGTCCCAGAAAGGAGGGTGCTCCGCAGCTTGTATTGAAAATCCCCATGCTGTTTGTTGACTGGCTGACCTGGCCTAGGCTCTGGTGTGCAGTGGCATGTCTTACGGGATCGTTTCGCAGCACAGCCCTGCAGCATGCAAGAGTCAGTGGCTGGGGTGACCAAATACTATGGGATGGGAGCCCCCAAGCGTTCATGTCCCCTGCAATAAATATCAATTGCTTGGATCTAGATGGAACTCTCCAGCCTGAGCAGAGTTCTCCTGTATTCTGCTCACGTCCACAGCTCCCAGCTTCCTTCCCCTTTGTCATTCCATTTAGCAAAGCAAAAAACGCAGGCCTCAAACCTAGTTTTATTTCTGTCTCCCCTTCAGCAGCCTTTTCCTTTCCACTCTGTCTGACTCGCATCTGTTTGTGTATTACTACTATTCAGTTAGCACTCCTTCCCGGGCTATTGCTGAGTGGCTCACATACAACGTGGACAGAACAGTTATTATAAATCACAACTGGCAAAGCAACGTCTCTGCTTTTCAGCCTGCTTGGTTTTCCGATATGCCCATTAACACAGTTACTCCCTCGCTAAAAATACTCTTCTGTCCTACGGTCACGCTCCAGCCTGGTGTAGTTTATTGCAGTGTTTTGGACCATCACTGCAGAAGAACACTGTATTTTTAATAAGTGTTAGATCCTCTGAGCTGCTGCCGGCCGCACATCCTCTTCCTTCCCCCCACCTGCTGTCTGGGGTGGGTGTGCTGTACTGTCAGCCTGTTCCTGATTTGCTCAGAAGCATAGATCCCCTGGCACGTCCCACTGGGACGAGTGCATTGGAAGGGACGGGGGAGGGCTGGGGAGTGGCTGAACACATAGAGATGTGATGGGAAGAAGGCAAAGTGCCTTGACATTAGAACATTAATGTTCTATGCTGGACACCAAGTTGAGTCGCCAGCTGCCATATGTATATGTGCCTCCGGGCTGGTTATGCGTATTTAGCTCAAATAGTTTCCTTGCCTGGCCGATCCCCATTTCCACCCTCCCATGATAGGCCGGGCAGAGCGCTGCTCCTTCAGGAAGCCTGATTCTCCTCTGCAAAGGATCCCGCTGATCAGTCAGCAGGACTCCCAAATGAGCCCTGCCAAGTGAAATTGATTAACCTGCAGGAATCAAAAGCCCCAGTGTCACGGCTGAGATTAAACCTATTCATCACAGGTAGGGTCAGGTCACATTGGCTGGAGGTCGCAGCCCTGACTAATGAATAAATATGGGGGCAAAGAGGTGTAATTTTGTTGCCTGGAGTCCTCCTCCTCCAAGGGAGACGGGAAAGATGGATCTGTCCCATCTGTAATTTCCAATCTAAAAGACAGTTCAAGGTTTTTGGCCTGTGCGTGGGTATTTGCTTTGGAATAATTTCCTCATCCAGGCAGCACAAATTGTAAGTAGAGCAGCCTCCTCTGACCCCTTTAAAAAGCTGCACTGCAGTTTCCGCCACATTTCCTTTTAGGAAGAGAGAATGTAAAAGATGAAACCTACAGTCTGTCAATCCCTCATGCTGTCTCATCATGGCAGCTCTTGGCCTATTTTGTGGATTACTTTTTTAGCACGTTAAATCTAGTTGATAAGGTTCTCCCCACCACCCCCACTGTAAAGATGAATCAGAAAATCTCATGATAAGAGCAATACAATGAGCCTTCTCCTTTCAATTGAGATTGTACTCAAATACTGGGTTTTTCATATACATAATAGGGCCTTGGAAATATACCAGCTGCAAGAGGTTTTCAGTAGGTTTAGGAATGAGACAGAGGAGAACAATGCGAGGTCCTGGCTACCTATAGTAATTAAATATCTCTTAAGGCTTTCTGTAAGAACAGGGATATTAGTTTTGTGTCTTGGTCACATTCAAATGTGGATAGGTACATTATTCACCTAAAATTCCTCCAGTGATTGCACTTGAATGAATAAGAGGCCACTTCCTGCTTTGTGGTGCTGCTGGGCACAGTGCCCTGTTAAACAACTGTTGTGTTTCTCTCCGGCAGTTGCTGCATGTTAATTGTAGGTTGACTGACCCTCCTAAATATCCCTTATCCAAATCATAAAGTATTGAGAGGCTTAATTAATGCATTTGAAGTCTGAGATTCTTTCAACGGTGCTACAGGGTGTGTGCAAGTACTGTATTGCAACTACATGGCTGAGTACATACAGCCATGGAGTGTAAATCTAGTGATGTAGATTTCACTCCTAGTTGTCATTGACTTCCTGCAGGACCTTGGGGGGGGAGTCAGTTCAAGCCTGATTTTCTGATATGCTGAACATCTGCAGCTCCATGGACTTCACTTTTTGTTGAGTGCTCAGTTTTTCTGAAAATCACATCCTTAGCCTGCCTGATCTCAGCCTCCCTATCTGTGAAGCAGATAACCCATGGAAAATAAATATTTGCCCACCTCTGTGAAGCATGTAGAGAGCTGTGGAAGAAATGTATTTCACTGGTGTTTAGTAGAAGTAATACAGCTTCATTCTTAATTAGGGGAATCTATCCTCTTCATAACAGAAACAAATAAAATAAGGGCCATTTCCTGCGTTACTAGGCATGTTGGGTACAGGCTCCTGCCAGAACATGGCCTTACACCAGTCCGTACATAGACCCTAGTGACCACTTCGCATTCACTGGAAGTCTTTTTCATATGGTTAATGCTGGTCTATTATACAGCTGGAGATTGTTCCTCTCTTGGGAAGAAAAAAATACTCTGACTCCTCCTTGACATAGGACCAGCAAAATTGCCAAACTGGATCAGACCTGTGGTCCATCTAGTCCAGTATCCCATCTCCAGCAGTGGCCAGTACCAGATGCTTGAGAGAAAGGTGAAAGAACACCATAGGAAGCAATTGTGGGATAATCTGCATGAAGGGCTCCTCTTAATTCCTGGTTTAAGTCCTGAAGCATGAGGTTTTACATCCCTTCACTTGCTTTTTTAACATTAACTATTATAATGCTGGATATTCTTGTTACCCATATCATGGGCCAATCCCTCTTTGAATCTTGCATGATACATGCAGCAGCCAGTTTTTACAAGAGGCATGGCAAAGCGGATCAGGCAGCAGGATGCGGCTGTAGTGCATATCCCCAATGCAACCATGACCAGGTAGGGAACTGCCTGGATGCAGCTGGCTAAAACGAGAGAGTAGGTATTTAATTAGCTAGCACACGGAGACAACTTCTAAGGGACTCATGAGGGTAAATAATTCACCTGTTTAAAAAAAACCCACAAAAAAACCCCAAACCCTGCAGCTCTTAACACCTTTGAGAGAGTGGAAACTCCAGATGAGTAACGATAATGATTTATGTATCATTTAAATGTGATTAATAAAGATACTTACTAGGAGGAAGTTATTGGTTTCATACTAAAGATCAGATGAAGAACACTGCCTAATTGACATGCATCTTTATATTTTCCTAAATGTGTTAAGTTTACAAACTGCGAAGAGGAGAATGGTCTATTTTCAGACCCTCTTTTCTGCTTTACATTAAGCTTGTTTTAGCCTTTTCCAGAGACAGATACAAAATCATCTCAAAATTCACTGCAGCAATTATTTTAGTTGAAGGGGCCTGACCTCCTTATTGCTTTTCAGTTTCTTTTAGGAACATGGAAGTTAGAGACAAAACAGATCCATCAGATATTGTCAGGTCCCCGCCAGGGCAGGATATAGTTCCCCTCAGCAGAGGATGTATGCTGATATAGACATTTTGTTTAATTAATACGACATGTTAGAGGGCCTTGCTCTTTACATCATTAGAAAAATGGTTTTTTTTCCTGCAAATTAATTTAAGACAAACTCATAAGAATTCTTCTTGCTGAGGAAGCTAGACACCTACTGTAGAGAGGGGTGTGAAGTGCTCAGTGCTGCACAAAATAAAATTGTAGGTTGAGATTTTCAAAGCTGACTAGATGATTTACCCACATGACACCCATAAAGGGATACTTGAGGATCAGTTCATGCACCACTGGCATACAGCCACTCGTGAAGTCCAGAAATAACTATGATGGCCGTTTAACAGTGCACAGCATCACCACAAGCCAGCCATGTGTCCGATTGAATCCCCAAAAGAATGGACCTTGTGTGGCTAAATCCTAGTGAGCTTTGCAGATCCGAAGTATAGTCCTACCCAACGAAATGTAAGCTGTGATATTCTGAAGAGCCTATTGGAGTTAGGGCACCCAAAGGCATTTGAATTCATTGGAAACGGGGCATCTAACTCCTTTGAGTTCCACTGCAACTCCCAGCCTTACACTCTAAAATAGAGCTTATGTTCCAAGTGTTGGCTTTACTGAGGCTGATTATGCTAATAAAACATCTCCATGGCACCATAATCATTCATGATGCTTCCCTGACCTAGATAACTTACGCTCCCGACCTTGGAGAGCTTACAATCTCAATAAGACGAGGAACAAACAAGAGGCAGGACTACAATTCAGGATTCGGGAGGATTATTGATGGAAAGGGGAAAGGTTGGAAAGAGGTAGAGTGTCAAGTAGTGTGTTCTGGAGATTGAGAGCAGTCGGATAAGCAAGCACAAAGCTGAGGGTGGGGAAAAGATACCAAAGGGAGTGGAAGGGCTGGAGGACTGGAACGCTCTGTATGGAACATAGGGGGAAATGGGAGCGGAGATGAAGGGGGATTATTATCCTCTGCCATCAGTGTAAAAAGGCACCTTTTCTCCTCATTGCTTTAAACCGTTGACCCAGCTACGTCTCTAAACCTGCAAATGGTGCCATAGATTTAGAAACATGACCATTTGGGATTGGAGGAGGTTTTAATAGTAATTAGCTCACTACAGTAGGCTGGTGGTTAGGAAAAAACTGTCTTCTGTCAAGAAATAGTCTTGTTCTTTTTCCGCTGTGGCCAGCCGGATTTCCTGCAGATTATTTGGAAGGCATCCGAGGCTGGTTTGGTGGCCTATGGCAGTACTTTGTTTCAGGCCAAGCCGTGAAGCCCTTACAGAGGTTCCTGTGGAGTTTGAAATGTGCCACGCGAGCTAATCAGCAGGCAGTGGGAGCTTTGCTGGAGTAAGGACTGAACGATTGAGACAGCTGGCATTGGCGGTGACAACAGGCAGGGCTTTAACTCTCCAAGCCCATTGATTCCTTGTAAGCACTAGTCACCCAAATGGACTCTCCTGCAGTGGTGGATGTGAAGACCTGATCATCTGAAAAAATGCCCTAGAATGTGATGGGCAACAGAGGGGCGGGAATGCTTTCCTGAGCCTGAATTGAGAGGAAGAGGAGATCTAACGGCCTGAGCACAGGACTCAGCCAGGAACTCCATGGAGCCCTCATCCCAGCTCTGCCACTAACTCCCTCTTTGGCCTTAAGGAAGTCAAAGGTCTACATAAAAATCTGCCATCTGCAAAACAGGGATAAACAACATTTTGCCTGCCTCCCAAGCATTGCGAGTATCCGTGTTTGCAAAGAGCTATAGAAGTGTGAAGTGCTGTTAATCCTTCTCTCTCCAAACAGAGTCTATACATTGCAGTATCACTGCCAAGGACAGTTCTTTGCATACAGAGGGTTTATAATGGATTTTGCATCTAGTGGGAAGATGCTCAGTAATGATTTAAGCGTGCACTAGGGCAGTTTCTTTACTAATGGTGCATGGGCACAGGTCTGAAATCCAGTCAGATCACAGGCAGGTGGCTAGGGTGATTGAACAGGAGGCTGCCTTCCAATCCAGGGACCTTCCTGACACAAGGAACCAGGAGAGCAAACCATGAGAAATTCAGCCTTGCTGTTCCATTTCCTGATGCCTAGTGTTGTCATCTGCCATGGGATTATTATGCCCCTTGGCTGAAGGAAGGTAACATTAGTTCATATAAAGAATGGCGTGTGTTTGATTAAGGCAAGAGAATAACAGTGGGCTAATTTATACCTGGCACAACTGAAGTCAGTGGAGGTGCACTTGCACCCATTCTGAATTGGGACAGGAGGTTTGAAATGCACAGCGAAGCAGACGCGACTGAGTTGTGATGCTGGTCTATAGAGTACTGTGCTGTCCCCACTAACAATGTTTGGAGTGCGATCCAGACAGCACCCATTAGTGAAATGAGGCCATAGCTGTCTCCTTGTTTCTCCCAATGTTGGATCAAGGAGCGCCACGCACTAGGCTTTGGTCCAGCTTAAGTGATTTCCAATACCCTAGCCACATCATCCTGACCAGACTGTTAATAGTGGGCTGAAGGAAGGGGTACATTCAGTCAGACACTCAGTTCTCTCTACGTGCTGCTATATCAGACAATAACAACAGAAGTTACCCTGGTAGCTGGCTGGCCTTCCCAGTACCCTCTGAATGATATGGGAGAGAAATATCATGGGTGAGGGACATTCCTAACCAAGCGGCATCAGAAAGTGGGATCTTTAATTGTCCATGGAGGCAGACAGGAACCAGAGTTTAATGTTGCATCCAGAGGGTGACACCCCCTCTCCCCACCCCCACTCAAAAAAAAATTCTCCTCCCCTCTCCAGTACTGCAACTCATTGATCAGGATTAGCCCATCTCAAGAGTGGTCACCAAGGTAGAATTGTATGTGCACAGAGAAACTTTCTGTCAGCAGGTTTTGAAGGATCTAAAGAGACTTTCAGCTTCAATAGGCCTTTCTAAAGCCTATTAGCCTGCTACCCAGAGACGTATGACAGGCTTATCTTTGAAGTTTATTTCCTTCCAGGTCTTCGATACCTAATGAGTGCTGTTAACCCTTCATCTTCAAAACCATGCTGCTGCTGCCTGAAAAATAGAATGGAAAGCGACTGATTTTTCCCCTTAATTCCAGTCTTATCCCTCTCTCAAGGTTTCTGTAGCAAAGGAAAACACAGTTGGCTTGCATTTCTCCCTCTAAGCAAATATGCTTAGTACCTGAATTAAATATGCAGATGGAAAACTTGAATGGAGTCTGTGCAGCTTTTAGGAACAAAGCTGAATGAAGAGGAAAAATATTACCATACGTGGTTGCTGATTCCATTCAATAAGACCATTGACGTACAGGAAGAAATAGTGGGTTTAAGCAATTCATTTCTTAGTGCAGCTGGCGGAGCACGTAACATTGCCAGAATTAAGCTCAAATAAGACTGTCATCCCGCCAAAGGGCTGCGCTTCTGTGAGATCGGCTATCGAACACCTAGGGTGAAATTCACCTTTGTGCCAAGGGCTGTGCATTACTGACCTCCCATTTTAGGTCTGGTTGGAGGACGTAAGTGTGCATAGCCCTTGCTGCCCATCTGCACAGAGGTGAATCTGCACAGAGGGAGAGCTAAATGAAGTAACAATTTCCACTCCAACCCAAGCTACAGCCAGCTCCACTTGTTCATTTACATTCTAATGGTTAGTGACTTTTCCCTTGGCAAATTGACCTTTGCTTCATCAAACATCCTGCTCCAGGGAGGCTAGAAAAATCTGTCATGATCCATCAGGAAATTGTTCCTGGATGGAATATTTTTAGCTGTGTACTAACGCTCCGTCTCCTCCCCCTGCAAATCTTTAGCTCCTCTGTTGCTATATCATCACCGTTCACCTCTCCTGCATTCTCGCTTGGCTGCAGTTTTACATGTACATTGCATTCAACTGCAGGTGCGTGGGAGCCCTTGAAATTAAAGCACTGCCATTCAGTTGTGAGGTACACCACAAATGCATGGTACTACTCTCGTCCGCACTGTTTGAGTATCCACACCATGGGGACCAAACTCCCAAAGCGCACTGGGTTTGGTGAAAAACCAGGCCAAGGGTTCTCTGGAAGCAGCCTCTGCTTTGGTTGTCAGGCAGCCCTGTACTGCACTTACCTGGCCCCATTACCATGCTTTCTGAGGGCCTCGCCATTCTGAACGTGTTTGACTCCCAGCAGCCTGTGAGATAAGGACGTGCCCTTTACCCCACTTTGCAGATGAGAAAGTGAGGCACAGAGACCAAGTGATTTGCTCAAGGTTATACAGGGAGCCTGTGGTGGAGCAGAAAACTGAACCCAAGTTGCCTGAGTCCCAGACTGGCAGCCTAACCACTGGATTATTGCTCCAGCCTTGGGGAGGAAAGAGGCTAAAGGAGATGTTTAAAGGACTCTCTATGTTGCTGGACTAAAAACTGTGCAGTTGAAGTTCTGAATTGTTGAGCTAGAGGCGCTGGGCTGCCATTTCCCTATTGGCTAGAAGAGCCTGGCAACTGACATAAACATGATGCATTGCTGGGACCAGTGCTTGTTACCCATGCAACTGCGGGGAGAACTCAGTTAGGAGCTGTTGAAGAGAACACTGAACAATAGTTAGACAGCTGGTTTGGTTTCTCTTGCTCTTTGGGCTTTAAAAAAAATCATTTTTAAGGAAATTCAGGGATTTCTGTGACTTGTTTCTCTGAACGAACATGGGCCCAATATCCAGCTTTGTGTCAGCAACATACCACCTCAGGTGAAACTAGCTGGATTGAAGTGGGTCTGACTGACTCAGAACCCTCCACGTCACGGGGAAAACCAAGAAAAGTGTTTGTGTGAATCCCCATGCAATGAAATTTCAGCTGGGTGCAGCCTCCATGGCTGTGTTGCACAGACGTGCACTTGTAATGTCTGAGGAGGCTGAATAATGGTGGTGGGAGACGTGAGTGGCTTTGTCATTGTCTTGAGCACATCTTATGGGTACGAGCAGAGTTTTGAGTGAGCTAGGCATGGTCAGCCCAACCTAATGAAATCAGAGCGTGTATTTTAGTCCACAGCCACCTGTTTGTACCACAGCCTGGGGCAGGATTTGCAGAACAACTAGTTTTAAATAGTTTTCAACATACTCTGTGTATTTCCACATTAGACGATGCAGTTATGAGTGGTGTATCCTTCGCGTCCGCTTTTGTCAAGCAGGTTCAGATTAACGCTCCTGACTCCATGAGTTCCAGTGGCTGGGTTCACGGAGCGCTGCAACCTGCTGGGCTGATAATTACTACAGTACTTGAATAGTGAACCTGCAGGCAATTTGTAGCCACACACAAGGCAAGGGAGAGTTGTTGGTTACTAAGCGCTGGGGCAGAAGCCCCTTTAAGAAAAGGAATTGAGCAGATGAATTATCTCTAGCATTTAGGGAAAGGTTTGCTTTTGATAGATTTTTAAGGCATAAGGGAGGGACTATTACGATCATCTATTTTGACCTTCCACATAACATAGGCCTGAGAATTTCACCAACAATTTCTGCATCACTTCTGGTTTAGCTATCATGTATCATTTAGAATGACCTCTAAGTCTTGATGTAAAGACTCCCAAGTTATGGAGAATCCACCACAGCCCTGAGTAAGTTGTTCTGGTGGTGCACTGTCCTCCCTGTTTAAAAATATATATATATATATTGTGCCTGATTTCTAGTCTGTATTTGTCTAACTTCAGCTTTCAGTAATTGGGTCTGTCTTCTTGGTCTGCTAGATTAAAGAGCCCGCTAGTATCAGAAATCTTCTCCGTAGATAGGTTGTTTTAACATAGATATGCACACAAACAGACAAACCCTTTTGAAAGCTGTTTGTGAAACAGATAGTGACATTGGTGTTTTCTGTAGTGTTTGTGGGGAGGTTCATGCTTCCCAAAGACTTGGTGAAATAATCTTGGATGTAACTGGTATCTGCAAAAAGGCACCATTTCAGTAGGACAGGAAGGTAGGTTTCATGCAGGTGTCCCTCTCCGACGAACCTCATTTTAACAGGAGAGACTCTAAGGGATGTTCTGCATGATGCCTCTGTTTCTGCTATGAATTGACCACTGAGAACTTTGTGTGTCAAAGGGCCGGATGCCTATCCTAAAAACTTAATGCCAACCAGCACTGTCTGGAGCTCTCGCACTTTGACTCTGGTTGCAGTCAATGGAGATTGGGGTTATAGAATCTGAAGGCCTTGAAGTGTGAAGGTTGAAGGAGGTTTTGCTGTTCAAATCACAGGCAGAAGGAAAACTGTAAGGGATTTTATTGCTTTTCACGAATGTCAGATACAGATGGCTGTAAAAATTAGGGCATTATTTCCTAATATCCCTCTCCCCTTGTAGCAAAACTGGAGTTCTCATTTGTTTGGGTACTGTAAAAACAGGTGTTTTCAAAATGTGTCATGCTAAAACATGCACACTATAGATATAATCAGTGCCTGAAACATACTGTTCAAAGGATCAGGGAAGCACTGACAAACACTACTGCCCCTCTTTAGACTCTCTCGGCCTTTTTCTTCATTTTGAGTCTCGTCCTTACCGCTACCGCCAGATACTAGCTAGCAGTTGTGTTCTCCACCTTCTGATCCTCTCCATCTTCTTTGATTCAGGCAGTGATAGTGCAGCCTAGAGTTTGTGATGTCACAAGCACAGACAGGATTAGATTCCTAATTGTCTAAGTCACTTTTGAAAGGGGCAGCTTGGCTCCCAACCTACTAAACACTTTTGAAGCTTCAGCCTAAATGAGGAGGCCCAGATGCGTGGGTGGCTAGAAAGGGAAGGCTGGCTTTCTCTGTATGCATGAACGTCTTGGTGTAGGCAGCAGTGGGGTGAAGGAGAAGATGTGGCCTTCTGCTAGGATTTTAGCAGCAAATTCTGTTTCAGAAGCTGTTTAAGGCAGGGACTGCCTCTTACTGTCTGTTTGTACAGCTCCTAACACAATGTGGCCTATTGTGTTACAAATAATAAATCTTGGTATGCACTGTGTAGTGCATGGCTGGCCATGTAGACTAGCTGGATTGAAAGGGCTAGAGTATTTAGAAGATAGTTTAAAAAAGGCTATCTGGTCTCCTTTCAGTGAGACTGGTGCATAGATTAAATAAACCATGAAAGGTCCCAGCAACTGTATATTAAATTGGCTTTTTCTTACTATGCATGGTACAAAATTAGATCTGTTTTACATACCTTAAATATTTCATACATAATTTCAGAGCATGTAGTCTAATATTAAAGAGATGGCTCTATAAATACTTTGTAACTGTAGATGCTGTCACAGATCATGAAATCTATTAGATCACATCCAGGAGGTGGGCCATGGTTTCTTTGGGAAGGAAGTGTTTCATGTGGAAACACCCTTCTCCTCTAACTCTGAGAGGATTTATTTCTTTGCATTATGGTAGCACTTAAAGGCCATAACAAAGATTAGCACCCCATTGTGCTAGGCGCTGTATAGTAGGAGAGAGTCAGTGATCCAAACAGCACAATCTAAACAGATCAGACAGGCAAAGGATGAGAGGCGACATAGAGGTTAAGTCAGTCACTCAAGGCCACACAGCAGGTCAGTGGCAGAGCCAGGAATTAGAACCCATGTATTCGGAGTCCCAGAACTACGTGTTATCTCCCAGACAAAGCTGCCTTTCTGTTGGCATGCTCCGGCAGAGATGGATGTGAGGTGTGGATGGAGGGGAGCAAATACCAGAAGCTTCCCTGAATGGGACAGAGAACAGGGCTGCTGAGCAGACATCGCACAGCCTGCTGGATTAGATCTAGCCCTGAGAGCTGCTGTCAGGACCACGTCTTTCAGCTCCAGTGATTGAAAAAGACTTTTTTTTTTAAATAACCTTTATCAGTGGTGGCTGTTTGTTTGGTGTCCTTTTGACTGACAGCATAATCAACAGTGACTGCACAAACAGCCTTGTTCCCTGCTTAGGGAAACAACTGACGCATGTCTGAATGCCTTTGGAGTGTTGTTGGGTTCTTGTCAATTAGTATCAGAAGTGTTACTTTGTGTGTTTCAGTGGCTGTCAAAATTACCATCAGACACTCCGGTGAAAGAGCTGGGAGCCCCAGACCTGTGTTTGCAGTGCAGCTGCTAATGCACATTAGCTTCCTATCTCTTTAGCGACAGAAATGACAGACACACTCACAATATGAACCTTGACAATTCAAGTGGATTTTAGGTAGTGTTCTTTTGGCTAACTGATGCTCTGACTCCTTAGTGACATTATTTTTTCCCCTCCATCCAGGGTGAATCAGCTAATGATGCCACCAGCTTCTGTGAAAGTCTGAGACGGTGAGTGACCAAAAACAATACCATTTTTTTTTAAAATGACAGTGGTGACTTGCATGCTTTGGAGAAAGAGCTTTCCGGTTCCTGCCGCTGTGGGTTGGCAGAGGGGTTGTGCTGTGTATTAGGTGGTTTCCCCTATACGTTTTCCTGGGAGCAAGGACATGATAGAGTGCAAAGTAGGTGATAGCTCAAAACAGCCCCAACTGCAAAATCCCTCCATTTTGTTCTATTTGCCCACCCCCAAAACCCTCTGTTACAGCCTCCTAAGGCAAACTCCACCCAATGCTGAAACACCTTCCTTCAAAGCAGAGCCACTCGCAACCTACCAGCAGTCTTGCTTACTCAAGGGTGGAAATCCCAGTGCGTCAAGTCTCTCAGTGATCCTTGCAACAAGATCACTATCTTACCTATGCCAAACAATGCAAGAGACTGAGAGAACTGGGAGGCCTGCAAGACCCTTGTGTTTTGCATAGCCCGAGATGTAGTTTGAGAAGTGATTTGTTGCCTTGATTAAAAAAAAAAACCAACTTGGGGAGGAAGGAGGAAGGGGCCTTTAAAATTCCTTTCAGCCCCCTCACCCGCATTGACTGCATGACATGCTAATAATCTGTCCGTTTGCATGTAACCAGCCAGCTTCTCTGATACTGAACCAACTAGTGCACTGAAAAACACACCGCTTAACAGCTCGTCCATTTTCTGGTCTGGTGGAGAGAGGGGAGCCCTACCCCATAACGCTTCCCACTATGGTGGCAGTCCCTGAAAGATCATGGACACTGAGACCAACGTCAAACTAGTTGCTCTTGGCTTGGTCTATCCTTAACATCTATCCTGGCATAGCGGTGTTGGTCAGGCGTATGAGGAAAACCACCCTGTCGGTGTATAGTGTGTCCATACTAGGGAGCCTGGCCCGCACAGGTGCTGTAATGTACACATAGCCTGTTCCTGGACTGACTGATTTCCAGAACACCAGGACCATTGCTCTGGGCAGAGTAGGGCCCATGTGCATAATGAATAGCTATTGACTTCAGTGGAAGCCAGGTGTATTCATCTAAGGGCAGCATTTGGGCCCCTCCTGAAATTCTTTTGCATATATTAAATCTGCTGTGGCATTGCCACGTGACTATCGATAACTGTATTTCAGAGCCAGAACCTGTCATTGAAAAATGCTTTCTGGCAGTACAAGACCTAGCTCTTTGGTGGGTCACCCCCCACCCCCACTGCAAGTCTTAATGTTGGTGACAGTTCTGAAGTCTTGGCATTAAACCACAATCTCACAATCACCCCGTCTCCCAGGTCACACTGTTCTTATTGCTAGCCACCAGTCTCAAAACTGCAGCTTAGAGCTGGATAGACCAAAGGAAAAACACTTCCTGGGTTTTGACAGAGGCCAAAATTAATTAAGGAAGTTTTTTAAAAAGGAGATTTGTCTTTCCCATCAACTAAGTGCACTGGGAGAATCATCATGAAATCAGAGTGAAATAGCAGAAGTAAGAATGGTGTTTTCGGTGGCCTGATGTAATACAATCTCGATTGCAGCAGATGTGTTGTTTCTATGGTGATATGTAGATCATTATCGAATCGAAGGTCTAAGAGGCAAGTTCATGCCCTTTTCATGCCCTGGGCTGGGAGTTTAACACCAACTTAATGCCACTGAATAGTAGCTTTTATACATGGTTAAAGACACTGATTGTGAGACTTATCTAATTATGGAATTAACACGTTTCCCATTATAGTAGTTAGAAATGAAAGGTCATGTAATGAGGTAAAGATAGTATCTCCTTACTCAACAGCTCTGCTGCCTGTATTCACTATCAAAACTGCTGGTGCCACCTCCTTAAAACAAACCTGTTGCCTTTTAATCCTATGACCCCTGCAGTGCTGTGAGGTGTGGCTGGGTTCTCTTTCATCTTCATTAGCAGAACTGCTGACTTTGAGTGTAGACCAGGCCTAAGAAAGAAACAGTTTAACTTTCCCAGTGCTCCATATCACTTAGTAAAACTTAATTTTTAGTCTTTGAGCACTTCCCAGGTAAGCTCTCATGGCCTCTGCAGCCAAGACTGAGGCTCGTGGTGCTAATTTGAACAGGCATGTCCTTGGAAGAGCCTCAAACTGTGGTCAAGCATCTCTCCTGAGATACAGATAATGGGCTGATTTCAGAGGGAATGTAGAATGTGCCAGTGGGGTAAATCTAGTTGTGTTGCAGAAGGGTTAAGTGCACATGCACTGCCACTCTTCATGTACTTATCCAGGGTGTGGATTACACAGCAGTACATTGCCACTGAACTTGGCTAAGACAGACCTGGTCGGCACTCCAGTATAATTTTGGGAAGGGGTGAGATTTTTTGTGTAACTATCCAGTTATTCCAGTACAAGCCCTACTGTGGCTCCAGTAAGAGGAGTACATGATACTTATATTGGTATAACATTTTCCCCTTTCCTTGTGGGAGCAAACTGCACCTGCACTAGGATAGTTGTAGTGTTTGGATAAACCTGTTGAGTGACTTGTTTTCCAAGCTCACAGGAAGAATAGAGACATAGCCCCTGTCTTCATAGATCCACACGCACCTTGTCACACTAACGGCTTTTTCTCCCTTTTATTCACAGTTGACATTATGGATAATGAAGGAAATGATGTGTGGACTCCAGTTCCCACAACCACCACTCAAACCCCCTGCTAGGAAACCCCCAGTACTGAAAACAAGCAAAACTTCCAGCTCTGTGATTCACGTGGAATCTTACTGAGCACTAAACCAATCACTTCAATTGAACCTGCTCCAGGGTCAGGGTCAAAGACATGAATGGGGGTGGCCTAGATGTCAGTGCTCCTGAGTCTAAAGCTATTGAAGGGTTTCCCCGCATTCCTGAATGTCAAAGTGAGTGTCCAAACTCTGTCCTACCTGTGAGTGACTGTACATTGTGTATACAATTTTAGGTTTAGCACTCTATGTTGTGTACAGGGCAACTTCTGTCCTATTAAATGTTGCCCATTCTGTCAGCCAGAGACTCTGCTAGCTGGGGACCTCTTCTGTCCATCCCAGTCTTACAATTGACACTGGAGGCTCAAGCCAGCTGTTTTTAATTATTATTTAAACATGTCATAGGATGCTTGATCTTCATGGAAGACATAAAATATCAAAGAGTTGAGAGCTAGACAGAGTTTTATTTAAGCTTTGAGCCCCTCGAGTGGCCAAGGCACCTGTACTGGATGTGAAAGCTTCCACTGTGTTCCCGTATCTAGCCCTGAGAGGGCTCCGAAAGGATGGCACAGATATCCAAGTACCAGTGGCCTGCTTAAGGGAGTACCGGAGGAGCTAGCAGGGAGATCTGTCTCTTATTCCTGAGCAGCTGGAAGGAGAGAATCTCGCACAGCCCAAGGTGTTCTTTGGGATTGTAACAGAAGAGCAAGGAAAACCATGGTCAGTGCTATCTGGTGGCGTTGTTTTGTTTGACGTACTTGGTTTCAGTTCCAGGTGGAAGGTTTACAAAATACCAAAATCCAGAGAGATTAATTGCTTTACCTGGAGTCTGAGAGTGCTGCACGGATGTGCCAGTGATGGTCTGTCTTTGTTTACATGCATATAATGTTCATCATTAGGGCATGTTGCAAATACTAATAATTTTTTCTATTATTTTCAGACACATTTATGACTTTATAAAGCTTTGTTCCTATTCAGCAACTGCATTTTTAGAAGGATTTTTAGGTTCAGTGCACACTCCATTCCCCCTCCCCACAGTCTTACTGTTCTGGTTCACTCCTTCCTACGGCAGTGACGGTATTACTTAAATTCACTTTGATCTTTACAGAAATGCAACTGGGATTTTTTTAATACACTAGTCTGATGGTCTAAAATGAGTTAGATACTCTTGAGTTGGTAAGAAGCCAGCCTCTCTTATCTGATTGTTTCTAATCTGTCAGATTTTTTGTTTAACAAAGGGGTCTTGTTTCTTGCAGTTCACATTCAAGTGTCAAATTAACACTATGCCAGCATGAACGTATTACAGCTGTGAGAGGGGAGAGACAAACAGCTCCAGAAAAATGATATCAGTTTGCTAGGGACACTAATTGCTCACCCACCTTATTTTTCTGCTTGGAAGAAAACTCTGCCATGGCTTACACTTTTCCTCTAAGTTTTCCTACATATCACTGTAAAATTCATAGGGGCCTTAGAGCTTTTCAACCAGTCCAGCAGAATGCTCTTCTTTTCACACTGTGGCCAGGGCTGGATTGGAAACAATACTACATTAGCCAAGATATTTTCAACCCTGGGATAGTTTTTATAATCTTCAAAACATTGATTAGTTACAAGGTATCATTAGAGCCCTTGATTAATTGGTTCATGTCTCCATCCTTTCAAGCAGCACTACAGTGACTGCACATATGACACATGCCTTAAATAATCAGAGTCCATCCCAATTTAAAATGCTTGTCTTTTCCGTTCCGAACTCTGCAGGGAACACATGAGAGGCAGATACTTCCAGCTAGTGACAGTCTGGTCAAAAATAGCCACTTTAGCAATAATGTTCCTTTTAAAAAGCAGGCTGACCAGAAATATCAGTTAATAATCCCCTTGGAATTAATCAGAGCAGCTCTGAACTGTAGTTGTGGCTAGGAGGTGGTTTTGTGGGATAACCTACCAAAGGACTGAGCGAGCATTACAAGCCCTTCATTGCTGTCTTACAGTAATGCTAGCACTGCCTGGGTCACATTAAATAGAGAGTGGCGTGAGGGACCATGCACATTTGCCAAAACAAATCCCACAAGAATTCATTTTAATTTCTTCTTCTAAACTGTGCAAATAAGGTTTAACTGGCTGTTATGGAACTGCCCTCTAGAAGGGCTATATAATTCTCTAGCAGATTCTATGTTTTTATGACTAATCTCTAGCGAAACCTATTGGTTTCCTCTCTGAATATTTTAGAACTACTCTGCAAAGGCAGCTTTTTCTCTTTTATAGACTGAGCAAACAATGGGAGACACAACTCCCACTACTAGCCCATCTCCAGGAGAACAGCAAATGGGCTTGTGCTCCACTAAAATAATAAGCAAAGCAAGTTCGAAACAAAGCTTCATTTCCCACCTTGTGCCATGATTTACGTCGCTGGGGAAAAATGTGGACTCTGCAGTCTGGCAGCCAAAGGCCTGATTTGGAAGCAGGTGAATTTTTGTAATTCTGGTTAAGACATTCTCCATTAATCTATGTAAAACAAGAACACCAATTAGTCACTTGATCTCAGAGGCCAAGGGAAGATTAGCTGAATTTCCTAAATTATTATTTTAAGTGCTTTGTCTTAGAGTTACAGCACTTACCCTCAAGAACAGGGCTTTGGCATTTACTAAGATTTTATTCTCATCAATTTGCAATGGAAAGAGCTGATAACTACACCTTAATTTGACAGCATTTTCCATTTTATGACACTATCATCTCCTTGGTAGGAAGGCACAGTGCCACCTTGGAAAAGTGTTGACCTCACTTCCTATGAAACAAGGCCTAGTTCAGCCATGGTGTAAGTGGATGGAGAACTGGTTCCAGTCCCCACACCAATGATCCTTCACTGATTGAATTCTTCTCCTTTCGGAGGATGAGAGAGCTGGCACCAAGGAGGTAGAGTAGCCAGCCCTGACAACTAAGGGAGGGGAGGGAGAAGAGAATTGGCAACCCCCCCACTAAAGTTACCTTAAATCCTCACCCTGAGGCTGCCACTTCCCCATTACAAATCACAGCCCATGTTCAGCCACCCAAAGAGAGGAAGGTAGTTTTTGAGTTGTAGCTACATATTTCTATTCCGAGATGGAATTTTTCAAGCATTCTATTGGAGCTTCTATTAAATATTTATTCTCCTAGAAAGAAACCAGATAAGTTGGACAAACAGGGATTAAGGTAATAACAAAGCTCTGCATCACGTCACGCTTTCCACCTCTCACAGCAGGGAAGTTTGAAAAACACTAAAGAGGCAGCAGCTCTTGGATCCCTTCCTTCTGCTGTAACATTCTGGGTATCGACTATTCCCCCCTGCATCTCGTGAGGCTGCATGTTCCTCTGGATAGGAAGAGTGGGGTTCCAGGCCAGCTCGGCCACCTGGACTTCAGGCAAGTCACTACCTTTCTGCTTCAGGTTCTCCAGCTGTAAAATGGAGACTTCTCAATCTTTGAGGCTCTCTGTCAATGAAGTAGGCTCTTCCACACCCACTCCTCAAACATACAACTCCAGTATTCTGGTGTATTGTGTCAAACACTGGAGCTTGCTTCTGACTAGTGTTATTCCGTAATACTAGACTCTTCCCCTCGCACATGCTCCGTTAACTAGGCCAGGGGCCCTGGTTTAGTTTAGAAACAGCAGTGTGGTGAATGTCATTTTGCACCAGGATCCAGTCACTTAAATAATAAGCCTGGGGTTCTAGTTATTAACATACACTGCAAAAGTTTAGCATTGCCTTGTGTGCATCTGTACTTACTGGTATAATGGGGGAGAGTTGCAGCGGGGGAAAGGGAGAATATGAAGGCAGGATTAAAGTAAAGCTAGTGGAGGGAGAGCTTTTCATTTCTGCACAGAGAAGTAGCTCAATGTGCCAGTCTCTGAATTCTGCACCAGCTCTGCCGAGAAGTGGGTTTTTATGAAATCACTTCCAGAAAGCTTTAGCATAAGCAGCTTAGATTTTATGGTCTATCAACTCAGCTTGAAGATACACCTCAATGTACTTGTTAGACGGTTGCTAGTGGGGCCAAAATTAAAGATTTGCCCTAAGGGGCTACATCTATTAACATCAATCACAAAATAGAAGCAAGGCTTGGGTTGATTATTTGGAGGCAAAATGTGGGTTAGTTCATTAGACTTAAGTCTTTAATTTATTGATTTAAACATTTTTCTTGAACTGAAAATGGGCCCTGGGCCACTGTCCTCTTATCTCCCACCACCAAACAAACTACGTCTAATCACCCTAGTGGCCTGTGTTACAGCAATTACAACTGGAAAACCATCAGGCTGGAAGGGGGGGTGGTAGGGCCTGGCTAACTCTGCCCCCTTTTCCATACGCGCACAGCACCTGATGGGAGGAGGTCACTACTAAGGGGATGCATACACTGCACCTCTTGTCCCGGAGCAGTCAGCGCTACAGCTAAGTCCATCTGCCCTCTCAGCGCTCCTCTGAAATCCCTGGGTGAGCACCTGCAATGCACGCGCTCCCTTGAACATATCTCAGTAGTCTTTGCTGTGGTGGCCTAAGAATGGTAGCGGCCCACTGCATGAATGGGTGGGGTAGAGTTTACAGAGAGCTGGGGAGGCTCCAGGCTGCCTTCAGTCAAACCAGACTGTTAGAGCAGATTGCAAGAGCTTCCTTCTACTTCTCTTTATTTTAAAAGCATTTATTCTCTGCCACAACTAGCTGCCTTTGTCCCAATGCAACCCCCTCAGGAGCTTTTTGCATAGCAGGAGGCAAAATGGGGGCAAGACAGCTGTTAACATTGCAGCCTTTACTCACTGGTAAAATCCAGAGGACTGCTTGCCTGAGTGAAGCCTGAAGGAGTGGGCCAGCACCCTCTAGTCTCAGTCACACACCCCAGGCTAAGAAACTGAACCTCAAACTCTTGATAGAAACAAAGTTAAACGCTCAAGTCCTATCCCTTACCCCATGTCCTGATTATCTGATTTCTTCTCTATTTGCTTTATTGTTTTGTAAACCAGCACTTACAATCACTTTTACTATGTGATGTATGGGGAGTATATCGTACGTTTTCTTGTTATACAAGGGAGGAGTATAAAATAGTTTTCTGATTTCTTTCAGAAGCAAATGGCTATTTTATTTTTTAAGAGCAACTGATTGTCAAGCTCAGAGTATAAAGAGAAATAAAGCCAAATATATACCTTTATGTAAATTAAGAAATAAAAGTATTTAAAACATACCTCCCGGCTTTCTTGTCTGTGTTGTGTCTCTAAACTCCAGGCAGGGAGCCAGCGCTGCTGCTGGTGCCATTGTAGAACAGCGCAGTGAAATTCCTGGGGAGATGAGTTTAAATCTAAGGCAGCCTTGAGCACCAGAGCTGGATAGCTGTGCTCCCAGTGTTCACAGCAGCTCCTGCTGGGAGAACCAATGAACACAGCATCCCCCTGAATCACCTTTTCTTAAATGGGTCCCAAGGAAACACACAGGGGAGGAGCAAAGCGCCCAAGAGAGCTGATGAGTAAGGGGGCTGCAGAGCCTCTTCAGGGTGCTGGGTTGAATCCAAACCAGGTCGGCAGACACGCAAGGAGTTCAGTGGGTGACCCATGCAAAATCCATGCGCTCAGCGGAGCGGTGGCTTGCGACTGGGCATTCTGCCTCTCAGCAGCACAAGCCGAGGCAGCCTTGGGTGGATGGGGCGACGGAAGAATCGCACTGGGGGATCTGTTCTGTGGATAGAGGACTTGCTTCCCCAGGGCTGCGGAGGCAAAACCTTTCACCATTTTAAGGAATGGCTCCACTTCATCCTGTGGGTGAGTCACAGAAAGGGGGCCGGACTTAGCAAGTGCCTAAAACCAGTGACAAGTTCCACTGACCTGCACAGTGCCCACCTCTCCTGGCAGCACCCAGCCTGAATTGCTGGGTTGGGTGTGGCGGGGGGGAGATACCCAGGGGAAAAGAATCCCTCCCGCCAGCCTACGGTGTGGTCTGTTGGCTCCAGTGCCCCTCACGCAGCTCCAGCAAAGCTTGATGCTCTGCCTATCTCACTGCACGCTACGGTGCTGCCCTGCCCATCCTCGTGCCAACCAGGGAATGCACCACAAATCCTATCGCCCCTTCCCTGTGGGCAGCAGAACTGCACAAGTCCCATTAGCAGGGCAGCTTTGTGGCATAGGACGTGCTCCTTAACTACAGAAATGCCAGCTGTGCTCATTTCCTGTTGGCAGAAAGCACAATTTACAGCTCCTACATAAAATGTCAGTCTGCACTGGTGGAAATACAAATTACAGTAGGGGAAAACCCCTCTCGAACAGTGATTTCACAAGGGTGATGAAGCCATTCAGTTTGAGGTTAATTCAGGGCGGAGAGAGAGCACGGACAGTCTCCACCCAACAAAGAGCCCAGGACACCACACTCTAAAAAGTGCTTTGGATCTTTCATGATCCGTTTCAAAGCCCATCCAAAATGTTCCCATCTCCTGAGAGTCAGACGCTCCAGTTAATCCCTTGATCGATTTTAGCCTTTGTGTATGTAAAGCAGATGCATTGTTCTTGGTTATGCAATGCCACTGCCCCACCCTCCCTGAAATGTTGTACCATCCACCTGTGACTGCTCCACTGTTGCATCCACAGCCATGTACTTTCCCTGAGAGATGCAAACATCATTTCCTCATTTAAACAAACAAGCACAAGCAGCTGCATAGTTAATGAATTTCTGCACCGTCGTCAGGACCAGGAGCATACTGGCCAGAGATAATCTGTTAATACCCACACCTTGCATTTCCATGTAGCACTTCCCTCCACGGTGCTTAACGTGTCCTGGATGCAAAGGTAACAGGCAACAGAGCTGTTATCCGAGCAGAATGGGTTAGACGAACCCTCAAAGATTTTCTGCTCCCTTCCCCAACTACACAGACATACTGCAACCAGGCTGCAGCTCACACGAGCACTTCTGCTACAAACCACAGTGCGTTCTTTGGACGCCAATGCCCAGCATTGTCCAACTGCAACCCAGTCCACGCCACAGAGAAAGGTGGATGAACACCATGGGCACAGGAATTCATGCCTGGTACCTCTCCTCTCCCTTCACCGACCCCTTCCGCTCTAGGATTAAAATGCCAAAAAGAGGTAAATTGCTGAAGTCTGCTCTCAGTTACACCAGGATACATCCAGAGTCACTTCACCAGCCTCCATGGCATTATTCCACATCTACCATCCATTACAGTCCACCATGGTGCTGCTCAAACACAGCCAATGACATCTAGGTGCTAAAGCCAATGCAACCGAGAGCAGAATTTGGTCCCATTATTTTTGCCTGGTCATCCCTCAGGATCTATGGTCAGTCTCCCAGACACACACCAGTTCTGCTAGGAGTTTTTGGCTCCCCTGCAGTCCTGTGACATTTGATCTCCGATCCAGCCAGCCACGGAAGAGCACTGCAGGCCCTTGTTCAAGACACACCAGGCTCTTGTTTCACCCGCTTCTGGACCTGGGGGATTTACACACAGGGTCCAGTCCTGAAAGGCGCTGAGTAACGGCGATCCTCACTGACGTCTATGGGAATTTGCTGGGCACAGCACCTTTCTGGATCGAGCCCACGAGGAGGCTCCTGCTCAGGCAGCAGAACGGCGCCGTGTAAAAACAAGAGTCTAGCACCGCACGTGCCTGGCTCTGCTCCGCGTTTGTCTCGGCGGCAGACCAATAAGGTCAAGCACACGTGGCTGCAATGACACAGAGTCTCATTTTAACTGCAATCAGGCAGCCGAACTGCTGCTTAAAATACTGGTCACGGGCATCTTCCGGTGCGGGGGGGGGATAATGAGACGGCTCAGCCGGACCCCAACGCCACACTGCCCTTTTCAGTGCCACCCCCACGCTCACCTTTGCTGCCAGACGCGCTGCCTACGGCCAGCTTTGTTCTCCAGATCTGCAGCCGGAGCGATGGCAGATCCCAATTCCCAACAGCAGCAGCTTCCTAAAGGAAAGAATAAATCAGCAGCAGAAACGCCCTCAGCTTCAAACCCCCTCACGTTCCCATCTAGGGCGCCTGCAGAGCACGGAGCACGCAAGGCCCCGACTCCACGCGCTCCACCAGTCATCACCTATGAGATTTCTGGGAAAGCCTTTAAAGTGCAGGGCTCTTCATGGGAGCAGAGGCTTTGAAACGTGCTGGCCCTCCCCCACGACCTCTTGTTAATTCCAGGTGGTGGAGGGGTGCCCTCCAGGTCATCACCCTGCTCTGAAGTTCGTGCACATAGCGACATTTTCTGTGTGTGGCCATGTCAAAGGAAATAGTTCCCAGCATCCCCCCCGTCAGAAAGAAAGGGTTTGCAGACGTTCTGCAGCTAAACTGGGTAGCCATTTCAGTCCCTCCAGAAACAGCCAGGGATCATTCACCAGGGTCCCTTCACACCCTTAAAAAACAAGGGGCCTTGAAAGTAAAGCTTCAGTAGCTGAGTCAGGCTCTAAACAGTCAGAATTTCCTCGGCCACGAAATCCTTTGGGCGAGACGAGCAACAGAGCGGGCAGAGCATGCACAGCGGCTGTGCCAGCGTAACCAAGGGGCGAGCGAGCGACCGAGCGTGTGTTATAGGTCCCCCCCACTGGGCCAATCCACACAGAACGGGAACTGTCCCAGCCCACAGCTACAGAGCTGCGGCTCTTTAGCTCAAGCCATAGCAGCTGGTGCTTTCGGTTCCATCCCCAGTGTGCCGGCCGCAATGGCAGCCAGCACTCAAGCGTTACCCACGCAACACGGCATGGCTATGGCTTTGGAGCAAAGCCCTAGACAGGGCACCTGCAGGGACTGATGCCGGCAGCTAGCTGAGCTGCAGGAGTTGTCCAGAGATGGACAAAGGGGCGCAGTGCGTTAGCTAGCATGGGACACACCCGTTTCCCTTCATCCCACTGTACAAACAGGCCTGAAACCCTGGCCTGCGGGAGCCCTCTCCACCTCCTGCACCAGCCATGGTGCTATCAAACCTCCCACGGGAGCAGGCACATCTGCCTCAATCTCCAGCCTCTTTGCCGAAGCTGGCGAGCGGTGCCAGCGCTGGCAGGGTCTGTGCGACTGACCTCATTGGCGAATACAGATCTGCGCCCCTTGGAAGCAGCTCCTGCCCTTCTGGAGCTGGACCGACCAGCTGTTCCCTCCTCAGTGCGCTGGGAGGAGAAAAACTACTCACAACATCTCGTTACAGAACAATCAGGCAGCAAATTAGCACGCCGTGGGGTATAGGTTCAGCATTACCTGAAACCTGCACCTCCCTGTAAAATCCAGCCCAACCCCAGACAGGGCAATGGGGGCACCCATGTTGGAGGAGGATCACCACCCCAAAGGAGGAAGGAGAGAGATACAGCAAGAGAGCTCCCCGCTGACCCCGATGGGTGCATTCACGGGGAGTGAATCACGGGAATCTCTCTCCTCTGCCCTTGACGCACTCACTCGCCCGTAATTGCAACCGCTGGGCGGCTGGGACAGCCCGCACCGCAGCTCAGACGCTAAGCCACGGCAGCGAACCACGTCCCAATCTGGCAACAAGCGGCAGAGTGCGTTTGCCACCAGCGGCTGTCTCCAGGGGAGTCCACTGCAGCCCCACACCCCTGGCGGGTGCCGTCCTTCGCAGACTCAAAGGAGGCAGAGAATTAGGGCTGACAGAGGCAATGACCAGGCAAGCTCATCCCACCGCTGGGGGAAGTGAGTTTCAGGTGGGACTTCCCACCGGCCTTGCAAGGGAGCCAGCTGCTGCAGAGGAAGCCTCTTTCAGGGTGGAAACCTGGAGGGGGGGTGTGACCTACCTTGGTTAGCAAGAAGCAGCCCTTCAGGTGGGGGAAATAAAGTGGGGTAGGGAGGTTGGAAAAACAGCTAAAAACCCAGACCCTTCCCAGCAGCCCCCCATGCCTCTAGCTCCGGGGGGATATTCCCTGGGGATGGTGCCCGCACACCAGCAGCCTGGGCCCTACTGGGCGCCGGGAGGGAGAGCTGGGAAAGGAGCCGTGCCGCCGCGGACGCCAGCTCTAAGACATACTGAGCGAGTCTAGAGGCCACGTTTAAAAGAAGTGATCGATTCTTGATGTTCAAGTCTCGCTGGGCCAACCACGGGCACCTATCATGGGTGATTCATGGAGCTGGAAAGATACCAAAGTACCTGTGATCTGGGTGGGGCAGGGCCCCTCCGACAACACCACCAAGTGTGACACTGCAGTGCTGGAACCCAGCCCCAGGGAACCAGGGCGCCCGGCCCAGCATAAGCCCTCCCCATAAGTGCTGCTCCACCAGAGACAATCCCCTGGGAAGGGCAAGACAGGAAGGTGTCTCTCTGTTGGTCAGATAAACGCACGAGGCTACCCAGCAGCAGGAGGACAGACATTTACATGAACGAGACGTGGCCGACAGGGAGGCCACGGCCTTCACAGCAGAAAAGGGCCCCTCTGGCAGCAGGCAGGCAGCCCAGCCCGCAGACACTCAGCACTGGCCTAGGTGGGTGTAATGCCAAGGGGTCACTTACGCATGCTGGGAATTTGGCCCAGCTCCTGCTGCCCAGGCTGGCAAGGACCAGGACCACTGCAGAAGTTGCACCTTCGGCTTGTGGGGATGGAGGCCATGTGCTTGTGTCTGTACGTGAGCCCTGGTCCAGCTTGGGAGGCACCGGAGAGCTAAGGGGAATCAGCCCCATGCTGTTCTCGGCTGGAAACGTGGTGGGGGGATGTGTGGAGAGGAGGAACCTCTCTGGTCATGGCAACCTAGATAAATGCCCATCAAGGACTGTCACGGACCATTTCTGATCTGCAGGCAGTCAGGACTTGACCCCAGGACTCCAGCAGTGACAGACTGGGCAACTAATCCCCAACGAAACAAACAGATTTTACCACTGGCAAAGCCCAGATATGAGCGAGGCAAGAGCGCCTGCTGCCCCAGACAATCAGCAGGAGGACTGATCCCGGAGGCACGGAGCCGCTGCACCAAGGTTACAGATAGCGTGAGGCACGAGCAGGGACGCGTCTATCTGGTCCCGGGCTGCAGGCTCAGCAGACAGCTACGTCCTGTGCTCAGCAGATTCCCTGTGCGAGAATCAGGCAGGCAGGTCACGGGTCAGCACCACAGATGGTTTATTAAAACTATGGGATGGTGCAAAAAATATATATACACATTATATATAAGGTTATAAGAACACCCCAGCCCGGTCGGATTAAGTCCACGGAGTTCACACTTTCTGAGCTTGTGTTTGGTTTCTTTTTTTCTTCTTCTTGGCTTTGCCCTCCGTCCCCTGAGTCCCTTTGCCATGGCTCCCCTTGGCCTTCTTTGGCAAAGGGCCCCCCGCTCCTGCCTTCCCCGCGCCTCCTTTTCTCTTTTTGTTCTTCTTCCATGCTGCGGCCTCCCCCGCCGCCGTGCCTGCCTCTCTGCCGCTCTCTGCCCCGTTCTCCTGGGGCTCCGCGGGAGCCTTTTTGCGGTTCTTGCGTTTCTTGGTAGCTGGCAGGAAGCCTTTCTTCTTCCGCTTCAGAGGCTCTGCTCCCGGGGCGTGCTCAGGCCGGGCCACTGCCTTCTCCTTTTGGGGCGCCTGTAAACCAAGAGCACCACAGATCACGGCACGTTCCAGCTAGGAAGGCGACGTGCGCTGCAGCCTGGCCCCTAGGGATGGCAGCGCAGGCAAGCACTGGAAAGCAGACGCACGAGCGCGTGTCAGGGCGAGCGAGCAAGCAAGAGGAGCAGGTTAGCTATGTTCAGCACCCCGTAGCATTGGTTACTTTATCGGGACATATGCCCCAGCTGTTCATACGACAGCCCCAGCTGGGCCAGAATCCAAGCAGATGAACGACAGCTTCAGAGGAAGGCAACTTCAATTCCAATAATGAGCAATGCTGTACGCCTTCTGTGCACACAAGTTGGGGGGGGGGGGGGGCCCACAGAGGGATATAGGGAGGGGGGAGGAAGGGAGAGAATGAGTCGGGAGAGGGGGGGGCCGGGCAGGCAAGGCTAGGCAGTTCCTACCTGACTCTCGGGCTCATTCCAGCCCCTGGTCTCACCGCCTTCCCTTGCCCCGGGCACATGCAAGTTTCCACGGGGGCGGAGACCTCATAGTCTAGCCTCCCCGGCATAAATTCATTCATCGCGCAGCCGCGAACTGGTTAGCACGCCGCTGTGTGAAACCACACTTCTACTGCTATTTAATTCCAGCTAGTGCCCTTGATCCTCGCATGGCATGACAGAGGAGGAGGGTCCGGGCCGTTTTCAGTCTGCCATCAATCCTGACGGACACTTCAACTCAGTCGCCTCTAACGCTGTTCTCCAGGCTAAGTTGTACCAGTCTATGCAACCTCTCTCTACACAGACCCGACCACATCCCTCGCTCTTCTCTGGATGCATTCTGACTCCATGCTGCTGCTAGACAGCTAATCCAGGTCCATTTGCCTGCTGGACCAGGTAGGGTATAAAGCACTGCCAACACCTACCATGCATCTTAAAGCGTGCAGAGCAGAATTCAGAAAGAACACGGTCTTGAATTTCCCTGGCTTCTCTCCTTGTTTTTTAACCCAGAAAACCCTTTTCAAGAGTGTTCACGTAAGGGAGTCTTCACTGCAGAGGTCTTGAGTGTTCAGTGCTAAGGCCTGCCTGACGAGACTCCACCTGGCAAAGCACCAGCGGCTGTGCTGCGACGCACGTGGCCCTGGTGCCAGCCCAAAGAACCGACACAATCCAGCAGCGATGCAGGTAACAAGATTTGGAATCCCTTAAGCCTCCCTCGTGGCATCCGAGCGAGTGCCAAGCCGCTCGCTGGGTAGCGGCAGCCGCGCTTGTTATCTGCCATTATAATAAAACCCTTTGGCATCACTTAGACAGAGCAACCTTGAGCTGGGCCCCAGAACGAGCATGTGTCTGGAAGGGGGGGAAAGTATCACAAACCGCCCTTCAGTAACTTAATTGGATTGCACTTTGTTCCACACTTCACACATCAACCACCAATACCAACGTTGGTAAATGTTAGGACTCAAACACTCCACGCCGTCTCCGGCAGTGGTGTCCTGTCCACTCAGTCAGGAGAACAGAGGGAAGGAGAATGCCCAGCAGTGGTTTCAGCTGTGGACAAAGAGTGCCGGTATTTAACTGGGATGCTCCACCACAGCTTACACCACTGCATTCGCGGGGTATACTGTGTTTTTAGGGAGTTAGGCTAATTACTTTAGTGGGGTCAAGCTCTTTAAACCTGAACTGCATGCCTGCGAATACTGGGAAATGAGTCAGGCATACCCCGCAAGTCAGTGTCCCTACAGATCCTCTCACTGCAATGGAGGAATTATAACCTAGGCTGAAAGCAGCCCTTGGCTGGGACCACGTCTTCTAATGTCTGCATAATATTGAAAATGCCACTCCCAGGAAGTGGCAACGCTCTAAAGACTGTTATTCCCTTTGAGCAGTAGCCTGCAAACAAGATGGATTTCCAGGAACACAGCATTTCTTTTTGCCCTTGGGCAGAACTTAAATACAGCCCAACAACTAAACCACTGGGTCTGAGACATGAAAGACACGTCCAGCCCCTGTGCCTGGCCTCCCACCTTGTTATTCCAAGAGGGTTTTAAAGCCACGCTGTGGTGTGCGGAAACAAAATAATGTGTTCCCTACTCACAGAAACTCACATGGGGTAACAAAGCTAAAGGAAGGGAAGTAGAAATAAAGTCTACAACAGTCACCTAAACAGAGTGGCCCTGGCTCGTCGTATCTGCTCGTCTCTTGCAATGGGCACAAGTGACTAGTGATTCTGAGAATCTAACCTGAGGCACCTCAGAAGGACCTGGGCACCCACCCATTAACACATTGTAAATTGGGCATCCAAACTCACAAGTCATTTCTGAAAACCCCTGACCTATTTACTTGCTACTCAGACACGTCCCTGGGCAGCTGGAGTGTAGGAAACACCCATTCATTCCTCTAGCCCTGCCGCTGCAGTAGCTAGTCATAGTCACCGAGTGGGAGCAGAATGGCAAACCACACCTCGCCCGCCCAGGGCTCAGTTCCATCTGAAGGCCGCTCTGCACTGCAAAGTGACTTGTCTGGAGACAGCACAGCAACTAGCTGTAGGTGAGCTGAAACCAGGCAGAGCTTGTTATCCTTCCCCCAGAGCTGACGGGACACCTGTACATGCCAGCCCTGGCCCAGTGAGGTCCCCAGACACTACCACAAGATAAGTTACGTCCCAACTCCCTGAGCTCAGCTCTGGCTCACATTCAGGCTCGACCCAGGCTCCTAGACAGCAAAGACACTCCTCTGTATGTTCCTATCCCTCCCGTCTGAGAAGCCAGAGCAATACAGAAAAGCCGATGCACAAACTGCCACCGAGGCCCCGGCACCAAGCGTACGTACGCAAATCCCAGCAGCTTCATGACGTTCCAGTAGAGACCGTCGAGGCGCACGGATTTCCCAAACCCTTCCTGCTGGCTCAGAGTTTGCAGCGCCCGGCTCAACTCCGCCAATTCCACATTCAGCTTCTGCAAGGAGCAATTGAAACAAATGAAGACAGCCACGCAACCCTCATTCACAGTGGCACTACGCCCATCTCTGGGCTATGCCTTAAACCGAAAGCTACACCAGGCAAACCCTGATCCCCATCCAGCTCCCACCAACGACCAGGCTTTCCCCCTTCTTAGGGACTATCTGCCTTGTGGACAACACCCCAGTACACACCCTTAGTGCAATGATGTTGCATCCATGTCAAAACTGATGGCTTATCCTGCATGGCTTATCCTGATTTCAAACTACCTGCCACCCTGTGGACACCTACCCTCCCTTTCCTCGTCCCATAACACCCCGTAACGACGACAGTATTGCTTACATGAGAAAGGGGATATTAGCAAAGCATTTTTTAAGATGTCTTCAGTGCAGTTTTATCCTTTTTTAGAATCAAAACTAATCACACTCTCTGCTCCGTCTCTTCATAAAACAGTATTACTACCACCCAGTTTTCCACTCATAGATCTCAAAGCACATTGCATAGAAGGGCAGGGTCATTATTCCCATTTTACAGATAGGGAAACTGAGGCTCAGGAAAAGGGGAATTGACTTGTCCAAGCAGAGCCAGTTCAAAGGGCCCGATACAAGAGCTAGGTATTATTGTTATTATTGTGGATGTTAAGTCTTTTTCTGTCATCACACCCAGCTACTAACTCATTTTCTAAAAGTTGGACAGGGATCTAGATATGGGACTTGCACTGGCTTCAGTGCGAGCTATGTGGTTAAAACCCCAGTGCAACACTTGAACACGGGTTCACGCAGGATGCAAACAGGAGAGCCGCTAGCTAATGCAGTAAGCCTGTAACAGCGCGTATAATGGACTGAGTCGGGAAAGGGTTACAAATTCGGCCAAAGCCTGGGCTCACCTGCTGGTTCACAGTTTTTATGAGGAAGTTCAACAGCTCCAAACACTTGATGACTTTCTCGTGGTCAACTTTCACCTTGAACTCGCTCACCGCCTTCAAACTCTGCAAAGGAATTAAACTGGAATTAAACGGTGTATTAAACTGGAAAACAAAGAACGTCCCTTTAGAGAAAGCAGACAAGCAATTAGCAGGATTAATACATCAGTAAAACCCTCTGAGTGGCAACACCATCAGACTGCAGGAGAACCTAAGAAGATAAGTGGTGGGAACCGCTATTGCTCGGGTTAATAAAAGTGGCTGAACAAAGCCAGGTATAATGCTGCATTGCTGGGAGGCTGCAGCCATCGGAGACCTACTACTGTACGCTGGATAAGAGAAGAAAGTTAATATCTCACTTGCTAAAAGGAGAACTCCACTGCTGGAAAACAGCTTCTCCTGAGAGACCACCATCTAGCCCAAAGGCAGCAGGAGCTGGGATTTACACACAAAGTGCTAATGTAAAACTCTATTAACATTTCTGCCTAGGAAGTCCCAATCGCCAGTGCTAAGAGTGATCCTGTCAATCAAACGTACATTCAGCAAAAAGGAAGGGTGGGGGGGAGCTCTCTATATTTCTTTTAGGCACTGAAGGCTTTCTGAGACACCGGCATGGTTCAGCTTAAAGAACAGCCATGCCAGTGGCAGCGGAAATGAGTTAAAAGGAGGCCAGATTTATTTATGAGGCGAGGAAGGGAAAACAAAGTGTGAAGGGCAGCAGAGGCAGCAGCGACCCTGCACAGAAGTGCTGCGTCTTTTGTTGACAGGTGTTAAAATCCTGCAAGCAGCTACCGAAGTCAAAATCTGTCTGTCACGTAGTGTTGCCACATTGCTGCACATTTCCCTGCTCCAGGCATACCCTATGTTCCGTGGTGGCCGGTTGCAGCTTCTCGACTCCAGCAGAATAGTTGTTTAGTTACATTTTAGAAAAAACCACAACATTCCATCAAGAGTTTTCACGTCTATTCGTGATGTTCTGAGTCCCTCAGGCAATTAAAATTAATACAATGAAAAGGAAACAGACTAAACTGCAACTCCACTGATGAATAACAACGCTGCAAATGTAAGATAAACTCCCCTCATGAGCCGTGCAACGTTCTCTGCAGGTCAAGAAATTCAGAATGCTGTGGAGAGATACACTTGCCCATCTGGTTAGAGGGTGGTAGAGACAGAGACAAGGTGGAACAGTCAGGCTGGTGGAGAAACCTTAGGCACAAGGTTTACATCCTGGTATTATTATTATTATAAAAGTTACCAATAAATCAGGGTGGATAAAAATACTATGATTTAAATCAATCAGATGTTGACATTTCAATTAAATGCTTTTAAAAAAAATAAACCTATCTAAAATTAAATTTTAAATTATAACCACCTATGTTAACACCTACACTTATTATAATCTATTAAAATCATTTAAATTAAATATAAAAAACAACAGACAGTACACGTCAGCTGCCAAGTTTAAAAAAAGTCAAAGCACTGAACTGGAGGAAGTCACTGGCTAAGCACCTGTGCTGACATGCTAACCCGGCTTTACAGAGCAGCAAGCTCTTCTGCAGAGAGGAATATTTTCTTCATTTCGGTTCATTCAACTAGTTTAATTCAATGACTAGTTTGTTCAAGTTAAGAAACCAACCGCGAGTTCAAAAAGCAGGAGAGCTTGTTTTCCTCTTCTAATTTATGAATGAAAATGAGGTCTGAGAGAATGAGATTGACTAGTTTTAAATCCTGAAGGACATGGTGACCCAAAAGAGTTTCAGTCACTAACTGCAGATACTTTCTTTGTTTAATAAATCAGTTTTAAATGCAAAACATGTTTTGATAAAGTTTTTTATAAATTTATTTTCCTCCTGTATCCAGCACATTCCAAATAGTTTTATAAAACAATTTGAAAATGATGCATTTGTGCATTTTTAATTGAATCTGAATTTCTATGCAATTAAAACTAGTAAAATCACAGGTGAAAAAATAATCATAATCTATTAAATAAGAAATGCATCATTCGCCACTTTCTAACATAAAAAATTTGAAAATGAAAAACCTGAATAAACTTAAGTTAAGCTATGTAATTGCTTACATGAATATGTATAGATGTAGCATATCCTCCTGATTAGCAAAAAGCTGCACTAAATTTAGTGCAAAGGCTATATTTAACTGCAAATCAACATGTATGAAGGGTTACTAACCAGTGAAAAATCAAACTTCCTTTACGAAAATAACTAAAAAGTACAAGATTAAAATTGATGATTTAAATCAAGGTTTCCTGCTTGCTGATTTAAATCACGAGTAAAGTCGATTATTTCAAGTCACTTTGATTGAAATAAATCCCTGCTGCAATAAAGCCAAATGCCAGGAAGGGGGTGAGAATGACTGTGCATTATACTGTGCATGTGAGCAGGGGAGGGAGTTTATTTGAAGCAAAGCAGGATTGCCACAGGCTCATATGGGGGACAAGCGTGAAAAGGCACCGTGGCAGAAAGCTTCTCAATGTGACTGTGCGCCAAGTGACATCATATGTGCTGTCCTGGGAGAGAGACAGACAGACACACACACACAGTTATGAAGTCACAACTACAGAGCTGTTGAATCTCTCCAGAAACTCCTCCACAGCTACTGTTTTTTTCTGCAACTCAGAATGCTGACTACTCTGAGCTGTCAAGTGTCCTGTATCAGCCAGTTCAGTTCACTTTCAAACAGCGAACAGATACATAAAGATTGCAGTCTGGTCTCAGACAATTTATGAACTGTTTAGAAAAAGGACTACATTTGCTGAGTAAACTCTGCCTGGAGAATTGTTCACCTAACACCAGCAGGACTTTACTTACTTCAAATGTAAAACAAAATTAAGAGGGTAAAGAAATCTGGACATTTGTAAATGTTAAAGAGGGAGAATGTTCCAGTGGTCAAGAGACCCAGTTCCCTGCTCTGCGACAGACTCCCTGTGTGACCTTGGGCAAGTCACTTAGCCTCTCTGTGTCTCAGTTCCCCACCTGTAAAATGGGGCTAATGGCACTGCCCTGTCTTACGGGCATGTTGAAAGGATAAATACATTAAAGATTACGAGGAGCTCAGATACTATGGTGATGGAGGCTATATAAGTACCTAACATAGATATCAGCGCACATTTACAGAAGTTTATCCCTACTGTATTACATACAACATCCAGGTCTCATTCTGACCCAGCAGTCACACCTATGCAACTCCAACAGCTTCAGAAAAGTTACTCATGCAGTACACCAGAGTAAATGAAATCAGACTCAAACCGCTTGTGTATAGCAGATTCTGAGGAGTATAAAGAATTCTACTCCATTAGGGAAGCGCCTTCTTTGACTGTGGATCGCAACAGCAGGGTAAGACCACAGTCGGCAAGACAAGCTGAAGCACAGCTTTACAGGAAAATAAAGTGGAAACACATGATTATATAACTGCCGGAGTAGCAGGTATCTTAGGATCTATGAGGGATGCTGCACCCTTGAATTACACTTTTTATAAAAATGCAATCATTTAATGATCAGGTAACACCAAGTGCTCCCGATCTAGCAAGCAGAGCCCCCAAAAGAATGCCACCATGTTCTGCAGACTGGAATTCATATCGCCACTCCATCTGACTGTCAATAAGTTGCTAATTAGTCCCTCTTGGTGGGTATAAGCTGTGCTTCCCTAAGCCAGAGGTGTCATTAACCTCCAAGGTTACACATGAGTCCACGGCTCTGAAGTCTCTCAGGTAAAAGGAGAAATAAATATCAGCTGTGTAATTAAAAATAGTCACATGCACGAAATCATTCAACAGACTATGCACACTCCATTTATTTAGGGTGACCAGATGGCAAGTGTGAAAAATCGGAGGGTCGGGAGGGGGGAGGAGAAAAGCTGCCTATATAAGACAAAGCCCTTAATATCAGGACGGTACCAATAATATCGGGATGTCTGCTTACCTTACATTTATGCCATTTACCCCTCTCCCCCCCCCCCGCCCCCCAAAAAAAATCAGCAAGTCAATTATTTGTTTACACAAACAAAGCAGAGATAGATTTGTATTAAAACCATCCTTAATATTAAAATTGGATGCTGCCAGACTAGCATTATTATTTGTATTACAGTAGCTGAGATAAGTTGAAACTAGGGGCCCCTTACACTAGGTGCTGTACAAATACATAATGAGAGACAGTTCTGCCCTGAAGACCTTATAATCTACATAGAAAAGACAAAGGGCAGGAGGGAAAACTGAAGAGAAATAAAACAATTTGATGTTTTGAAAATTAACAACACTTTTGTTTATTAAAATAAAAAGACTTCAAAATCCCCATTAACTTTCCACTATGTATGCTGTTTGTTTCGTTGTCCAAGCAGAGAGAAGCAAAAATGGTAGACAGAGCCTGGGCCGTTTCTATTCGGTTTGAGTTCTTGATTCCCAGGCACTAGATCCATGTCCTTGTGTTTGAGTAACCAGGTTCCTGATTCAGAGCCTGCTGAACTCAAAGGGAAGGTTCCCAGTGATTTCAGTGAGAGTGAGATCAGTCCCTGAAGGATGGCCGAATTTTCAGAAGTACTGAACACCTCCAGCTCCCACTGAAATCAAACCGGCATTGGCTCAGTACCTCTGAAATCAGGTCTTTGAAATCCCTCAAAATTAAAGAACTTGGCACCACTGTAACTAAAGTGATGCAGTTACACTGGTGCAGTAAAGCATCTAAGCACTGGCTTTAGTCCCATTGACTTAAGTGCTTTCCTAAATCAAGGCCCAGGATGCATCAGCAAAAACCCTGCTTTGCTCCAGGGCATGTCTATGCTGATGTAGACGGTTTGCATGAGACCGGCTATATAGATCTAGTTATACCAGCGCAAAATTTCAAGAAAACCCCAGCACACTGTTGGTGCTGTGTAAACACACAACCACCCAAAACGATCACCTGGAAGTTGCTACTGGTGACAAGCTCAACCAGACAAATGACTGCCAATCACCCAGCACAGAAGAAGCCAACATTAATTTCCTGTTGCTTGTGCAACCTTCAATGGTGCAGATGCTGGAGAGAATGATTTTAATGAAATCGGATACAGATAAGGTTTAACCTACTGGGTTTCTCTCTCCCAGTTCGTGCTCATTTTTTGAAGAGGGCAATAAAGATATTTTCCTCCAAGTGTGAAACCACGTAAGTTTATTAGAATCCTATACACACTGCAGCTGAGCTGATTACAGCCGGCTCAAAGGCTTTGGATGCCCAATTCCCACTCCGTTTTACGTAGTTTCTAACACTGCGTTCATCAGTGTAGTATCTGAGCGCCTTCCAGCAGTGCATTAGGCAAGGCAGCTAACTTCTGTCACAGGTGTTGATTTTCTCCTCCTCTCCCCAGAGGGAGAAATGTGCACAAGGGTTTTTTAAATTATTATTATATATGCTGCTCTGTGCTTACATTGGAGAAGGCGGGTCAATGCAAAGTGCCTTGCATTTGAAATGGAAGGTGGTGAGATTTCTGACGGTCCTCAGCCCCGGAGGAGTTGGTTCCCCCACCGCACGTCACGCTACTCATTTTAATCAGAATTGTCTCCAAATTCCAACAGCAGCTTTGAAAAATATCAGCCCAAGTGTTCTTTCTACCTGCAACGTAGACTGTAGTTTGCACAGCACAGATGTGCATTTGATTTGCAGAGTTGATTTTGTTCACACCACTATGCAACTCTATGAAAGACAAACTCTGCACTGTTCGTCTAGTTGTGCAAGTCACTCACTGTTTGGAGTGCGACTTCAATTTATGAATGTTCAAACTTTTAAAATACATTTTACAAAGGTAAAGCAAAAGTGATTACACAGCAAATATGTAACTATTGTAACAATATCACACATCTGTAGCATCCTTGGGCGATATTAACTAAACTCCTCCCAGATTGGTAAATATCCTCATTTTATATCATGAAAAACAGAGGTTAAATGACTTGCCCAAGGTTATGGGAACTTGTAGTTACAGGTCCTTCACAAGGACAACTTACTGATCAAATGACCCAGTCACTCTGTCTAACCATCAGGGGAAATGCTGCTTACATCCTTTCTGTCCACACTCTCAGTATTTCCTATTGTTTCAGCTGTCGCTACCATAGACCCACCAGTGCTACTTAACAAGGAAACTCAGCTCAAATTACAGCTCACCAACAAACACCATCTCCACTTAATTATTCTAGCACATCTGAAACATCAGCATATTTGGGCAGGTCATTCTTCAAGAGGAAAGAATATGAAGGCCGTTTTCACAGCTGGAATTCCCATCTCAGCCCAAGCCAAATACCAACAGTACAGTCTCTGTGCCGTCCTGCTCATGTTCAAATGGTGGAGATGACTCTTTGGAGGGCTACTGAGGGGAAATGCTGCCTCTGAAGGCTTCTGCCATCGCTACAGTGTAGTGTTCCTTCTTCTAAGATTTACCGCCGATAGGACTGATGTCTGGAATTTTTAAATTCATTATTTTTCAGTTTTCTATTTTCTGTTACTAAATCCAGGGAGAGACACAAAAACCTGTCTTCCACGGAGGAAAGAAGTAGGAGGAAGTACAGTCCAGTGGTTAGAGAGCTAGCCTAGGACTTGAGAAACCTGGGTACAAGTCCCTGCTCAGCCACAGGCTTCCAGTGTGACTCTGGGCAAGTCACTAAGTCTCTATGGGCTTCGATTTCTCATCTGTGAAATGGGGATAATAGCACATGCCTACCTTATAGGGGTGAGGATACTGTAGACTGTGAGGTGCTTAGATACTACAGCGGGGGGGGGGGCCATGCGAGTACAACTGACAGAAAATAGTACATGTAGCATCTGTGGAAGTGATAACACAAAGCATAGAGCAGGGAGATGGAGAAATATACATACACAGGAAAGGAGAACTATAGTCCCAGGCTAGGAAATTATTACACATTTGTAGCCCGGAAACTTCAGAAGGGAAGGGAGTGCAGAGGGGAAATGCCCTCAGCTTCCCTCTAAAAAAAAAGGTCAGGCTCACTCCCATGTTTTGTATAACTCTTGGAGCCAAGCTGGCACACACTGCATGCCCATTCTGCAGACACAACTCCCATGGCTGTAGGTGCACAGCTAGTAACTAAACACGCAGGCAAGACAGATACGCCGCCTGCATGCAGCTACCTGATTCGCAGGCACCATCCTGGTAACTTAGATCAGGTGCAGTCACCGTAATCTGACCTTTAAAAACAGAACAAAATACAGACCGGGGACCCGATCCTGCCGCTTTGTGCTGCTGGATCCCTGCACCTGTGCAGGGCTCCACCGAAGCAGACGTTTGGGCTCAGGCTAGAGCCCAGGCTCTGAGACCCTCCCCCCCTTTGCAGGGCTTACCCTGTGATTTTTAGCCCCACAGCCTGAGCCCTGCTGACCCTGGACAGCCACGGCTGTGCCACAGGTATTTTACTGAGGCAAAGTCCAAGCCCAAGGTGGCAGAGCAGGGAATCGATCCAGAGTCCACGGGAGTACCCTAACCTGAGAGATCGCCTTCCTTTCAGGGAACCCAGCGGGAAGACACCATGGCAGTGTACCAGGCCCTAGGTGTTCAACACTCCTCAAAGCCTTTTCACATCACCGGGGGTAGCTCTGCAGCCTCAAGCTGATGAAAGCCTCAAGCCGAGGCTGATGAAAAACATGACGGCATCCCAGAGGGGCATTCCATCCCTGCGAGAGGAGGACACATTTCCTAGCTGCGGGCCCTGGCACCCGTTCAAAATTCTCTCTCTGCCACATCCTCCGGCATGTTTCATTATATAAAACAAACAGCCCTTCCCCTCCCAGAGGCAGCCTGACTTAACAATCACCGGGTGGGTCTTCCAGTCAGTCAAACAAAACCCACAGCCAAGCTGCATTCTTTCCACACACCGCGCTATCCCCACCCTTCCCTACCTGGCTGCTGATGGATGGATGTGCAGATTCGTGCCGGAGTACCATGCCAAGTGTCTGCTCTGCGCTGCCTTACATCCCCTGGTACACTCCAACTTTGCTTTAAATGTTATTTTCCAGCAGCAGCAGCAAACAGCTCAGTGAGCTTTTCATCTCACAGGAAGTCCAGTGTAATGTTTAGAGAGAAGTTCACTCCCTCAGCTCTCATTATCAAACAGAGATTTCCAAGTAGAAAAGATTCCTCTCGTTAGAGCCAAGAAAGGGGGGGAAAAAAAAGATCAACAGCCTAATAAAAAACCCAGAGCATTCAATCTTAGGTACTTTGATGGGACCTATTACCGTACTATCTAAGCAACTCACAATCTCACGTTTTTATCCTCATGACACCCCTGAGCGGAAGGAAGTGCTACTATCCTCATTTTACAGATGGGGAACTGAGGCACAGAGAGGCTAAGTGACTTGATTAAGGTCACCTAGGGAACCTGTGGCACAGCCGTAGCCTAACCACTACCTCCCCGACGGATTTCACTACTCTTGCAAGAGCTGAGCCAGGCCCCACCCCACAATGTCAGGCATACTAAAGCACAACACTTTCTACTGCTCCACCAAGCCCCTGCTCTCCTGCATTCATAATCTTTGGCAACTACTAACTACAGTTTGCTCCATCATTTAATTTTAGCAAGAGCAAAAGGTTACAAATCAGCAAGTTAAAGAAGTATGGGTTGGATGAATGGACTATAAAATGGATAGAGAACTGGCTAGAGCATAGGGCTCAACGAGTAGTGATCAATGGCTCCATGTCTAGCTGGCAACCGGTCACAAGCGGAGTGCCCCAGGGGTCGGTCCTGGGGCCGGTTTTGTTCAACATCTTTATTAATGATCTGGAGGATGGGGTAGATTGCACCCTCAGCAAGTTTGCGGACGACACTAAGCTGGGGGGAGTGGTAGATACCCTGGAGGGTAGGGATAGGATACAGAGTGACCTAAACAAACTGGAGGATTGGGCCAAAAGAAATCTGATGAGGTTCAACAAGGACAAGTGCAGAGTCCTCCACTTAGGAAGGAAGAATCCCATGCACAGCTATAGACTGGGGACCGACGAGCTGGGCAGCAACTCTGCAGAAAAGGACCTGGGGGTAACAGTGGATAAAAAGCTGGATATGAGTCAGCAGTGTGCCCTGGTTGTCAAGAAGGCTAATGGCATATTGGGCTGCATTAGGAGGGGCATTGCCAGCAGGTCACGGGAAGTGATTATTCGGCGTTGGTGAGGCCGCATTTAGAATATTGTGTCCAGTTTTGGGCCCCCCACTACAACAAGGATGTGGAGAAGTTAGAGAGAGTGCAGTGGAGGACAACCAAAATGATTAGGGGGCTGGAGCACAGGACTTATGAGGAGAGGCTGAGGGAACTGGGCTTGTTTAGTCTGCAAAAGAGAAGAGTGAGGGGGGATTTGATAGCGGCCTTTAACTACCTGAAAGGGGGTTCCAGGGAGGATGGGGCTAGGCTGTTCTCGGTGGTGGCAGATGACAGAACAAGGAGCAACGATCTCAAGTTGCAGGGCGGGAGGTCTAGGTTGGACATTAGGAAAAAGTTTTTTACTAGGAGGGTGGTGAAGCACTGGAATGGGTTACCTAGGGAGGTGGTGGAATCTCCATCCTTAGAGGTTTTTAAGCTGAGGCTTGACAAAGCCCTGGTTGGGATGATATAGTTGAGGTTAGTCCTGCTTTGAGCAGGGGGTTGGACTAGATGACCTCCTGAGGTCCCTTCCAACTCTAATATTCTATGATTCTATGAAATGCCTGAAGACAGAAGATCTCTGTTTATCCACAGAACAGGTAGCATCTGTGCAAGCTTCCCCTCCCCCAAACTGAATGTGAGGGCTTTTCTCCATTTGTACAATAAGGAAAGGCTATCAAACCACACTCCCCGACCGAACGGCAGCTACCACCAACACTACAGAGGTGGCAGCACATTATCTCCTCCCCAGAATGATTAGCTGCTGAGAAATCAGCCTCAAACCTCAAAATTGATTTCCCCTCCTGTGCATTTATGGAGGTTGCAGAGACAGGCAGGTGAATTCCGTGCTGCCCCGTTACAAGCATGCAGCTGACAGTGCAGGAAATAGGAGGTGCAGGCAGGGATGGTAGGCAGAATTACTTAGCTTGGAAAGGACCAGTGTTAGTGGGGATGTGGTTGTTAATGAGTGGAGAAAGAAGCTAATCAGCTCTTCTTTTGTCCCTGGCTGCATGAGAGACCAAGCAGATCCCACTCGAAAGGGGATCACTGGTGGACTCTGCATTCTTCTATGTAATCTTCATTTTGGCGGACTTAACAAGTTCACCCCAAAATTTTTAATTTTTTTCTGAGTGTAAAGCCATGGGGTTTTTTAAGGCTATATAAAAACACTGACAAAGACAAACATGTAGGACAGCCAGAATGCAGGGGATGTAATAAACGTGACTGAACGCTTTCACAGCAATACTTAGTGTGCATACAGCACTTTAAAAGTACAGCTGCATCTTCACGACAATTCAGTGAGCTAGCTAGCTAGTTTATGGTGAGCGTGGCCACGCTGACACAAGCTGCTGCCTAGACACACACACACACACACACACACACACACACACACACACACACACACACACACACACACACACACACACACACACAGAGACTCACTGGCTCAGGGTATCGTCAGTGTACACAGCGTGGATGGATTTTTTTTTAAAAAGACTTGGTGATTTTCACTGCCATGCAAAGTAAGACACCCACACACATATGCACTGTGGAGACCAAGAGCTGGTCTACACAGGAAAGTTTTACCAGTTATACCAGTATAACCTCCCTTCTCCTCCATGTAAAGCTCTTATTCCACTATTGGCTTTTCCCAGTTTAGCTTAAACCTCTTCCTAATCAACATAAAAAGCCACTCTAGTACCAGAATAAGAGAGTGTCCAACTGGGGTGTAATAATGGTATAACTAGATCAACATTAAAATCACGTCTCGGCTTATATAGAAAAAAAAACAGACTTTCCCATGCAGACAAAGCCTACAATGATCAGTCCTGGGATAGAGGGGCTCTCCCTCTCTCTCCACTGGCTCTCTGCACTTTCCTCGAACACCTCAGGTACCAGCGATAGCCAGAGCTTTCATTCCAGGGTAACGGTCTGATGTGCTATCAATTGCTGCCCACAGTTCTCAGCCCAGGGATGGGTTGAGTACAGGAATGGTTTCAACACAACCAATTCAAGCACTGCCTGCTGACCCTTCCCTTTGTACAGGATGCGACACAGACAGGAAATGAAAAAAAATAATCCACACCTTCCCAGGATGTACCTACAGGAGAAGGCAGGTCAAAACAAAGAACCAAAAACCAACCAGCAAACCATAGTTTACAAGCCAAGAAAAGACTGACCTTCACAAACAGGTTTCCCACAATTGCTCAGTAACAAACACATACCAATTTTCCAGTGATGCTTCTCATAACCCCTCTCCAATTCCCTCTGACTTTCCACTCTCCACGCCTACTCACAACCCCAGTCGCAGCACCCCATGTAAGAGTTAAAGTGGGCTTGGCTCATACAGCATCAGAGACTCGGCCACAGAAAAGCCGGTGCAGTCTCTGGTAAGGGGTATCTCACAAATGTACTGAAACAGTCTGTCCAAGGCCTTGAATTACATTGGTTCCTAACCAAACTTTATCAATGGGTCACTGGCTCTGAGACTGCTTTGAAGGCAGGACAACAGCAGAGAAGGATGTTAAACAGAAAACTGAGCTCTACAAATAAGAGGGCGAGGGAAAGCATCAAGGTGAGAATGATCATGTAGCTCTGCTAAGCTGAAAGTTGGAATTCAAAGCAGCTGCATCTGACATGAGATCTTTACAACATAGCGACATCAGCTACCAATTTGGCCAATAAATCACAAAGACAATGCATACACAACCCCAGCTACATCACGAGGGTGGTGGGATCTCCTGGCTGGGAAGTCATGAGCCCTAGGTTCCGACACGGGACTTACTGCGTGACCCTGAGTAATTGATCTGAACACATGGTTCCTTCGTTTCTCCATGTGCAAAACGGGGATAATGCTACTTTCTCTAACACACAGTGCTGTTGTGAGGTTTAATTGGGGGCAGTGTTGCCAAGTGGAGAGAGCACTGGACTGGGACTCAGGTGACCTGGGTTCTATTTCTGACTCTGCCACTGGCCCCCTGCATGACCTTGAGCAAGTCACTTCACGCCTTGGGTTTCAGTGAAATGTTTTTTATTTAGTGATTACATCAACAATGTGATGGCTGAACCCTCCTTCTATAAAGGATCCACTGATGAAAAGCGCTACGTAAGAAGAGGTACTATTATTATTACTAATAATAAACATAGAGAAGGCACTTTGGGAGCCTCAGGTGAATGGAGCTATTAGAGAGGCAAAAATTGTTATTCCTTTTTCACTGGCACCTCCATCATGTTCTCTAGGTCCCCAAATCAAGGCAACTTTAAAAAAGCTCCAGCTAGGGGATTCCCTTGCAGCATGGGGGGGAGGGAGAGGGAAGTGGAGCACACACAGGAAACATAGTTTGTGCAAGATCAAATCCTCTCTGATGTATCTGCCATCCTACTATCAGGGAGGCACAGCCACAAGGGCCGGGGAGAGGGTGAACACAAAGCCCAAAAGGTTGTGTTGTGTATGTTTTACAAGAGTGCGTAAACAGTTCGGGAACAAGTAAGGTCAAGTGAGCTTATATCAACATGAGGCAGAGCACTGCAACTGCCAGGGCTGCTATTTCAAGCAGCTGTCTCACCATCTAAGGTTCCCCAGCAACCAATTCCCCCCTCTTTTGCCTTTGTGTTTCGCACAGGGACACACAGATATTTCAAGGATCCACGGATGCAGGTCTCTCACATGGCTCCCTTCCTGGCTCCAGCGTGCACTGCCATCCAGGGCCCTCACAAGCCCGCTAATCCCAAAGCGGATCTCCAATAGGAAGCGAAGCACGTAACCCGATAGCCGAGGCAAGACAAGAGGGAAAGCAAAACACAGAAGATGGCTTCTCCTCCTCTCCTGCAGCCCTTGCCCTGCTGCAGCAAACTGAATCCGGCAGGCAAACCTGACTGACAGCTGCCGGAGCCGAACCGAACCCTCCTGGTTACAGCTCCCTGGTGAGCCGTGCCGCTGTTTAAACAGCCGACGCACGCATTAGCAAAGAGCCAGTGAAACACTCCAGCTTTTCAGACCCTGGGGGTACAGACTGTGCACGAACATCTTCACCTCTTTGGGGACTAGATGGCTCAAGGGGGTGGGCCCAGGACATCTGGAGAATACAGAGCCTTTCCCGTCTAAATCCAACCTCCCGCTGGTAGCGAGCGAGTCCTGCCACCATCTCACAGCTGCCCGTGTGTAAAGGGTTACTGCTCTCAGTCCTGTTCCCAGTAGGCACATCGCAGAAGGCAGACACAGCTGGCACGGGACGGCACCCTCACGGGCAGTTTGCAGAGGGATCATGGGCTGAGCAGATCATAGAGACTGAGGAACTCCTCAATGGTTAATTAACATCACTTAAAAATGTGTGCCTTATTCATAGTCCGAATTTGTCCAGCTTTGGCTTCTAACCACTGGATCTTTCATGTGCCTTTTCCTCCTGGAGATTAGCCAGGATTTGAACCTCTGCCTACTTGCACACAAGATAAGAGTTTTTTACACTGGACTACCAAGCCACCGCACATTTCCAGTGCTATAAGTCAGGCACTGTGTGTTACTCTGTGCAATAACACCACAAAACACCTGGGGCTCTCTCTGCAGTAAGGTCGGTTACTGTGTTTGTAACTTTGGAAACAGTTTTCCGGCACCAGATTCAAGCTCGCAATGAACTATATCGCTTTTCAGATTTTTTGAAAAATAAACTGGAAACAGGCAAACAAATTTTACAATGAATTATGAATTATACACAGTGAATGTGTTCCAGAGGCACATTCATAACAACCACCACCCGCAGCACTTAACCAGCATTTTATGAGGCTAGTTCTGCATTGCTTTATCTCAGTTCTACACCTGCATAGCTGCACAGATTTCAAAGGAGTTATACTGGTATAAAATTGGTGCGTGGCAGTGGAGATTCAGACCCTACAACTGGGATTTTTCAGTCAAAGGGGAGTAGGCACCCAAATATCATTGACATTCAGTGGGATTCAGGAGTTTAATTCCTTTAGGGTTGCTTGAAAATCCTCATCTACATAAGCCACTTTGTGGCGACTTTTGTTAAAGCACACACATCCACAGACATGGAAAAGGATGAAGAATCATTCAGCTCACCAATAGCTCATGTTGCTACTCCAGCTTGCTATAACATCGGATCAGTTGCAAGAATGCAACTCTTCCTCAACTGAATGATATGGAGACATCATAAAATTCAGTGTGTATCACTAATGTGACCAAGGGACCTCTTGTGAGCCCTTCAGGTATTGAACAGGGCCTGCCGACTAGAGAAAGACATGGAGAAACAGAAGCTGGGGGTTTGCGGAGGAAAATAGTTGATCTGATCCCACCCATCATGTTGTTGATGTACTCATTAAATAAAATACATTCCACTGAAACCCAAGACTCCCTTTCTCAAGAGTACTGCAAATGTCATCTCTGAGTTTCTTAAAACAGATTTGCTTGGAATTCTTGTTCCTACTCAAAGAAGAAAAACTTAGAGCCATTCAATCTGTTGCCAACATTATAACACTGCTTCCTGCTATAAAAACTTAAAGCCACCATAACCAATTTAAAAAGGTGTGAAGAATGAAAGCTACACTTAGAAAGATGATAATACAGGTAAGACCCTAACCGATAGGAGTCTCAGAAATTAAGCCCTATTTGTTCCTTGAGACCACCTCTTGCATAGTTTCAGAACACTCACTCCTAAAGCACCAGAAGCAGCCTGGACTCAGCATCCTTTTGCTTTAGCTGGGCTGCAATCTTTGCATCGTTATATTTTTAGAACAAATGATTTTAGGGTCCCTTTCAGCAAAAATCCATCTGCCATTAGCAGTGAGCATGGTCCAGGGGCTATGCCAGGGTTCTAAACCTGGGTTCTAAACCTTGATTCCACCTATGACCTTACGCAAGTCAAGTCACTTGACCTCTTTTGCCTACAGGTTTATCTAGCTGTAAAACAGGTCCAACTTTCGGAGGTTTTGCAAAGCTAAATTAATATCTGTGATGTCCCTTGAGATTCTTCAGCAAAAGGTACATGCAAAATGTTATTAGTGTTTTGAATCTAAAATGCCTAAAATGACCATGCAAGTTTATTCCTCATGCTTAGCCTCTCCCACTTGGACCCACACCCACTTGTATCAGACCTAAAGCCAAGTATCCGAGACCTGTTATAAGTCAAACAAAATGGCAACATCCTACAACATGCAGGAGTTCATGTGGCATGAACACCAGCGAAGGCACTCATAGGTACTAAGGGGCCCAGATTCAGATCAAGTGTAAGTGGGTGCAACTGCACTGAAGTCAATTTAATGGAGCCAAAGCAATTATATCACATCTGAATTTGGCCCTATAAGTCCATGCGGCACAGGTGTAGAAAGGCATCCAAGTAGGCACTACCCACGTTTAACCTGCTGGTTCTCATTACCTCTGTGATCTGATGGGTGCTCTCTCTGATCAGCTCCTCCCACTCTTCCTCTGTCATGGAGAGCTTCAAATCCCGATTCTGCAGGGCCTTCTGGAGAAGCATACACGCCTGTGCCTGGAATGGAAGGAAAAGAGAAGAACATGTGAAACTCAGTTCTTTTTGTGGACGGCATTAGCAACTAGCTACAGACCATTGAACCCCCCCCCAGCTAAAGATGGGCATGGGGATAGTCCGTATTTCACCAGCACAGTTAATGCTTTGCCCCAGAACACTGACTCTCCCTTTCAGAGTCATTCTTTGACACAAGGCACCTGAACAACACACTGGAATTATTCGGTAGAATGGATGCATTTAAAACGGGAGTCAAACAGGTGGAGAGATCACTGTTATTTCAGAATCAACCTTCAATGGCAGTGCAGTGTATATGGTCTCTATAAATCTATAAGCAACCTTCTGTGTCCTTTTACCTTGTATTGCACTCTAGCTCTGTTGGCAAATGCATTACACACAAAACCTACAAGATTGGACCTGGCAGCCCAGCAAATGCTCCATTTCAAAAGGAAGCCTCCGCTGGAAATTGCAGCTCAAAGCAGACGCAGCCTTGCCCTGGAGTAAAACGCACTCATTAAACCTACATGTTAATAGGACCATGAAGAGGAGTATCCAATAGAAAACCAATGGGAATTTGCAGCCTTCTCACGTGACCTTCTCTAGTCCAGAGATTCTATTGTAAGTCCTCACTTCGGTACAGGCGATGCACAAAGAAAACAAAAGAAACACACGAGGACACTACTCCAATAATTAGCGTAAATATGCTGTGGGATTTAAAGGGGACACTTCCCTGACAACAAAATGTCAGGAAGAAAGAGAGAAAGTGAATTCTGTTCACAGCTAGAAACACCGTATTGCTGTCCACAGATACGGTCACAAAGGGCTAATTTCAATCGGGGTGTGTGAGGGGGTAGATAAACCTCGCACTAGCATGGAAAGGGTTACGGAGCTGCTTTGGGCTGGGGTGGCCCAAACCCCCTGCTCCGGGGCATCATGACAGGATGAGAGGAGTGGAAAAAAGGCAGCTCCACTCGGCTGGGGGCAGCTGGAGAGCAGGCTGCCAAGCTACATGGCCCCTGCCCAGGCAGGAGGAGGATGCAGAACCCTCTGCTGAAGGGGAAAAGAACAGAGACTTGTACTGGAGCCCAGTTAACTCCGAAGTGGACTTTGATGCTCCCAGACTCCCTCTGAACTAAGAGGCTCATATCCTGGAGGGAGGCTCCTTACAGGCTTTTCCTCACCTCTCTTTTGTTTAACCCCTTTTGCTGACACAAAGAAAAGCCTCCATTTTGTAACCACGTGCTACACCTTAACTCCGCAAAGAGAGGGGCCCCAATCTGCCTTCATGCCATTGCCATAGCTGATGGAACTCACGGACACAAGATACCCCAGAGACTTACTATGGGCAATAAGAACATCCAAAGTTACAATGGCAAGGAATAAAGAAATCACAAAACAGGAGTTTGGGAGGCATAAACAGTGACGACAGCCCAGGTTCTCAAGTGACTAGGGATTTTGAGACACTTCAGAGAGGCCTGATATTTGGAGGGCGGATGCTCAGCACTTACTGAGAATCAGGTCTCTCAAGTCACGCACCCACAATTATTAGTCACGTTTGATGCTCCTGTTTCTGCTCTATGATGGTCCCACCCAATCATTACTTGAGCTCTTCTGCAACGCAAACCTGTCCCTGCTGCCCTCACTGGGGCTTTCCACTAGATCACCATTTTACAAAATAAAATACAATAGCAAGAGGGCATCCTTGAGTTAATCGACAGGCCTGAGATGCAGTTTAAAGAGGCCATTGTCTTGCCTTGCATCCTGCTGCAATCAAGATGAGTTGCCTGGGCAAGCGTTATTGAAATAGCAAAAGGAGAGATGATGGATTAAGGTTTATGTCCCTGACTGAGGCCCTGGAGTTATGGCCTTTCCTTTACTCTTGGAGTCACCTATTCTCTTATAGCTGCAAGAAGGCAACTCTCCACTACACTCGGTGCATGCAGCAAGACATGCCATAATTGGTCTCGTAAGCCATAGCTGCCCCTCAGTTATAAGAAGTATGTGATAGTTAGTGCCTGCCTGGAACATGGTGGAAAGAATCTGTAACTCTGGTTAAATCAACATAAATCTAGTGACCTCTTCTGCAATTTCCTTTTAAATAACCCAACTAAGAGTTATTGTGCATAAGTGAAAAGCCTGGTTCCACACTGTGTGTCTCCACTCCTGTTATCATGGTTGCTATGTTCCCTGGAGATGAGTCACTCCTGTAGCCCTAGAACCTTAAAAATCCCACCTCTGCGGCCGGGAGGAAAGGTTCAGTTATATTTCTGTTGTTTTTAAAACAGGGGTTCGGCCTGTTCCAATGGAACCTGCCCCACAGGCAGGTAGAATTGTAATGGCTGCAGTTTTCGAAGGTGCCTCACAACCCCCTTGCACCCGTTCATCTTCTCAGATGCTAATTGCAAGTGGTGACTTTCCTCTTTTCAGAGAATCATATTCTTACTCGAAAGACTTCAGTTTGGCATTGCAACAAGTTCTCCTTCTGCATCAGCGCGAGAGGCATGATGAGTTAAGAGGTTACCTATTGCAACGAGGATTATAGTATAGTCAGGGGTGGTTTTAATCTCCAGGCCCACATTCCTCCCTGTCTACTTTACATCCAAATTCCTGCACCAGGCAGACTGCGTACCGACAATGTATGAATTGTGGCTATCAATAAATCAAGCCTTGTAACATCAATGCTTCACTGTCTTTGAAAAGGTCAAGAAATTAAAGCATCCTGAAGTAAGTGAAAGAAAGAAAACTGATCAGATTCAGCAGGTCTCAAATTATAGCATGAGAGAGACCTATACAACTGCAGCACCCTCTTCATTAGAGAGAAATACAAATACCAGTCCTTGTTCTTACCATTTATTTGTACATAAAAATGGAGCTTTGATTCTATAGCTCTGCAAAAGGGACAATCATGGACATCTGAAACTTGCTGGTGCTCAGACGTGAAACTCATCACACACCTGGGATGGTGAATGACAGCACCACAATGGACTGGAAATTACCAGCCCTTCACTATAGTTTTATAGCCCTGAGCCAAGATGATCTATTGTCAAAGAGCAGGCCCCTGAGAAATGTCAAGCTATGGACCTGAAGGCTGGACAGATATTAAAAGCTGCTTGCAGAACAACGGCCCGTGGCAGCCTACTGAAATTAAGAGGAATTTAGGGAGGGATAATCTGCTGTGTGAGTGGGCTGCCTTAGGGGGCCTTTCCTTTTTATTTATATAGTGACACTTTAAGAGGCACGGGAAAAAATTCTGCTGGGAAAGAAAACAAAACTCACTGAAGTATATTTATAAGACTCAAATTATCACCCACAAGCCATTTCCTTTCAGGTGCACTGAGAAACTACTTGCTCTCCTCTCTTTACAGTTAATATTTCCCTAAAGGTCAGAGTTTGGCTGAAAGGAGATACATAGAGGGCACGAATACAATGCATAAGTAACTCAAGGAGTCCAAATGTGTCAGAATTTAGCTAGGGAGTCTACTTAAGAACACCAGCCTAAGCTTTCAAACATGACGAGTGAATCGGGGTGCCCATCATTACAGGCCTGGTTTTCAGAGGGCGAGTGCTGAGCACTTCCAAAGAATCCAGCTCTTTTCAAGGTGCCTCAGGCAGACAGCCCAAGAACTGAGGCACCTAAAATTACTAATCACTTTAAAAAATGTAGGCTACTATTTTTTTCTATGTCCAAGTGAAGGCGCTGGCAACCCAAGAGGTGGGCAGGGGAGAGAGACCAGAAAAACCTATATGTATGTAAGATGTCTATGAGCCAATGCTATTTATTTTTATTTAAGTAGACGCTTAGAAACGTGCGTTGGGTACATGTAAATGCATACAAATACAACTACAGTTACAGCACACCCACAATGCTGTCCTTGCCCTGAACAGCGTGCAATCTACTGGAACTGGGAAAAATATGTGCCGCAAAAAAGTTTCCAACAACATTTGCTTGTTTTCCACTCTGCGAAATTAAATAAAGGGTTTTTTTTGGAGAACGTTTTCATACATAACCCAAGAATTTTGGAAGAGATATAAGCCCTTATATTCAGGGCACAGACCAGCCTCTAGCTGAAGAGGATCAGGGAGCGACTGTCCTTTTGGGCCGCATGTATCATAACTGCCTCCTCCATGATTTTTCCCCCCCTCCTTTGAGGTAGCTGGTCCTGGCTAGTGTCAGAGACAGGATACTGGACTAGATGGACCATTGGCCTGATCTGATCTGGGAGTTCCTACATTTTAAACTGGATGTTTCTAGGGGGCAAGAGAGATCAACCACATGCACAGGAGCAATCCCTATAGGGCGTTTGGTTCTAACAGTTTCAGCCCATGGGACAGAGTCCAGCCATGCTCAAGTTCTCTTCCCGCCTACACCACCAAACGTTTCATGTGGCACTTGACAAACAAGCAGTATAACTTTGTTCCCAGTGGAGTCAGAAGGAGTTTTGCCATTGACCTCCCTAGGAGTGGGGTTAGGCCCATTATTTAGTTGTGGCTCGTGACAGCCTTGGGAGGGAAGTAAATATGTCATTCTCCCCATTTTACAAGTGGGAAAACTGAGGCTCAAGAAAATTATACTCAGAAAAACCACCTTTTCTCAGAATACCCAGGAGTTCCTAGTTCCCAACCCGGGGCTTTATCCATTAGACAATGATGTTTCTAGAACGCACATATCCCTTCCCACCACACTGCACCCCTGAGATATCTGAAATGAAATTTGCAAGTGAGCTGGGTTAGATCCCATGACCAGATGAAAAACTTTATATCCCATTCTGGGTCTTATAAATTCCCCAGCCAAACCCATTATTAGAAACCAGGAACAAAATATTCACACCCTCCTCCCACCCCAAACAAATTCATCCAAAGAGGATATACACACATATCCATCCACAGGAGTAAATGAGGTAGAAATGCTCATTATTAGTTCATGTGGGAGGAAGAAAAGGAACAACAACGGTTCGTAATGCCAATGCTGTGGTTTTCTGCCAGCTTTGTTTGTTTCTCTCTCACACGAATGTGCATATCAATTCAGCACAAACATTCAAAGTCTCCTTTTCAAATACTAACTGCACACTCACTGCAGTAACGGAGATGCATTGGGGATTCCCAAATCTGACCATTTCCCTTACAGGCTAAAATAAAGAGCAGTCAGGCTAAGATGCCAGGATATACACCATGCCTCTATCTTTCCCAATAAAGCGTAAGCCGTCTAATCATTTTAAATGGCAAGTGATGGGCTAACCCCCAGCAACACCACCATTATTCTCAGGTTGACCAATCAGATGTGGTGTGGGCACTACACGGGAGACAAGACAACAGTTCCCCAAATCACCAGCCCAAACAGTGTAGGAAAAGGGAGTTTTAGCCACTGTGCAGTTAGCAGACAGCACATGGGATTACAGCCCTCTACAAGGGTATCAGAGTCACCGTACAGTGTTCAAAAGATGAAGGCACAGTCCAAATCTCAGTTTGTATTTTACATATGGTTACTTGTTATGCGGCACAGACTCACTCAGGCACCAGTTTCTGACACAAGGACAGACAGCGTTTTCCAGTTCTGCACGTTTTAAGAGGATGGCACCGGTAGGAGACATTTGAAGCAAGTTAAAAGGTATCACACAAACACAGAGATGGGAGAAAGCCCCTAAAGTCAGCAATTAAGAGCTACTCAATGTCTGGATTTTTATTTAGTGTCAAGTCAGGACCGAGTTACCGCAGCATTTGCAATTTACTGTGGCACTGCAGAAGTCAGAACACTTCACACTGCCACAACACCATTTCATCTCAGGCCCTCCAAGCATTTTGCAGACAATAATTAACCAATTATGCCTCAAAGCTCCCCTGAATTAGAAAGTTAGTGGCAGTCCAGAGAATAGAACCCACTAGTCAGGCCATTTCGACCCAGGATCATACGGGAACCACTAGACTACACTCCCTGTACATTAGTATTAGCAGTGATGCTACAGTTAAGTCTGAGGGTGCAGTTTTTCAGCAAATCAAAATACAAAGGATTTTGCTTTACACCTATAGCTGTGGCAAATGTAGCATAGATGTAGAATTTCCACCAATTTTGAATGTTTGCTACCAGCTTGGCAGGTGTGGAAACCATGACAGATGGAAAGCTGTGGAGTATCAGACCCTGTGTTTTCTTCCCCCCTTTTTATATATAAAATCACAAGAAAAATAAGCTACGTTTGTGCAATGAAAATCTTAACCTTAAAATTGCATTAGTCAGGAAATTCAGAGTTATTTTGTTGATATCTAACATATGTTGGGAGAAGGCAAATTGTATGGGCAGTTTTACCCATGTATCAGAGCAGCAACGCAGAAACGCTCTTTCTGAGACCTGGGTTTATCATATTTGCAATCATGTTCCCCTTTTAAGAATGCAACCTTGATAACTGCAACTGGGCCCCCAGAAACCAGGCATCCCCCATCCCAGTTCAATATCAGCGGAGACCTCATCTCCTACAAGAAAGAAGCCCCAGGAGCAGCTGTCCCTAACAGGTTCGTGAGGCTTTCAGCCATTCTCTTCTCTTCTCAGCTACAGTAGGCCTAGAGGCCCCAACAGAGATCAGGGGTCCATTGGGCTAGGTGCTGAATATATGCCCAGGAAGACACAGTCTCTGCCCTGAAGAGCTTAGGTGACTTGCCCAAGGTCATACAGAGAGGAGTCTGTAGCAGAGCCAGGAATTAAAGCCAGATCTCCGGAGGACTGATCTATGCTAAAGTGAGATCAATTGAGCTATGTCATTCGGGTGTGAAAAAATCCCACCCAAGTGACGTAGTTGGGCTGACCTAAGCCCTGGTGTAGACACCACTAGGTCAACGGAAGAATTCTTCCGTCACTGCAGGAAGTGTAGTAAGCTGCAGAGTTCCTAGTGTAGACATACCCTCGGTCGCAGTCCAGTATCTTAAGGGCCTCTCAGGCCACATCTTCACTAAAAAGTTAGGTCAACCCAGCTGTGCTGCTCAGGCGTGTGAAAAATCCACACAGCTGAGCAACGTCATTAAGTTGACTTCACCCTTGGTGTAGATAGCGATTGGAAGAAGTCTTACATCGACTTGGCTATCACCTCTCAGGGAGGCGGATTACTTACACCAACGGGAGAATCCCTTCCATCACAGTCTAATCTCCTCTTAGTTATGTATTTCAGTCTGAATTATATATTCCGCCAGGAACAGTGAATGCAGAATGCTGCAGAAGTAGTAATAAAAAAAAAAAAAAAAAACCCCAACAAACCACCCCATAAAATGCACCATGGACACTGTGCAGTAATGTACATGGTGGGGTCAGAGGAGGAATTCACTGCTGATCTCAAAGGCTGTAAACTTATTCTCTGAAGCACTGAAGTCTGTGGTAACTGCCAATCATCTAATATTTTGCAAAATCCATTCTCACTAAACCGTAACAAATGGGTGGTGTGTGCTCCACATGCCGCACTAGTTAATCCAATGGAAAATTTACAAGCCCAAGAACAAAATTCTCCTTGCCAAAAATTTGGTGCAACAGGGGTACGTACAGGGGAAATTATGACACTTTACTCCCCTGTTTTAAAAGGTTACTGAGCCAGCTAGATGGATGAGTGAAATTTTGCAGACTGGTTTAATCACCATATGTGAAGCATTTAAGTGGTACTTTATCATCACATTTCACCACTTTTGACAAGTAAGGAAATTTCACCCAGTATACTCCAACCACTATTCCTAGATTTTTAAGCTTTTATGATTTAAAGCACTACCAGTGTTTCAGAATGAGCAATTCTGCACTGCAACCCTGAATTATCCAAAGCAGACAGTACCTGCCACCAGATTCCTGCAGCAGTAACTAGATGCCTTCCACTCTAAGATCCTTTAAATAACTGATGACGGCTTGCTTATTAGCACATTAAAAATAATCCCATCACACTCCAGACACATTTTGCTCCTACAGCAAGTGGAATATCTGTGCGGCGTCTCCTTGCGTGAGAAAACTATCAATGGATGTGTCTTAAGTCAACTGTTTTATTTCTAAAACTCTGATTCAGAGAGTCTCTCTCCCCCTCCCAAGCTTGTCTTTAAAACAAGTTAAACAATGTTCAGTAAACACAAGGGCTGCTGTGTTCTTATGAACAACTGTAACATCCAGCCTCAGTGATTCCTCTTCCTAACGAAAACATAGCTGCCTAGAACTCTAAAACCAAACCACCAGGACTCACCTGCGGTTTTAGCAGCAAGTCACTAGCTCAGCAATGCTGCTGGGCTTGGGAAAAAAACAAACCCAGGTAGCAGGCACCTGTTAGATGGAGGACTAGCCCCATTAAGCAGAGTCAACCAGTTAAGCAAGATGGGACACTGACCAGTGAGGTTCAAGAGAAATGACCTGGTAAGAGAATTCTGGCATTGCCAGCGGCTGGCAAGGGAAAAGGCACTGGTGCTTCTACCCTGGACCCTGCTTCGGAGACACCATCTTCCATATTTTATGGATTTGAATCTTCACTCCCCGTTAGCTGCTGAAAGAGATAAGGAGCTTTCTGTTTCTTCTTCCCACTCCAGAACCGGCTGGAAGGAGGAAGAGATCGCCACCATTCTATCCCTCCCCCAGTTCCGGCTTTGTTGGCCTCCTTTCTCTTTCTCATGCCCTTTCCTCTGCTCAGTGGCAGCCCTGTCAAGTTTTAAGGAGTGTTGACGATTTCATTGCTGCCCCCAGGTGCTCAACGGCACCTATGACTGCTCAGAGGGCCGTCACTTTCACTGCTGCCATTGAAGGCTTGTCTATGCTAGACTTCTGCCACTTTGAACTATACCAGTATAGTTCCAGTATATACCAGCATTTATACTGGTACGAAAGTGCTTATGCTGATACAGCTTATTCTAGTTCAGGAAGGGGAATAAGCGATGCCAATATAAGGCACCTTTATCTGCTATTGCTGCGTCCACACTACACTTGTGCCCCAACAGGGGAGGAAAAAAATGACACCCTTAACTTTTGTAGTATATACCAGCCCCTAGGCAAAGCTATGAGCAGGTGCTGAGGCCACTGGAGCAGTCTGTCTGCAGACTCAGACAGATCACACTGCATCCATTTACACTCAGGAAGTTTTCTTCACAACCACAAAGCTAGAAGACATTCTGCTTCAATGAAAGCTTAGCTTCTATGGTAATGGGTGACCTGGGCCCCCACATCCATCAGAGAAACTCCATTCTCTCCCTGCTGGAGAGTGGATTTTTCAAGCGCTGTTCCCAGGTAGAAAGGTACCAGCGTTTGGATGCAAAAAGAAGTCTCTATTTCATGTTTATATCTCCATAGAAAGAGGCGCTCCTGTCCCCATACACAGGTTGGCTTCCAAAGGCAAAGCCACTCTGGCTCAGATAAACCCAGGCAGAGAAGGGTCCTTCTTCCAGCACCAGATCCCTGCACAGCCTGAGTAATGAATCTGACAGGTCCAACAGCTACAAAAGGGCAACAGGGAATCAGGGGAGTAGGAAGCTCTGAGTACAGCTATTACTTTAAACACCACGACAGCTGCAGTGCATCCTGCCGCGGTACTGCAATGACAGTTATCGCCCAATAAAAAAACCGGTAGAAGAAATACAGAACGCCTGGCTCCAATATGCAGTAATAGGTGCCTTATAAATGTGGAGAATAGTAATAAATATAACTGCCTTCAAACACCTTTGGAAGTTTGCTACAAGGCATTAGCAAGTATTTAAGGTCCTGATGCGTTCTCTATGGTCTCAGGTCCGCAGCGTAAGACCTAACTTAGTGCCTTTGGGGCAGAGCTTCACTGCAAGCTTAGACAAAACGACATTAAAGTAGAATTAAATGCTATTTAAAAACCCTTCTGTTTGTAGAATATTAATGTTCTGCTGAAGACAGGACGGCAAGGTCCCTTTGCTTGTTCCCAGGCACCGGAGCTGCATCGTCATCAAATTGGACCCCAAAACAGTAAAGTCAGGTGGCCCTGAAAAATGTCATTACTTCACTGATGCAGGCAAGACACATCTATCTATCTATCTGACTGCCACTGACAGTGGGTAGCACTGCCCTCCAGTGACTCAACACAGGCCCAAAAAGGGCATTGGGGGATCCCACTGTCAGCGTCTCCCAGCAATTCCAGATCAAACATATTCAGTTTATAAGTAAAAGGATGTTTACCCCCACGTCCTCCCCTCAACGGCCAGCCCCACAAACTCCCCCTCCCCCCACCCCAACCTCCAGTCAAGCGAAGTCCCTTCCATCTTACACAACATCCCCAACTAGTGGAGCTTCTTCTGCTTAGCGTCTCAGTGAGGCCTGTGCAGAAGACCCATTGGCACAGGTGTAGCTGGTCAGAACTCAATGAACCAGGATGCGCACAACATGGAGCTGAATCCAGCTGCCTCTCCCGTAGCTGTGTGGTCACTACAGAGCTAACGGAAGCTCAGTACAGAAATAACATTTTACTATTTTTGTTTTTATTTTTCAAGTCAGCAGATATGCCTAATTCACCTAAGCAGGCATCTCCCCCTCCTCTCAGCAGTTTTCAGAGTGATTGTATAGTAGTTCAACACAAAGAACAAAGAAAACATATCCTCAGGCCCTGCAAAATTCAAATATTTCAGGGGGCTTCTCATTTTTTTGCTTCTCTTTCACCATAGGCCACTGGGCAGATGCTATCGATAAAGTGACTTATGAAAAGAAAACCCACCTTGATTCCCTTGCCCCCCTCCAATCTGACATTTCTGATTAAATTAATCAGAATAGATCTAACAATCCATATACTAACTTCTTGTTTTGTTGAACATGAAGATTTATTTTCCTTTGAGGTAAATATTGACTGAAGCAGAAGGGCCAATCAGTCTTAATATTCACCTCAACGGAAGTCAATATCATCTCATTATCCTAAAATTTAGAAGAAAAAAAAAAGTATACTGATGCCAGAGAGGTTAATTAAGTGACTCGCACAAGGTCAAATGGTGAACTAGTGGCAGAGCTGGGACCGGTGCTCACAAATGCAGATATAGTCTCCCGTTCTAGTTACAACAACTCACTGTAGGACTGGACTGTCAGCAAGAAGCTTTGGAACTGCATAATGTATGTTGTGCTGTACATCCAGCAACTGGACCACATGGTGAAGATCTAGTTTAGTTGGATGCTTTCACCATTGCCAACAGCCCAAGTGTTCAAAAATCATGATTCAACCTCCAAAAAAACGAGTTTTTGTTTTTTTTAAATATCAAGAGTTTTAAGACTAATAATAATATTTGCGTTCTTTTTATTATTCACCTTCCGGTTTTAGATCCTTTATAGTTCAGGTTTGCAAAACCTTCTCCCCAGCTGTGAGCCCTAGAACCTTCCTTTTGATTTTAAACTGCAAGCAGAGATCCTCATGGAATACCACAATAGCTAGGGCTTTAAAAAAAGGTCAAATATCACAAGCCTCATAATAAAGGGTTAGCAACCCACCTCCCTCCCTTACTCAGTCTTTTCTTCTTCCTGAAAAACAAAGGTCCTGATCCTGCCAACACTGAGGCACTTGAGTAACTTCACACACCTAAGGAATCCCACCAAACTCCATGGAACATCTCGTGTGACTGAAGTGACCTGCAAGTACATTGCAGGATCAGGGCCAAAGAAAACCCGTCTTGTAATATAGATCCTCCTCCACACAATTCCTGAACTGGATGGCTCCCCTGGTCCATAATGCTGGCTTTCCTTAATTCAAAGAGGCATGTGTCAGGGTTTATTTCAAGGCTATTCATAAGGAGGCTTCTGCATAAAGCTACCTAATTAAAAAGAGCTTGCTAGAGCCAAATTCTCAGAGAGATTTAAGAACAAAACACACACAAAGAAAAAGAGAGAGTCCTGATTATCATTTTGCCCATGCATTCTCTCTCTTTCGTTTGTAATCCTTAATTCACTCCACAAGAATCGTGACTTTGCAACTGGAGGACAGAGGTTTTCATCTCTCTTTAAAACGCTTACCAGCCAGATAATGGAAAATTAAAATTCTGATTCACTCAAGTATCAGCTTTTGAAGTTTAAATGTTAAACCTTTTTTTTTTTTTTTTTTTTTTTTTTAAATCACATCAGTAAAGATGCTGTCAGGGAAGAGAAAATGCTGGAGCACATATTGGGTCAAACAATGCAGTTCCAACAATTAAGGCAAACCCGCAAACCTTAGTACTGGCAGGAACACTGCGAGGGCGGTAGTGTTACATTGTGAATAGAGCATTGGACTGGGACAGGGAGACCAGGGATCTCTGCCACTGGCCTGCTGGGGTATCTTGGGCAAGCCACACCAGGGCTCTGTGCCTCAGTTTCCCCATATATATGAAAGGGATAATGACACTTTGTAAGGCACTTGGGATCTGTGGATAAAAGCATTATAGAACATCTACGTATTATTGTTACTACCGATGTAACAGGATAGCTTGTGTAAGTGGAATCAATAGTTATTATTCACTTGAGTTGCAAGACTAGGTCCCACTGCATCTTCCCACACGGGGCATAAGAATCCCTGGGTTCTGTCTGTATTACAGCTTCCATCCTCGCTGCACTCCTGGCCATCAGTAAAGGCCCTCTTTAGGATGGGGTAGTCAAGTCTATAAAATAATCTCTCATCACAGGTGCAAGAATCTAAACTTCCTCCACCCAACAAAAGCCAAGGAACACGTCAACACTGCACATTTGCTATCCCTGTCATTTTTGGCTTTGCAGTACGTGAAAGGAAGGCAGCAAGCAGAACAGTAGCCATGTACAAATCTGAGAGCAAAGCAGTGATTTCTCTCCTCGGGTCAGATGCTGGTCCCATTCAAGGCAAAGGAAAAACCGCCAGTGACTTGAATGGAGCAAGATTTGACCCTAAAAACCATAAAATGTTCTTTACCATCCTACTTACATCCAGACAATCCAGCTATTCATTCGCCCACTTCATCAAAATAAGCAAACAAAAAAGTCACCCCCCCCCATTTTCTCCACTTTTAATTATTACGCATGTTACAATAACTTTGTAACCGAACACATTTATCCCACTCGTTCCAAAGACATCTACCCTTCCACTGACTAGACCAAGGGGCTTTGCTTAAAAGGAGGAGAGAATGCACCGAGGTGGATTACTATCAAATGCACAACTCTTTAAAAACATCAGCTCCCCATACATCAGATAGCAAACAGAATTCAATAGATTAGTCAATCACTCAGTCCTGCAACTCATTGCGGACTAATCCACTGGACACAGGCAGGGCTCCTACAAACCCAGTCAATGACTCCAGCCAAGAAAGCTGGCAGAAGTTCTTGTTCTCAGCTGTAACCTGTAGCACTGAAGGAAAGAGGGATTGCAAACTGATCTGCTGAGCATCATTTAAATGATACAGAGGGCCTCCGTTCTGACAGAGTAACAAAGACAAAAAACACCCTTCCTCGGTCACTGGGAATTTGCTAGAGAAACTATCATCTTGCAATCAAATAATATTTTACATGCCCTAATAACCAAAATGGAGGAGACAACTGGGGTAGAGACCAACCTTTTATTCTTTGTTCGTACAGCGCTGAACACAATAAGGTCCTGGTCCAAGACTGGGGCTCCTAGATGCTACTGCAATGTAAATATATCATAAATGACGACAGAGACAAGGTGAGGGAGGTCCTCTCTCTTACTGGATCAGCTTCTGTTGGCGAGAGAATCACGCTTTCGAGCTACACAAGAGCTCTTCTTTAGGAGAGTCTCATAAAGGCTGTGTAGCTCGGAAGCTTGTCTCTCTCACCAACAGAAGCTGATTCAACAAAAGATATGACCTTACCCATCTTGTCTCTCTAATGTCCTGGGGCAAACACAGCTACAACAACACTGCAAATGAACAGGTAAGGACACACATGCAGGGCCATATTTTCAAACAGAACTCAGCACCCCAAAATCTGTCCATTTATTTAGGTGTCTGAATGGTAGTCAAGCTCTTATTGAAAATCTGGCCCATGGAGACGGCGTGTGTCTAGTAGCTACTAAAGCTGCTGGAGCAATAACCTAACTCCTCTGTTTTACCCACAGAGTAGGGACAGCCTGGACAGCAACAGCCGTGCAAGCTTCTCCCCCCTGCCATCAAGAACTCATGAACTTGATGCAGAAGTTTGATTCGGGGGCCTCACCTCAAGGTTACTTCAAGCCCCCAAGTCTATCTGGTCTTCACCATTTCTGCTGAGACGGATTAGTGCCAGGCATGGGTTTGTGTGCGTGCAATGCAGACATTTGTCCACCAGAAAATGGATTCTGATCAACATCTGCAACAGGCCACTCAACAGCCATCACATGGCAACCAGAAAAAAAATTACCACCACCATCTAAGGGAAAACAGAGTGAGAGATGATATTTCAGAGGAGGGACACACAAGTGTGTATGATGTTCCCAAGAGAGTTTGAATGCCTACTAAGCCACAAAGAGCTCCATCTATGACTGAGATGTACTCCCAGTTGATAACGAATACAGGCATGTACCACAATAGAAACTCATGCACTGGCTCCTCTGGATCCCTTGCTTATTTAAATGTTTCAGGCTCCCCTGAATGGGGTTACATGGTACTTTTTATTTTTATTTTATTTTAAATCAGTTCAGCTGAACAGGTGAAAATAAAAGTGGTTTATAAAGCAACTCAGGCCAGAGGGCTGCATTTAAAAATGGCACAAGGCATGTTTCAAACAACATCAGAGGCTATCTATAGATTCAGCAGCAGCACCTTCCAAGGAAAAACTGCTTTCTTTGAGTTTTCCTGAGGCAAACAAAAGAGTGTCAGATTCACAATTCCCTTTCAGAAGTGGAAGGCTGAGATGGTATAATCTACATCCACAGGACAGCTCAAAGGTCTGGGAATTGAATCTGCAAGGAATACAGCACTCTGCCCATGATCAGCAAAGCCTGGCAAGACACACGAGTATTCCTGCGGAAGTCAAAGGGACGACTCACATGCCTAGAGTTAAGCAGATGCTTATGTGCTTTGCTGGATCGGGGTCAGAGTAGCACAGCACTGCAGGATCAACCTCTATATTCAGCTTTTCCCTCAATTCCACCCAATTGGCTTAGACCACTCTTCTCTTTAAGCAAAAGAAGGGGAGAAAAAAAATCAGGCAGAAAGCTGTCATCAGGTTTCAGTGCAGGCACACCTGACTTTTACAGATACCTCTGCTCTTAAAAGGCTAACTGCCACAATGAAAAATGAACAGAGGGAGGTCTACAGGAGACACCTGCCGCTATACTGCCCTGCATAAAGAACCACAGAACTTCATCCAGTTAACTGAGGCTCCCAAATGTCCACCTTGTCTCTGCAGGACACAGTGCCACGCCCGCCCCCTAGTGGCAGCTCTGTGAAAGAACGCTCCCCCTAGCAAAATACACAGCAAATAGTGAAACTCGAACAACGAGGAGAAAAGAGAATGGAGGCTGCTTTAAATGATTGAGACCTGGGAATCATCATCATCTTCCTCCCTCCACCACTCCTTTCAAGTCACATTTGAAAATGAAAGGAGGTGGTGTACAAGTGGCAGCGGTACTAATCTGGGCAGGTTTCAAATTTGCTTCATTACCAATAGTAGCTTATGCAAACTATTCCGTAACGAATTCTCTCTACCACCCGCTGGAAAACATCTATGAAAACGCATTCAAAGTAAGGTGCATTAGTGTAATGATTCATTTGTTGATCACAGGCATGGGCAGAAATACAGGCTTACCCGGGGGGGGTGCCAGCTTTTGATGCTGTGCAGCTCTTCAGCTGTACTTACCGTGTTAAAATTTAATTACTTTTCAATTTAAAAAATTTCCATGAAACAAACTATTCAAATGCATTATTGTCCCCCAGCCAAAACCACTTTTGGCAGGGTTTAGGGATCATTTTTCACTCTCATGGCAAAGGCAGCTTTGGCATGGAATTACTTTGATTCTGCAACGTTTATCGCCCTACATTTAGCGCTCTTAGAGGAGGCTCCGGAGACACCAAGAATAATCAGTAACTTGCCTAGAATATATTCTAGATTAAATACATTTCAAAGGGTTTCCCATCATGGGCTACTTTATAAAATGCATTTTGAAACCGTGATAAATATATATGACATTTTGAACTCCATCTCCATGCTAAATGAAGCCTCTATACTCTAAGAAAAGTGATTTTTGTTTTGTTTTATGTCAGCTATGCCCTTACACCTGCCTTGCAGAATTCTAGCCAAATCAGCCAATGAGAAGAAACTTGTGTTCTGCTGGACAAGTAAAATATTCTGTTTCCCTGGCCCACCCCCACCCAGATCCTCAATCTCCGCTGAGAAAAGGGAGGTGAGTCAACTTCATATTTCACTTGCTACATATTTGTGGCTATGCTGAAACGCTGAGGTAAATACAAAGAATCCAGATGATTGTGTTTAAACAAACATATAGCACAAACTGCATAACACACACAATGATGAGTATTTCCCAGACAAGCAGGACATGGAAAATTTATTACTCCATTAGCCCAGACTTGGACAAAGGTCTTGAGATTGGGATCTCTGTGGTTTTCCATGATAAGGGGACTAATTTTCCATGGTAGTGGATGTTTTTGCAAGATGAACTCTTCTCCATTAGGAAGCAGACTGAGATCAAAAAATAATGTCACGTAGACCACTGAACCACCATCCAAACCCACCTGAGTAGATTCAAGCAATGAGCAAGAGGTTCTTTTCCCCACTGCTGATACACAGAGCTGTCATCCAGTTGCCCAAAGCCTTTCCACTTTGGAAGGTTCATTAAAATGACTAGAACAGCCTTTAAGAGAGAAATCTTCACTACAGACATTACCTCACGCCAACAGATTCAGAGTACGTGCATGGGTGTCCTTCAAGACAAAACACTTTCTACTTAAACAACCAGAGTCCTGTTGCACCTTAAAGACTTCGGGCATAAGCTTTCATGGGCTGCAACCCACTTCGCCAGATGCATGAAATGGAAATCACAGATAGGAGGTGTGTATATACATCTAAGGGTGAGAAACATAACAATGGGGAGGGCAAGAGCTAACAAAGTCAGTTCAGTTGGAGTAGATGAGGCCTATTCACAACCGTTGATTAGAAGGTGAGAATGTGTGAACAGTGACGATTAATTTTTGTAATGAGATAACCATTCCAAGTATGTATATATACATCTCCTATCTGTGATTTCCATTTCATGCATCTGACAAAGTGGGTTGCAGCCCACGAAAGCTTATGCCTGAAGGAATTTGTTAGTCTTTAAGGTGCTACAGAACTCTCATTGTTTTTGCTGTATACAGACTAACACGGCTACCCCTCTGGAACTTTCTACTTACTTTCTCCTTGGAAAATGGCAGGGAATTACTTAAACCCTTGTGAAATGCTCTGTGCTCTGCTTGGACGCACCTAAACGGCTTCTGCCCCTTACCAAAACAATGAGCGAACACCGAGCATCCGATCAGATTTTGCTACCGTCTCAATGGAACACATCAACAATTTAATCCAGGGGCAGCTTGGATGATGACAACAGACCTAGGGCTTGTCTACACACGGCATTACGATGAATTAACTAAACCTGCAAAGTCAACGCACGTAAGTTAAAGCACATTAAACCCACGTGTGGATTCAGAAGCAAGATGGCCCTAAATTCACTGCGGCTTAATCCTCCGTGGAGGAATGAGAGCATCCACTGCTGATTGGGGGACTAAAAGCACTTTAATCTATGTGCATTCTTCACAGTTCGCCCATCTGTAAAAAGGGTATAACCGCACTTTCTGTCTTCCACCCTCTTTTTGTCCTGTCTATTTGGATAGCAAGCTTCTCCACAAAAATGCTCGCAGGGCTTTAACAACACCACATTAATAGTTGCAGTGGGATGAACCCAAGGCCACAGGCAGTTCCTGAGCTCAGTGTTACTTTAGTTACTCACGCAATGTATTGACGTTCCTAAAAATAAAGCAGGAAGCCATTTCTCACCTGAGAGTCAGGAGAGCTCTGGTATGTTGCTGAGTCGTGCAACGATCTCTAGGATGAACTACATACCTTGATCCCCTGTTTACACTCTGGCAGCACAACAAGCATAAACCAACCCTTTCAGGAGCGCCTTGAAAAACAATTCTTCACCCAGCGAAACAAAGCGCATGGAAGCAATTTGAAGGTCAAGCTCCCCAAGGAAACAATTGCAGCAATAAGATCAAATTGCATTAGGGGAGTAGGAGGGAAATGAACATATATTTCAAAATAGAATTTGGAAGAAGGAGTTCAGTGCTCATGGAAGCTGTCAGACTCACAGCACTAGAAGCCAACATCCCATATACTCAAAAGAACAGCAGAGACAGCACGCATGCCTCCCACGCTTGTTAATATGCCGCACACATTCTGCTTAACTAATCACGAGCATTGGAATTGCCAACAGACCCATACACCCCAGAAGTTCAGTGCAATTCATTAGTGGTGGGTTAGTTCAAAGGTCTGGCACAAGCAGTCCCGCTGGCAGTATAAGACATCGTATTATTTTCCTATGCTAATGTGTGTGATCAAAGAGCCTCCTGCCAACTTCTGGTTGTACTATTTTGATGCGTGTGCATGTGTAAAAAAGAACCTGCAATAGTATGGTTACATACAACTTAGCGTAAGGCTAGTCATGGCACGAGACCTGTCAAGGCCATCGCTGCATACAGATGAAGGGCCTGATCGTGCACCAACGAAGTCAATTTGGCCACTAGTTTCAGTGAGAGCAGGATCAAGGTTAGCGGTCCAGATTTTCAAGTGTTCAGCACCCAGAACTGTATCCAACAAGCTGAACCCTACAGAAAATTTGGCCTGTAACATATTGTCTCCTGCACTTACTGCTCTGACTTGTAAGAGAACCTTACAGATAAATACCAATGCAGGCAGAATTTAAGGCTCCAAGAATAATCCCATCCAATCCAGAACGTGTGTAAACCAATTGATTAAAAGGTCTCTATCACTGGCAGCAGCAAAGTAACACATGCCACAATAAACATGAAATAGGCCACATACGTAGAGTTAATTATAGCAGAGATCTAAATTACCTACACACACTGTCCCAGCTGAAAGTGTTGCAGGAGATGCAATTAATAAGAGAATTTACAGATTTTGAGCCTTTGTGAATTTTTATTATGTAAAAACACACACACCCCAGCCCTTTAAAGGAAATTGAACATTGAAAGACATTGCAAAGGGAGCAGCTGCCACGGAGAAAGGGGGGATAATTTCAACAGCTTGCAGAATGTTAGCCTGAGATGGGCATGTCTGAAGCATCGGTCCCTGTTCTGTTGCCACTCACTCAGGAGGAATACAGCATTTGGAATGCAAGCATTGTATCCAACTACAAACGTCAACGCTCTGCACTTCATCAGAGAGTCTCAGAGCCCTCTACCAACAGGAATGCAATGAGCTGCACAACACCCCTAAATAGGAGGGAAGGTTTTACAGCTGAGGAAAGTAAGGTACAGCACAAAGGGGTTAACTGCCTTGCTCAAGGGAATATAGCTGGATACAGCTGACAGAGCAGGTCCCTACCGCTCCATCCTGCACCTTAATACTAAGGCCCATCCTTCGTGGGTATGGACTCAGTCCCACTGGCTGGAGACTGCCTTTGGCATGGGGCTGAGTCTCCCGAGCATTGAAGTGAAAGGGAGTCAAAGGCGTTCTGCACCTCCCAGGATCTGGCCCCCATGGATGAATGCAAAGACTAGCCTGGCTGTTAAATGAGACACTACCTCTCCTGTTTGCAGGGTGGGACCCTCGCTGGAACTGTAGGGCTGGAAGGGACCACAAGTCCAGCCCCCCTGTGCTAAGGCAGGATCAAATCACCACAGACCATGCCTGAAAGATGTTTGTCCAGCCTGTTCTTGAAAACCTCCAATGGGATTTCCAAAACTTCCCTTGGAAGCCTATTCCAGAGCTTAACCACCCTTATAGTTAGAAACTTTCTTCCTAATATAGAACCTACAACTCCCTTGCTGCAGATTTAAGCCCATTACTTCTTGTGCTACCTGCATTGGACATTGAAAACAAGTGATCTCTATCCTCTCTATAACAGCCCTTAACATAGTAGAATACCATTATCAGGTCGTCTTCTCTCTTCCTGCCCCCTCCCCCCCGGTGTGCTTTACAAAGAAGATGAGCGTCATCAGCCCCATATCACAGGTAGGGAAATTGAGGCCCTCGAGAGAAGTGACTTGCACACAAAGTTGCAACATTTTAAATAATTCAGCTTAAAAACCACATTTAATTCAATTGGTGCATCTTTATGTGTAGACCAGACCTCATTCTCAACCACCCCCTTCCCCGAATCTCTCCGGTAGAGATCCTGTTCTGTAATAATTATGAGGGTCAATGCAATGGTCTTATTAGGTACTTCTACTGCCCCCATTACTGTAATATATGAGCACCTCACAAGCTGATGTATTTATTCCCACAATACCCCTTTTTGGGATGTACTATTATCCACACCTTACTGATGGGGAACAGAGACACTAAGTGACTTGCTCAAGTCTCAGACGCAGCATGTGGCAGAACAGGGCCTTGAACCCAGGTCTTCTAAATCCTATGCTCACACCCTACCTGCTTTTTCCGCATCTGGGCATAGACTCTTGTCTTCAAAGACCCTTCAATCATTAACCTACACTGATGAGTTTCCTGAACAAATCCTGCTGCTTAAAACTATCCAGCATCATCTCAAGAGCCTGCACCAAGGTCTCCCAGCCCAATCCCTCTCCCAGAATCAGAATGGTTTTGTAAATGCTACATAAAGGAACACACCCCCCAGCGATGCATTGGGTCTACAAATGGATTGTTACTACTTAAACACTGTGCTAGTGCCTGGAGGCTGACCCAATCACAGCCCCTTTGTGCTAAGACCTGTACAAACACAGAAAGCCACTGTGTGCTCACGCTCATACACACAGGTTTATGACTGAAACTGAAGGTGCTGCCCAGTATTAGTAACTGTTAACTCTTTGTGTGACAGTAGCACCAGCGGCCCCTTAGCAAGAACAAGGCCCCTCACTGTGCTAGGCGTCATACACACCCGAGAGAAAGTCCCTGCCCCCAAGAACTCACAATCTAAACAGACAAGTCAACACTGGGCCAGAAAGAGAGGAGCAGAAAGGGGAAGTGACTTGTCACGGTCACCCAGCAGGCCAAACAGGAAACAGAACTCACGTCGCCCTAGCGACCATGCCATGCTGTCTCCCCACAAGTGGAGTTCACCATTATTTAGGGGTTCAGCTGAATGAATCCACTAGACACCCCCCGTAACCCAGGGTAAGAGCCTACATGCTCCATTCACCATAAACTAACTGTAGAAGTTAATGCAAAAGTCCAAAGCCGGGTCTGACTCACCCTGCTTTCTTAGCACAGCTTCTTCCTGCAGGCTCTGGTTGGGACATTCTGCCCAGCAGCAGATGATAGTCTGCTGGGTTAATTGACAGGCTAACGCCAGACACCTGTCAGCATACCCAACTGCTCCTGAATGCCCTACACAGCCTGACTATCCCTGCAGCAAGTATAAAGTCTCTTCACAGGGACAAGGGTCGGATTCTGTGGTTCAAGAGGCTGTGGAACTCTCTGTCACCAGAAGTCATTGGGGCCAAGGACTCGACAAGGTCCAAGGACATTCATACGGCTGTTACCCAGATTTATCGTAACATCTGACACTGGAGCCTGGATACTCCGCTAGATGGACCCTGGGTCGGATCCAGTCCAGGATAGCCTATGTTTCTAGGCACAGTACAGATGGCACAATCCAGAGTGAGCCAAAGGAGGCTTTAATCCACTTTTGCACCTTCAGGATTCTGGGCCACAGCAGCCCTTTGTATAAGTGAGATCCTCCACGGAGCAGTTCTAATTTACGGCAGTTTCCCAAGGGCTGCCAATGAGCCATGTTGCATGTTACAGTGTGCTTTGCCCCGGGCCCCATACCGCCCTAGGGACGGCCCTGCGCAAGAAGACTCAGAAGTGCAAAAGTAAAAAAAAATAAAATAGAAAACGGTCTTGAATGTATTTTAGGCCATTGTGCCTTTTATTGCAACCATGGTAACATCAGGTAGAGTGAAAACCATGAAGGGGTACGTCAGGTGAAACCTTGAGACCGTAGGGATGCAGTTTCTAAAAAAGGTTGAAAACCCCTGCCCTAGAGGAAAGAGATGTTATTCCCCAGGGGAGAAGCAGAGAGAACACCACGAACAAAGCTTTCTGCTAAGGATGCTGCACAGTCTCTCGAGGGCAGAGCCGAGAATGTGCTTCAGTTAATTAATTTGTTGGTAATGAACGGAACCCATTCTCATTTCTATCCACCAAAGTCATTTCGGGCCCGGTTCTCATTTACACCAAGGTTGCTCTGGCAACATAAAGGGGCGTGTCAGTGTAAGTAAACATCATGGACACTGGCGATATAAGGCAGCCTGAGTATATGTGAGTATCTGGCCCTTCGTGTTGTAATTCCATTGCTGTTCATGATCAGAGACAGGACAGCGTAAGGCCACTCCTGGCTGTGGGTTTCTAAGCAAGATGCATTTTACAGCTGCAGGTGGGGAGGAAGGCGGAATTAGAAAGACTATGCCATTGGCCTAGAGGAGTTTTCATGGGAGACACTCAGATGTCACAGTGATGGCTGCAGGTATAAAAATCCTGACAGACAGGCTACGGTCAGATGGGTGTGAAGCAGCCTCAGTGGGTAGTCATCCCCGGTCATGTTTTCTCAGTAAGGCACCACTCCTACAGCGAAGCACAGCTCACGCCATTAACAAAACAAACAAAACACAGTTCCACTGAACAGGAAGTCTCCTGCTAAACACAGAACTACGTGGCCTGGGCAGCAGAAGATTGCTGGCATTGGTTTACTGAGGAGAGAGCACTGCCTGGAGGGTACTGGGCACCTAAGGCAGGCGCAGGCGGCGAACCTCGGGATTGCTGGCTCTTGGCATTAGAAGATATTAGACATTTCCTAATACGATGAGTTAATAAAAGGAGCTTCTGACCCACAAAGCATCAAGCAGTGATTCAAAGGCAAGAAGAACCAGGGCATCCTCTACAATAAGACCAGCTCAACCCTGCCAGGCGAGCGCTGCTGTGAGGTGTCAAGCTCCTTGAAGGAACTACTGAGTAGAAAGCAGGGAGTGAGAAAGCTCAGTGGCTGAGAGAAAACAGGGCGCCACCAAGAAAACACAAAGCCTTCAGAACCTGCCTCATGCACCCGCAGTGGGAAAGCAACAGCTGCAAGAGAACTTTCCCTGGGAAGCCCACTTTGCAGAACCGGGCAACTCCAAAGGCAGCAATGGACACATTACACATCAGCCGAGCCAATGTGATTACGCGCCATCTCCAAATTGCTGTTCGAAGCAGCTTTGCTTCCTTGCTTTCCCTCTTACCTGCTGATGCTGCCTGGCTCCCCCGGTGACAGACGTGACAACGGTGTCTATTAACGGCTTACACATGACCTGTAACAAAGAAGGACCTGGCTGTTATTAGTGCCTTGCTGCTAGGCCTAGTTTGTTTTTGTTTTTTTAAAAAGGCTTAAATTTTAGTCAGCTGTTGTGTGTGTTGATACAGCACATGGTTACGGGAAAGGTAACCAGCTTTGCTCACAGCAACCCGGGCAAAACCGCAGCTCTACTGAAGTCAGTGACAAAACTCCCATTGTCTTCAATAGGGTCAAGATTTCACCCTCTGTTTTGCCCAGCACTGTGGGCGTAAAACCAGATCCTGCAAAAATTTATGTACCTCTACGGTCTCACTGAAGCATAAGAACACCCAGAGTTCAGGTTTGTCTACAAAGGGAGTTAATCCTGATCAATTCCATGTGTGGATGCTCTTATTCTGGAACAGAATGCTTTCTTCTGAATTAGCTTAACCCACTTTGCAAGTGCTTTATCCATCTTTAAATTCACACCCTCACTTAATTTATTCTGGATTAGCTTTCATACGTAGACAAGCCCTAAGAATGGTGAATACTAAAAAAACCAAGCAAGAGTTCTGGAAGGGATACTGACTCTCATGCTTCAGAGTGAAATCAGCCTGTAACTAATGAGGGTCAGGGAGAAAGTTTCCCTGCAGACCGGTTATTCCATAACTGCTCATTGCAGAGATTCTTGCACCTTCCTCTGAAGAAGCTGGTATTGACCACTGTCAGTGAGATGGTACCAGGCTAGTGGACCTCAAGTATGATTCAATTTAGCAACTCTTATGCTCCTAAATGAATCTGCCCAGCTTCACAAGCATTAGGAAACCAAAAAGAACAATGCAAACAACATGGGTGCACACGGATTTTAAACATCTCTGATTTCATTTAAAAATAATTGTAATTATTTGTAATTTGCTCCGACGAAGCACTTGCCTATCAGAGGCACTCCCAGTACTTTGCTATATGATGGATCCATCCCGAACTCTACGTGCATTATTTAAAACTACAGAGACTCAAGAACAAGCTTCAGGAGGGAATTCAGACCCCTGCCAATGACACAGTGAATAAACAGGCCTGGCAACCTGTTAAACTGAAACACCACAGTACCCTCATAAAACATCATCTTTAAATGGGAAAATTCAAACACAGAGGTTTAGGGCATGATCCTGAGAGCAGCTTTGTGTCCTTAGCCCCCATTCCCTCCAGTGAGAATCAAGAGCACATGGCATCTTACAGGACCAGGTCCTAAATAAGTTGCCCAACAACAATGGAAAAGCTGGGAGTAGACACATGAAGCCCTCTGGCCAATAGACAGCATTTGCCCTTCCCATATTTCATTTGTCAATTTGGGTGGGGCAGGACACAGCCTCAGAAGGAAACCAGCCTTCAAGAAGCTCCCGCTTGCCAGAACTGAATTAAACCAAGAATCTGAAAATGAAACCACAGATTACACTCATTTTCAGTTGAACATACTGGGGTCTCTTTTCCTTAATTAAACAGGCATGAGACAGCTGTCCAATGACTATTCCCCATTCCCCACAAATGATAACATCTAGAATGGCTGAAGCATCACAGAATTTCAGCAGAGGTTTGGTGGGTTTTGGTTTGTTTCTTTTAAACCATCACCTCCTTTTCTTGATGGCCCCAGCTCAGACACTCTATGATCATATCTTATTGCAAACACTATGCTCTCCAGGAAGCTAATTGAACTGCCACAGCAGCCCAGAGAAAGATTGATGTCTGCATGTCAGGGGTCTGATCGGATTTTTATTTGGGAACAGAAATGTGTTCAGGACAAATAATGCTCATTGAGTCCAATACACCAAGGTCAGATTTACAATGCTGAAGATGCTGGAGAAAGGGCCCTCCTAAAGCACAGCCTCTTTTACCCAAAAGCACCAGGAGTGGCATATCCTCTAGCTGTCCAGAGGAGGTGAGAGGTCCAGAGAACTGCTTCTTGGATAGACTCCCGGAAAGCCAGCTGGCTCAGGTGGTTTAGAGGCAGCCTATTAAGAAGTACCAGTTCTAATCAGGTTCAAAGCCTCAAAGCCTTTGGGGTCATGACACTGCTCCACCATGCAACCTTCAGACAAATGAGATTGGAACATGTGCACTGCAGTGTGGTTTGAAGGAGACTGAGAAAATGCACTCAGAACACCTTGTGTGTGCAGCTAAAAAGCCATTGTCCGGAAGCAGTTGGATGAGAATTGCAACCCTAATGCATCTCTATTATCTTGGGTACAGATACCAAGCGAATACACAATGGCAGACTTCATCTTGCTAGGGCCTCAAACAACATCCAAAAAAGAATGGCTTTTCAATTCAAATTTCTACACCAGCACTCCCAGTATGATGCTGCATTAATGGCAGAAGGTAACTATAGCTCACTCCTCTGCGTGTTAAACTTAGCACGCTGAAATCCTTGAAAGTTTTACAGCTGTTTTGCAGACCTGCAATGAACTGAAAAATAAAACTCACCACTTTCTGAGGGGTTGAATTGGAACACAGAGTACCACATTCGTAGCAATGCTTACCGGGAAGCGGTTGAAAAGATCACAGAACATGGATCCCGTGAGGGCACTCTTTCGCTTGGTCAAGAATCCATTCAGAGCCTCCTGATACACCCTGGTCACTCTCTTCAGGTCCAGACAGCCCGTGTCAGAAAGCTGGAAAGCGCAGCACGGAAAGATGAGCTTGTGAAGCAACGGGAGCAATTCTGTTTATACCAGAGCAACAGGGAGAACATGCCAAGATTGCCAAAACTTAACGTTCTTGGATAACTTACATACTGGTCCCAAACAAGGTGAGTTTTCGGGGCTCACTTCTCCATATTCCTCACACACCCAAACTCATGCGAGCTCTGGGTGTGCAAGGTAGGCAGGATCAAGCAGCATGTTAGACCACTTGGCTCTTATCTGCTGCTTTTCATTTACAGCTCTCCACCCACTTTACAAAAGGTAACCATCCTGAGTCGCATTGTACAGATGGGGAAAACTAAGGCCCAGAAAGAGACTGACACTGGGATTTTCAGAACAGCTGAAGATCCCTGCCCTGGTCATGCAGCAGATCAGTGACAGAGCTAGAAACAGCGCCAAGGTTTCCGAACTGCCAATCGACCGGACAACATTACCTCCCATACACAGGTGAGATACACCATTTGCCAGGTTACCACCAACTAGTCTCAGCTGACAGCAGTGCAGAGTGGTTCAGTTTTACAAGACAGATTCTGGTTTCCTAAAGAACTGTCCACATTTGGGGTGGAGGGTATCTTTGACATGAGAATCTGTGGGAATACACATGGGGCTTTTTCCCCTCCGGCACCCGTTATTCACCCTGTAAAATTACTCTGGTCTCCTTGCGACGGTGGAGCTTTTCTAAGTCTGGCTCTTGTGTCCAGGCTGTGCTCTATTCCCACACTGCTGGGCGCTCCAGAACACGACTGGCAGCCTCCTGCAGGGGGGACCCCGGAACACAGAGACCGAACACCCGTCACTGACAGCACCTGCTGGGAATCTGCCTCAGGTCGCCCGCTTGCACACTTTCTTTTGGGGACTGTTGCATGGATTGCCGTTGGGCTACAAAACTCCAGCCTGCTTCAAGGAGCGGCACTGGGCCCTGTGCGTGATTTCCCTTTCCTGATGGGAGATTGCTTCCCAACACAGTAACTCATTTCAAATGGTGCTCCAATGCCGGCTGTACACTCACTCGAGTCGTGTGCCTGAACACGGTCACACTCCTGCACTGGCAATACACTTCTCCACGCAGCACTGCAGAGGAGTCTTCACCCAAGCGCCACACCAGGGATACTGCTATATACAAGCACACCCAGCGCTCTTCTTTTGGTTCTCTTACCAGGACGGGCAGACAGGCATCCCTGCCAGATGAGTCACTAGGATTAGTGCTCTCAGGCTCCCTTAAAAATGCTGGTTACCTTTGTGAATCCAAATAAGATCTCAACCTTTATGATTTCAGAACCCTCCCTTGTGCACAATTAAGGCCTTACTGCAGCCAGTCCCGCTGATTCCCCCCCATCCCACCCTCCCTGGCGAAACGCCACTGGGATTAAGACACTAACTCCTACATGAGCTGGAGATATAAGCACACAGGCAAGCGCTAGGCAGCCGATCCTCCATGTCCAACGGCAGCACTCCCTGAGGTGTGTCTACACGGCAGCCGCAGGGTGTGATTGCATCAGGCGTACACACACCGGAGCTAGCTTTAACTTAGCTAGCTCAGAGGCCAACAGCTGTGAAGTCACGGCAGCACGGACTTCAACCTGGGCTAGCCACCCACGTAAGTCCCCGAGGTTCCAGGCTGGCTTGGAGAGCTCACGCTGAAGCCTGTGATTCTATGGCCTTACTGCTATTGGTACCTTCACCAACAAGATGAAAGTGAGTTCAGGTACGTTTACATGCCACTGCACAGCCCGGACTGCACTGCAGACACACCCTCAGAGAAACACTTCCCCAGGGGAATAGCCAGGGCCACTGTGCTGGGACATGCCTTTCACAGATCCAGGAAGTTCCTTATCTGCACTGGAGGAGGGGAAATCACTCAGCAAGGCTCCCATCTCTAGCTATGGCCATTAGGGATGGACAGAGAGAGACCCAGATCTAAACACTGGCCGAACAGTCTTAGGACAGACTCCCTGAATACAAACATCACCCAAATCTAGATGCCTGCCTGCTCAGGATCTCCTCTGACGTGACTGCTTACCTGCTCACGCTGGGCCGTGGCCTCATGGCACTCTAACAGCCCGGCCTACACCTAACCATTAGATCGACCTAGCTATGTCGCTCAGGGCTGTGGGAAAATGTTCTGCCCTGTGTGACGTGCTTACAAACTCCCTCGACAGAAGAATTCTTCCGTTGGCCTAGCTACTGCCTGTCGGCGAGGTGGATTAACTACATTGACGGGAAAAGCCCTTCCGCGGGATGTAGGAAGCATCTACACTTCCAAAGGAAGCGGCGGCACAGCTGCACCACGGTAGCAGAGACATAACCTCAGACATCAGAGGTAGCATAAGGTCACTGGTCAACCGCCACCACCCCACTCTTCCTAGAAGAGGGCTCAGAGTCAGTGGGAAGAGGTAGGGGTCAAAAAAAGATATGTGAGAACAGTGGGGTGAACAGCATTCATATGTATGTGCTGGGTCTGGTTTACTACCCGATTAGCATGTACCCAAAATGAATCAGCATCCCTTGATGACTGAAGAGGAGACATCTCACCTGGACAGGTGGTCAAGATGGAGAAGGGCTAGGAGGGTAAGCAAGGATATGGCAGTTCAGGAAGCGAAGGGGTCTTCTGGTCAGAGAGGCAGGACACTGAGGGACCACAGCCACCAAGGGCAATAGTACAACGCAGACTTGTGATACAAAAGCCACCCGGGATCACAGCCCTGTAGAGCCCCTGCAACTTGGGAGCCTGGAGAAGACACCTGCCTTCTTACCTGGCCAGTCTGTGCACTGCTGCCTTCACTGCTTTTCGGGCGGGTTTTCGATGGAGAAAGAGGAGTCGCCGGCTCTCTGGCCACGTTTCCTTTCAACACTCTGAACAGATACAGAGACACACTGCACCAGAAACAAAATGGAGAGGTGAGCAGCGTTTCGTGGAGTGCCCAAAAAGCCGAGACCAGGCCCCTGCAATCAGGTCCCCACCAAAACTCACAAGCAGGCCACAGGTCAGACAGACCAAGCAAGCAGCTCCGTGTTCTGCAGCAGGGTCAGCAAACCGGTCCGGATGCCGGGGGCGGCTACAGGGTCTCCTCGCTCTAGTGTGTTCTTTATTTTACCGACTGCTACATCAGGAGATAATACCCCTTTGCTCTTCTGTCACACCTTCCACCCAAGGACAGCCCAGTGCCTTGCACACTATTATTTACTGTACTGTGGTCACGCCTAGTGGTGCCCTATTGCACTAGGCACTGTGCATAGATGTAATGGGAAGGCGGTCCCTGCCCCAAAGAGTACACAGTCTAAGACATCAGGTGGAGACAGCCAACAAATTTGGGGTGGGGGGGGAGCACGAAGTTATTGTTGAGCCAAACCTAAGTGTGCACGCTTCCAGCGCTAAGTAGCATCCCAATGCAGAGAACCAAGGCTCAGAGATGGGAAGGGACTAACCTGAGGTCACCCACGTGTTCTGGCATTACATGAGAACGGAAGAAATAAATATATGCTGCACCAGCATTAGGGGATCTCCTAACCCAAGGGGCTGAGAAGCAGACACTGTCAGATAGAATTTAGCTCCCTTCCGTTTAATATGTTCAGCTGCTTAAAGCTCTGTCTGCGTTCCCCTTGTGAAACACAGACGGGGAAACAAGCTACCGAGGCGCGTGCAGAAGAGTCACTACAAGTGGACACCAACCCTGCAGTGATGCCAACTCCCCCCGCAATCAGCCGGAATCGAGACCCAATTCCACCACCTACCACAGAAGCCAGCGGGGGGTCTTTCCACTTTCTACCAGGACAGCTGGGTTGGACCATTTCTGTACCACACATCCAGGCAAGAGGAACACTACCAATTTTGCTTCTCATTTCAGTGGTGCTTCAAACAGGCAGGACCCTCTTCCTAGTTGGCCCAATCAGTCGCTGTTCCAGGGCCCTCAGGGCTTCTCCCCAATTCTCTGCAGCCTCCTCAGATTTCCATCCCTCAAGTTTCCCCCAGGCCTATTGGTCAACTTTGTCTCACCAGCTCTGTCTACTTGGCAGGGTATCAGTGTTACCGTAACTAACCAGCTACAATGGACCAGAAACAAAACTGCCGCTGCCCACCCTTGCCCCTTCGATTAACGATTTGAAATAGTAGCACCATTTCCTCAGCCTATACGTCACTGAGCCTTCGGCTTCACCAACCTGAATGGAGGCACTGTCCCACACACTGAATGAATCTGTTTGTAGCATGTGGACATACGGGGCGCAGACAGACCTTGTGTAAGGTCTGTACTGAGGCCAATGTAACTGCACACACTTACAACAGCAGTGAATATGGCCCCCATCCTCGCACTCTGCCTCAGACACGGACACATCACATCACGCTTGCTAAACAAAAAGAGTTCTCCCAGCCTTGCTACCCACCTGAAATAGTAGAGGGCCACCGAGGAGTCTGTGTGCTTGCTGGCTCTTTTCACCAGGCTCTCCATCAGGGCGTGCAACTCCTCCTGCAGGTCACCCACATTCTTGCAGTACTGCTTGGCTCTACATAAGTGGTTCCTGAAAAGCGTGTTCAAGAGGATGCATGCAATAAGAATGCAGGGCTGTTACCTCGAGGGGGAGAGTTCGACACAATGCACTGACATTAAACCTTGACATCAGGGCTCAGAGTTACCCAGCACGTGTCTTACAGCTGGACAGGGGAGCTGTGCTGCAACCAGAGGTAGCCGGGCGGAGGAGTGGTTACAATACTTGTTGGCTGTTTGATACTTGTTAGACTTCAATTTGAGGATGGCAGTGGCTGCAGAGCAGCTGTTTATACCTTTTACCTAGAGATCCAGGCTTCCACACGAAGTGAATGTGGTGGCCTCAAACCTAGTCAGTACTAAAGCGCACACAGAACAGCGGCTGGAGGTGAGAGAGTGACACAGAACTGAAAGTGACTAGAGCAGGGTTGTGTGGGATAAGAGAGTGCCTTGTGCAGCACATTATGCCTAACTTTAGCCTGTCCTATCAGCCTCTCTTGTGCTCTTTAACCCCGAAAACACACACACACACACACACACACACACACAATTCTGCTTCTGCACATGAAGAGCCTCTAATTCATAAAAACACCCTCCCCCGCAAAGCTGTGGCTGGGATAATGCCAACTGAAAGAGAAATCAGGAATGTGTCAGCCCCACGTGTCTGCACCTCCTGTAGCAGGATGGCATGTTTCTCAAAATAATCCCCAGGAGCAGAGAGATATTCCTTGCTACATGATCATCAACAACTCAACTGGCGCTTTCTCCCGTCCAACTGCAGGGCCCACCTAGCAAGGTCTAGTGGGGTGCAGCGGTTAAACCAATCATTTTTACAGTGCTGTAAAATTTACACAGCACTTCAGAAACAGCGTTAAGTTGTTAGGTGATTTCACTCTACACTCAAGAGGGTGAGCTTCCGCTTAGAGCGTGCGATTCAACACACAGACTGAGGTCTATGGAAAGACCACCACTGACTTCCGGGGCATGGGATCAAGCCTGTAAAGTCAATCATACATTATAAGGGATTTCACCTCCTCCAAGCGTGTTTTGTACTTGAAATCCTTAGTGGGAAGGGCTCAGAGGGATGCTGTAAACCGATTTGGATCAGGATTCTTTTCCTTCTAATAACAGGCAATTAGCGGAAAGAAAAACTATACTTAATCCACACACACTGCAGATTCATCGTGTCCAGGTGCTAGGAGTCAAGTCAGTACCACCAAGCAGCAGATGCAAAAGCCAAAGACATAGTTAAAGGACTGCAGACACTTACGTGAAGATATCAGCTGTTTTCTGGAGAAAGTCTTGCTCCTGCTTCCCAGAGTCTGAACTCATGCTCTGCTCAATCACCACAAGGAGGGGTTCAATAATATCAAACACCAGGGGATTCTCTGGCTGTTTAGCAAGGAACACCTCAATGAGGTCCAGCACCTAGAAATACAGGTCACTCAAGTGAGAATCCTTGCAGACTAGACAACATGGACCATCAGGATAGGCCAAAAACAGCTCCTTCAATTTGTCCATTGCCAAGGGACACTTTTCAACTCGGGAGAGGAGTGGGGGATAAAACAAAATTAAAAACCACATTCTCATCTGAAAATTGGGCACCTACTAACACCCAGAATTACCGTAACTGAAAGAGATGAAAGAAGAAAATTCTTGGGTTTTTTCCCTTTAGTTAGTACATTTGACAGTGCTTTGTGGATGTGTCAGTTTCTCTGTATTGTTGATGGGTCAATTACACTTCCTGACCTGATCCTCAGATGGTGTAAACTGACATAACTCTGTTGAAGACAACGGAGCTACAACAACTTCACCAGCTGAGTATCTGGCCCACTGACTTCCAGACCAGAATGATGATCTCACCCCAGTGTACTGGTGTGTATTACTAAAATAAAAACACAGATGCTCCAGTGACCCTGTACGTACACACCTTAGCTCTTTTTTTCCCTGTCAGTTTGACAACATTTATAAGTTACTGCACAAGAACCCTTTTTCTGGATGAAGCATCTTAAGAAATCCCAAATCCAGTCTACATGTTCTACTGTCACCTGGTGGTCACAAAATAATACTACATTCACAAGACCCCTCCTCCGCCCATATTTATACTGAATAACCCAGGGAAAAGCACACAACCAAGAGTTTCCAGGAGTGACTTTGGGTGCCTCCATTTCTAGATGCTCAACTTGAGACAATCAAAAAGGGCCAAGTGCTCACCATCTAAAAAATCGGATCTTTTTAAGGCATCTCAAATTGAACATACAACAGCTAAGGTACCCAAAATCACTGTTTTCTTTTGAAAAGCTTTGCTTTATTTATTAATTATTATTATACATAGTGTGGTAGGACTTTGAAGTCCTGTTCATGATCTAGAAACCCAATGTGCTCAGAGCTGGACAAAAACAGAACAAAACACAGCCCCTGTCCCATGGAGTCTAAAAATTAAGTACGCCCTTAATGATCTTGGTTTCTTTAGCAGCTTATTCAACACAATAAAATACATCCAGCTGTCTAACAAACATGATGGAAAGATAGACATGGGCTATTCAATAGGATATTTGCCTCCTACCTTAATCTTAAAATCCCTCCGTAAGATTTTCTCCTTCCGCATCTTTTCTTTTTCGTCCTTCTTCGCCTGGATCCGCTTCTGTTGCTCAGCAAAGAGGGCTGAAACGTTCTCATCAAGGGCCAGCATGGTCTCATCATCCACATCCTCATCACTCTGGTCTCCTCCCTTACAAAAATACAAAAAACAGTATCACACACACACACGCAATTTTACTTACTTTAAAATTCAAGTCTCTTTTCCTCAGCCTGTTGGGACTGCAGTTCAAGCTCAACAGGGATAAGGGACAGGATGGACTGGCTAGAGCAGGTGTTGGACAGACTTCCCCACCTGTGGAGGCCGACTTGACCTTTAGAAGCTTGTACCTGGCCACGATTAGCATCATGTATGCCTACCACGCAAAGGGTTGTGCGAAGGCAGCAGAGGTGAGTAAAAAAGCAACTGCCTGCCTATCTCTTGCACACCTGCCTCTGACAGCCAGGTTAGTGTGTAATTGATTGGAAAGGTAATTGGGCACTTACCAGTCTTTTGACCCAGCGAGGGGCAAGAAGCAGAAACACTTATATTATATGGGTCCAACTCAGACTACTTCCAAGGTGGACACATGGGGAAAAAAGTGGCCAGAAAAGGACAACTTTTGTCCTCCAACCCCTCCCATCAGACAAGAGCAGGGTCACAGATGAGGAATGCTGGGGCAGGACCTGGGAACGCGATTCATACATTTTAACCACATAATCCTGTGACTGCAGAACCCTAGTGTTTGGAGCAGGTGACAGGGAAGAGGCCTGGGTTTTCACCCTGGGGCTCTGGCAGCTTTCTCTGTGCTGTGGCTGTTCCATCAGTAAAACACTTAGCCACTTCTGTGAAGTGCTCAGAGATCATCCAACTAAACCTGCTCAGTATAAATGCTCAGTATTATCACACACACCCCCAACGCTCTGCTACCATCAGCATGAGAAGTCTCTACAGACTGCATACACAGGGGTTGCACCCCTACATGCAGGCCAACCTGAAATCTAGACCTGCAGGGACACTGCTAAGCATAGTCCATAATCCTCACATAAATAGGCATAAGTTTGGAGCTACAAACTGAGATTTACAAACGGGCCTAAATGGGGCTTCACGCCCAAGTCCCATTGTTTTTCAACAGGAGTTAAGTGCTTAACTCCCTTGGACTCCTGTGAAAAGACCAGTCAGGGGTTTCAAATGCATCTAAAGGATAGCTGGATCAGGATTCTCAGTACCTGGAAGGAAAGTGGATTACACTGCATCTGGGCCTTAGTTTTACTGTACCACAGAATATTCATAGCCTTCCTCTATGCTCTCTGAAGCATCAATCACTTCGCAGGTTTGCCAACACCTACCAACGCATTCCCCGCCTGCAGGACATTCATCAGCTGATTACGAAAATTTTCATCTACATCTTCATTATTATTCTCATCTTCACAGTCTTCCTCCCCATCTTCCTCGGAGCTGTCGTCATCAGAAGAGTCTCCACTTTCCTCCTCGTTCTGAGAAGAAGGAAAGAGTCCACCCCATCAATTCAACTGTTCTACAGGCCCCGGCTCCCTGATAAAGCTGTCTTTGTTCAGAAGGGCCTCACACATTATACACCCTCCTCCACTTCTTAAGTGGTCTGTGAATTTAAGGCTGGTGAGACAAAGAATAAGCAATGGCAATGCAAGCTTTCCCAACACTGCCCTGCCTGTGTGCCTCAAATGTGATGGAGAAAGAGCGCTGCTGACAGAAAGGAGGACATGCAGTCTGCAAGAAAGGGATATCACTGTAGCAGAAAGAACGGGACACGCTCGGAAACTTCTCCAGGGTACAAAATAAGAGAATTACCAAAGATAAGTCAGTCTAAGACAGGCTTTGGAGAAAAAGACCCGCAGGCACTGCAGGAAAGGGAAGCTTTGGAGGCTTGTTATTTTTGTGGCTAATGAACCTAGATTTGGCCCATACCACCTGAGTCTTTGAGGTTCCCAAACTCTGAGCTCCAGGATCCAGACAACTCTGTGTCACAACAACTATTCAGTCTGTGGCCTTTCTGCCGAACTCCCAACAAGAGGTGATAATCATGGTGGTTTGTGTGACGTGGAAAACTGTTCACTGGAAATCATATACTTTATAAAGCAACATTTCCAACAGTATTTTTCTTCAGGACCAAGAGACTAACGTTTATGCACTTTCAACGAGATGTGTTCAGACAGCATACGAAAAATACACCTTAGTAGAGGAGCAGTCATTTTATTAAAAGTGAAATGCAACTAACTTCTAAAGCCACAGATCTGCAGTAGCACTGTTTTCAATGGCGAGGGACGGATGATTATTTATTTAAATGAATGAGTTACCGTATCCTCCAGCAACGTTTTCTTCTTTTTGTCCGTTTCTTCCATCACAACAACAGCGCTTTCTTCATCCTGATCTTGCTCTGGATCAAGAACCTGTGGAAGAGTTTTCAAAACAAGCGTCACTTTGATTTTTTTTTCTACAGAAAATGTACACCTGGTTTCAGCAAACTGAATTAGCTGGACAACGAACAAGGTAAAGTTGTAACAGGCTAGAAAATTACAGATTTTTGGCTTGCATCAATACTTTTATACCTGCTCCTTATGAAAAGCCATACCAGAAAAAAAGAAAGATCTATGATACTTCTACAGCTAGCAAATAAGAGAAAAAAGAAACATATGACAGGAAGAAAGCGATAAAATTAACAGACCTCTATTATAACCCATAATACACATTAGATTCTGCATACAAAGTACTTTTAGTTGTCCTTTGCAGTCAATAGATTATTCTCTCGTAAGATGCAGCATTAGGTAGTGATGTGACTCTATTCATTCAGATTTTGAATTTCAGGTACTTTTAGCATTTTTTTAAATTATCACGCATGCTCACTTATGAGAACACTGATGTATAAAGTGACCCAATAACTTCCCAAAATAAAAATAACAAAGGGAAAAAGTGGCCAAATATCAGATGACCCAAAGTTCCCTGGTTCAGGAACAGGTGGCCTGCACAAATCCCCTCATATGATTCATTTAAGCCCCAAAAGTACATGTTAGGACATTCCCATTTCATAGCGTGTACACTCGGGAGGCCTCTCCTCCAACCCCTGAGCTAGAATTTGGAGACATATTCCTGGACCCAGAACGATGCAGGCAGCTAGAAAGCAGGCTGCAATCTAGAAAGCAAGGAGCTGTCTCTATTACTAACCCTCTGAGTCACAGGATACCCCCCCTTACTGTTCTCATTTAACCCACCCCTCACTTTACTCGTAAAACAATCAGAAACTTCAGCCAATCCAGCTGCCACCCCAGGTCCCTCACTTACATCCAGGATCAGGTGCAGGGCTCTCTTCGACACGGAAGGACAGATGCGTCCAAACACACTTTTGGAGATGCGGCGCATGAGTAGGCTGGGCTGGGAGAGAAGGGATAGAAGAATTTCCACTATCACCTCTACCCATTCTGGCTCTTCGTCATCTGCCCAGGAAACAGAAAGGCATCAGTAGTATGTATCGAGTTATGAGATTTTTGCTGTTATTAAAAAATGTAAAGGCTTGCTAGTAACAGCAGAGAAGCCATCCCCGCCCAGGAGGGGCTCAGCAGCCATCACCCAGCAAAGGGCCTGTAAACAAAGGATTTACAATACAATGACAGTTGCACAAGGCTATACAATAGAAATTGCTCAACCCTATGACTCATTCCATACCGGGCCATCCCTGGACTGATGTCTACTGGACATATAGTCAAAAGATATAAAATAAGAAACATGCCATTGCTTTGGTCTTTCTCCTCCCTCTCCTACGCTGGAAGCCAAGAGGAACTCTGGAAAACTAAGAGACTGGATGCAGGCTCTAGGGAGCAGCCTGTACATTGAGAACTATAAAATCTAGTGGGGTGAGAAAACTGTTTAATCTAGATACTGCCTAGCGGTACAGGTTTAAGATTTAGATTGCGTGTTTATCTTTGTTTGCTTTGGTACCTATCTTTGATCTCTTATGCCTACCACTTACACGCACTTAAAATCTACCTTTCTGTAGTTGATAAACCCGTTTTATATTTTTAACTAAAACTGTGTTTCAGTGAAGTGTTTGAAAAAACCTCAGCTCACTTAACAGAAGTTGGTATATATACTCCCCACATTGAGAGGGATGGGGGGGCAGACTAAGCAATTAACTTATCCTGGTCAGACTTCAACCAGGTCAGGACAGGGCAACTTTGGGGTGCAGGACAGTCTGGAGAGTTAAGAGGGCACGGTGGTATTCTGGTGCCAGGTTGTACCCAGGGAGACCTTCACAGGCAGGACCTAGCTCTCATTGGTTAGTAGCCCACTTCCTCTGGTTTTGTTTTAAGATGTATTTTATATGTTGATAGGCTCCGAGTGTGCTCTGACACTGGAAAACATGTTAACAGGGGGAGATGATTGTTAATAATTCCACAAGTCTCCATCTTTAGACAGGAACTCACCAGTCTTCTTCTTCTTGGATTTCTTGTCAAACATCCTCTCTATGCAGTTCAGAAGGTCATTCAGAAGGTCCATGGTTTCTGCCGGAGTCTGTTTGATGTAAAACAGGAGCAGAGAGAGAAAGCCAGGCACTGAATACCCTCTACCAATGTGATTGCAATGACAACACAAGAAACGTACCCATCTCTGCTCCTAAAATCAGCACAACATGCCATGAGGACACTAGGCATATAGACATGTTGGGGTTGTCACCTCAACCACGTGGATATGGTGGGGAAAAGGGGAGGAGTTAATAGGACTAGCTGGGAATCTACTGGACCCAATCCCTCAGAGCTGTGCAGGCCTTCAGGAAAGTGTCATGGAGAGTTGGGAGTCAAGTCCATGGGATGGAATGGGGCTCAATACCTCACAAGCAACTGCCCAACATTCCCTTCCCCGAGAAGAAAAAAAAAGGATAATTGACTTTTTGTACATAGAACAATTCTGCAAGGAGGGTGCAGTTTTAAAGACCTTCACTTTCCAACCATTAACTGCCAGGAAGTGCTTTTCTGGTCTGTACATATAATGCACGTGAACATTATATTACAGTTCAGACCAGGGATTCCAATTCAAGGAGAATGTACAGTTGAAGAGCCCACATGGACCATCAGCACCAGGCCCCTCCATAGCACACATGTGAAGCTGGTAGCTGGGGTGGCCCAGATGAGAAGCAGAGTGAGGATTTTACGTTTGTTTTCTATTAGCAGGAGCAGACATGATTCTGATTTCAACAAGGTGCCGGAGACAAATCCCAGACTGCAGGGTCTGAATACAGTAACACTTTGCATAATGTGTTTTCGGATGCTTTTTATATTTTAAACGAGGGCTCTGACGGACAGTCCAACATGTGGGTTCTCCAATCCCCAGGGCACAAATAACTTTGCACGTGTATAATACCACTCACCAATGGATTTCCAAGCCTTTACAGGAATTAATCAATCACCACAACATCCCAGAGAATTATCCCATTTAGGAGCAAAGCAGGTACTTGACTTGCCATGTTCACACAATGAGTTGGAGGCAGAGCTGGGACTACAAACCAGAACTCCAACTCCCAGTCACTCGTGTTTCCTCCCTGATAGCCAAATGCACTTCCTTTGCTGGTTGAAAGCTCCATGCTTATGACTGGTGTTGGATTCATGTCCTACTGATCCCTTCATTTAAACAGCTGGAAATTCTGATGGATCATAAACACAAAGGAACTGTCCAACTGGTTCCGCAGGCAGTTCAAAAAACCCAGCAGACGTCAGCATGGTTTATATCGCTCAATATGCACTACGACCGTTACCTTGAACAAATGAATGCCCACTAAGAGCAGAAGGTGCTGGAAAGCAAAGACTTCCACACTGCGGGATTCCTTCCCTTTCTTTTGCAGGTTCTCCAGAGACAGCAGCATTCTAAAGAGACAAACTACTATGGACCTTTCAGTATTACAAGATAAAGTCCCCGTCATCCCAGACAAGAGCAAGAGCATCAGATAACCAGTGCAGGGACCAGCAAGATCTACTGCATCACTTTAAATACTCAGAGACAATTTAACTAGACCAGAATGACATCAAAGCATGTAGGAAATTATTTGTCTTAGATTAACAACTGGCAGCAATAGCTGTCTTCTCTTTAATTCTCGCAACAGCACTCTCTGTATGACCTCTTGTGGCTTCTAAATAACAGCGTGTTTAGGGCAAGGCATGGATTCCCAATAGACTTCAGCAGAACATATAGCAACAGCATAGTCATTTACAAGAGAAAGAGAACAGGGACTAGGCAGGGGTTCTCAAACTGCGGGTCGGGACCCCGCAAGGGGTTGCAAGGCCATTATGGAGGGGTCACAAGCTGCAAGCACCCATGCATGCCATTGCTGCAACTGTCAGCCCCGTGCATGGCTAACAGACGGAGCCCTTCAGAGCTGGGTAGCCGGAGAGCAGCAGTTTTATTTTTGGGGGAAGGGGGGGTGTCACAGCCTGAAATATTTTCAAAGGGGGTCCCAGGAAAATGTTTGAGACCCCTGGACCACAGGAATTGGCCTTTCTAGGAGGAAAGATTAAAAGCGAAATCCAGCCTGGGAAAGCAATGGCTAATGGGAGTGAGAAGGGACATGACCATCTATAAGTATCCGGAGAGTGGAAGGAGTGAGAGGCATTAGTGCAAGGGAGTCCAGCTAGGAGCAAGGGTGAAGTTAAAGGGAAAACACAGGCAGGATTTCAGGCAGAAGTCTTCCACAGAAGAACAAAACACCAAGGACAGGATTTTAAAGGGAAAGAACAGAACCGCTCTGCTTAGGACAGTTCAACCACACTGGACAAAGCAATAAAAAGCACAGTACAGTCTAGGGAACCACCCTGCACTGGCCAAGACAATGGACTAGGTGTCCCAATAGGGCTTATTCCCCTCTAACATCTAGGATGCGTCCTCAGAAAAGACTAAGCAGGCAGATACAGGCTGCTTCACCCAGACTGAAGGAGATACTTATTCAGTCAAGCAGCTTCCACTGTCCCGTGTTAAAAAACCAGGCCCATCAGCTTAGACAAATCAGCTGCTCTAGGATGAGCTGACCCAAAAACAGAGGCCTAGCTCACAGGAGACACCTACAGTAGGGTCCTGGCAAACACATTCATGGAGCACATTTTACCCAAATCTCTTGCACTCTGCTACGGAAGCCTGGATTTTCTGCATGCCTCAGCCATTCCCATAGCCCTTCCTCATCCCCACAACTAGCCACCAGACTTCAGCTGGTCTCCTAAGCTTCTCACCGGTCCCAAGCTGCCTTCTGTTCGCTGGTGAAAGGAGTCACAGCCTTGACATGCTTCCCATGGGACAGGAGGACATTGGCGTACTGGACAACGAGGTAAATCCACAAGTTCCTGTCTGCAGTCATGCCATGGACATGCTTCTCCCTCAGGGCTGCAGCTTCTGCCGTGTCCCCCAGCACCGACAGGGAGTTTAAAATCTGAAGCAAACTGAAAAGCAAGCAGACAGCAGAGAGAGCCATGTTAATATGGAGGATTGCTGGTGTTATCATGAGTTACTGGATTATTATAGCAGCTCAAAGCTCTAGTTATGGACTAGCCCCCCATTGTGCCTGATTTATTCCACCGTCCGTTCCCAACACCACAAGGGCTGGGATGCGTTAGAGGGACATGTCTCAAAACAAGGGACACACTGACTCATTCAGTTCCTTTCTTGGCAGCTCTAGAGATGTATTTAATTTAACATCTGTTTGCAAGCTTTTTGCTTCCATGGTCCAAATTGTAGCTACGGTTCTCTCCTACAACCCCATCTGTGCTACCACTGAGAGGCCACAACCAAAATGGGCTGTGCTAAGTCCTGTCCAAACACAAAGTCAGAGGGAGTTTCTGCCTTGAAGGGCTTATAGTCTAAACAGACAGGACAGAACCAGAAAGCATTATCCCTGTTTTACAGATGGAGAATTGCGGCACAGGGGAGATGAACTAACTTGCCCAAGGTCACCGAGGGAGTCAGTGGCAGAGCTGGGAATTGAACCCAGGTCTCCCAAGTCTCAGTCCAGAGTCTTAACCACAAGGTCCTCCTTCCCCAAACCCTTTAACCCAGGACGCTTCACAGGATTCTTTGCCAAGTGACAGCTCCACTCATTACGCTCCCCTGCCATCTCCTCCCTTCTCTCTACCTCCAACAGAGGGGCACTTGAGCCACCTGGCCTCTCAATTGCTGGACAGAAGAGCACCAGATGCAGCAGCGTCCCTGAGATCACCACGCCACTTGTTTTTGCCCAAGAAAAGGCAGGGTGAGTGGAGCACCAATCTGCAGGTCCCAAGTACAGCACACACCTGTTTATCCAAATGGCCTGGGGGACATCCAAAACTTTTCAATAACAGGGCAGCCAGATACACAGAGGCCTGTCTTAACTAACATAGGGCTACACCTGGGACACGGTGGATTTGGATAAGTAGGATTTTTGGATAAGGAAATTGGGATCACTGGAATTATACTGTGCCACTGGCAGGCAACAGACAGCGGCCACGTGACCCTGCCAGGATCTGCAGTGTCACAACAAACCCTGCCCGCCTACCTCTGGGAGTCCATAAATACTGCTCCCTTCATAGCCAGCGCTTTCTAGTCAATGGGGGCCAAAGGGAAACTGGAGGAGAAAGGCAATCTGGCCTCCCCTCAGCACCCACCCGATCATTGCACAGGTGTGCTTTGGGTCAGTTGTTTTGTTAAGAAGAAGCTTCAGCGTTCCTAGGCAATTTTACCCAAGATCTCTAAGGAAAGTGCTTTCAGTTGTAGCTGCACTGATGCAGAACCACACAACAGAAGTGCAACACCACCATTCTCCTGCCACATGCCTGCTAGGAGCAGAAATAAGCCAGAGTAGGGACTCCTGTACAAGAGGGGTGGGGGAATATGAGGTCCAGCAAGGGCCATCCCTCTCCCCACCGCCCTTTTTGGACTCACAAATGTTCAGGGGAGACACCACACACACCTGGGGGCACTAGGAAAAGGTAGTGCCATCCCCCTCTCCCCCCATCCCACACACCAAAGGAGCCAGTCAGAGACTCTTGCGGGTAGGGGCAGAAGCAACCAAAGCCAGGGCCTCAGAACATTCCAGTCAGAACTCCAGAATGTTCTATCTGCCTCAGCCCTGCGCTGCTGGGCTATTGGCGCCAACCCGCCTTCTCTCCTCAGCTTCACCCCACACCAGCCCTGTCCCCTTCCCACCCCTTCTCTTTCATTTAGCTGACCCCTGTCCTAAGTTAACACCCCCACCCCCCAAAAATTAACTGGAATTAACATGGTGCTTGCTGCCATCACATTGATCCCTCTGCTTGTGTGTTCTACCCCCACTCCTACCCGGTGTCTGTCTTGTCTATTTAGACACCATTGTCTCATTGTTCCCTTGCACTTAGATTGTTGGTTCTTTGGGGGCAGAGATCATCTTTTTGTTCCATGTTTGTACAGCACCTAGCACCAGGGGTACCCATCCATGGCCAGGGCTCACAGGCACTTTGACAATACAAATAATAAATAATAATAATATGCTCTTCCTCTCTGGAAAGGAGATCCATTTCCAACGTTAAATGCACGCAGGCCAAGTCCATACCTGAAAAACAAGTTTGCCGCCACCGAGTGAGACTGTCCATCCAGAGGCACAGAGGCGAGGGATTCCGTTTCTGGTATCTCAGAGGTTGGTTTCTTGGTCTCGAAGAAAGCATGGAAGAAGCAAAACCTAGAGGGGAGAGAGGAAAAGAGCAGAATGAAAAGCTGACTTGGGTTCTGTGTATCAACACAAAGCAGCCTTTATAAAAAGCAAATTCAATATTGTGAGTAACGTGTGCTTACCTAGCATTTCTCACCCAAGCATCTCCAAGAGCTTCACCTCACGGATTCTATAGGCCCCCACGCCCACACGGTACTTGCAGTTTATAGCAGAGGAGGGCATTCAGTACCTCGAAGAAGGCCTTTAACACCCTGCAGCATCATTTTTATGACTACAATACTCATTTACATGATAACTTCGGGCACCAAGGCCAGATTCTTAAAGGTATTCAGACGCTTGAAGATGCACACAGACAGCTAAATAACTTGGAAAACTCTGGCCCAATCAATTAGGGGTATAATTTTCATAGCACCTAGGCTACAAAGCACCTAAGTAACCTAAGTCATATTGGAAGTCAACGGGAGTTAGGCTCCAAAGTCATTTTTGACGCTTTTGAAAATTTTACCATGAGTGACTGACTCAAGGTTGCATGGCAGTTGCTTTAGTACCACTCCAGCCTGCTAGCAAGAATCATCCCACCATTGAGTGGCACTAAATAGTCTTCAAATCCTTCTCACCTGATAATGTCCATCACCAAATCCTCTCCCTTCTTCCCTGGATTGTCAATGATGCTAACTAGTCGGGCAATAATCCATTTTCTCAGACGAACCACTCGGTGCTGGGTCCTTCCAATAAGCAAACAGATACAGTTATAAAACAGAAGCTCAGATACTGCACTGGGTAAGAAAACTCTGATAGGTGATGCTTATCTGGATACTACGGAGACTTTCAGCAGCTCAAAGGCCTTATATAGCTATAAATCAGCTAGAATACAGTACATACTGACACATGCAGTAAGAAATGACAGGTGCATGTATAAAGGTACCTGCATTTGCTCTTCAGCTAGTATAAACACACTTTATAAATAATTATGAACTCAGATCAATTCTAGTCAAGTGAACCTCTGTGTTCCACAAACAACTGCTTCAAGAACAGCAAGAGTACTCCTATGATTGAAAATCTTTATTCACAGAGAGAATATACTGACATAGTGTCTTTTACCCTGGAAGATGACAAAATGCTTTACACGCCCTTGCCCATCTCTGGGGCGAAGCATCACCCTGGCGTACCAGACCACACCAACAGTTAAGACAGCTCTTCTCAGTTCACTTCATCTAAATGGGAAAGTGCAGCTAGAATTTTAAGAAGGCAGAATACAATTATCCAAACTATCATTTGACCAGTGCTCCGACGTCACAAAAAGTGCTGCGCCACAATGGATCAGGACCTAAGTTTTACATCGCAGTTTGAAGAGACACTGAGCAGCGCAGTGCTCACTAGCACCACGCTGGGGTAGTAGCACAGGAGTGACTCAGTGAGGAAGACAGTTACAGAGACATTTTCCCCAGAGGTTTTCCTAAGAGGCAGTTTCTATGGGTGCCCCATACGGATAAAGGGAACAGAAAACACAAGCTGCTCCCAAGGAACACCTACTAGTGCTAATAGGAGTCAGTTATTGTAGATGGCCCACAACTCTCCCAGGATGACCAAACAGAGGTAAAAATGGGAAGATACATACAACATGGATCTGAGAAAGAGGAGGGAGTTGTACTGTAAATACACTCACATATTTACTTTCTCCTGGTTCTGCTTTTGCCGGCTTGTGGTGAAATCTAAACAGCAGTCAAAATCTGGCCTAAGAAACATGCTCTTGAGCCAGTCCACATATTTCAGCAACACTGCAGGCTGCAAGTGTTTCACCACTTTCCAGAAGCTGGGCACAACCGGATAGCCTTGATTGGTTAGAGTGGAGAAGCCAATCATCACTGCCAGTTGCTTCTCTGGATCAACACAGCCCTCTAGGAATGAGTCGACATAGGTCTCCATCTCTGGAGCAAACTTAAACCGGTCCGGAAGCTGAAAGGCACAGTCAATACAAGCAAGTTACGGACCAGCATACTGAATGATGGAGACAAAGAAACATGCACACACAGTCACTGTACAAAACTGACCGTACTCTGTACTCGGTACAATAAAGCCAGAATCTGAACATTCACAAAGGCAGTACCAATACTCCAGGCTCCCGCAACCCACCCACCCACCCCTTTAATGGTCAGGTCAGCCTCTCTGCCGGCTTGTAGTGCTATCAGCAGATCATAAAGGGCTGTACAACAAGCTCATTGTCCCCATTTTACAGATGGGGAAGCTGAGGCACAAGGAAGGGAAGTGACCTGCACAAGGTCACTCAAGAGGCTAGTGGCAGAGCTGAGAACAGAACCCCGTCTCCTGCAGCCCAGTCCAGTGCTCTATCCACTAGACCAAACTGCCTCACCTACCAGCAATGGAATCTTGCATGTTCTAACCTGCTACTGATCTTGGACTTCTTCAAACCCTAATCTCAAATTGCAAGTAGCCTCCCCCCAGAAGATTAGACTGCACATGGACTGACACAGGTGAGGTCTTAAGAACAATCAACTGGCAGTGCGCTGCCCAAAATGTTTGCGAGAAAAACTGCTTAGCGTCCTGAAGCAGAAGCACAGCACATATAAATGTTTTGTGGGGCATGTTCTCCTGTGCTGATGAAGTGGTTCCAATTTTGAGTCTGGGAGTGTTGTAAAATGTTGCCATGTGACGCTGAGATCTACACTAGATCCCAGACTCAGATGCTGTATGTGATAGAATGATACAGATGGCAGACTGCTAGGGTTGGAACTTTCAGCCCAGCATCACCAGATGCATTTATTTAATGCATCCCAGTTCACAAAACTACCCCATTTTCCTGATGGTCTTTTACAGCATTTCAACTATACCACACATTCACAGCCACTCACTCGATTGTGCTGTGAAGAGAATGAAAATATATCTGGAGAAAACTCAAAAAGAACAGCGACTCCATTCAACCATATAATGCAACTTTCATAAGTGAATTAAACAAATTGTTTTATGAAATGTCAGGATCAATACAGTGATATGAGGGAAGCTGGGGCACTAATGAAATTTAAAGGCTGAATTTTCCCTAGACTAGAAGGCCAGTAAATATCACAAGTAATTAATCTGCAGCCACACATCCATTTGACCGTAAGACATATGCCCCAGCACATGCAAAGCACAACTTAATAGGCTTATATTTTCATTCTATTGGTTAGCTTCTCCAGTACTGTCAGTATTGCCAAAAAAATCAGAACCATCCTGAAAAAATTCATTAAAATGTGATTCTATTTTGAAAGCTGACTAGCACTGGGACACAGCAGTTTCATGTAGGCTGTTTCTTGATTAAACAAAATCAAATGTACTCACTTTACAAATAAAAAAATGGGTTGACTTGTTTTTAGGTACAGGGGAATCACCAAACCGATTCAGACCCAAGATCCTTCTAGTCCACCACCCAATCTCCGACAACAGCCTGCACCGGTGACTCAGAGGAAGGTGTAAGAACCCAGCAGTAGTTTTACAACTCCCAACCCTGCTAATTTAGCCTGGGATCGGAGGATCAAAATTGTTTTTTTATTGCTTATGCCATCATCACTAGTGCTGGTGGTTAAATTAATTAGCATTTATTTCTATGCCTTTGAATTAGGCTCTCCATGTCACCTATAGAATCCTATGGCCTCGTATAAGGATGGCGGATCAGAATTAGCATTTTACTCCACACAGCGTGACCTCCCATGTCTAAGTGCGTGAGAGGTCACGAGGCAGAGAGGACGCCATTTTGCAAAGTCACACTGGGTGAAGGACGCCATTTTGCGCTACAAAATGGCAGCCTCCATGCAGCATGCCTTGCACACATGCTGTCTGGAGTCCCAGGAGGAAATAAATAATTAAAACAGGGTCGAGCCAGCGAAAAGTTTGGGAACTCCTGACTTAACAGCATCCATTACACTTTTACTCCTTGTCTTCAAATGTGTGTGCACAGCACACGCACCCCAATCCTAACAGGGGCATCTGGGCACTGCCCTAAAACAAATAACAAAACCAAACAATAAGGATTAAGGGGGGGGTTTCCAAAAGTGCTCAGCAATGCCCTAACCCCCCTTGAAGTCAATGGGAATTTTACCTCAGACGTCAATGGAAACAGGCAACTGTTGAACCCTTTTGAAAAATCTCAGCCTAAAACAACAGTTAGGAATAAGAGCAGAAACTAACATACAATGAAGATAAAGAACAATCCAAATTCAGGCTATAATGACCAATATACCAATAGCAAAAGCTGCCTTAATCAGCAACGTACGGTCTAACAATACTGTAGCAGGATATTTGAAAATGGCTGTATCAGGTGGGGTTTGCTTTTGAGTATGGGGTCCTTAGCACAGGTTGCATCATATCCTCAGAGGGACGCCTACCTGAGCCGATACCACATGATCCCCATAGTTCCGCATCACTTCCCCTCGGAGAACAAGCTGCAGCTGGTCCAGAGACAAGAGCGGGAGAGCGCTGCCCAGCAACCGGTAGCACATGTAACTGAGTGGAAAGAGAACAGATTCCCTCAGGGAAGGACACAACTGTAACACCGCACACAAGGACAGGACAGAAAAAGAAAGACACCTGTGTCTGCTTCACAGAGATGCAACGAAACGGACAGCAAACAAGACCATAGGGAGGAACACTGTCATCCCAGGGTTCTAAGGTGGGCAAGTTTTGTAAAAGAATGGCACTTTGGAGCATAAGATGGGTAGTCACCCATCTGTCCTGACGCAGACTCGAGCACTGAAATACAAGATTTGGGCAGCTCCTGTTTGAAAATGGCCTCTCTTTTTCCTTGTAACTTGCATGTATCAAGTTAACAAAATCCCTTAGAGATAGGCCAAGGAAATCATGTCCAGCTCTGGATTCGGGACAGGTTTCAAGGAGCAGATTTGTGAACAAACCAAGTGCCAAAAGAATTAAACGGTGCCATCAGATTAAACAGCACCAAAAAAACACACAAGATTTTGTCTCCAAACAGCATCAGTCTCAATAAAGCAGCTGGCTGATGAGCTAGGTTCTTGAAAATATTTTGGTATCTTACCCTGAAAACTTGCTAAAACAGCTAACTTGCAGTCTCAGACACATCCATGTTAGAAATGGAAACAAATCCCTTGTGTCAAATCCAAAACCAAAGGGGGCACAGATGAGGCCTAGGAATTCAAATTCAGCCCACCCTAACACACAAAGGGGATTGGACACAAGTTTCAGGATCTGGCCCACCTCCAATTCTCACATTAAGAGGGAGACTGTTACATTGAAATCTGGTCAACTGAAGAATTATAAGTTGCTTCAGGTTGCACGTCTGCTCTCAAGTCCCTCTGCCAGTTTCTGTGGTCTTCACAGCCAAATGTTCCTATTTTTTTTAAAATTCTTTGTCCCAGTTATTAAGAACTGGAAACATCACATTTTAAGCAGTATTTCCTAGATTGCAGCAAAGCTGCTTCTTCAGTTTGTCACAACTGGAGGGGGAAAAATTTCTCATGAAAAATCTGTCTTTTTTTTTTTTGGTGGGGGGGGGGGGTGTCAACTTTTAGTCACCATACAGCAGCAGAATTTATGTTCAGAGGGGAAGCAGAAGCGCAGATTATATTCAGAACAACGAAGGGTATATTTTAAAACAAACCTGTTAGGGCCAGACTTTTCCTTAAGCAGACCATTTTCCACAGCTTCTTTCCAGAAGAGTTCAAAGGCACTTTCCTTCACAGACACTCGTAGCAAGTCCAGCCCCACACGTGGAAGATTCTTATCCTTCTTCTCAGACCTGGCAGCAGTTTTCAAAACCTCCACAAGCCTTGAGAGAAAAGCAACCACGGGAGGATAGGAAATCTGAACTATCCAGTGTGGAAGGAGCTTTCTGAAGGCAAAGTCCTTCCCTCTAACCACCTTCTGGAGTGGACGGATAACGGCATGGAAACTAACAAGTTATTCTTTGGCACAGCCTCTAAAGATAAGCAACTGATCTGCCTATTGGGAACAGCACTCCCTGCCATTTTGGAGATGCCCAAGAATAAACGTCAACCCCAGCAGCAGCTGCTCAACGAGAGATACAGGCACCCCGCACCCCTAGGCATCTGAGCCAAATTATGTTTCTCATTTAGTCAGGAAGCTGGAGATGTGGCATCTTCACGCCCTTCTCCCACAACTCACCTGGGAATGTTCTCCATGGTTATGATGGCAGATGAGCCTAGCAACATCTTCAATTTACTGGGTTTCAGAACCCCGGGGAATTTCTGTATGCCCACGAGCAGGAGGTGCAGCTGCTCTGGGGTGCTGAACGCCGAAGTGAGGTCAGCCCGCAGGGCACTGAATAGGACTTCCTCAAACACAGTTTCAGGAATCTAAACAGCAATGCAGTAGAGAAGCAACACAGCAAGTGAGACCTGCTCTACACACAGTCCTTGAATAGCATAACTATTTGAGGGAAGGGGAGCGTTTTTTTTTAAATCCTCTAGCGTGGATGCCGTTATATCCATACAAAGGTGCCTTATGCCAGTATGGCATATTCTCCTTCCTATATAGAAATAGCTACACTGGTGTACGATACCTTTATACCAATATATTTATACCAGGGGAGTTGTACTAGTGTAATGATGCCAGCATAGTTAAAGGGGTACCACGTTTGTGCTTAGACAGGCCCTAAAAGACAAGATGGCACAACATCAAAAGTCACAGCGGATATGAGAGGAAGAGGGATACCAACTCTTGCCCTCGACTTTTATAAGACACAGATTCTGACCTAACACGATGTTAGGGACACATCATCAGCATGTTGATGATTGCAGCATAGGCTGTATAATTTTTGGCACCTCATAAAAACTCTCTTTTTACTGAGATAACAAAAGAAAACCTGGGCAATATTGAACCCAAATTTATCTAGGGACCCAAAAGGTTGTAAGGATGTACAACAGACACCCATGACAACAACAACAAAAAAGGATGTTGTAATTAATCATGTTTACTATAATAATATCTACGGACCAACCAAGAATGGGGACCCAGATGGTCTCTGCCCAAAGAGCTTTATTCATGGCTGTAATTGCAAACTTTCTGCTGCATTTTGATTCTTTTCTCTTTTGCTGCTATACGGCCATGAGTTTTTTGTATTATTTCTTAACACAAATAAATTTTAGAAGTAAGAATACAATATGGTGATGTTCGTCTCAATGGGATTTTCTTTGCTGAGTATTTTGAACACCACTAATATATTTTGAAATAAACTGAATAGATTCTTTTGAAATAAAAAAAGACCAACTCTGTTGTTGAAGAATCTACATAGTATCTGAATCTGTCACAGATCAGGAGTACAGCAAGTATACCAAAAAAAAACAAACCACCCACCAAATATCAAAGTCGGTAGACCAAGAACATCCCTACACAAAAGCTTTGTTAACGTGGAGTTATGGTTGTTAGTCTGCATGTTTTACCCACAGAAACCATACAAAACAAGGAAATAGGCATGTAAAATATTCAACGCTCTTTCTGTGCTATAATTTCAGCATCACTTACTGCTCCTCCACCCTCAACAATCCAAACATTCCACCCTTATCCTGAGCAACCAACACTGAGCATGGGCAACACATGGAGACTTCTGCTGCTGTTGCCCACGCACCAGGTTTTGTGGACAAACTATGAGCTTCCCTATCAATATAGGAAGACTGTCATGAAAAGTGTCATGTTGCCAATATGACACTTTTCCTGACCACCAAGCGTCTGATGCAACACCCAAGTCAATGGAAAGACGCCTTTGGCATCAGTGGAACTGGTTCAGACCCAACCTAAGAAAAAACAATACCACAAACACAAAGTTCCACTACTCAGGTGCCACATCTTCATACCTCCGAGAGGATATCAACGAGCGTTTTCCTGGGGAGATCTCTGAGGTGGGCGTGGTGCTGTGCCAAGCTCTGCAGAAGCCGGACACTCTCTAGGAGAGCCTTCTTGTCCTAGAAATTAAAAAAAAAGAAAAAAAAATAAAGGCTACACAGACAAGGTTAAGCTCGTGGCTCCATTGCTAATCCATAATGAATATGGTGAATCTTACTATTAATAATAATAAACCTACACAATCACTTCCTGATACAGCATTCCCTGTGTGTGACTGACAAGTGATACCCTCTTTGCTGGAAAGAAATTGTTCCATCTCCTCTGTACTTCTATCTACACCAGTTTTTATATTGTTACCATCTGCCTCTGTTCTCTCTGTCTCTCATCACACTCACTCCCCCAAGTTTCACAACAAAGGATGTTTGGATCTGATAACTTTCCTACAAGGAGGCACCTTAATCATCTTTTCCTGATTTTCCTGTCACTTCTGATTTCCAGCTGTATATAATAAAATAATTTTGAACAAAACAAAGCTAGTGATTTTAGCAGCAGGTATCAGCTATCTGGTGGGAGGAGGCCATGCGCCCGGGAGGGTGAGGGAGGGGGCAAGGGTGCCAGCTGGGCCCTCCTCAGAGGAGCCTCCTTCCCGCCCCCGACATCCTCAGCGGCCGTGCTGACCCCAGCATAGGCCTGCCGACAGCCGAGGGCTACTGCAGTGGGGAGAGCAAGCATCCTCCCAGCCCCTCCGCCCCCCCGATAGGCGCAACGAGAGAGCCCGCAGCCCATGGGGACCCTGGCCGTGCAGGAGCCGGGCAGCTAGGGTGCATCTGCCCCTGTCACTTCCAGACACACCCACTGCACTCACAGCGGGGGGAGGAGGGGGATTGGGGGAGAGCATGAAACAGGCCGGCAGGCATGCAGACACACACACACACACACCCACGGGGCGCTGGCGCTACCAACAAGTATTGGCCCCGAGACCCACAGTGCGCCACTGATTTATCCTCATGACACCCCCAGGGCACAGAGACGTTTTATTGCCTCCAATTGTAAAATGTGGAACTGAGGCACCCAGAGATGAAATGATTTGCCCAACATCACATAGTCCATATGTGTAAGGAATTGAATTGATTCCTAATCCCCAGGCTAATGTCATAACCAATGGACCATCCATCCTCTCTAGCTTTTGTTCCATATTTGGATCAGCACCAAGTCCACTGCTCATGTACAAGCAACACTAATGGTACCTTTGCAAGACGACCAGACTGGAACAGAGCCAATACCCCAAAAAAGTTTCCAAAGGCAGCATTTCTGAAGAGTTTCTGAAAAGAAGAAAATCAACACTGCAGTCCAACAATTCAAAATGCAAAAATAGTTAGAGTTCATGTTCAACAACCGGTCCCACTACAGGTGAAAACTGCCCAGAAGCAGGCAGGAAGAACCAGCCTGGAATATCCTTCCATGCAAAGTAGGGTCCTGTGACAACATGGTTAATCCCAGATTCCAGCAGACAAATAATTAACCACATTAGAATCATTTACCTTAAAAGGAGCCCCAAAGCAAGGGTGATAATCAATATTCACTAAAGAGCACAGAGGATTTAATATAATTATTGTCTGATGTTGTTATGAGCACTACGTAGACTTACCTTTTTTACTCTCTCAAGACTGTGTTTTTCTTTTATCTGCTCCAGGACAGTATGCAGTGGAATTTCCTCAAAAAACTGCAAAACCTGGATATCAGGATCAACATGAGACAGATTAAACTTCATGAGAAAATGCTCTACTAACATCCATACTTCTTATCCTTAATAACTATAGACTGAAGAAGAACCAGAACTTAGCTCTCTGATTCTGTCTACTAACCTTGGATCAGGACTACAGTTAAAAGTTTCCCTGCACAGCTATGTGGGGTAGGGGTGCGATTTTTAAAAATTTGATTTTATTTTCAAATGACACAGCTATATGCTGGGAATAGCCGCAGTGAAGACACAATTTTTTCCAGTATAACTACATCCAAAGTAGAGCACGAAATATGCTTTGACCCCAACAGGTGGTCCTTCCAGGTCAGAGTAGAGACCTGTTAGCATCGGGGGGGTGCATGAAGGGGAACAGTTTTCACTGCCCATACCGTACCTGTTCTGAAGGTAGGGTACTTCAGTCTTCAAAGGCCAAACTAGCACCAGACACGGGCTGACTCGCTTTGATTTTAAAATATTTTCAGTATTTTCAAACAGTTCTAGATGCCAACCTGTTTTACAGCCTGGTCTGTACACAGTTTTTGTATTGGTATAACTAGGTCAGCTAGGGGCTTGATTTTTTTTTTTAAATGCATATAGTTATACCAGTACAACCTCTATACCAATACAACTGCGCCCACGCTAAAGGTGCCCAATATAGGTATGGAAAAACCCCTAATTTTATGAACAATTTGGGGATTCAAGAGTTCATAAAAATAAAAAGTTTCATAAAACTGAAGATCTCAAAATTATAGTGGGTATGGTGCATAAGTTAATCATCCAGCAACAGTACAGGTAAAGAATGGAAACAAATGTATATAGTGTGCTTGGTTTTTCTTTGTGAGAACTGCATCTCTTTGCCACGAACTCATCTTTTCCAACCTGCACAGCTGCTTGAACATTGGCTAAAGGACTGAATTCTTGTTTAGCAGCAAAAAAAATCATTTCATATAATTAGTCGTTCACAAAATTAATGTTCAGAAAATTGTAGTTCTACCATAGAGCACATTCTCCTTACCTTATGGGAAAAAGCTATACCAGCATAAGTGTGCCCGTGCTAGGTGGGGTCGTACTGCTTTACCATATCAGCATAGCTAAAGCAGTACAACTTTTGTATGTTGACAAGGCCGACAAGAGTCCACTCAGATTCAAGAACTCTTCCCAAGATCCCCGCGCACACAGAGGTTAATCAATCAAAACTCCCAAGTAATTCAACAGAAAATAAACACCACGCTTTCACTAAGCCAGGTGAGAACGACTTCGTTATTAACATGCCCATTGGCATTCTACAGAGAGTGCTCCAGTGGGAAAATACCAACCTGAGCTAGTGCCAGACTGAAACCCGGACGTGCTGCCTCTCGAGTCGCTCCCAGTCCTTCTATCAATCGTTTTAGGGTGTATTTCAGCTCATCTTCCTAAAAAATGATGTTTTAAAACGCAGAGTACTTTCAGAAACACTCTCCTACGATAAGGAAAATCACAGGGAGGTACTGTACTGTACTGTACTGCTAGCCCGGGGGGAGTAAGTGTCAATGCATAAACACTGTCTGAACGGTTCTGCTGACTGGGTTCATGACGGTCACTGATAAAGAACACCCACTTCTACAAACGCACCTCACCGCCCTGCGCTGACCAGACTAGCCAGGACCAAGCACAGGGAGCGTCCCTGGGACTGTGAGGTACCAGACCAGCGAACAGCTGGACCCTCTACCTCACCGCTGGAGACAGTAGGGCTGTGTTTACCCACCCCGCACCCCAACCAAAACAGCCTCCTGGAGGATGTAGCTCTCACCACAGCAGCCCCGGGAGTGCCTAGGCCCCATTGCCCGTACACTTCCACCCCCTCCCGAACCCAACCAGCCCCCCCATCTCCCGGGGCCCAATTCTCTCCTTCCCCATCCCCCAACTCCTTGCAAAGCTGGATACAATTACCCCCCTCCTCCCACCGGGGACTCCACAGCCCCGAGGGCTCCGGGCTCCGCTCTATCGACCCCCGCCCCGGTCCCGTCTAGCCTGCCCCGCTCTCACCTGCTCGCTAGCCCGCAGGTAGCGGAGCAGGCCCTCGGTGGCGGCCAGGCGAACCTCCTGCTCAGGCTTGGCGATGTCCCAGAAAAAGTCCAGGAACTGCCGGTTCTGCTGCAGGATCCCCCGCGGGCCGGCCGGGGCCGGGGCCGGGGCCGGGGCCGCCTCCACCTCCATAGCGGCTCGGCTCGGCTCCGCAGTCCCCAGCCACGCGCACGCCGCCGCTGTTGCAAACACGCGCAGCCCAGCCCGGCCCGGCCAGCAGCGAGGAGCGGGGCAGGCAGGCGCACGTGGGTCCCACTCCCGGACTCCTCCACGCGCCGCCCCTTCCGGGGCAGCGGGGCACGCGCAGCTAGCGCTGGCGCGCGTGCACTCGGCAGGTCCGGGGACTGCTGCACAGCCTCTCGCTCGGCTTCAGCCTCGCAGCATACCCGGGGTGCGGGGGGGGTCACGCGCGGGCCTGCCTGGTCCAGCCTGTGCTGCTGCTGCTGCTCTCTGGCTCTCTCGACCTGCTTGCAACAGCAGAGAGGCACCAGCAGCCGGGTCCCACCAACTGGGCTGCTTACACGAGACCTGCCCTACAGCTTACTCCTGGGTTGGGTGGGAGCCCTCTCTTTGGGAAGTCACTTCGCACGGCTGGGATGTGGGAAGATAAGTAAAGAGAGTCTCTGTTTTCTAGGAAAATAGCTATTTTCCCACTGGGTCCATCCAAAAAGCTTCCAGCCTCATGTACTTAAACTGAGCTAACAGCTATGTACATCTCTCCCTCCCCCCCTCAGTGTCCCTTTATAGGTTTCAAATATTGGCAGGTATCCTATTTTAAGGAGCTGTTCAAAGTCTCCCCCTCTTAGAAATGCAGGGTTTTGCTGTGGGCATTCTTAAAATCTCATTTTAAGGCTTTAACCTTCCCTCCCTCCCCTTCTCCCCATACCCTAATTTAAATTCTCTCACACATGCAGAATCTAGACCTCAGGAAGGGGCAGATGCCCCTGGGCCAAAACTTGGGGAGGTGCTGCACTTTGGGGTAGTCTGTGCTGTCAGTGTGCACACAGTCAGGTGACTCTTTTGTCCCTCTTTCCCATGGGCCTTTGTGATCTTCACTGTTCACAACCCCCCACCCATATTTACATGTCTGGAGATTCCCCCACAATTTTTAGGCTTAGTGACTCACCCAATTTAAATTCAAGAGACAATTAAATTAAAATCCTTAAATCAATCTGACAAGTGATTTTAATGTTTGTACAATGCTTTGAAGATGAAAAGTTTTATGTAATGTGCTAAGCATTGTTTTTACTAGTTATAGGCAGGGAGAGGGGCTCACAGGCAGTCGTGAGAGAGCTTGGAAAGGGTCCCTCTGACAGAAAGGTTGGATAGGACCCTATAAAACTTAAGGTCAACTCTCACATAACTTGAGATAGGCCTCACACAGGCAGATGGGCCAACTACTCACAGCAGAGAAATGGAAATCAAGAACCAGTGATGTGGGATTTAATCAGTTCTTTTTAGCATGTACTGTTTAAATTTCCTAGAACCACACAATCTCCATTTCGCAAAACTCCACAGAGTGACCAATGTCTTGAAGTCTGAAACACAGATACACACATATAGTAGGATCTTTCTACTGGCATTTGACTCGGACGCTATGCATTACAGTTATGAACAGGGACCATCTCTTCTGACCTACATTTTAAAGTGAGAGTCTCCAAAACCTGCTGCTATGAGGATACGGATACTGAGAAAGCTAGCGTCTGAAATGCTTTTGAAATGTGACAGCCTGGTTTTGTCTGGGTCAGATATTAGCCATACTGACACAGTCAGTCAGATTGTGGAAAAATCAATAAGTCTTGTAGTTCTATAATAAAAACCCGAAGAGCAGCCCAGTAAAACAAAACAAATAAATAATGCAAAGAATATACCTTTAAAGATATTAGAAGTTTCTCAGCTAGAATCCATTATCTTCCCTCTCAATGCAGCCATAAAGAACCAGGATAGGTTTCCACTCAATATGCTATTTATGAGGAAGAACTGTCCAATAAATGTGTGGTGTAGTTTTTTCTTTTAAAATCTTATCTCCTATCTGTTACAAGTATATAGAGAAAACAGAACAATAGTATCTGGTGTGTGAAATAACTACTTTCTGTTATGCTATTTGTGATAGGTAGGCAATCTGTTGTCAATTTAAAGGCACTTTAACAGATTAAACATCAGGTGATTTTAAAACAGTTAAAAATCTTATTTTAAATCAAATATCCTAATTTTGTGTTACTGATCATTTCTTAATTATTAAAATCTAAAGCATTTGTAACATCTAATGCCTTTCACCATTTATGCTGTTTACTTCTGCATTCCACTCATTTTGGATGGTGAAAATAAATAAGGTCCCTTTTTAAAATCCATTTCATTTTTCTGGTTCCCATGTATAGCACAGTGCTGCTGTGTTTCCGTTGCAAACACTGCAGGGGATTGCTTAAATCCACTGTTCTTACATTTAAAAAAAATCAAATAACTTTTCTATCACTCATAGAGTTTGTAAAACGACTATTTCTTTCCAAAACCTAAAACCTTGTGCTGCCTGATAGCATTTCTTTAAAAGGACTTGACAGACTACACCAATGGGCTTGCTATAATTCACACAGCATTGGTGCCTACAAGTACAGTACATATATATGATAACAGGCCGAGGCCTTGCGTGGCTGGCACAGGCTGAGATGGAGAAGGCAGTAACCAACCCTCATGGTCCAGATACGAGCTGGAGACATGGGGGCGAGCACCCCAGCCTAATGGCCCATGCACTGGCATGCTGAATTAGAGGCAGCTGCACTGACCCCTGTGGGGCACACAGCCTGGGAATTGGAGGGGGAGGGCAAAATACTAGCCCCTCTGGTGCTGGCACAGGTTGGGCGAGGAACCAGAGGCTGAGTTGGCCCCTGGTGCTGGTGGCACAGGCTGGGGAGGGCAGGTGGCTGCATGGGCCCTGTGGTGCAGGTGCAGGCTGGAGGAGGAGGAGGCTGTGTTAGTACCTGTGGTGCTGGCTGGCCACGCGCTGACCTGGGAAGGGATGCGGGGGGGGGAGGTGATTTTTAGACAGGCAGCGCGGAGGGCAGCCGCGGCGGGGCGGGGAGCGCGGCGCAGGCAGCGGCGAGGGCAGCCCCGGCCGGGCCCCTAATAAAAGCGGCGCGGGGGCCTGCGGCCGCGGCCCTGTCACGCTCGCACGGGGAGGAGGCTGAGGCGGCGATGGCGGATTTCGATGCTTATGACGACCGGGCCTACAGCAGCTTCGGCGGCGGCCGGTGAGCGCGGGGGGGCAGGGGCCGGCGGGGGCGGGGCCGGTGCCGGGGCTCACACGAGGGCTGGGCCCGCGCGGGAAGAGGCGCGCGGGGAAAAGGCCGGTGTCGTTCCGCCTTCCTCAGGGCCGCCGTGGGGGGGAGGGGATCGGGCAGCTCCTGGGCGGGCAGGGGCGAGCGTCCCTTGCGGGCCGGATGGAGGGCGGCCTGGTGCCCGGGCTGGGGCAGGCGTGGTCGGGTCCGGTGGGTGGGGGACCCGATAGTCGGGGGGAGGCGGGCCCGGGGGGTGCCGAAAGGGGTTTAACGGGGCCGATGTGGGGCCTGGCGGACGAGCTGGGGGGTGCCGGGGCGCGGGGAGTGACCCCGGGCACTGCGGCTCCGGCAGGAGCGAGCCGGCGGGGGGAGATGGGCCTGGGCGGAGGGTCTTGTGATGCCTCAACAGCTAAGGACTGTGCCGGGGAGGGGGGGGGCATTGTGATGCCTGCGGCTCTGGGAGAACGAGCTGCTATGCGGTCCGTGGGGGTGGGGGGGACACGCACCTCGGTCACGTGTTGTCTGCTGAGATTTCGGGGCTTCAGGGATCGGAAGTTCACTCCTGAGTCGGCGCGGCAGTGCCCGAGCCCTTACGTGGGGGTTACTTCCCTGAGGGAGTGGGACTGCAGGACGACGTTCGTGGCAAACCTGCCTCGTGGGGCTCTCTGGGAACTAGTCTGTAAATCTGTCAACTCCCTGTGAGTGCCTTGTGCTGTATTTCAGGGTCTTCTCAAAGCCCTTCTGAAGAGTAACGGGTTCACTACTGAAATCAAGTGGTGCTGGTGGCTTTAGGATAACCGCATAGCCTACTACTGAAGCAGTTGGCATCCCAAAGTTGTGCAGGTTATTCAGGTCATATGGCTTGAGCAAAATGTATCTTGTTTAAGACAGATTGGGCCACAGACATATATAAAAGGGGCATACTGATCTTATTTTTTCTAAACAAATCTTAATTGATAAAATATAATACCATGTAATAAAACACTTTGAAATATCACATTTACTTCCCACAAGTTACCTGTGTTATTCTTGTCCTTCTGACAGTGTAGATGGTGAAAATTGGCTAACCGATTTCAGTTTCTTGCTCCTGTCTGGACAGTAAACAATGCATAGTGTGGACATAGAAACAGAAAGTCAAAACCAAACCCAGCCCTGCCTTTATTTAGAAATATTTGAGTGTATGTCTAGCTAGGTTTTGTAAATTAAGTAAGCTAAACTTCGTATCAGTGATCAAGTGTTTTTGTGTTTTTACAGCACAAATCTCTTGAAGGGTATATACAGCATCAGCTTGTTTGCGATTCCAGTACAATTGCAATACTTTAGTCCATGTTAGGTTAAAAGCTAATTTGACAATGACTTAAAATAGATGTTGCAAATCTTGCTATTACCAGATAATGATGCAACTTTGGTAAACATCCAAAGATTCTGTAGAAGATGAAGTTGAAACAACTTTAATGTTAATATTTCTCGTGTTTCAGATAGTGTTCAGATGTCTGAAATATGATTGCTATATTAATCAAATAGCATAAAGTTGAAGGGAAGGAGTCCTATGATACATACAAGTGGAGTTCACAGGCTGTGCAAGTATTAATATAATACTCTCCTGTGGTTCTGAGAGATAGGACTATTTTCTGTCCTGAGAAATAGAAGTCTAGATTAGATTTAACAAACCAAGGGATCCAGTGAGGACAGTCTCTATCTCTTAAGCAAAGGACTGCTTAGACATTTTTTCACATGAAACTGAAATATAAAAACATACCTGGCAGATCAGCAAATAGATCTTTGAGTGAGGGAATACATTTGTTTTTATTTAATAGGAGTCTTGGGTTTGTGTCTGAAACACTGAACTTTCAATTTTGTAAAGTTTCATTAATGGTAGTACTACTTTAAAAAACATTGCGTGATCTCTTTACTTGTGTCTAAGTTAGAACTTTTACTAGTTTCCCAATGAAAATGACTGTTTTGTCACTGGAATATGATATAACAGCTTACTGTACTCTTTATTCTACCCATTTTATAAAATAGCTTATATAAAATGGTTGTAAAAGCTTTAAGTCATCAGTGAAACGTAATAGATCCTGCATTGATAAGGTATATCCAAAATCATGTCTGGTTGACCTAGGGGGAGAGAATTGTTCACCTAATACCAAATAGAGAAATCTGATTCTCCAGAACAGATTAGATGGTAAAATTCTCTCATATAAGGCAAATCCTTCTGAGATGTTACTTGCATCTCTACAGGTAGGTAGCTGGTATTCCGAGACCACTGCTTATCACGCTGGCTAGTATTGTTTCACTGTGTTCTATCTCCTTTCAGTTGCATCCATCTACTGTCTCTTGTCTTATGCTTAAATTGTAAGTTGTTTTGGGGCAGGGCCTTTTTTAGTTTGTACAGAGCCTAGGACCGTGGGATCTTGATCCATGACTGGGAAGTTTAGTACTACTGCAATACAGATAAATAAATACTTGTGAAAATTTGTCATGTCACATGGCAAGATGGCAGGCTCTGCAGTAGTGGAAGCAGGTTATTACAAATTCCTGCAAAACAGGCCATGCTTTGGTTTGTACAGCCTTGCCAATTGTAGGTGTTGGAGGTAAGTAGCTCCTTTCTTTTGTAGCCTACCTCAGTTCATTTGTATAGTTCACTTGTATAAGGTGAAATAGGTCAGTGAGGTGGCAAGTAGAACATACATGATATATTACCAGCAGTTGTTTCATAAAGTAACACTGAAGAAGTAGAACCAAATGAATTAATGAATATGAATTCCTCCTTTTGTCACGAATGTCATTAAAGTTTAATCCTAAAATAAGACATACCGTTATATTTTAATCTGTTGTCTTGTTTCTTAATGAATACAAGGAACCAATCTTCGGCTGCTGTTACAGCATTAGAAACCTAACTTTTTGGCAAAGGAGGAACAAAGCTAAAGCCATAGAATCCTCTACTCTTGAGAGGAAGGGATCAAACTGGATTTGTTAATGTGCAGTGTTAAAGCTTCTTAGTTGGATAGTGACTACAAATTGAACATATTAATATTTCCTTTGGGTGTAGGGAAGCTGTTCTATTCCATAGTGTTATGGAGCCTTTAAGATGATACATCACTGTACACAGCCCTTGACTTGTAGCTTTCTGGGATGTTTAAGATGTTTTGGTATCATCTGTGTTTTAGTATTTTTAAAAGGAATCGCGTAGTAACGTGCTCCATATCTTGTTCCTGTTTTTCCTTCTTGCTGTATAGGTGGCATTTGAATCCCTAGCCTGCATCCATATTTAAATGGTCCCCAACACTGAATGCCCCTCCAGCATTGTATACTTCTGCTGCTTATCAGAAGTTATCTTGGGAGTTGGGGCTTGTGGAATTGAACCTTATTTTCCAAATAACCCAAGCACCTGACTGATTACTAAGATTAGTCTTGAAAGAGATCCGTTTGGTTGTATGAGAAGAATGACTTTTCTTTTCAGTAGAGGACTGGTATTTGATAGTCTACAGTTCTAGGAAGTCCTCAGTCATTTGACTCTCAACACAAAGCAGAGGGAGACACTCGTTTAGGTGGTTTCATTACGTCGGCGGGAGAGCTGTCTTCTGTCGACATAACATGGCTTCACAAGCTGTACCGACACAGCTGTGCTGCTGTAAGTTTTAAGTGTAGACTAGCCCTTAGTGAATCATAATAAGCAGGATTCCTATGAGCAAGAGAATAAATTCAGAAAATGTGCGCGTCACAAATGCATTACTTGTATTATGGTTTCCTGACTGCATAAAACATGATACAATTATCCTGACCCTATTAGTTCAGCTCAGTTTTATCAGGTTTGCTTATAAGAAGTAATATAAACACCTCACCGAGCAAACCCTGCATCTCTTTTTAATGAATCTTAGTAGTATGCCATACATTTTTTTTGAACCTTCTGTTAATTAAACCTCTCAACAACCTATGAGATTTCTAATTTATATAACTCTGTAGCTATCATTGTTTATTTTGAGAAGCATAATGTGAGCCAGTGCTTTCTGTCTGTGTGTGTGTGTATACACACACACACACCCTCGAATAAAAAAAAAAGAATGAGGACCAAAAAAAATGCTGCTATGACTAAAGGGTACAAGAGAAAAGAGACAACTTTTTCAAAATTGGAAATCAAATTCTACTGAGAAAAATAGAAAGGAGCATAAACTCTGGCAAGTCAAGTATAAAAGTATAATTGGGCAAGGTAAAGAATAATTTGAAGAGCAATTAGCAAAAGATATAAACACTTTAACAAAAAATTGCTGTTAGTATATCAGAAGCAGGAAGCCTGCCAAAAAATCAGTGGGGCCACTGAGTGATCAGTGTGCTGAAGGAGCACTCGAAGACAAGACTGTTGCAGAGAAGCTAAATGAATTCTTTTGCTCTGGTCTTCACTGCAGAGGCTGTGAGGTAGATTCCCATACCTAAACCATTCAGATCTGAGGAACTGTCCCAGACTGAAGTGTCAGTAGTAGTTTTGCAACAAATTGATAAATTAAACAGTCACCAGGACCAGATGGCATTCACCCAAGAATTCTGAAGGAACTTGGATATGAAATTGCAGAACTACTAACTGGAATGTAAGCTATCGTGTAAATCAGCCTCTGTACCAATGACTGGTATAGCTAATAGCAATGTTTCAAATAGCTAATGTTAAACTGATTTTTTAAAAAGGGCTCCAGAGGCGAACCTCGCAATTACAGGCCAGTAAGCCTAACTTCAGTACCAGGCAGACTGGTTGAAACTATAGTAAAGAACAGAACCATCAGATGTAGATGAACACAGTATGTTGGGAAAGGGTCAACATGGCTTTTATAAAGGGAAATCATGCCTCACCAATCTATTAGAATTCTTTGAAGGGGGGGGGGGGGTCAATGGACATGTGGACGAAAGTGATCCAGTGTACTTGGACTTCTAGAATGCCTTTGACAAGGTCCCTCACCACAGGATCTTAAGCAAAGGTAAGCAGTCATGGGATACAAGGGAAGATCCTCTCATGCGTCAGTAACTGGTTAAAAAATAGGAAACGAAGGCTAGGAATAAATGGTCAGTTTTCAGAGGGGAGAGAAGTAAATAATGGATTCTCCCCAAGTTTCTGTACTAGAACCAGTGCTGTTTAACATATTCATAAATGATCTGGAAAAAGGGGTAAACAGTTAGGTCAGAACTATTAGGGACTAGAAACATTTCAGGACTAGACTCCGAAAACTTACCAGCCTAAGCTTTGTGTATCTTCTCTCACAACACACAGTTTGGCTACAAGAGCATTTGTCCTTGTACGACAAAACCCCCAGAGTATGACCCCGCCCAGCAGTCCCTTGGGAAGGGAAGCAAAAATGGATAAAAACACAAATGGTGGAATTAGAAACAGAAGAGAGGATGTACAGAGAAGTAGGCAAGGCATCTTTTAAAAAAATTGACAAGTTACAAGGGTTACAGGGAACCTCTGTCATTAGTGGTGTTAGGAACTGGGGATTTTGAGGCTGGTAAACAGAAGCTGTTCAGATACTTAGTCATGACTTGAAACTCACCCCAAACACACCATATAGAAGTATTTATAGAAATGCAAGTTAAATTAGAAATGAGTCTGAACATTGATCAAAATCTTTACTTGTTGCCCTTGGTGGAAAAGTGGCTCGTTGCACACACTTCCTAATTAAAAATGGCTTTCCATGCTTAGGAGGAAGGGGAAGAGATGGTGAAACCTCCAATAAAACCTGTAGTTTTTGAACAGATAAGTATATCTCTCTCACAACCAACTTCAAATGGGTTTGCCAGCAGCATGCAAACCTTTTTATTTATAGGGATGAAATCAAGGGAGAACTTGACACTAACTTGGTAACTGGGAACTGGTGCCTGTTTGACCAGCAGACTACACATGTAGTGGCAGACATTTGGGCAGAGGACAACATTTGAAAGAATTCAGTAACTTGATGTAGGGGTAGAGAAAACACTGCTGGAACAGTACCTGCTTGTGCTTTATTTTAAACTGTGTTCCTGTTTCATGAGTAATACAGTAAAGAGTATTGAAATAGAAAGTATAGCAACACCAAATGCACTTGGAAAACTTGAATGCCAGAACATTGAGAACAGCATTTGAAAACCTAGCATGCTTTGCTTGTTCCCTCTGCCTTTCCCCTCTTCCCCAAACTCAATTCTATTAGCTGTAAACATGAGAATGGCCATTATGGTTTGGCTTACCCTTAGTTCTACAGTAAGACCAATCAATTTGTAGCTTGCACATTGTTTTCTGGTACATATCACTATAGAATCATAGAAGTGTAGGACTGAACGGTACCCAAGAGGTCTTATAGTACAGTCCCCTGCACTCAAGGCAGGGCTAAGTATCTAGACCAGTGTTTCTTAACCTGGGGTTTTAGAGGGGTCGCAAGTGCAGAGCTGGTATTGGGGGTGGCAAGAAAGGCAATTGCCTGGAGCCACAGGGGCGCCATGAAACTAAGTTACATGCCTCAGCCCTGTGGGGGTGGGACTCAGGCTTCAGGGGTACAGTAGTTTGGAAAGGTTAAGAACCACTGATCTAGACCATCCCTGACAGGTGTGCGTATAACCTGCTCTTAAAATGATGGAGATTCCACAACCTCTGTAGGCAATTTATTCCAATGTTTAACCACCCTGACAGGAAGTTTTTCCTAATGTCCAGCCTAAACCACTCTTGCTGCAATTTAAGCCCATTGCTTTTTGTCCTATCCTCAGAGGTTAAAGAACAATAATTTTTCCTCCCCTCTCCTTGTAACAACCTTTTATGTACTTGAAAACTATTATGTCTCCCCTCAGCTTTCTCTTCTCCAGATTAATCAAACCCAATTTTTTCAATCTTCCCTCATGGGTCGTGTTTTCCTAGACCTTTAATCATTTTTGTTTCTCTTCTCTGGATTTTCTCCAATTTGTCCACATCTTTCCTGAAATGTGGCACCCAGAACTGGACACAATACTTCAGCTGAGGCCTGATCAGCGCGGAGTAGAGCGGTAGAATTACTTCTCGTGTCTTGCTTACAACACTCCTGCTAATACATCCCAGAATTATATTTGCTTTTATTTTTGCAACAGTGTGACACTGTTGATTCATATTTAGCTTGTGATCCACTGTGACCGTCAGAGCCCTTTCCACAGTACTCCTTCCTAAGCAGCCATTTCCCATTTTATAGGTGTGCAACTGGTTGTTCCTTCCTAAGTGGAGTACTTTGCATTTGTCCTTACTGAATTTCATCCTATTTACTTCAGACCTTTTCTTGAGTTTGTCCAGATCATTTTGAATTTTAATCCTATCCTCCAAAGCACTTGCAACCCCTCCCAGCTTGGTATTGCCCAAAAGCTTTATATCTGTACTCTCTATGCCGGTGGTTCTCAACCTGTTTATCATTGTGGACTGCATGTGCAGCTCTGTTTATGTGGGCTGCATCCACACGATGTACATACTACCTGTATGGCCCTGAGGGTGTCACAGGCTGCAGCTGTGTGTTGATGGGACAGTAGTTCTCAACCACTGCTCTATGCCATTATCTAAATCATTGATGAAGATATTGAACAGAACCATACCCAGAACCGATCCCTGTGGGATGCCACTTGAGATGTCCTTCCAGCTTGACTGGGAATGGTTTTCCAACCAGTTATGCACCCACCTTATGCTCCATCTAGGTTGTATTTCCCTAATTTGTTTATGAGAAGGTCATGTGAGACAGTATCAAAAGCCTTACTGAAGTCAAGGTATGCCACATCTACCACTCCCCCCCATCCACAAAGCTTATTACCCTGTGAAAAAAAGTTGTTAGGTTGATTTGACATGATTTGTTCTTGACAAATCCATGCTGACTTGTTACTTATCACCTTATTATCTTCTAGGTGTGTGCAAATTGATATAATTATTTGTTCCATTATCTGTCTGGGTAAAGAAGTTAAGCTGAGTGGCCTGTAATTCCTCGGGTTGTCCTTATTCCCCTTTTTATAGATTGTCATTATATTTGTCCTTTTCCAGTCCTCTGGAATCTCTCCAGACGTCTATGACTATAAGAAAAAAGTTTTGTGCAATCTCTGTGCTATTTATTCTTTCCTTCATCTGTAGCTTTCTCCTGCACAAACTATTGTCTTAATATTATAACTTAATAGTACTTTGTAATCCCTGCTTAGAAAATAACAATTGTAATATTAGGTCACCGTTAGGCCATTATGCTGTAGCCTGAAATGAGCCCTATATATGATCTTAGTGAGTTCATTGGCAGGTTGCAGAGTAAACGTGTAATATGAAATGACTGTATTAATATTGTACTACCTTTCTAGCCTCTGGACAGATAAATGCAGTTGACTTACCAAAACGTTCAGTAGAACCAAGTGCTCAACCGCTTTGGAGCAAAGTTTGTTTTCTAAGAACCTGATGTTAAAATTGTCTTACAGGTAGTTTGAATGAAAATTTCTTCAGTCCTGTCTACATTAAGGAAATTCAGGGGGGCCTTACACTGGTATAGCTTAATCTAGTAGCATACCGTAGTTAATAGTCTAAATTTTAATAGTCTAGAAGTGACAGGTAAGGGGTAGTTGAATTGATCCGTTGGTCCAAGGTTGGGATTTTCAAAAGATCATGATGGAGCTGACTTTAAGTGCGTAAGGGAGTTAGGTGCCTAAGTACAGGGACAAATTTCAGTGATCAAAGATGCAGTGTCTCTCCTCAGTTTTCACCCATTGCTTGACTTTCCTTGATTACTGAGTATTCCTCTGAGTATTTAATTTTCTTTGACAACAGAAGGGACTTGAGATATTACAGGCGCATCCTGGTCTAACCTTTGAAAAACCTTAAACAGTTTAAAAAAATACCACCAAGATCATACTGCAAGAACTTAAAGATGCTTAAATGAAGGTACAAATATCAAAGATGTCAACTCTAGTAAGCACTAATCTGAAACCTTTTGGCATTCTCTGTGGAAGTCAGATAGACAGATTTCCCCATACCCCCTAGAAGTGTTCCCTTCTGCTCAGGTTTGAAGTACACTGGTGGGCCATTGTACATAAGCTTGCACTGCATTTTCCTGTACTGTACTTGTTCTGAGGTAGATTTCATTCCCCATGGCTATTATTGGTTTGACTTCAATGTATTTGAGCTAACCAGTGTTTCTTACATTAAAGTGATGACTTTTCATAAAGCCAGTGTCTCTTGAGAAATTCCTATTTAGTGTTACCTAGGTTTTGAGAGAAATAAAAAGGAACTAATTTAAGAGCTGGGTTCATCTCATTGACTAAAAGCTACAAGTCGAACAACAACTAGAATGTAACTGCTACTACTTAACCACCCTGGAAGTTGTCCAAGTGTCGGGGTTGTAACCCTGTTTCTCTCATTAGGTCTCGTGGTGGTGCTGGCCCTGGTCCTCGTAAACAGAAAGACCTGCCAACAGAACCCCCTTTCACAGCGTATGTGGGAAATCTACCCTTCAACACTGTTCAAGGAGACATAGATGCCATCTTTAAGGATCTCAGTGTAAGGAGTGTACGACTAGTCAGAGACAAAGAAACAGATAAATTTAAAGGTGGGCACTTGTGTGATTTCTTTCTTATATAGCTACAGGTGATTAGTAAAGGATGGTGAGAGACTCATTAGGGTTGCGTAGATGCTTTATCTTTGAGGGTTCTGATCCATATTTTTAAAGTAAATAAGATTAATTCAAATTTGTTAATTGTGTGCTGATGACTTTCTGTGGACCTATTGGTATCTGACGTGAATATGAATTGATTGAACACAAACAGCATTATCCTCCCTCAGATTTATAATATAGAAGGACATCAACTTCATTTGCAGAAAATTGAGGCGATGTGGTCCAGAAGAATAAATATTTCCGCTGCCCACCACAAGGGACCTTGGAACTTTGATTATTCTCATGGATTCCCCTTGGAAACTTTCAAACCTTGCATATTTGTAATAATTGGTGCAACTGACAATCATCTGAGAACAGAACTGAGACTTCTGCAATATTTAAGCACCATGAAAGCTAGACAAATTCTACTGATCCTCAGTCCTTAGATCAGCTCAATTTCTAGCTCCTGGGAAAATGTGCATGGGTTTCAACTCTTTTTATTACAGGAAAAGGATAACCTGCAGAAGGGGATTGCATTTCATGAGGGCAACCAGCTTAAAAGAAAATATTCTGGTGCCCCTGTTTCACCACTAAGGTGTTGGCACCTTTTTCCCTCAGCAACTGCGAAAGTGGGTAGTTTGTGTATAATCTAAAGATGCTTGGCACAGGAAGAAAGTTTGTAACTTCAAGAAGGAGTGGATTTCAAAACACTGAATGGCATTTAAAATATCAAGATTTCAGCCCAACAGATGCAGCAGTTAATCTTAAAAAACTTGGGAAAAGCTAATCATTCACTCACTGATCTGGTTGAAAACTTTCTACTTAACTGTAAAATCTGAGAAATATTATACTTAATCTGTAGCCTATCTCGAGAACCTGCAATATTAAAAGAAAGTAGTCTCTGACATGCTATCTGTTAGTTATATGCAGGAGAATTACTCTTCATATTCCTCCTCTTTACCTTTTTATATATTGATGTGCGTTCCCACTTGTTGAAGCTTTGGTATTAACTCCTAATTTTTCTTACAGGATTTTGTTATGTAGAATTTGATGAGGTGGAATCACTTAAGGAAGCCCTTACATACGATGGTGCAGTAAGTTTAACTCCATTTATGTTGGTAAATGGAAAGACAAGCAGAATATAAAAATTCTTTGGCAGTCCAGTTTGACAAATTCTTAGAGGATTCTCTGCTATTCTTTTCAATAGCTCTTGAATGACCGATCACTTCGGGTGGACATAGCAGAGGGCAGAAAACAAGACAAAGGTGGCTTTGGCTTCAGAAAAGGTGCCGGGCCTGATGACAGAGGTGACTTTCTCTTACTTATATGGCAACTTTTAAATGTGTTGACATTTGATTATATCTGTATAATGACCATGTAGGGTGAAAACTACCTGATATCTGAAGAGCAGACATGGATGAATTTTCAATTCAGATTACATGTAAAGTAGAAATGACACATGCTCTCCTTTTGCCCTGTCACTGCTGTTTCTTAGTTGTCTAGATAAATTCCATAATTCCCTTAGAGCTGGATGCATTGTCACACCTGGCCCAGAAAGTGAAACCAAAACCACAGGTAATCAAACCATGGTGTTTTGCAGAGTGCAATTATTACTCCAGCAGTCTGATCCTCTGTGCTTTCTCGTGTTAAAAGATGAGCAGGCTAAGTCAGTATAAGAAGACAAAGGCTTAATGTGACATCAAATATCCTGTGATAGATCTAAGTTCTTACTTCCTTCACCACAGCCTCTCTGAGCTAGATTTCTAAGGAAGTGTATTTTAAACATTTTTATCTAGTTGATTTTGCGTTAGAGAGGCTTTGTCATCAGTCCTTCCTTATTACACTTGGAAAGCTCCCACTTTGGAAACTGTTTTTTGTGTATATCTGGTGGGAGTAGATAGCATTGTGACTTGATTAAACTGTACAAGGATTTTGCACCTGATTAATTTGAAAGTTAAAGGACTACAATTCAGATTGTTTCCCATTAATCATTCTCTTGCACAACTTCAGAGCTGACCACAATTGTGACATGGTTTTCTTTCTAGGAATGGGAGGAGGTCCTCGAGAGGCAAGAGGAGGTGGATGGGATTCTAGAGATGACTTCAGTTCTGGTATTACTATTTACACTCTTACTGACAAACTACAGCATTTCTTGTGCTGCCTATTAATTGACATGTCTACTACAGCCGTCTCTTAACTGCTTTTTAAGTATCAGATTTATAGACGTAATAGTTGTAAGCCAATCTCATTTGGCCTCTGAGGTGAGTTAGAGCAGAACTTTCCAGGGGGAAGGTTTCCATTGTCTTAGACAATATTAAGAATTGGGATGCTTGCAAGACACATGGAATAACCTTAGTTCTGGAAAAGATGACTAAATGATGCCTGTGGTTCAATGTGAATCTGCAAAATGCCTGCTTCCTTTAAAAAAATAAAAATAAAATAAAAATCTGATAATTGATGACGGCTGGAGTATTCACTCATAATCTATGACAAAAACAAACCAACAGAGCACACTTCTGAATAGTTGCAGAAGCATGTACTTCCTGTGTGAAAAATGGTCCGTTTAACTTTTACAAGATAATTACAGGTTGATATTAATATTTTTGTCAAAGGTGGTAGTATGTTCTCATCTTTTCTTTCAAATAAATTCAGCAATCATTATTTGCCTCTCCAAAAGAGATTGTGAAGTCTGAATATATAAAAATTGTTTTCCAGAATTTTCCACTTTTTATAATGTAGTTGCAAGTAGCTTCAGATGACAGTTTGTAAATAGCAGGTGACCAAGCCAGTGGATGTATTTTTCATGTTTTTGAAGAGTTGATGATTTTTCTTCATCCAGAAAACCCTCCTTCCTGCTTGGATGAGATCATTTATAACTACCTGATAGCTGTTGATTGTCCTCTGTGAAATGGGTTAATACATTTGATCCATTTTCTGGTGGGGAGACGTTACATTGCACAGTGGACACATCTGTCAGCCTGTTTGGAATTGAATGGACATGTAAACTGCACAACCTGCTTCTCGTAGTACCAGTTCCTCCAGGGTGAAGCTGAAGCATGATATTGAGGGAAAGTAGGAGAATCTTGTAATGCCACTGCCCATGCAGTGTTCTGTAGCTAGAATTCTGATATCCAGATCTTAGTCTTGTGCCTTTCACTAGTAATTTCCCTTTGAAAGAAATGGAATCTGTTCCAGCCAGTTAGATGTTGAATGGATGACTATTCACTGATAAAACATCAACCAATCAGAAGGTAACCTATTCATGAAAGTACAGTACTTCTAAAAACTTGCACTACTTGGATAAGCTGATCTGACTAAAATGTGCAGAGCAAGTCTGATCTCTAAGCATTTCATTTATTACCGTTTAAATGATACTCTTCTGCACCCAAATACTTACATACTAAATAACTGTCATTGTGGTTAGTTACTACAGAACCTTTGTCTCTTAAGTGGCACTGTATTGGTCTAGCACTTGTCTTCCTAAACCTTATTGCTGCTTCTGCAGTGATGAAGGGGACCATCCTGTCATTCTAATTCAAGAGATTATAAAATAGGGGTAAGACCACTTTCAATCCCAGGCAGTATCTGCAAAATCTCTTAATATGCTTCCAAAGACACTTAGCTATTTAGTATATACATTATGGAATATTGCATTGGGAGGTATCTGAGAGAATGCTCCACTGGTAATGTGACATAAGTATTTGCTACAACAAAGGTGATGGTTGTACAATAATCCTTTCCTGATGTGATTTCCCCTCCTCTGCCCCCACCTCCTTCCCCTGGAAATGACAGGGAGGCACTCTTAAAATTCATCTTTAATGATCCAGTGATGTTTTTCCCCAGTGTTTCTGTATTCTACCAGGAAGAGGCTGATGATTTTATTCGTTTCTTGAACTTTAGTCTTTGGTGACAGCGAGTCAGTTTGTCACACTATCAGTCTGTCTATCACACTTGTATGGTATTGCTTTCATAGTTCTAAATGTGTTGCTCTGCTCCCTCATTCCTTTCTCATACAAAACTTGTATATACTCCATGCAAAAGCTACTTCCACTCCTGTGGCTAACAAGGTCAAAGTGCTTTAACAAGAAAGCCAGTGTTAGATCTACTCAATAGTGTAACTTTCAGCCCTTTTCCCAGTTTACAGTGGTTCTGATTTTAACAATACCTTCACTTGTTATTAAGAAGACATGTCCAAAGCTCAGCTAATATTTTGGCGAAATGGTATCCATATTTACATGGATAAATAGCCTCTGAGCCCAAGATAACCATATGTTATGTTACCAGTTCAAGTGGAAGTTTTAGGTTTTTTCCAAAATTAGTTTTGGCTTGCTGCAGATCTGTGAAGTGATCTCTTATTCTTGATGACACATAAATCGTCTTATGTAAAATCACACTGCAGTATTTGGACTAACAGCAGTGATAGTTACACAGTGATCGAGTCATCTAGACATGCAGTGTTAAATTTGAAAGTATGACAAAAATGTGCTCTCAAAACTCAACATCTTCCTTCTTCAGGCTTCAGAGATGATGATTTCTTGGGAGGCCGGGGTAGAGGAACTCGTCCTGGAGATCGTCGAACAGGCGCCCCCCCAATGGGGGGTGGTGGCACTGGTCGCTTTAGAGATGGACCTCCCCTTCGTGGGTCTTCCATGGACTTCAGAGAGCCAACAGAAGGTGGAAAACTTGTATATTTTGTATTAAGTATCTCTAGTAAAACTAACCTTTAGCCTTTGCTAAAGGCTAAAGATAGCCTTTAAAGCTGTCACCCTTAACAGGCAATATTGTTCTTGTCCTAGAAGTAAACTGCATCTCATGATTTATTATGTTGTGATAAAATGCAAGAACTCTGCACAAATGATGCATATAAACATGTATGTCAGCATTTCAAAGTTGTTCCTTAGCAGTTGGTCCCTCTCCAACATCTTTAAATATTCTTTTTCCAGAGGAAAGAGCACAGCGGCCCCGACTTCAGCTCAAACCTCGAACAGTTGCTACTCCCCTCAATCAAGTAGCCAACCCTAACTCTGCTATCTTCGGAGGAGCCAAGCCCCGAGAGGAAACTGCAAAAGAGCAAGAATAAGCTTGGGGCTGAGGGAATGGGAGTGGAGGGGCTGGGGGCGGGCAGGAGAATAAGCAAGACAGCACAGAGTCACTAGCTCTGCTGGAACGTCTACCCTGCAGTTACCATTCCTGCCATCTGACGCTTGTCCTCTTTGAAACCGAAAACACAGAGCTTGTGAATGCATGTCAGCTGTTAACAAGTGGTTTTTAGTACGTTCTTGGCTTTGCTGTATCTAGTGCCTGCTTTGTGCTAAGTTTTTCCCTCTTCTGCTTTTCTTTCCAAGCAGCACACAGTTTCCAACAGGTAAATCAGTGGCTGCTTCCACCAGTGTAGCATCCTCTTTGGACTAAGGTGCTGCTTCACTTTCTCTTTTCTAGGTTTGTTTTACTTTAGAAGCACAGGGTAGACTTAATTATTATCCTGTATCATTTTCTTTTGATGTCCTCAGTACACCACCTTTTCTGACCTGCATGTTTTGTTCTGTATTGCTGTGGCTCTAAAGAGGTAAACTGAAGACACTTACTAAGTTGAACAGTCTCAGTAAGTTATACAGTCCTGACCATGTAGAATCGGGTACCATATGCAACTTTGAATGATAGGATTACCATATATAACAGCAGAACTCCATATGACTAAGAAAACAAATTAGATTGACCTTTCCAGTGGTAAGGGAAAATCACGTCTAAACAGAGAGAAATTAAAGAAAAGGAAGATCTCCATTGAAGTATCTGTGTATCGTGCACAAGGAAATCCACAGGGCTTGACTTATACCTTATAATTGATTTCACCAACCCATTGTGGCTGTCAACATGAACAAATAAAGCACTTGTTTCAATAAGCATACTAGATGGGAAGATGCATGTCACTAGATTTTGCAATGTACCATCTATTTTTAGCTCCCAAATGGTATTATGCTACACTCTTTTGAGCCTGCTGATTGGTGCTATAAAGTTGTGCCTGTTCTAGCACATTTCTACTGACTGGCTCTTTTGCTTACTATTTCTTTGAGTTTTACATGGTTGGTAAATTTTTAAATGACGTTTCTATGAATAAAGTTGACTTTTTATTTTTGTTTTGTTTAAGGAGTGTGTAATTTGCCACTCTTTTCGCCTTCAGCCCCTATATACCTTTGCCCGTTGGTGTAGAGCTGACAGATGAGTCTCTAAAATACACAGAATTTGAATTCTTTACCTTCATTTCACTCGTAAATTCTGATTTGTACTGCATAGAGATTCAGGTAATGGCTATCTCCAAACAGATAGATAGTAATAGCTGCACTCTTTGAATCTGAAAGATTTTATCATCAGTTTTGATGGGAGAATGTGGGGAAGGACATACTGAATAGTTGCAGTGTTATACAAACTTTGAACTGCAACACTCTAAGAAATATTAAGTGAAGATTTACCCAGTGCGTAAAAAAGACTCTTGGGTTCCAAACACCAGTGCTGAGAATTTTCAGGTATCAAGCAACCAACTTACCCAGAGTTACCTACACGGGGCCAAGAGTTGTAGAAGCATGGATGCTTCAGTGCCAGATCCACTGATAGTACTGGATTTTTTCCTTATCGTTACCTTTGTAGCATCAGAGTCTCAGCAATTTACAGAACTTTCCTTCTTTCTGCCTGTCATTTAATCTGCTTCTGAGATAAGAACCATTTGTCTAACACTAATACTTAATTTAAGACAAAGACATGCATTTGTGTGGTTGTATTCCAAACCAATAATAGCCAATGACCTATTTGCATCTTCAATATGGAAAAGATTTTAAGAACAAAAAACTCCCATATAAACTCACTTCTACTCAATAAAGTTGACTTTTAAATGTAAAAAAGGAATTCCAAACACTTAACACATTCTGCTTCATAACAGAAAGTAAATTTATGAATATGGTATTTTGTGATGATCTTTTAAATAAAAGAAAACATTAAGTAATATTTAATGCTGTTTTTTATTTCTGAGTCTGCTATAGTTTTTTAGCCCTCTGCAACATTGCATTAATTCTCAGGTTTGGGTCAATCTATTTAAAATTGGGAAACTGTCAGATTAGATGTTTTTGAAAAATGAGGTGTACCATGCAGTAGCAAAGGAACATCTTGAGTGGAGAGGTAATCTCATCTAATAAAGCATTGGTAGCATATAAGAATGGCATAAAACTGATCAATTAGTTGTAAAAACACTTGTGTTGAGTTTGGAATAAAACAATCCTAGTTTTCCTTCTCTGCCTTGGGTGGAATTCCACTGTTGAAGTAGGAAGTTAAAGGCTGCTAGACAGATGCAGAGCATGAAAGCTGCAGTTCTGCTAAAAGTTGAAGGTCTCTTGGTTTAATTCATTTTAAATGAGAAGTTAAGTTCTGTTTCTCTTGCAGGGCATTTTATTGAAGTGGAACAAGTTAACAGCCTTAAGTGGACAGATCTCTGGACTGTACCTAGAATTTATCTTGTCTGATAAGACAAAAGAATCCTTTCACACTGAATACTCTGGTGTGAGGAAGTCTTTTTCTCTGTAGTGAGATAAAAGGTGGCTGAGAAAACTGCTCCTAATCTTAAGCAACCTTTAGGGTAATGGCTTCCTTACAAAGAAGTCTATTCTGTACCTTGGCTTTGAAATGAAAAATGCGTGTCTTTTTTTGTGTGAGATAGTTAGCATTGTTCTAACATCTCTGCAATAAGTTCTTCTTGGAGACTGGTTAAAAATACAGAAGCATTTCAAATCCATATCTTCAGCAGAAAGTGGGAAACTCGAGAGGCATGCTATTTTGAGAATCCTAGTAGCGTTACTAAACCTGCAGTAGGAGTTGGAGGTTTTAGCTGCATGTGAAAACTGATTTACTGTACTTTTTTTGTGGGAAATCTGGAAATATTACATGAGTATCTAAACTACTGAAGAAAAAATACCATTGTTCTATGTTGACCTATTGTACACTTGACTGGGACATTTTAACGAAGTACAGTGTACTAATATCATATTTAGTTGAAGGCAACCTGTTTTCTGATACTGCAGATAGTCTGTCTTCACTAATAGATCAGTGTTAGTGTGTTCTTGTAATACATATTTCTGAGACAAGAGATTCCTTTGGTGCAGTGTAAGATAGCATTGTAACAATACACATTAGTCTCACAGAGATAAACGATAGCTGGTTTTTCTGAATTTCCAGGCTTACTATTCCTCTTTTCTTCAGTTCAAGAGGCAGGATGAAACCTGTTAGGCACCAGGCAGGGGATTTGAGGTCTTGAATCTAGTGAAATTGCTTCCAATTCTGAAGAATAACTTCAGTGTTAGAAAACTAATATATATTGAATGTCTCCTAACTAAACCCTATGGAAACCTAATTTATTGATACTGAATTAAAATACCGTTGTTGGGCTGGGTCCGAGTGGCAAACCTGGATGTGCTGATAAATCAGGTATCCCATGTATCTCATTCAGACACACCAATCCTACTACTGGGGTTTAACAGCACATAACCCATGGCATGGACTGAGCTAACTATGAAAGGAGAGACAATGAGTTTGTTCTGATCATGGATTACTGAAGTACCGCAGCATGCAGTGTCTTATTCAAGGCCATGTTTGCCATGTCCTGGACATCTGGCTTTAGTGTCTTGCTGGTGTTTTAATGTATTGTTGTTAACACATTTCATTTGTTTGCTAACTGTAGGTACTAGTAGTACACTAGTGTAGTTTTATGAATAATAATTGTGTATATATTATTCAGCTAATGTAGAATCAAATATTTTAGAGGTACCCATGCATTGTTGGTCTCAACTTTTTGAGGTTTTAATTCTGAATATAAAGCACTGATGTTTGTATTTTAATTCTTAGAAATGGGAATTTTCTCTGTGTGCTTGGATACCAGATAGAGCTACATTTACAGTTATTTGTAGTAAGGCGCCTCCTATCGGCCTGGTGGCTAAATTCCACACATTACATGCCATTTACCCATGGTTTTAGGTACTCAAAAATCTTTTTTAATCCATCTGACACTGAAAGCATCTGTATCTTGTACCACCTTACACTGGCTTTTCTGGTTACTGAGAACTGGCACCACATGTCTGACAAACTACGTGTTCAGCAGCTTATTTTTTTTAAGCAAAGTACTTTAAGGGGGGGGGGGGAGGAAACTACAGCAAAAAAACAGTTTGAGTTGGAAGAGGCATTTGAAACAATGTGGAAGTGTACACTGACCCTGCAGCTGTTGTTTAATCCTTTCACACTAGAAGCTTGACACAGCCTGGCTCATATATAGTAATATTGCTATCCTTATAACAATGCTTCAGGTTTGACTAATTGGCCTTAGGATTCTGTTCCACAATGGTTCTTGTACCTCACTATACTTGCTATTGCTTAGGATTCTCCTACTCATAAAGGACTGGGTACTGCACTACTGTTGTTTCCCCAGAAGTGTTGACTTAAGAGGAGGAGTACATGAGGAATGCAATACTGGTCCCCTTGTAGCATATGATCATGGTGTAACAATTGTCAATGGGTCTAAACTAGACTTAAAAAAAGTTTCCAATTTTCATAAAGCAGTGTTTACAAAGACCGATGTATCTACAGCATTTAATGGATACTTTTATGAAGCCAAAGTGACTCACTTTCTGTTACCATTGCATGCTCAGCTGCAAGTTAAAACTTGTAACTGTGGCTTCCCTGATAGTTCTGTTCTATTCAAAGCAAAATGTCTCCTTGGGCTTGAAGTCTACTGTAACAAATCTGTATAACTTGAATTGCTGTATACCATCAAATAAAGCATTCCGCCCTTGCGAAAGGTTGTGTTCCAGTTTAGAAATGATTGTCTTGAGCATAAAAAGTGAACACTAACACGAATGCCCTGGGGTACAGTAGCCTTCGTAAATATAAGGTGGAAGAATAAACTTTTGTGCTAGGGACATAAACTTTCATGTCAAATTGCTACACAGTGGCTAGAACTGTCAGCTGCAGTCTTTATTTTGCACTTAGCACTTCTTTCCACGGGGTGGTAGTGTAGTGTACATCTTCAGTCACAATCTTGCCACTTTCCATTACATCCACGATAAGGTCAAACCAGCAGCATTAAGGCAGCGGAAGGGTGGGCTGTGGAGAATGTTCTCTCTAACTTAGTTGAGGTCTGTGCAGTTGTAACCTCTGTTCCAAGCTAACTCAGCTAGAGCCTTTCATCAGTCAGTCCTTTTTCTATGTGGCATGTAAAGGGTGTCAGCCAGCCTTCCAAGGCAAGCTAGTTGCAGATTAAAATTATTTGCACTTGCAGTATCTAGCTCTCCCAACCACGGAGGGAGGATTTTCAATGGCACAAATGCAAGTGGATGCCTACTTCCAATTAGTGCCTCTAGAAATCTCCCCCCATCAATATTTTCTGTGTGGCTTTAAAATACAGAAGTGATGTGAACTGGCACAATGTAGACAAGCCAGCAATGGCCAAAAGGTGCAACCTGTAAAAACTTGCCTAGAAAAACCTAAAATGGATACATTTTTAAAAGAAGTATAATGGCGTCATAGGGTAGCATCTTGGGCTGAGTTTGCCCTGTGAGCTAGGGCTGTGATTCCCAGCTCGAATAGACGTTACTTGCCGTAGCTTTCAGCAAGCTAGCCTGCTAAAACTAGAAGTGTGGCTGTAGTAGTATGGGCAGTGGTGAGCAGCGGCACAGATGAGCCACTCGGAGAACAAGCCCATCCGGATCCCATGGGTACATACGTGGGGCTGCTAGCTTGTGCCACTGCTTGCTACTGTCCGTTCTACTGTGGCTATCCAACTTGAGAGCTAGTGCGAGTATGTCTACTGGAGCTGGGACCCTCAGCTTCGAGTGTAGATGTAGCCTAAGTAATTTATTGCACTAGGTGACTGCATGAGGTTCCACCACTGACCTTTAATCACCCCTGGCTTGTACCAGCAGCTCTAGCTGAGGCACTGGATTTGGGTGAGAGCGCGCAAAGGGAAACTGGTCTTACAGCCTCAGATCAGTGCGAATGGTTACTCTCTGACCTCTTTTCAGCAGGAAGAAGGCTGCAGCCCTGCCAAATTTTCTGTCTTGTATTTACAAAGTGAGCCAAATGCTAATGAAGAGATTGTGGGCTTCAGAAGGAAACAAAAGGAATAGATAAACAGAGGAACTCTGTTTCACAGGTAAAAAACAAAGGAGTGGTTTTGTCTATCTAGGGGTGCAGAGAGAGAGACCTGGCGTCCTTCTGGGCAGACAAGCTGCCAGCGGGCTTTCTTTTATGAAGGGATATCAGCCAGCCTGGTTGAGAAATGCTGTGAGAGGGATGTTGGGTGAGCAGGCCCTTGGTAGATGAGGGAATCCTGTTAGTCAAGTTTAGGCACTAGAATGCATGTTATGATTTGATTTTCTGTGCAACCCCTGTTTCCAATATTTGTGTTCCTGACCCAAAACTGAGGGTCTGTTTCAATAAGAAATGGTGATAGAAAAATGCCACCATCTGCTGAATGTGTGCACAAATCCCTCGTTGTTATGACCGATACTGCATGCCGTAACTGTTAAATGTCATACTTAATAAACCCTCCCTCTGATGAAAAACATCCAGTAGGTATATAATTATTAAAGCACATATAATACACATGCAATTACATATTTGGGAGATGTATAGCAATGGGAAATGCTTTATAACATGGTATATCAAATAGCTTTCTTATTAATTGTATTTCTTAAATGTGTGTGGCTGGCTGGATGTTTAGTATGTGTTTATATACACACACCTTGTGCCTGAAACATGAAAATGTGTTTCCATGAGAAAGCTCTGAGCTAGTAAAAATAAATCCCCTGCAGGGAGGGTTCATAAGTCCTTCCCTATTGCCATTAAGCAGAAATTTTATCTTAAACAATCTGCAAGCTTTGTAGAAAAGTTGAATGGAATAAACTGACTGACTAATTGCAGGCTTCCAATCTGGAAAGTGCTGCCAAAGTTGGAAGGGAGGGATGTGGTTAAGGCACTGGACTTGGACTGCAACTCAGATCTTGATTTAATTCCCAGCTCTAGCACAGCCTTCCTGTGGGACCTTGAGCAAGTCACTTAATTGTTCTGGGCCTCTGTTTTCCCATCTGTAAAATGAGGATGACAGTGTTCTTTTTGTCTCATCTGGTGAGACTGTGAGCTCTTTGGGGCAGGGATTGTCTCTTCCTAGGTATGTATATGGCAGTTAACAGACTGGGGCCCTGAACTCAACTGGGGCTTCTAGCTGCTATTGTAATACAAATAATAGCTACACAATTCATTACAATAGTTATTAATTCCTGGTACTGACTTGCTGACCGAGGAGAAATAATTTGCTGCCACTGTTGTGTAGGGGCACAAGCTGATTTTTGAAACAAGCTCTAGCCATATGTGTATTTAGTGTGGTTCGTTGAGTCTCTTCCCCTTGCCCAACAACCATGAAATAAAACGTTTGAGTGAGAGCCAGCTGGGACGAGTGTGTGTCAAAATGTGTGTTGATTTCTTCATCAGCTAAAGGGGGTTGTCCAGCACAGCAGCGGATGTCGGGTTTAATGATTCAGAGGGTGACAGGAAACCAGAGACCTGCTTACACTCCCCGTGAGGAACCCGTTCCAGCATTGCCTGCTGCTTCTGTGAGGGGAGAGTGAGGAGAATGAAGAAGCTGGAAAAAACAGGCTGATGCTGCAGGTGAGAAGGGTAGGGAAGGGGGTTTGGCTTGGAATGGGTAGGGCCTGCTCCAAGATCCATTGGAATCAGTGGGAGGCATTCCATTGACTTCAGTGAGGTTTGGATCAGGCCCTAATTCAGAATTGGTTTTGGAAGGGCATTTGGAGCTTTGGATTATCCTTGTCAAATTCTTCTCTAGAAGAACTGCAGCTGGGTTACTGTCACTCCCTTGTGTGGGATGTATGTAAATTAGCTGATGGGCCCCACCATGCGAAGAAGGTACTAAAATATATTTCACCCCCTGCGGATTTTACTCACATGAAGAGCCTGCTCCAAAGACCATTAGACACCTACCATCTCCTTCCATTCTGATCAGATAGTAAAAGTGGCTTCACATGCCCTCCCTATCTTCCTTCTGATCGATCCTGGATATGTTTATTTTTATTATGTCCGTTATATTACACCTTTATAATATAAAATCTGCAATGAACCCTAGATTTTGGGGGGGGTCCTCCATTTAAGTTATGTGCTAGCCACCCTCTCCAGCCATCAGGCTGTAGCTTCCTGCTTACGACCCCTGACTGTAGGGCTCCGGCTATCTGCCATGGTTTCTCTCCAGAAGTCCAGTCCGCTGAAAAGTCTGAGCTGTAATGACACTTTCTGGGGTTTCCTCCTGTTTCATGGCTTGTGTGGGTTTGAATTTTCCTGCATAGAGATGCCTTGAAATATCTAGCAGTTCTGGTTAGGAAAAAATAAAATCCTCTTTGTGCCAAGTTGTTCTTAATATCAAAACAGGTGTAAAATGTTCTTGAGATCTAGGTTCATTGAGCAATGCCCCAGGAAGGTTAGCAAAATCTGGGATCATTAGAGCATTTGGTGACACATTATCTGTGTCCTAAAAGTTAACAGAAATATTATTCCATACATGGGCTTATCTGCGCAATTCCTAGCAGCCAATCCCTCCCAGGAGCCGTGATGATGACTAACCATAAGCATGGCTTCAGCATGGCCTGTGTCCTGACAAGTAACGGGTAGTTATCAGATATTTCCTATGTAAGTGTGCGATCTCCAATGCACAAAGATAATACTTTTCCATAGCATTTTCTAATTGAGGCTCTCAAAACACTTTACAAGATGCTAAAGAATTAACTATTTAATGACTGGAGGATCTTTGTCCTTTTTATTTCACCTGCTGATTCCTTCTTTAACTCTTTCTCTGCAGCTTCTACATTTGCTGTAGTTCTCTCTTGCTATAATTTATTCTTGCTTCAACCGTTCCTCAACTCTGACATCCACAATATGTGTCTGAAATACAGTGCTGGGTTTCTTTTTGAAGGAATTGTTCTAATTCTCTGAAATCATGCTGTCTGGACTGCGAACTCACAGGGGGGCCCACTTTGCAAACACTTGCTACCAGTGCAGGGCTTACTCCCACCGACTTCAGTGGGGTTAAACAATAGCAAACACTCCGCAGCAATCAGTTGTTTTCAGGATCAGACTCCTTAGCCCTGATCCTGCAATAGGATCTAAGTGGGCAGAGCATGGTTCTCCATTGACTTTATTGGAGCATGGTGATAGTGCCAGGAGTCACATGCACATTGTAGGATTGTGGCATAGGCATAGTTTGACTTTTATATTTGGAGGGCGGGAGAGGCAGCTCCAGCCAGGCCAGTGGGTACAGCCCTGCAAATCTGCAGATAGCCACATCCATGGATCATTTTTGCAGATCGCGGATCAAATGTGGATACAAATTCTGTATCCGAGCAGGGCTCTACCTATGGGGCTGCACATGGGGAGAGGAAGCAAATGCTGTGCCTGCCTGAGGCTTGAAGTTTGGAGGGGCAATACCCCCACCCTCTCCAAACTATGCCCATGGATTATGGCTTGATGTTGCAAATTTCAGGTATCAAGGGTCATTGTCTCCTCTTTGTTCAGCGTAGCTCTGAATGCAATACTGGTGCTCAAAAAATAAGACTAATAAATTGTAGGGACCATTGAGATAACCTAGTTTGAGCTGTATAACATAGGCCATAGGACTTCCTTGAATTAATTCCTGCTTTGACTAGATCATATTTTTTAGAAAAACATCCAATCTTGATTTTAAAACTTCCGATAATAGAGAATTCACCATAACCCTTGGTAAATCGCTACAGGGGTTAATTCCCTCACTATTAAAAAGTGGCCTCTTTTTTCTAGTTTGAATTTGTCTAGCTTCAACTTTCAGCCATTGGATCTTGTTATACCTTTGTCTGCTAGACTTGGAACACTAAATATCGTAAGAATTCAGGCAGGATGTTTTCCTATATATTTCTACGAAGTTTACAATTTCAGGATCTTGTGTAAAATAAACTTTTTAGGATTAACTAAAGTGTATGGAGTGCTTTGAAGATATAAAGGGCCATATATGCACTGAACTGTTGTGTTTAATCTGCATTGATTACATACAGACATATAGATTTAAACAACTACAGTGGGTATATGTAACATACACCCAAATGGAATGCATTGTGTTAGGAGCAGGATATTTATTTATACCCTTTGAAATATCTGTAGATTCAGTCAACTCTTTTTCTGGGAGGGGGTAGCATGGGTGGATTGGGGTGTGTATGGTTCCCTATTATTATTATTATTTTTAAAACAACCCAGCGAATCACATGATTTTCATGCCATCCTTCAGAATCAGTTAATTCAAAATCTGTGTGAAAGTAATAATTTGCCAATTCGAATGTTTATAGAATCATAGAAATGTAGGGTTGGAAGCGTCTATTTATATTTATTGTTCCATCCAAAGCTGACATGTATCCACTTCTCTGTTGGCACAAAATACAAATGTTGTACATACTTGTTGTCTGTCCAGAGCTATCTGGAGAACACTTGGGCAAAATACAGCTAAAGTTCATGCAACTCCTTTGGTTTCCATTTGGAAACTGTGAACTGAATTTAGTCCATTTCTTTGACAGTGTTGCTATTTGTGTTACAGTAGTGCCCAGAGGTGTAAGTCAGGCTCAGGGGGCCCCATTGTGCTGGGTACTGCACATACATTAAGGCCTTATCTGTGCTGCTGAGATTTCCCAAAAATTCAAACTGATTTTAAAACTGGTTGGAACTGGTGTAGACTAAATTCTGGCAGCCAGATCTTTCTGTAACTGGTTTTGAAGGCTTAACTATAAACCGGTTATAAAAAAAAAAAAAAGTTGCAGTCTCTGGAGCCTGCTCTATCTTAGGGCTTTGACTATTTTTAAAATTGGCTACAATTTCTGGGGAAGTAGCTAGAATGGGTGAGAGCAAAGGGAAAGGGTCTTTCTCTGGCACTCTTAGAAGCCACTGAATCTGTATAAGGACTGCATCTGTTTAGCAAGGGAATCTCTATGCTACAGGCTTCTGTCAGCATAGCTATGTTGGTCAGGGTGTGAAGAGGTGTGATCCCCGACCAATACAGCTGGGCTGTCAGATGTCCCAGACACAGAAAGTTACACCAGCAAACTGTGCTTTTACCAGTGTAGTGTATTTCTCTTCTGGGGCAGGAGGGGAGGTTTACTATAGCAGTACAAAGTGCGGTTCTGTCGGTTTAGCTGCATCCATGCCAGGAGTGTTTTTGGATAGTATATTGCATTCCTATACCAGTAAAGTGTTCCTTGTGTTAGATGTAACCATAGTCTGTGCGCTGAATTCCTGGAGTGCGGTTTTTTAATCAGCCAGCCTTTTTATTTTTCACTCCAGCAAATCACCAAACTCATCTAAATTCTTCACATTTTATTTAAAAGCAGTGCGGGTTATGCAAATGGCTATTCCTTTCACAAGCATAATCTAAAATGGCGGGTTGGTGGAGGGAATCCTCTATTTACACCAGCTTCTCAGGCAGAAGAACGTCTTCCAGACGAGATTTATAAATTATTTATTATCGGTTTTGGCCCTTATCTTGCAATCAAGACAGTACGGTGCCGTCACAAAGCGCTGCTGCTTTCACTGTAGTGATTTCCCTGGGTCTCTGCTAGCACCCAACTATAGGATTGGGCCATAACGTCCAACTGCTGAGATGCCTTTAAGCACAGCAGCCCAGATCATAAGACCTAGCTAATATCGACCAAAGGACTCTTGAAAACTTATTTCCCTCTTTCATCTCCATTAAAATGAGCATCTTTGTTTACGCAGAATACCCCTGTATTTGAAAAAGGGAGCCTCAGTGCTGCTCTGGTTGGGTGCCCTGCTCTGAAATGTATGCTTAATCCTCAACGGGGTGATATGTAATGGAAACTAGTATTGTATTCACCCTACGACTGGTTGTTCTGAATGGAATAATCATTTATGGTAAGAAATTCTTCCAGGAACTAGCATGCAGTGTATGATTCACAGAGTGTTGCTTACTCTTGTTTGGCCTTTTACAATGTTTAAGTCTAAGTATTAGAACAAATTGACTATTAATAGTTTCAGCTACCTAACACACACATAGGTCTCCTTGTTTGTGTGAGGACATGTGACAAATAGACGAGAAGCTTGAGAAACTTTAAAATGGGCCACATCTGCAGCGCTATCTCTGAACGTTACTCCTAGGGAACCGTAGAATCATAGGACTGGAAGGGACCTCGAGAAGACATCTAGTCCAGTTCCCTGCACTCAGGGTAGGATTAACTATTATCTAGATAGACCATCCCTGACAGGTGTTTGTCTAACCTGCTCTTAAATATTTCCAGTGACAGATTCCACAACCTTCCTAGGCAATTTATTCCAATGCTTAACCACTCTGACAATTAGGAAGCTTTTCCTAATGTCCAGCCTAAATCACCTTTGCTGCAATTTAAGGCCATTGTTTCTTATCCTGTTCTCAGAGGCTAAAGAGAACAATTTTTCTCCCTCCTCCTTGTAACAACTTTTTATGTACTTGAAAACTGTTATCACGTCCCCTCAGTCTTTTAATCAAACCGAGTTTTTTCAATCTTCCGTCATAGGTCATGTTTTCTAGACCTTTAGTCATTTTTGTTACTCTTCTCTGGACTTTCTCTAATTTGTCCACAGTCTTTCCTGAAATGTGGTGCCTAGAACTGGACACAATACTCCAGTTGAGGCCTTAACAGTGCAGAATTACTTCTCGTGTCTTGCTTACAGCACTCCTGCTAATACATCCCAGAATGATATTTGCTTGTTTTGCAACAGTGTGACGCTGTTGACTCATATTTAGCTTGTGATCCACTATGACACCCGGAGCCCTTTCCACAGTATTCCTTCCTAGGCAGTCATTTCCCATTTTGTATGTGTGCAACTAATTGTTCCTTCCTAAGTGGCGTATTTTGCATTTGTCCTTATTGAATTTCATCCTATTTACTTCAGACCATTTCTCCAGTTTGTCCAGATCATTTTGAATTTTATTCTTATCCTCCAAAGCACTTGCAACCCCTCCCAGCTTGGTATCATCCACAAACTTTTAAAGTGTACTATGCCACTATCTAAAGCATTGTTTAAGATGTTGAACAGAACCGGACCCAGAACTGATCCCTGTGGGACCCCACTTGATATGCCCTTCCAGCTTGACTGTGAACTACTGATAACTACTCTCTGGGAATGTTTTTCCAACCACTTATGCACCCAACTTATAATAGATCCATCTAGGTTGTATTTCCCTTGTTTGTTTATGAGAAGGTCATGCGAGACAGTATCAAAAGCCTTTCTAAAGTCAAGATATACCACATCTACCGCTTCCCCTCATCAACAAGGCTTGTTACCCTGTCAAAGAAAGCTATTAGGCTGATTTGATACGATTTGTTCTTGACAAACCCATGCTGATTGTTACTTATCACCTTATTATCTTCTAGGTGTCTGCAAATCAGTTGCTTAATTTGCTCCAGCATCTTTCTGGGTATTAAAGTTAAGCTGACTGGTTAACTGACTGAAGTTAAGATGACTGAAAGGAACTTCTGAGCAGTCCCAGACTATAGCGAATAGGGTTTTCAATACACACTTGGATTTTGCAAATGGCCTTCATCTTCAAAATTACCCCAACCAAAACCCTCCTGTGCTCTGAAATGCCCTGAACTCTAACGTGTTTGAAATCCAAATGAAACGTGGCTGCCTGAGCACGTCGATACTCCCCGCCCATTTCCCAAAGACAGCGAGAAAAGGAAGAGTTCAGCCTTTCAAAGAGACATCCAGTTTGTTTGCTTTTCTCAAACACTGAGCAAATGTCACCAGCCATGTCCTGCCCAGTCATAAATCCGCTTGTCAACTTCTTCCATGAGATCTTTAAAGAGAGAGAAGCTTGTGTGGTTTCTGAATCTCTGCATGTGGGATGAATGTGCTACTGACAGATGGACAGTCATCATATGCGCTTGCTCCCTCGCAATCACATTCCCAGCAGCTCATGTGAGATCTGCTTGACCTGAAGATTCCAGGAGTCAGACTACCCTTCTGTCCTTGCCCAGTGGGGATCTGGTCACTAGGCCAGGACAATCCTTTGGGATTTGATAGCACATGTATCTGGGCTGGGGGTGTTTTTTTCTGATTTGGGGTGTTTAGTTATGTTTTTAGACCAATTCTACCCCTATTTCAGGAGCGCAAATTGCCTCTCTCTGGGCTTCGCTTGAATTACAACAAACGTCATGTCGTCGAACTCTTGGGGCTTGGCTTCCCGGTAGGATTTTATGTCCACAAACAATTTCTGACACTGCAGAAGTGGGAAATTTCAGGGATTTTGTTGTGGTGGAATCATTGAGTTTAACCTAAAACTAGCAACCTAGCATCTAATGACAGAAATAGCCTGTCTTGGGATCCATTTTGCCACCTTGTAACCTTGCTAAATACCAAGAAATACTTCCAGACTAAGGGCTTGATCCTGTACCACTTGATGCCAATGTGAGATTTTTCCCTTTGAATCAGTCGGACCAGGACCTAAAAGCTTCATTGGACTCTGCAACGCTTGCTGATTAGCACATTTTATGCTTCTACAGTGCCACACATCCTGAAGCACTTCACAGTCGAACTGCCTGTAGCATCACTGCAATGCAGCCACCTCTGGGGTGGACAACGGCAGTCTGAACAGAACAGAAGAATGAACTCTGCGATTATTGAGCTTATATGGATGCGCACACAAGTGAAGGAATTGAATACAATGAAGATGGGGCGGCTGTCGCTGGGGCTATCAGGAAGGGGGAGTCCTCAGGACTTCGGCAGCAGTGTAGACTGCAGTTGGCTGCTCGCATTAGCTGTTTCCTCACAAGGTCTGTTTCCTGCACAAACCTCAACAAGAGACACTGGGCGATGGCTTCCCGTGGAAGGAGAAGACGATGTAGTCTGAGGACAACAGTGTCTGTGCAGGCTCTGTGGCAGGGGCGCTTTCCTCCTGCCGTTTCTCTTACAGCTCGCTAGCGCAGTCACTGCTTTAAAATCCTGTTTCAAAAATAGCTCTCCCCCATTTCTTCCAGGGAGGCAGATGCAGGCATAGCCGAAGGACAGTCACAGCCCTTTGAGCCTAAACAGCTCCCTGCCCATGGCTGGGAGCAGAGATGTTAACTGGGCCACACATTAAAACCCCACCATAATTGCCTGAATGGCTGAAGTCTGTAACGTGGAGGCCTTTGGGCCAATCACGGAGAAAACCGAGGGACTTATTTTTCTCTCTCTTTCTGAGTGCATATAGATAGAGAAATACAGAATGTAAAAATAGCATTCAAATGCCTAGGAACTGCAATACAGCATCAGACTAATGGTCCATTTAATCTATATCCTCTCTGGCCAGTACCATTGGGCTGCTCATGTGATTAAGAGTAAACAGGTATTTAAGAGATTTGCTGCCTAGGGACCAATACGCTCAGCACCTCACAGGACTGAGCCTGAGATACTTCAGAAGAAGCTGCAAGAAACCCTGTAACAGACAATTACGAAATAGTCTGGTCATATGGAAAGTTTCTTCCTAAGTATGGGGAGCTGGTGGTTTCCTTATGCCCTGAAGAACGAGTGTTTATATCCTTTACTTGTTTTTTACCTTATCTTTGGGTATTGCTGGGGAAAACTTCCAGTAGGTCACCAGCTCCAGCCATGACTTACAGTTCTAGGAAAAAAACTTGCCTCTTTCACCAACAGAAGCTGGTTCAGTAAAAGATATTACCTCGCCCATCTTGTCAATCCTCAGAAAAGGGATTGCAGGAAGCTATCCTCTGTTGTGCACGTGTGTGCATCGGAGAGAAATGTATAGAGAGGAAGGGCCTGTCCCTGCCACTGCCTTCTGGAAGGCAGCCATGGCAGGAATGGTTCCCACAAACTGTTACTGATCTAGACATAGAATAGTTGCAGTACTCATGCAAATGTCACAATGTTCTCTCTGAAGATGGAAAGAACTGATAAGCTGGAGAGAGTGACATGGAAACTGGAGTGACTTCAGGGAGCTTTAAGAGACTGACCAACCCAATCCTAGATAGGCAGAAGAGGATTCAAGTGGTTCCAAATTGATACAGATCAGTATTGCCATCTGTAATGACATGTTGGCCTTAAAGTCATTGTGTGCATGCATGGAAAGCCAGATGGCTTTGCCAGGACCTGTGCACTGAATGCAGACTGTCTGCAGAGAAACTCTGCTCTAATGGGGAGAGGTTACTAGTAACCCTTGCAGACCTGCAGCTCCTATTGTTCTGAGATCCATGTGCTGCTGGCAGAGAGAAAGCATCATTGACCCAGGTGATCACTGGATTGAAACACGTGACAGTCCTTTCCTTAACTTCAACCTAAGCCCAGCTCCCATAGGTTCCCATGAGACGATGGACGGCCCAGTGGTAGAGTGCTAGCTTAAGGACTCAGGAGGCTTGGCCTCAATTCCCTGCTTTGCCAGCGCCTCCCTGTATGCTGTTAGGCCGTTCAGTTAGTCTTTCTGTGCCTCAGTTCCCCATCTGTACAATGGGGACAGTAGCACTCCCCTGCCCTACAGCTGGGTTGTCAGGGTACATTAAAGATTGTGAAGTGCTCGGATGCTGTGGTAATGGGGGCCGTACAAGTATCTTGGGTGTGTTTTTTCCCATCCTTCACTTGTGCAAAGTGGCTGTAAACCGTGACCAGGCGTGAGAGGGGAGAACTCTGAAGTGGTAGCATTTTTACGACTGCTTTGCACAGGTCAAGGTCCCAGGCAGGGGAGAATCAGGCCTTCTCTTTTCTCTAGTCTCGGATAATGAGATATGGCTTTTTACAAGGTTAAGGCTGAAATCCAAGGAAAAGAAGATCCAGGCTGACTAGTGAGCAGTGGCATACTGTGGGTCTCCGGCACCCAGGGGCCAATACTTGAATTTGCGACCCCCCTGTTGGCGGCGGCAGCAGCAGCAGCGCCCCGTGGAGGGAGGAAGGGAGGGTGTGTGTCTGCGGACCCATTTCCTGTTTCCCCCACCCCAGCTGAGGGACAGCAGGTGCAGCGGGGAGCGGGAGTGACAGGGGCAGATGCCCCCGGGCTGCCCAGTGGCGGGGGGCGGGGGAGCCTGACAGGCTCTGCTCCGGAGCCACACTGCGCAGCTGGGGTCCCCATGGCTCCCAGCGTGGGGGCCGGAGGGGCCGAGAGGATGCTTGCTCCCCCCGCAGCGGGAGCCCTTGGTCGCCAGCGGGCCTGAGCTGGGGTCGGCGCAGCCACCAGGGATGTCAAAGCCTAGCAGCCCCTGACCGGTTGTGACAGAGGGGGGAAGCTCCTCCAAGGAGAGCCCAGCCACCACACGCCCCTCCTCCTCCCCAGGCCGGCACCCAGGGTCATGGCCTTCTCCCACCCTCACCTCCACCCCCATCAGTACGCCACTGCTAGTGAGAAATATTGGCTGTTGAGGCACTCTGTTAAGGTGGTGGAGAAGCAGTGGAGGCCCCATGGTTTGAGCCATTTAAATGCAGAAAATGTATTGGAGAATATGGCGCAGAGAACTGAACTGTCATGCTAGGAAATGCCACCTGCCCCTCCATGGCCATGTCTCCTGGATGGTTTTTATTAACACTAGTATGAGATGACAGTGTGGCCTAGTGGATTGGGAGTTGCCTTGAAAGTCAGGAAATCTACATTCTCTTCCTGGCTCTGCCACTGACCTCCTGGGTGATCTTGGGCAAGTCACATCCCCTCCCCTTGCCTCAGTTTTCCCATCTGTAAAATGGGCATGATGATTATTTTGAATGTCTAGAGGTAGCGCGCCCACTGTGTGCTAGATGCTTTCCAAACACTTAAAGAGAGTCCCTACTCTGAGGACCTTGCGATCTAACTACAAAGATCAAGGAAAGGAGAATAAGAAAAATCAACTTAAATACAATTTAATGATACTTTGATTCCCTCTGAAAAGCACTTTCAGCTCTGTGCATGAAGGGAGGGAAGTATTTGTCTTGTTGAGCAGGCGTTAAGTAGGTCTTGTTTGTGCTTATACTCTCCCAGCCACAGAATTGCATGTGACTGACCTGCTGCGAAGTGCTGACAGGTCAGGTTCATAGTTTTCTTTTCTGCTGCATCTGTTTCAGGCTGGACCTCAGCGGAGCAATGAGTCAAGTGGAGCTGCTCTGGGCTGCGGCCTCACTGATGCTTCTCGGGGCTCTTGTGAGCATGTGCATGAAGTGTCAGCGTTCTGGTAAGACTTTCTCCCCTGTCCTTGAATTAAGGGCATCTTCAGTGTGTGAGGAAATCCCGCATTGCTCGGTTTGTTTGCCTGATGCCAGACAGCAACACATCTCCCTGCAGTTCCAGTGTGTACTGGTCCTGGTGCCTACTCTCCTACTCAGGAGGCTCTTCAGTTAACTGTAATGGGAAGTTGGCCTGAGCAGAAAGTTTTTGCTGCCATTCAGAACTGCCGCGATGATCCCTTCAGAGCCAAGCTGAGCCTCATGTCCCAAAGCATGTGCTTGAGCCGGTGTTTCTCTCCCGTGCATGTGCAGGAAGGCTGCCACCCACACCCTGTGCAGTGTGAGCTCCTGCTGCCAGTTCTCTTCTGATGCTCAAAGTTCTCAAGGGAGTCCCTTGCCCTGATCCCGCCGTGGGCATAACGAGTGCTGCTTTTCTCATGCAGCTCCTGCTGCTGAAGTGGTGGGTGGCAGGAAGGGAGCTTGTGCTCATAGGCAGTGCCCACTGGTGTGGCATGAGCCCCTCCTCTTCCTTCACCCAGTGCAATCCCCTGCACAGAGCTAGGCTCTGTAGAGCTGGAATGGGTTAGGGAGGAAGCTGGATGGGGGGGGGGGGCATCTGCCTGCACCCCTCCAGAGTCTAACCCCTGCCACACATAACCAGGGAAAGTTAACACAGCCTATGTGTGAGCTTGCAACTTTTACTCATCCATGCTGTGGGAGCTTTCAGGGGTGGTTGTGGGGGCAGTCCGTGGTAGCACAGTTCCTTCAAGAGTTGTGCTGTCTAGGGGCCAGTGGGAACAGAGGCAAGGAACCATGGATCAAAGGGGGTGGAATCCCTGGCTTTTTACACAGGGAGATACATAGCAGGAGAGCAATGGGGAAAGCCATGAGGTTCCCTCTCCACCCTAGTCGGTGCAGCAGACTGCAGGGTGTAGAAGGAAAAGCTCCAGAGCCTTGGGGATGGGGAGAAATCCAAATGCACTTGGCTGGTTCACTGGGAAAGCAAGACACTCGAGGGCTTTTTGAAATTGAGATATTCTGTGTGTGCATGAGACTCCTGACGACAGGCCCACAGTCCTGCAGTAAATCAAGGGAGCCTCATATAGCATACTTGCCCTGCTCTGCCGCTGAGCAGACATTATGCAAAAGAAAGCAACCACAGCAGCAATACGGTTCAATAGTCACGTTAACCAGCCGGGCTGCGGGATCTGACTCAGTCTGTCTCTGTTCTCCTCCAGCAAAGGACCTACATCAGACAGGACCAACTGGCTGACGTTTCATTGGTGGTGGTTGGTCAGTGGCTCAGCAACAAAGTTGACACTGAGATTAAAACATTCCCTTTCGAGCCAACTCCCCTATAGCAGGGGCTGTGAACTCGATGACCTAGTAGAGCTTTGCCATCTCTGAACTTTACAACGCTGCGATTCATTCACCATCTGCCTTCTGATGTGCGGAGGGAGCGCGCATCTCCTAAGTGGCCCAGAGCCCTCGCATTCAGTATCACATCTCCTACCCGAATCTCTGTTCTGCTGCTTCATCTCTCAGTTCAGCATCTGCATGCAATGAGCCAAATCCATCTGAGTCAATGGAGATTCACCAGGGATGTGTTTCATCCATTGTCTTGCTGTGGTGTGGACCCATAAGGGATCTTCCCCGGGCTGGTTTGTCTAGGAGATGTTGGTAATTAACTAGCCATACTTATTAGTGCCACGATGGGCTCCTGTTAGTGTAATCATGGGTGGGTTTTGGCAGTGCTATGGCTATGGTTTGCAGCAGTTGCGTAAAATTGCACTGATTTGGCTTAGTGTCATTCTACAAAGTTGCAGACAGGAGGCTTTCCATGCAAAGCAGGGTACCAGGGGTCTCAAAGCAAAGTCCGGCATTACTGATCTTCCTTCTGCTACTGGCAGTCACGTGTCTGGCCACTGTGAATTCATTTAGCACAATAGGGATGTGGAGACCCGCACCTCCCACCCATTGATCAAAGCTTGCCTATATGCCTATTGGCAGAGAGTAGGTGGATGGATACTTGTGTGTAGGAATGACTCCTTAAAGGAAACCGGGGTCAAATTCATCCTTTGTGGAATTCCACTCAATTCATTGGATGTGTACAAAGGATGAGTTAGATCCCGTGTTATACAGAGAGAAAAACCCAAAGCAGCAGTGGTATTAAACTTGGAGAAGTGGCCTTTGTCCAGCTTATGGCTGATCCTATGAGAGGCAAGATGGTCTCGTGGTCAGGGAGAGAGCCTACGGTTCAATTTCCTGCTGCTCCACAGACTTCCTGTGTGACCTTGGGCCTGGCACTTCAGGACAGATTGTTAACACTATTCACTCACTCAAAGATGCAGACAGGTGCCGAGTGGGATTTTCGAAGCGCCTCGCTCCCGTTGGTTTCCAGGGGAGTTACGTGCCAAGGCACTTTTGAAAATTCCACTGGGGGTCTAAATGTCTTTTAAAAATCTGGCCCTTAATTTCTCTGGACCTCGGTTCCCCATCTGTGAAATGGGACAACAGCACAGCCCAAGCTACAGGAGTGTGTGAGGGAAAGCAAGGGAAAGTCTGTGAAGCGCTCAGACCCTACAGTAATAAGGGCCAGGAGAGCACCGAAGAAGTGAGGTGTGCAGCATATGCTGCAAGATGCTGAGTACCCTCCCCTCCTATGAAAGTCACCCGGAATGGAGGCTGCCCAGCTCCACAAAGGAGCAGATCCTTGGAGAATGCCACTGACAGTCATGCTCTGAGGTTTGCTGTTGAGCGGCTTCTTGGGCACAGACTCGCATGGCTGGGCTAAACTGTGTTCCGTACGGTTGGACCAGGGATTAATTTGACTGATCTTGGTTCCAATCCTCCAAATGCTGTTAAAACATTCCTCAGTTAGCGGATGGGACAACAGCCTCAGTTCAGCGCTCTTTCCTGGTCTTGGCTGCAGGTTTGATGGAAGTACATCTTTAAATTCTTTCAGAGCTGCTGTTCTCTGCTGCCTCTTGCTGTCTGACCCCCAAAGTGTCTGCAGTTCTAGTTAGCTCATGTTAAGTTTTTTGTCCTTTTTCTGTCCTTTAATACCTAAGTCACCCATGTTGGTTATCTTCTTCTTACAGCTACTAAACGGGAAAAGAACCTGAGCAAGCAGAGGAATCTGTAAGTTGCCCTTCACTGTCACATTATTTGTCAAGATGTCCTCATCGGGAGGAGATGTCTGAGCCCACACAGCAGCTGGGGTCAGAGCTGTGTGCATCCCATATGGGCACATGCTAGGAAATCTGGAGGTGACAAATGACTGCCCCAGAGCAATAGTGACAGTCCAGAATCCCATAGTGCCCAAGAGCAAAGAATGGATCAGACACAGGCAAGCTGCCTAGCGCCCTTAGAAAGAATAACATGAAACGAGAAGTGATGAGCTTGGGTTGAATGATGCACTGACTGGTTTTAATGAGAGTTTTGGACGAGTAAGGGGTGGAGGAGCAAACTTGTATGTTGCAAAATGATGCCAGAACATTGATCTGTACTAGGAACAAGGTAGATTAACAACTTTATTAGGAACAAAAACCTGTGTTTAAATAATATGTGCCAGCTAATAAAAACATATGACAACATTAACTATCAACCTACAACATCAGCTAAGTCAGGAAACATGAGTTCTCATTCACACCCCCTTGTTTCCTTCAATAACAGATAAACCATAAGTAAAAAGATTAGAGAAAAAAGAAAAATCATGGCTTTTAAATTCCTCCTGCCTTTGGCAGCACAGCTAACCTGCTGCAAAGGGCTCTGGTAGAGCCTAAGCAGGGAAAATATTGTGTGCTGCTGCTCCATTTACAAATGACTATGTGAAAGGCTTTTGATGTGATGTTTGGAAATTGATGGAAAAGCTACTGCAGGGCTCTATCCCTCCTAATTCTGTATGGGGAGAAATGTCCTGACTTGCTGAAATTAAACCAAGACCCTGGATGCATTCCTGGTCCGAAGGGGGTTGATCAGAATGAAGAGAAATGGAGCGATTCACTGCATGTATTAGATTAACAGCTGACCTATTGGAAGAAAGATGGGCAAGAGGTCATTTTAACAATGATAGAGCTTTTACTAAAAACACTGCAGAGATTTTCGAAGGCACAAAGTTGGGTGCTCACCCAGCATTGAAAATCACAGAGTTTAAGGCCAGAAGGGACCACCACATCATCTAGTCTGAGCTCCTGTGTATCACAGGCCACCACCACCACCCAGCAACTGAAATGACACCAAAGTATTAGCCCTGACGTGACTTGACCATTATGAGCCACAGGGAGCGAAATGGAGGGGCACCAATGCCGGAGGCTCCTGCAATGGCAGGGAAATGATTAAGTGAGATATACCCAGATTATCCTGGCAGGTGACCTGCACCCCCACACTGCAGAGGAAGGTCAAAATCCCCAACGTCACTGTCAATCTGACCTGGGAGAAAATTCCTTCCTAACCCCACGCATAGTGATCAACTAGACACTGAGCATGTGAGCAAGAACCAGCCACCCAAGCACCTGAGAGTAAGAACGCTTGGTGCCACCTCAGAGTACTGGCTTTTCCTGTCCAACATCCCATCTCCAGCTGTGACCAGCCCTGATGCTTTGGAGGAAGGAGACCAACCATCTCCTGAAGACACTGGGTGGGGGGCTGAGGAAGTAAATGGGAGCTGAGTGCTCAAATCCCATTAGTGCCTTGAAAACCTCCCCCAATGTATGTACCCACAGGAACGCCTAATCTTTACTGTTACAGCTCTGCTGTATTCCCCTTCCTATGTCGCCGCCTTCTTTTTTTAATATTACCATAACAAAATGCATGGTCAACAACTCTTCATCTTTAAAAAAAAAAGAGTGACGTGCTGTGCAAAATAAGGCTCATCTTTCCTTAGGCTCCACTTTCATGCCCTTAGTGTCTTCTGCCTCTGTTGTGTGCTTTGTGACTTTAACAATGTGGGACCTCCATTGCATGTTTTTCCCTTTAATACGTATTGCATTGGCCAGAACTTTCCCTGTACTGTATTTTCAGGCATGAAAACCAGCAGAGATTCGAGGTTATACGATCCTATTCAAGTGAGTATTTTTACAAAGCTCTATAGGTACCTGGAAGAATCCTGTAGTTATTAAGTACTGAGAGAGTTTTTCAGGTTGCAGTTTTTGCAGGGATACCAATCTGTCTCTTTTTTCATAACAGCATCTTGCCATGCAGATAATTAAATTCCTTTATCAAAGAATAATGCATTATAGTCAGGAAAGTCCCAACTGATAGAATTAGAAGGCTCAGATTTTCAAAGCGCACTTAGGTGCCCACTTGGGATTTGAGTGCCTAACTCCCCATAGCTCCTTTAAAATCCCAGCCTAAATATTTAGAGCCACAATGAACCTGTATCATGAAATTTGACAATGTCTGGGCTTAGCTTTTAGGGTCCCTGCTCTTCTGAGCAGAAACTTCTGCTCCTGAAAATGACAGAGAGTGCGGGGAAGCCCTTGAACCCAAATTGATGTGAATGACTCATTTGTCACTGCCCTGACACTGCTTCCTGCAGCACTGTTGGTTACAGGCTGACCTTTTAATTTTATCCCAAACTGAGCTGTTGATTGGGTTGGTGATAAAGGTCACCATAAACAAACAAGCTGCCGGAAGTCAAGCTTGCGGAGGCATTGGCTTCCCGCTGCAGTCTCTCTAAGTTCTGATATCATCCTGAGCGCGGTATTATCACAGCACCAAACAAAGGCCCCACACTCATTCCCTTGACTCACCCTAGAGGAATTTCATTTGGATCTTTTCTTCCTCTCCTCCTGCCCCTTCTTTCTCCCTCCCCCCCTTCCTTTGTCTTTCTTTACATTTTCTATTCTTTCTTTCTTTCTTTTAATTAGTTCCCCCCTTTTCTCTTTATTTCCCTTCCTATACCATCTTCTGCTGTTACTCCCCCTTCCCTACAGTTTCTGTTTTGATTTGGGAAAGCAAATTTGAAGACAGCCATTTTACACCTTGCTCTGAAAGGAGTGAGATTTGTGCAAAGGAGTTATATGGTCTTGAGCTGACTGTTGAGGAAACCCTATCTTCTGGTTCTTAAGGCTGTTTCCTTAGCAACTGAGGACCACAGCTCTCTCGGGAGAGTGTTGTCACACAAAGAGAGGGAGAGTTTCTTGGGTAACATGACCCAATCCTGTGGAGCACATAGGGCTGAGACGTTGGAATGTGCCTGGCACGCTAATGGCTGCTTTTAAAACAAGCAAAACACTATGGGGTCGTGCTCTTGCGGAGCAGAGGAGATGGGCCCATTGCATTTCGTATCTAGATACAGGGAATTACAGTAATCCAGCCTAGAGATCATCATGGCCACGTTCGTGTTGGACAGGATGACGTGCAGTCTCCTGGCCAGCTGTAGCTGGAAGATTGTCTTTTGCAATGGTAGTCATTAGAGTATCTTGCAGCAGTGAGGAGACCAGGAGGGTGTAGAGGCTGCAAAATGACATGAGGATCTGAGCAGCAAAGCTCCCGTCACAGTAAGTGACACTGTGGTGGGAGCTGGATTTTCAAACCATTTCCTTCTCTCTGTCTACAATACCTCTGTCTTGCTGCTTCAAGCAGCGGTTTTACATCCAGGCACTGATCTCTAATAGCTGAAAGATGGTGCTGTTAGCTCTGAATATAAATGAAACCGATCTGGTTGTCATCCATGTATTGCTAGCATTTGACTCACTGTCTCTCGGTTTTCCTGAGAAGCTAGGTGCTGTCTGGCATGAGGGAAAGCACTCGAGAGAGTGCTCTGATGCCAGAAGAGCCGTTGTCCAACAGTACTGTCTGGGAACAGCCTGGAAGGACTGGATTGGGGTCATCTCAGCAGTTTTTCATTGACGCCTGCTATGTCTTTAAAATGGGACAATGCTAAATCATGGTCAACAGCAACAGATGCTGTGGAGAGCTCTAGTAATAGGCGCTGTGGATATTCTGATTATCCATTGGTCCAATGAATTCTGCTGGTTCTGTTGCACAATGGAATGTATTCCCAGCAACAGAAGGATTAAACCAGAATAGAGAGAAAGGGTTAATGGTGAGGGTACCAGCCTGGGATTTGGGAGACTGGGATTCAGTTCCCTCTTTTCCCACAAATTCCCTATATAATTTAGGGCAAGTCACTTAGTAGCTCTGTGCGTCAGTTTCCCATCTGTAATATGTGGGGATAATAGCAATTTCCAACCTCACAGGGATATTGTGAAGCACTTGGCTATTATAGTGGGAGGGAGGACAGATAAGTCCCTAATATAGATAGCTAGAACTGGGAAGGTGTATTTATCACAAGGAGAAAAATTAATTTAAAAAACAAACGTGGGAGCAGCAACTTACATTTAGTAATACTTTGCCTTTCTGCAGCACCTTCATCCAAGGAGGATAGTGAGGATTATTAAGCCGTGATGGGCCAAACAATCTAAGAAATCTTTATTTTAACAAGATCTAGGAAACATGACAGATGCAACCAAACCGCAGGGGAAGTTGCTACTGGAGCAGCTAGGAGAACCCAAATCTATACATTTTAGAGAGCGGAAGTCTATAAAAAAAACTGCTAACAGCTTGGGGATTGAAGTTCATGCAAATTTGGAGAAAATGTAAGAGAACTTTGAGGGGAATAGGGACCAGCCCAACTATTAGGACTGGAGCTTTATCAAACGAGTGTTCGTCTGTAGTGGCTTGTTCCTTTGCTTGTAGACATAATAGCTTTCTATAGTCATTTCCGTCCTTGACCCACCCTATGCTTTTTAGGAAGCTAATTGAAAAAGTTCTGGATTTGGTGTCTGCAAAGACCTGGAATCCTATCTGATTGATTGTTCTGGCCTTAATTTTAAAATGTGTCTCCTGCTGCCATAACCTTCAACATCTGATTTTATTTTCCATGCCAGTAGCAACAACAAGGCAAGATCAAATTAAGTTGCCAGACAACATCCCAGTAACAAGGTATGTGACAAAATAAGATATTTCAGCCAAAATTTGAGCCACTGAGTCCACCCAAACTTTGGGAAAATTTAGGATTTGGGTCCACATCTGGATCTGAACTCTGTGGCTTGGCCTACATTTAATTTACTACTTAGCCTTTCATAATGCTCTAAATCCTCTTGATATCTGCATTCCACCTGCTTTTATACCATCCACTAGCATGAATTCTTAAAACCAAGCCAGGGAAATGAACTGTCATTGCAGATAAAAGGCAAGTAGTGCAGGAGTTACTAGAAGGCCCTTGATTTTAACCAGTTTGACATTGTGAAGCCCAGACAGACTGCTATGGAAAACGTATGGCAGAAACATTATGGCTCGAGAATATATTTGTTTTTATCCAAATCTTGGATTCCATTCCAAATACCTCAACTCCCATTTCTTAGTCCTCAAAATGTCTCCTATCACACACCACCAAGAAAAGCTCTGTGGACCATGGGGATTACTTAACTCGTTGGTTGGGGACCCCTGTAATATCCAATATTTAATATGGTGTGTTCAGAACTGAGATTTTAGCTACTTTCCAGTGTAAATGGCTTGTATTCCAGATATAAACTGACACAACAGGAGAAATTGCATTTTGCAGGAATCTGTTACGTTAATTGGTTCCTCTCTTTCAGGAAAACCAATGAGCGACTCCAGACCACGGGTCTTGATGGTAGGTATTTATACAAAAGTATCCGTTTCTTTACACCTTTTGTTATCTGTCCTGGGTGGATTGTCACTCCCATACACAAAATTAGTTAGTAGGAATATTACAAATATTTGTTGGTTTATATTTACAAGTGGAACATATGGTAAGAGATCCCATTGTACGTCTACACACTCCATGAAAGCTGAGCCTATGAGAGGATGTTCCATTCATGTTTATGGTCATCCATTTTGAATTCTGAATGGTGCATTACGGGGAGGTATGTTACCTTGGAAGTAAGTTAGCTAACACTAAAACCTACTACTCCTATAATAATACCTAACACTTAGGTATTCCAACACTTCTACACATTTGTAGAACTATACAAATAAAAACCAACCAATCTTCATGACGTCCCATGTAACTTGTCACCCTTTCCAGGATGTAATGCTGCCTGCATTCTGTTTTTTTTTTTTTTTTCCTGTTTAAACTCTTTACCTATGTGACTGTTTCTGACTCTTATCACCTTTCTCAGTCCTTTTGAAAACTATATTTAGTTCTCCTCTTCTCTTTTCCTTTGAGACTACGACCAAACTGCTGAATCTTTCCACAACGATGCAGATTCTTCAGACCTGATCCCTGTTGCCCTACGCTGCACTGTCTCCTATGGCTGTCTTCCTGGGGTGTGGTGGCTGGTAATGCACACAGTCGTCCATCTTTATTTTTCTGAGTGCCCATTGCTGTAGCATCCGGGCAGATGATGTGGGTTTTCAGAGAAGCTGAGCACCTGCAGCTCACAGCGATTTCAACAGGAGTTTTGGGTGCTCAATGCTTCTGAAAATCAGGCCCTAAAGGTGGTAGTAAGTGAAATCCACTTCCCCACAATATTCGGTACAAACAGCTGCCATCTCCGTCCTGCTGTGAGACAGCGTTCTACCTAGTCACAGGTGAGCAAGGGGTTAATCCCAGCTCAGCTTTACCCTCTCCTCTTGCTTAGCTAAGGGCTATAGGAGTGGCTGCTTGTGAGATGTGGTGGGGAAAATGTCCTGTGGAAGGTCAGGCTGCTCATCCAATGGCCCTACGACTAAGCTAAACTGCACTCGGGAGTTTTTCCTATTTACCTTCTGCTTAAATTAATTTATTATTCTCCCTTGCTACAAACCCTGTTCCTTAGGGGAAAGATCTTGCTGATTGCAAATGCTGAGCCATTCCAACTGCTAACTCAGTGACAGACCACAGCTTTCCCTAAAGCACGTGTTTTGCATCACAACCTGACTTGGTCAGAAAACCAGGGATTTGTTGAAATACCAGAGGGGAGGGAGTTTTTGCATCTGTGGACCCCTCTATAGTTAGGGACTGTTCACAAAAGCACCTTGGCTGTCATGGAGACAGAGTCCCCAAGGGTTCTATCTAAGTTTTTAAGCACCTTTCTAGGTAGTATCTGAGCACCTCACAAATATGTAATGAATTTTTCCCCATTACCCCTGTGGGAATCTGTCTATATTATTATCCTCACTTTACAGAAGGGGAACTAGGACACAGAGATTAAGTGACTTGTGCAGGGTCACAGAGGAAGTCAGTGGCAGAGTTGGAATTGAAACAAGGTGTCCTGAGTCCCAGATCAATGCCTTGGCAACAGCACCACCCTCTCTGTCCAGAGGTGGGGCTTAGCAAGTGCCTTATCTTTTGTTTTGTATTCTAGTCCTCCGCTACTACAGCTTGCAATCTTGTGTTTCTGTTTTTACTGCAGTATTGCACTGAATTGGCAGTGCTAAAGATTCTTTCCTCTCTCACCCACAAATCTATTTTCTAATTAGTCATCTAGATGGCTCTTCTCTTTAGTGCATTTTCCCCAGACTGGTTCCTTGTTCCCCAATTTATTATTTTTCCCTTTCTTTTTATACTGAGCTGTATTTCACATCTGGTGGCTTGATCGCCTAATCCTCCTGAATCTAATTTCATAGCCCTTGTCATCACTAATGATCAAATCATGGCTAAAGTACAATGTAAATATGTGCTCTCTTCTAGGTGACAGTGCTGAGGTCAGATACCAAAATTTCATGAGAGGTAAATGTTATGACTGCAGCGTAATTCAGTTAGACTAAGAACACGGAGGACAAAATTCAGCCCTAGCACAATTAACTCCCATTGAAGTCAGTAGAACTTGTGCCCACTTATGCCAAGCCTGCATCTAGTCCTCTGTTTAAAATAAGAGAAGGAAAATGAAAGGCTGTGATTTAATGTACGTCCGTATTTCTGCTTTCTAAACCTATATTAGGCGTAAGATGTAATGGTCACCAACTGTTCCAAGATCACCTTCAGAAGCAACGTAACATTTTTGTTCCTGTCTCCTTTCTGATTGGGCAATCTACATTAGTGTATTCCCCTTGAATGTCTAACAGACCTTGCTTGTATTCTGCTGTGTCAGGATATTTCTAAGGCTAAAAGATATTCCCAATCTCTAAAATGGGAGTCAGAATACTCCCTTTCTCCAACCTGGCGTGTGCTCTCTATTTAGATTGTAAGAGCTTTCGGACAGGGATTGTGGGCTCTAATCTCAGTTGGGGCCTCTGTGAGGTACCGTAATACAAATAATTAATAACAACAATAGAGGTAAGAGGAAGAAGGCATCTCTTGCCATCAGAATTCCCTTCATTAGCATTTTATTCTTTAGTGCATAGGAATGTATTAATTATTCTGGTCCTGAGGTCTCCAATAGCAGCACAGCTCTATAAAGGACACTTTACCTTTGGAGGAAGATGGGGCTGATTGGGCGTCATTATGATGCAATGATAGAATGAGCAACCATCACAAAGGCCACAGCTGGTTATGATAAAGCCCAAATGATGGCACTGCTCAGTCTGTTCTTCATAGAGGAGCTCATCAAATCCTTTGAACTATTCGTACCCCTTGAGCAGGCCGCATGGTCCTTTATGATAACCTAGACGATCTGCTGAATTAATCTTTTTTTCTAAAACAGCGCCCCTTAAATTCTCTTTCCCTGAGCCCTTAGAGTACATCTACACTGCCATAAAACTCCCACGTCAGGCCTATGTTGTGGGGCTTAGGCGACATAGCTATAAAATTGCCAGGAGTGTCAGGCCGGATGTGGCTTGCCCAATATGTTGAACCTGCCCACACGCCTCTCTCGAGGTGTGTGAGCTGCAGCCATGGGAGTGACGTTGCTGATTCCTTTTGGTCAGTTCACTTTGAAGTTTCTGGGCAGTGCAGTAGAAAGCGGCAGGGTGGGGAGCACAGCAGAGAAGTGCTGCAGAATGTGGCATGGGGAGGAGACTGGGTAGACCAAGACAAGAGAACAGTAAGTTGGTGGAGAAGTGTTAATTTTTCATCGGTAAGAGATATACAGATCCAGAAAAAAACTGAGTGGGAAAGGAAAGTGCTGGAATGTTTGTCTGAGGAGGAAGCAATTGCTCACAGATCTTCCTGGAGTCCTGGTCCTTTCCACAGGAAGATTTGATATCCATGATGTAACTGGTGTCCCTGTGTGTTTCTAAGTGCATAGACCCTGTCTGCATCAGTTTTGTGAATTCGTTTTGATTTTGCGCTATGAGAAATGTCCCTAAGACTGTGCTAATGGCAAATTAATTGTACTTGCAGAAGACCACCAGGATTTGGAGGCTACCTACGTGTAAGTTGATCTTTCTCTTACCCACCAATACATTGAATCTAATCTCTTTAGTCTCCCTTGCTAATTGTAGCTTTGAATTGTAGGATGTTACAGTGGGTTTAGTTCATCTTCTTAAAGAGGAAACTAAGTTCCAAAGCCTGGGTTCTGAAGCAGAGCTTTGAAGATCATGATATTCATACTGTTTCATCATTCAGATTGTGCATAGCTCTGTTAATTTCACACCCTCTATAAGACCTTGCAATGGGCTGAATTCCTGTGAGCCATTGCTTCCGCTGCGAATAGTAACTTGCAGTTGCATTTACTCTCAGCAGAGAATGATGTGCTTATTGCAAGATCTCAGGATGGGAATGAAAAATCTGGGTCAGAAATGCTTCGGAATTTGTCACGAATAGCCAATGGCAAGCAAGGTGCTAAACTTCAGGATACATGCACGAGGTGTTCCATGTCCAAATTCTGCCGTTGTACATAACTCCTGTTGAATGTGATCTCCATTGTATCAGATTTGTCTGTAGTGCTGCTCACTCCTGAGTGTGAAACTACACATTTTGTTGTCTGTGTAGTATTAGAGTCATGAAGAATACAATAGACTTGTTCCAAGAATGATATTGGACAAGGAGCCAACCACTTACAAGAAACATACCCAAGCCAGATACAACCAAGATACAGTGCAATACACACAGAAAAACAAATGCTTCACCTTCACTAAATTATTGCATGGACCCACTGTTGTAGAACCTGCCTATTAGATTAATCACAGAAATGGGCAGTACTATTGATGTGGATCACAAAAATCTCATTTAAAAGAAATTGCTTTGGGCTGCATCTCCGGAAGTTTTGTATTTGGTTTACCCATTTATAGAAGTGTACTGCCCAGGAGATGAGGCAGCTTTGTGATAGCTATGGCAAATTTAAGGGAAGTTTAAGATTCTGGGAAGAGAAGGCTCTCTGTCTCTCTCTGACTGATTCAGGACCATAGGTGGCTGGGAAATGGGGGTCCCATGCATGGGTAAGATGAGTGGGGTTTTGCCCCAAGTGCCATCTCAGAGTCAGGAAATATCTAAGACTGAGATTTTATCTTTTCTAGTGACCCTATAGCTACAGATTACTACAACTGCGGAAAGTTCTTGAGACCACCAAACGGTATGTTCACAAGACAGGCAAATGAATGGCTATTTACTCAATCAACTTATAGAAGATGAAGCAACTGAAGTATTTCTAGCCAGCCAGGTTGTAGTATGGGTTTGGGATGAACTGAAAACAGACCCTTTTTTCTTCTTTTAGCTTTCATGTTTGTTACAATATGGTTTGACACAATTTTAGGTAAGGAATAGATATATGGCTTCTGTGGACCAAAGGGTTAAAAGTTATTGTAAGTGGGGGAGGAGGGGATACAAAAGGAGTATGCTACAGAGCAGCAAAACCACTGAAAACGTGACATTTCTGGGCTAAGGTCCGGTGACATAGTTCAGTGCAAATCAGCTGGTTTATTTTTATTAAGTCCTGGTTGGCTACAGGCCTGTGGCAAAGCATTGACAAAAGCCCCAGGTAGCCCAAAACCAAAGCCCTGAATGTTGGAAGGTGATGCTATCGACCCTGGCCTAACGGCAGCACAGCCAGATACTTGTCTCCATGGCATACAGTGCCAACAAGATTAGCCCCAAGCAAGCTGGAAAAGAGATACTGCTACTGCGGTCCTATACCAAGCACCTTGGTTAAACCATGGTTTAACGTTCACTGGGGAATTCCCTGGGGCAGTTTAGCTGTCCCAGGAAGAGAATTCAAAGTGCCACAGGTCTTAAATCTCCAATAATCACTTTGTTTTTCAAACCATCCAATAGTCTGTGTTCTCGTAACTTGAGTGTAGGTAGAGAAAGGTGTATCCACGTAGGCCCTGATGCTACACACACTTACAGATGTGCTTATCTGTATGCACTGGGAGGAATCCCATCTGGCTACCTGCAGTGTGTGAAGCTACTCTCATGAGTAAACATTTGTAGGACCTGGACCTTGGGGCTGATTCTGCAATTCTCACCCACACAAGTTGTCCCATTGTAGTAAGTGGGGCTGCTCTCATGAGTGAAGGTTGCAGGACTGTGCCTCAGACCTCTACTACTAGAAACACCATAGAGTGTTAAAAACGGAACAGATGATGTAGCAATTCTGGAAGCTATGTTTAGAGAGACAGTGACTTTGGCTCCCTGCTGGTGCAGCCGATCCCACTGCAGGATTGAAAGATCTTCAGGGCAGAGAGTGTCTCCTTGTTCTGTGTTCGAACAACAAACCCCTGACCTGAAGGCAATATCATAATACAAACAATAAGTCATAATCTTAATCATTATTTTGTCTAGGGTCTTTCATGAAAACTCTTTCCCCAGATTGCTTCTGCAAAACTATATCCTGTAATACAATTAGAGTTAAAAAAGTAGTAATTGAAAGAGGTGTTTAATACACTGTTCTTAGAAGTACAAACAAGGGGTTAACTAATTTAAGTAGTCGCTCACCAGAAGAAGGATGTGGTTTATAGACCTTTAAAAAAATATCTCTGACTTATTTGTTATAATTATTATTATTTTATTTATAGTGGTAGTTACTACAGGGCTCAATGGAGATCAGGACCCCATTGTGCTAGGTCCTGTACATATGCATGGTAAATAGCAGTCTTTGTCCCAAAAGCTTGCAATACACACTTGTTTTTCTAGTTTACAAAACCCTAGTGCTTGAGGACTATGAAAATTATGGGTGGGAATCCATAATGGGAAATCCAATGGGTAAATGTATAATTTCACCCTAAGACATTTATGCAAAGCAGATGTTGCATGTATGAAATTCTGTGAAACGGCCATTTTCATATCCTAAAGTGCACAAAACTTATCTGAAATGTTATCTGATATTGACACCATTTTTGTATAGTCCATTTTTTATCCAAAAGAAACTTCAAAACTTGAAGCTTGTTTTCCATTCCAAGATGCTCTTATTTTTGAGCAAAAAAAAAAAAAAAAAATTCCTTGGGTGATTCCTTTTTTTGGCAAAAATGTAACTACTTTTGGGGAAAATTCAAAACTAAATGTGAAAATCCTGAATTTTGAGGTTTTCATGCTACTTAGCAGTTTTTATGCTTCTCTAGTAGCTCAGAAACTAAATATAATGTAGTTGTTGCAATGCTAATTGGTGTAGTGCCTGGAATTCATACAACAGTTCTGCTAATGCATTTCACTTCTGAGTACTACACTCTTGCACTTTCTAGTCCTGGGAGTTTCTTGAGCAGAGATGCTAAGTACTGCAGAGATGAGTGGTACTTTTGTGTTGTGACTATAGTATCAACTGACTTTATTAGCCTAGCACTTCCATTTTGTGCTATGGGAGGGGTTAAAGCAAGTGATTAGCATCTTCATTTGCATGAATGAATATCTGCAGAATCTTCCTAACTTAGATGTGGTGACCACATCAACTGTTCAGGCTTCAGTTACATTTTCTACATCTGTGGATGTACGTTTCAGGTAGTAAACTGCAGGCAGTTGCTCGTGTGGTTTAACTGCTCATGTACATAACATGATATAAATAACTGGCTTGCTTTTTAAACGGATTCTAATTATAAATATTATTAAATGCATGCCCTTCTCTCAGCCATTAGTCTCTCTCAACTGTGGTTCCAGTCTGAAAATAGATAGTGAATGTGGGTTGAGACAATCAGAAGCTACTCATCAAATGGAACAGATTTTTCAATGAACACATTCAACAAACCACATAGAGAGAGTACTAATTCCAGTACATAAAGAGTAGGGCCAGCTTGTGATCTCTCTTACACAGTGTAAATCCCGAGTAGCTCCATGAAGTCCCATACTGAAATTAGAATCTAGCCTGTAAGATGTACCCATTAATTCAAAAGCAATTTTAGCAGTTGGCTGTGTGATTATAATGGTTTGCTATTTGTATTCCAGTGGGGACTGGGGGCCAGCTGAGAAGAGGGCCCATTGTGCTAGAGTATGAAACAGTTCCTTCCCCAAAGAGTTTACCATCTAAGTAGACAAGACAGACACAGGGTGAGAGGAAAGGGGTAGAACACACAAGCAAAGGGATGGTTTGCAGGTGTCATGTTAACACGTTTCCAGTTTTTTGGTGGGGGAGGCAATACGTCAGAGGGGGATTAGTGAAATGGAAAGACAAAGGAAGGGATAGGCGCTGTGAAAGGAAGTGCTGAGGGGGACAGGGCAGGGGAAAAGAGCATGGAAGACAAGTGGTGTGAGGCTGATGAATGCTCTGCACTACCAGGTGGGAGACCTGAGTTCTATTTCCAGGTCATGTACCTTGCTCTCCAGGCTATGGGCTAGCTTTAGAGCTCCATGAAGATACCATGCTCAGCTCTGGGGGAGGGTAGATCGTACAACAACCCTTCAAGCCATGAAGGGTCCTGTCCAGCCACTCTGGCCTGCAAGAAGATGGCTCAGATGATTTATAATTATTATTAAGGTAGTTCCTAGAAGCACCCCATTGTGTTAGGGGCTGTACAAATACAGAACAAAATGCAACAGGCTTTGAGGAATGACACGTGTATGACCTGGAACTGGGAGCATGCCCTACAGAGAACATACCACCAAGAAACCCCTTAGGTTTGACAAGTTTCCAGAAAACTTCTGTTTGCCAAATCCTGTACACTGTGAGATCTGCGTAACTCTGGAGACGCTCCATTTAAGTCAACAGTTACTTTGCATATATGAGTCTCTGCAGAACCTTCCCAATTGAGATGTGGTGAGTGGTGTAACTTAGATCAGAAACTGGCCCTACATAATTAGAATGCTTTACAAAAGAGGATTAAGAAGTTTCTTTTAGCTTTACGTAAGATGAACTCTAGGTAGGATTGTCCAATGGGTAGGGTAGGTGGCTTGCATTCAAATCCCTGCTCCACCACAGGCTTCCTGGATGATCTGGGCAAGTCCTTTAGTCTCTCTCTGCCTCAGTTCTCCCTCTGTCAAATGGGGATCTCAGCACTGCCCTGCCTCCCAGGGGTATATGTGTGCGGATAAATACCTTAAAGATTCTGAGGCATTCCAATACTGCCATAGCAGGGGCCATATAAATACCTAAGATAGAAGTGCTAGAAGCTCAGCATTCCAAGCAAACCTATCTTCCTTCAGAACGACTGGAACAGGTTCTGACTCCTGTCACAGCCAACAAAGTTCAGGAGCAAGGTGCTTGGTTCCATTTCTTATTCTGCTTTATCAGCAGGGCAGTTTACTAATTTCCTATCAGTGACAGCTATCCAAACCCTTTGAAGGCAATGGGGCTACAAAGGTGTCACTGAGGGTGTAAGTGGAAGTCAGTGGTGTTTCTCAAGTATCACTGAGGGGTTAATTTGGCTTGAAGAACCTTCATTACTGGTCACGATGTGTGAGATGGAAAGAACCCAGCTTGACTCTCAGACCCCAGAGTGAGTTTGCAGGGCTGGTAGATAGAAAAATGTCTTTTTAAACCAGTAATCTGTGCCCATTTGATCTGGAAGCCACTGACTGACAGTAAACATGGACACCACCCAACACCATTATTTTTCAAGAGACTAGTTTCAGAGTAGGCGGCACTTTAGGGATTTGTAAAAGACTTTACACATGTACATTGCCAATTTAAATCCTGCCAAGGCTGGTAGTGAAGGATTGTGAGCCTGGGGACTTTTTACCCCTGCTTGTAGGTTCTGATCTAACTCATGGAGATTTTGGTTGTTTACCAAAACTGCACTGAAGTAATAGAGGTTGGTTGTTCCTATTGCTACCCTATTATGCAGGGTTAATAATCCAGTTTAATTTTTTACTCCTGGCTATACAGGGTGATATGTTCAATGTTTCAGTAGTAAAGCAAAAATTCCTAATCTCTATATCATCCAGCAGATACTCCCAGCCTCTCTGTAAACACTGTCATGAATGCCCAGTCCTGCTCTCCTTTAAACCAATGACAAAACTCCAGTTAATTTCTATGGTGCCGGATCCGATCTCATGTTGGCATGTTAAGGTGATGATACTAAAAGTGAACATGCTGCACCAACCCCCAGTTCTAGCACAGTCCTTTACAGTGATCTTTCTGCTTACTTTCTTAAATAGTGCATTTATTTCTCTTGGTAAACATAGCTTCCTCACAGGCAGATGGTGCTAAAACTTAGTCTTGAACACAAAGCCACACGCAGAGCTCGTCTTTCAGCATCATCCAACACATTAAGTCCTTCATTTTTATCTCTTACAGAGGAATCGGAATTCTCCTCCTATCAAAATATTGTGGTCGGGGCACCCAATAGCAGTGAGTCGGGTAAGTGTCAATTTTTTTGGTGATTATTATTATTATGTGTATTGTAGTAGCACTGAGAAGCCCAAGTCATGGAGCAGGGTCCCGATCACTTCGCTTAAAGGAAAGCAAACTCATTTACTCACATAAATCTTTATCCTGCAATAAGCTCCATGTAGGTAGATCCCCGTGCCTGCATGGAATCCAGCTGAAGTCAATGGAGTCTGCATAGAGTTCACTGCAGCACTGGTTTCAGTGAAGAGGGGGAGTTCTGCTTAGCAATTATGAACTTCTGAGAACTTTTATCTCTAATTTTTACAAAGTTGTGGATTAACTTTGGCTTTTTATAACACATGCTGAGTTGATAACATCTCTGAATCTGGTCACAATTAACTCTATGCTGAATGATTACATTGGGTTATACTGTTTTAATGGGAAGCAGTAACATCAACAGGCAGGTCTAACCCCTGCCTGAAGAAAAAACAACCCATTGGCTGAACTGGAAGGTAGATGAGATGGCTATCACCAGACATGGGAGCAGAGCTGCTCTATGTTAAAATGCACAAGGCCACAAGTGTGACTGGAAACTCAGCCGTGTCCAAACAGTTACATTTTTAGAGGGTGGAAGGAGATATTTCAAAGAACAGTTACACATTCTTACTCCACTTGCTTTCATTGCTCTGCACACACTTTTCTTGGTCACAGATGACGTGGAGGATTATGAGAACAGTGCAGCAATAAAGATATGGAAACATTCAAAAATGTCAGGTATGTTCCGAAAACTGTTACTTAATATTTTTATGGTAGCATCTCAAGGCCTGATTTAGTGCGCTAGCTGCTGTTTAAACAGATGAAGACACAATCCCTGCCCCAAGAGATTTTCCTTGTATTTTTTTCCTGTACAGCCATGATAATAGAAATATATAAAAAATTAGTTGTAAATTGTTGCATATATTAGCAACTATTTTGAGTACTAGCTTCAGATCTTTATGTGGCTCTTGCCTTTCTGATACTCAAAGGAGCACAGACAGAGTTGGCTGGCCTAAAATTTGGCTGAGATCCGCTGGCAGGTCATTACAGAAGACTGTCTCTTCTTATTTCAGACTTTCCTCAGTTTCAAACTCTCCATGTTGCAAACTCATCCTTCCTTTTTGAACCCTAAGACCAGGACATGAACAAGCAACAGTATCTTTGTATGTTATTTCCCCAGACTATGAAGCTCTCTGATGGGCCAGCAGAAATTATGTCAGCACATAAGTCTTGGTTAGGTTAACTTTTTAAAACAGAGGCTCAATTTGATATGTAGCTTCCTGTGAGGCACATTGAGACAGCTTTGGTTGTGAGATGAACTGTTGAGTGCATACTGGAGTATTTAAGAACTTTTCACATGTGATTTAGAGATGCTCTAGACAAACAGATTCTTGGTTTTTTATGTGCCGTTTATAAATCCAGTGGAGTGTAATGTCTCTGTGGATCTGTTATGATCTATCCTAAAAACCTACTGAAGGAACACTTGCAAACTGCTGATATGTACAGTCTTGAAGACTTTCCAAGGAGCCTTGATGCTGGACTCTGGTATTTCTTGGCACATACAGAAAAATGGCTGGTAAGGAACACACACACAAATATCAACCTCAAGGATTAAAAAGGGTAGGCAGGATGTATAAAGATGAGTGTAAATCAATGCTTTCAATTCCCAATAACAACTGTCTGCCTTTAGAAAGTCCAGATGATGATCCAGATTACGTTAACTCAGACGTTGCAACTGTGCTGAACTAAAGGTAAAAAAAATGTTTGATGCATTTATTGCAAACTGAGGGTGGAGTGCATCAGTTCTTAGATAATGATTTGCACTCAAATTTGATTCTGCAGCCAGATGGTTTTAGCCTATTTTAAAAGCAAACCTTGGAAGGGGAGAATCTCTCTATCGGCAGACTTTAAGGAAGCTGGGATGCTACTGCATGTATTCACAGTTGGGAGTAACATGACAAGTGCTGATTGCCCCTATTACAGGAATTAACATTTATGGACCAGCTAGCCATTCTCTAGTGCCTATAAAAAGTATGTAGCTGATATCACAAACCAAGTCATGGCAATGGCAACATTAAATATCTGATTTGTCCTAAATTTCCAAAGCAAGTAGTCATTGTATGCCAAATGTTCTAGTGATTGTCTTGTATTTTATCACATAGTCCCTATACGAATATAGCTGAGTGTTAATAACAGTCTTCTAGAAGTTAAAATGTATAGTTGTGGGAGCAGGGAATTGCAATCAGAACAGATTTTACCTTTAGAGATACCCACTATCCACCTCTTAGCAGCATTTCACAGCTAGGTGTCACTCTTTGCTTTAGTAGAAGCAAAATGACAGTTTTCCATTAGTGATTATTACAAAAGTGAATCAGTTCAGAGAGGGGTGCGGGAAATTTGTTTTAGGGGAAATTAACTGAACATTTTCGTTTTGGTGTGTGTGAAAGGGTTACTGAATTACAAGGCATTACATTGGACAAATGAGGGGGCAGAGGGAACAGAGCTATATGAAAGCAGAGAAAAAGGCTACTTGATAACATTTGTAAGCAATTCTCCATTTACCACTCCCCCCCCCCCATGTTATATCAGTAAACCCACCTAGCGTAGACACAGCTATACTGCAAAAGACTGCTTTTAGTGATATAGCGCCTACTGGTTTTGCAAATGAAATAAGCTACACTGGCAAATGCACTTTTTTGCCTTTATAACTGCGTCTACACTAGGATTTTTGCTGGCATAGCAACGTCATTTAAAAAAAAAAATCATCCCCCTAGCCACCATAGCTATGCTGACAAGAGTTTCTAATGTAGACTTGCCCTTGCTCCTGACATCCATATAGTTTTGGAACTGTTCAGAGATTCCTCAGCTATAACAATTAGGCAACACACACACTGCATAAATTTTAAAACTACATTATCCAGCTCATTCAAAAATCTACCTCTGATAGCAACCAAGGGAAAAAACCCTAGCACTGAAAATAAAATGCTAGAAAGAGTCAATAATATAATGGAGGGTAAAAACGCAGTGAATTATCTTTCTCTTATTTCCAGGGAAGCTTGCATATGCAGAAAGCCTGCTCTCCCCTGACAAGTGACTTTCAGCTGCTCAGTGCAGCAATTACCAAGAGAAATGCCAATGTTTTGTTATCCTGACCATCATATTTTCCTCCACATCCATTCAAGGGAGTGTTTTTTGCTCTCAAGTGTGAAATGAATCTGTAAACTGCTGAACAGCAATGCAAGCAACAGTTTAACTTGCCAAACTGCCTCCTGCAAGGAGTTTGAAAGCTGATAGATTGTTTCTTGTTTAGTTCCCAATGAAGCAAAGCTCTTGGACAAACACTGCTTCTTCCAACAGAGGGATGGAACCTTCCAGCCGGATGTCAAGTTTTCAGAATAGGAGTAATTCTGTATAGCTTAGTAATACACTGAAGTGCTCACAATAGTGAAGGCTACAAGATCACTGCATCTACAGATAATATTCAGAGTGCTTACAGATACTATCTTTCCTTGTGCTTTCAGGATTTATTTTACAGCAATGCATAGGAGGTGAGACAGCTCACAGGGCACTAAGTTCATCTTCACCACATTGCCATCCTCCGAAATTGCATCTGCTTTTCAGAATTGCTACAGAGAAGAACTTCAGTGCTAGAATTCAAACCTTATATCTGAACTATACTTCATTTCTGAAAACTAAAATGTTCCCAAGCATAATATTTTACCTGGCAATGTTATAGCACGTGTTCATTAAGGGTGAAATGAAAATCAATGAAAAACCCATGCACTATTTCAGTCCTAAGTAGTGTACATGCTGGCCTGCTGCATAGGGGTGAACTTCACCCATGGAAGAGTGAGACAAAACATTTAGATAAATGCCTACTAAAGGGACTTCTGATCGAACAGCAAATTATGTGTTGGAGCGACTGTCTCCTGCCAGCCCTACTCACCGCTGGAAACTGCTTCACCAAACTCTTATGCTCCAGCATGAACAGGTACTCTCCACCTAACAGGGAAAAGGGTCACACAAGCAGTTTCCTCACTTTTGTTACCATTGACTAGAGAAAACCTGGCATAAGGGTAAGAGTCAGCTATGGAGTGAAAGGTGTGGACATGAAACCTTGCCTACTACAAATGACCTCACTTATGAAATTTTGCTCGGAGTAGAGGAGTCTATTTAATCTAATCAGTTGAATTATGGTCAAATTTAAGTCTCTTTACACATGTGGATTTAACACTTCATTTGTATTTGAGACACCATAATCACAGCAACAAGGTGCCCATTATTCATGTGTCTAAAACCAGCAGGCCAGTCAAGCATTTTATAATTAGTGATTTGGGGGGAAACTTAATTGCAATTGCCATTAACGGGTCTAGTCCTAAAATCTACAGAGACTGCAGCACAGGGCCTTTAATGTAGCCCATTTAGGAAAGAGAAAAATCTAGAATGTCCTTAAACTGTTGAAAGGGATATATCTAGTCAGCTTCAGAACAGGAGTTAAACGCTGTCGGTTTTACACCTGCCTAAGTCTCCCACCTGTTTGTATCTAGAATCACATTTTCTTTTTTCCAAAATGTTCTTCTCTCCCCTTGTGTGTGAAAGGCCCAAGCAACTAAGGGATACTGATGATAGACTGAGGGTGCAATTTACCTTTGAAGAAAGGCCAGCCCAAGGTCTGTTAAACCACTGACTCCCTAGTTTGAAGACTTAAGCAGTGCATAGACCTTGTCCTGGCTCTTTTGTTCATAGGTGAATTTCATCCCAAGTGACTAACCAGACAAGTTCTAACCTTTGTTATAGAAATGTATTGTGTTACTGGGTAGATCGTCCAAAATTTTAAGTTACTAGTGGTGATGGATGTCTAGTATGATACCTGTCAAAACTGCCTCATTTTTAGAAGTGCTGGGACTCTAAGATGTCTAATGTCAAAATTATTATTCACATTTGAAAATGTTGGCTTCAATTTTCTGAGAAGTGCAATTGTGGTGATGTGTCAGTTTAAGATTCTGATCAAATATTTAGAGAGACATTCAAATGCTTAAAGTTTTGCAATAGTACAAGTTGCCTGGCCCAGACCCAATCCACAGTTAATCAAGTAACAGAATTCTGAATAAGTTCCAGGATTTAGATAGGTGTCAGGCCAGGGCAATACAAGATTTATTGTACTCTGTGTTCAGCAGGGAGACGTGAATAAACCAAGTAATATTTCCTGGAGCATTTATGGCAAATATTTCTGTTGCCCAAACATGAATTCAAAGTTGTATAAGATAAATGGCATAGTAGAGTGGTTAAAGGAGAATATACAGATTCTATTCCCCAATCTGCTATTGAGAGCATGTAGGCAAATCTCCACCTTCTGGTGGTCCTCTGTACAGTGAGGTTAAATCCTTTCTTAGTTTTGTGAAGCACTTTAAAATAACAAGGGCACCTTTCATTCAAGGATCACAGAGTGCTGGAAGATATTCAGGAAATGTTACAAGAAATTATATTGAAGTGATTGGAATTCTACAGTGTAGTTTTTAAAACACACCCACCCATTACTAACTTTTCCTTTGTCACCTGTGTGTACACAAATAAAAGTATCTATACTGAGAGATTGGTTGCCTTTTCAGAAATCTTGAATTTGTAGATGTACAGGGAATTCGGGGTATATACAATGTTGGCTACCAGTGAATGGGAGTAGCATCCAGCCTGTGTGTTCCAGCAACAACTCAGGGAGAAGTGAAGTAGCTCAAAGTTGAGTACATCTACATCCACACCTTCCTTCACCTCACTCACATTGGAGAAGGATCCCAGTAATCAATACCACTTTCTGATGTATGTTTTCAGTCAAAGTCTGCATTAGCAAGTTATGTGTTAGCTTTGTTTGTTTTATTAAATTCGTGGGCACAATTCAGCATTAAGGTAGTGACAGATGTTACAAACACTTAGCAACATCTCCTAGTGACACAGTTTTCTGCTAAACGATGGAAAGGGAGGGACAATTGACCAGGGCTTTTATGTTGGATTGTCTGAGTGTGGCAGAGGACACATCAGGGACAAGGATGGTGTAGGTGACCTCTGGGATCTTATAAGAGCTACCCCTATTCCTAAGGGGTGAGGAAAGAGTAGCCAGGAACTACCAGACACCATCATGGAGAGGTGAGCTAGCTCTGGGAGATCCTCCTGCTGGACAGTGGTGCTGGAACAATTTTTATAGTGAGGGTGCTGAAGAAGGAAACAATGTATTTCGGTTGTTGTTACCACTTCAAGCCAGGAGATGCGGTAACACCCCTCATTCCAGCACCAATGCTGCTGGAATCTGCCCCTGGTGGAATGAGGAGAGCAAGCAGGAGCTGCTTTAGAAAAGGGAGTCACCTTAGATTCTTGACATCACCAAAAGCTGCTCCTCTGTTCTCTATGGGAATAGGGAAAATGTATAGCTGGGAGATCCCAATGGAGGACACAATCGGGGGCAAATACTAGCCCTAGGAGCCCTTAGCCATTTGACTAGTCTGCAATTGTAATTCGTTCCCCTTGTTTGAGTGGACCTGTAGTTAAAGCTATGAAAGTGAGGGCACATTGAATCATTAAGGGCAGAACAGGTTGTCTGGAATACATAGAAAGAGAGGAAGGGAAGTGGCTCAGTATCTCATTTTGCTTGTCTGCCTGCTCTAGTCAGACTAAGCTCTCTGGGGCCAAGACTGTGTGTACAACATGCAGCAGATTGGGGCCCCTGATTTAATAGTATGTAATAAAAGGAGTGTATAACAGTACTTCCACTAAGAAGTTGCTATATACATTAAGAATCAGAAGTGTCAGTGGTCATGTACACAACTTGATAAAGACTTAGTGAAATACCATGTTAATTAAATAAAATGCTTCGACTATCACTCTTACCTGCTTATAGTGCTGTCTTCATTTGCATTACCAACCAGGACCTAGATGAAGTGCACCTGTACTTTAGATGCCAAAAGCCTCATGCACAGCTTCCCTCTCCCTTCTATAGTGTAGAAATACCACTGTCCCACCCTTACAGAAGAGGAATTTGTCACATCATTCTGACAAACTGCCTCAGTTATTTCTACTTTTTTCACATCTGAAAAAATTAAATATTTCCTAAACTGAAACTCTACAGTCCATGAGATTTGTGCACATAGTAAATTCACTAAACTGTCATATCTCTTCTGTGAGCAGAGATATACAAAATGCAGCTGAATCAAGCAAGATATTTTCCCCCGCCTACAGAAGGATGACCGTGTAATCACCAGCAGCATCAACATTTAATGTCTCTTCCTTCTGTATATCCATAATTCCTGTAAATTATTAACTTGGTATTTTAAGATGGCTCAATTTCCAGAAACCTTCTCTTAGACTTCCTCTAGATGCGGTAAAATCTTCACTCTGTATTTATATTCCCTTTGCATTTCATACACTTATGGCTTATGAGAGGAACAACTTTATCTGAAGTGCTTGCTAATTACTTCTGAATCTGAACATGGAAGGGGAGAATAGATGCCTTTTAGATGCCTTTTTAGATGTATTAATTCTATAGGCAGAAGATCAGGCATTCTTAATTTCTAATGATGGTTAAATTAACCAAGGTCAGCAAGAATTGATGGCTAAATCTAGAATACCAGCATCTATATGAGATGGGCACACACTTCAATACTGGTTCTAAAGGCAGTATCCAAGGTAAGGTATCACTTCTGACTACATCTGTGCTTTATTATACAACAGATTTTCTTAGTTATATTAAAGGTGCTTAGTGAATGGTTCCCCTGTTATCCACAACACAGGTACATCTTAGATTGTGGCACCAGCTTTATATGCCTCAACACTAACCTGGTAAAATCACATGTTTGCATGAGGGTAGATCATTTTCCACAGGCCCTTTAGTCCTTAGCCTCACTGAGATATCCAGTCATGATCAGTTGTGTGATGTATACTCCTGTCCACTAGGAATGAGATTGAGACCACTTCATTTCACAGGTCACTGAACAATCATTGACTGTTAACTGCTGGTCAGGACAGCCATGAACTATTTCAATAGGCAGACCAGAGACAAGGGATTCTATCTCTATTGCTAATCATCTGTACTCTCCAGTCCTACCCCCACCACATTTACATTACAGACACAACCATTCTCACTGGATTTAAGTTTATTTGGCCTAAAAAAAAAGTACAAGTAATTTAAAAACAAATGCTGGCTGTCATTTTCAGGTTCAGCAAGAACAGAGAATAAGTTCCCCTAATTCAGAATTTACTATATACACTAGGTTCTAGTATGCAGGTAGCAGCTGACCTTAAACACCATGACCTCATATTTCCAGAATCAAGGCTGTAATTGCAGTCCAGTAAAATAGTCCATTTAACTTGCTGCAGGAGCAGCAGTCTTCTGACAGAGCCTGGCAAGCAGTCCAGCCATCTGTAAGAGAGAGTTCACCCCTTCTGCTATCTTCATGTGAGTATATCCAATTTCCTGACAATAAAAATATTAGGTGTCAAACCTCAGTTTTTTCAGTTTGCTTCGTCTACATTTCTTCAGCAAAGGGAGGCAAGTTTAGTGGAAGACTTTGACTTGTACTTTTTTCCCAACAGAGAGTAGTTTGTCTTGTCTACATTGTCCTGTTAAAGTACATATTGTACAGAGTCCCCAAACATTAGCTAATTACATATATACCACATTGAATAGAGCTTGGCCTTCAGCTCCAAAAATGCTGGTCTCAAGCTACCTGAGCTGAAAGAAAAATTAAGTTGTCAGCAATAGTAGGGCTTATATCTTCTTGAAGCCAGCCACAGGGCCCAAGCATAGTTTTTTCGGGCCCAGTATAAACTTGTAACACGGGCCCCCTCCCACACACATACCACAATCCCTCATCCCATATATACAATCTCATGAGCCATGAAAATTTTTTTCCTCATGGTAATGGGGGGTGCAGCCTGGGCCAGGGTCCCCGGGGCCTCCGGGCCCCAATGAAGTGTACCTTTCCCCCCACCCTTGTGGGGGCCCTAGCCAGCCACTCTAGGGCAACATAATATTCTGACATACCAGGTTAAATGTCTCTGGTGCAAGCATATAGCTCCCATTTTCTTTCAAGGAAGCACTATGCATGTATCTGAGGGCAGGATTTAACCCTAATGGGTCTGATTTCAATACATACCATAATTATCACTTGTCACATTAGAACTCAATGCCATTTAATCCTTAGTAATCTACTGAAATAAACCAGACGATGAGCTTCTGGCCAAGCTGCAAAAACCACTTATTTGACAGAGTTTTGGGGGAAATATGAGCCTATGTTCCAGGGCAAAGACCTGAAATGGTTATTTGAAGCTTAGATTTAGTGGCCGGTTGAGTTTATTCGTTACTTGAATATGATTATATTTATGACTAAGTCTAAGTAAATGATATGACACCTTGAGCTCATGTGGGCATTTATTGTTTAACTGTAAATAAACACTCACCATTCTTACAACAGGGACATAAATAGGCACACTGCAGACAAGTCTATGGGAGGGGAAACATTAATGAGAGGTTTAGAAACCTTTTGTATTAAGATCTAGCAAATCTTGGAGAATAAATTGAGGCTGCCCCTTTAGTCGGAATCACTTTTTTTATAACGACTATTTGATGTGATAATGAGGCTAGCACTAACCTTGATAAACTCCAGTTTCAGATACTCTGGCATTTGGAAAGTTTTACACACTCTGAAGATGTTGCCAACTATATCTTCTGGTGAGTACCCAAGCCGCCACAAGTGGGCAAGAATCTGTGCAGGAGAAAATAAATCTGAATTTCTCTGGAAAAAAAAGTTCTGGTGGTTCACGTTTGTACTCATTCTTGTGTAGAAATCATTTCCCACACGGTTAAACTGCATGTGATGCTTTAATGTTTAAGCAAGAGGTTTAATCTCCATCTTGTACTAGCGGGCAGTTTTCTGCCAAAGTGACACTCCAGTTGTACTTGTTTTGCTGGTTACTTTTTTTCATCTTACTTATGATTACAACTGAGGCAAGCTGCAATTTATGGAGCTAGTATCAATGATCTCCCGTTTATAAACTAATACATTGATATTTTATTGCTATATTTAGCATCTCTTCCAAGAACACTAAGACTGATCAACAGCAAGTTTAATGTTTAGAAACACTAGTGCAAACATATGCTCCTGGTGCTGCTACTGCCCTACTATGTATATCAAGTATTGTTATAGAGTAGCTACATCTGCCATCATAAGGGAAACAGTCTATATTAAAATCCTTCAAGTTCACTGGTTCCCTTCCTGGTGCCATTAGAATAATCCAGGTTTGGGACTGAGCTAGTTCAGAGGCCAGCAGAGAATGGACATATTATTTACATCAAAACCTTTTTCCACCAGCCATATCATGAAGCAGTATTGGTGGGATTCTATAATGGGCACACATGTTTTCCTTTGCAAGTGGAAACACCATGACTGACAACTAAAAGCAGAGAGATGTAAGTTAAAAATGGCACCAAAGAGTTGGGGGGGAGGGGAGACCTCACATGGATGTCAGAAGGCCTATTTAGAGTAAAACATCAGAACCTTATTAATTCTCTCCAGTAAATAATTCACATAATTAGGAATAAATTGCAAATGAAGACTGAAAGCAAGGATAGTGCCTAAGATGTATTTTGTTTGTCTATCATGGCAACAGATTTTTTCCATTTATCAAAATACACCAGTAACTGCTCTGTAGTATGTTCTTTGAAAATAAAATTGCCTACTACATTTTTGAAAATATTTTATTTTCTTTGAAAATAAATCTTGCCTACTAAATTTTTTAGAAGTGAAGTTACACTATTTATATGTGAATTACAAAGTGTGTTGCTTAATGTGGTGTCACTTGTATTCAGACATTTAGATCCAGTCAATCAAAGATGCCTCGGTGTAGAAATATACACGCTATCTGGATTTCTATTAAAGATTCCTTGCATGAAAAATATTTATATTCATGAATTTATCTGCATACATATAGTTTTACCTTTGTCTTGGGTAGAAAGTAAAGAAAACTAACCGCTTGTAAAAAGCAAGCATTCTGTTGGGAAAGTGCCTGAAAAGACAAAAATACACACCTTGTACGCTTCGTCAATATTTGCATTCACACAGTGCTGTATCATTTCCTTCACAAGCAGAGGGTGTGGCTCATCACATACCTATACCAAAGAGAAATTAGAATTTCAGGAGACCTCAGTGCATGTAGTCTCTCCTGCACCCAAATTCCCTGAATAATTTTAACAGGCTTCTGTATAGTTGATAGTTTAAATGCTGTATCTGAGAGAACCCTATAAAATAGGTTATTCGCCACATTTTATTTTTAAGTTTTTAATTTTTATGGTAATGTAATTATTCACCCAACATTAAGTCAGACTTTTATCACTGAGTGCAGAGCATCCAACATATTAGATATCAACAATCACTAAATTTCACAGTAGTCCTGTTTAAGATTCATTATTTGTTATACTGACAATAGGTCTTGGTTGTGTCAGTCTACATTCAAATGCTCTACATTCTTTCTCCAACATTAAAGGGAAAACCGAATACTCTGTAACAATCTTTTCAAAAGATGCATGCACCTCTTATGTTTAATGTAGTGATGTTATCTGAGACATAATACTGCTTGGGAACTGACAAAGCAATGTCTGATATAGTTGAGCCGCTAGACTTCAAGAGTCACTCTGTTCTTAGTGTGGAATGATGTCAAATACTGAAAACTAGGAAGAAAATGTGTTATCTATGTTCCTATTCCAGTGCAAATATTGAACATCATCTTGCTATAAGAACTTCTACTAACCTTAAATACATTCTCACTGTTAATAAAACCAAATCCAGAATATGTGGACTGCAAGTTGTTTAATGCCTGTAAAGAGTAAAATTAACATTTCTATTACTTTCTGAAAAGCTCCACCTCTGGCTCCCCTCCTCAGAGTCAAGCAGAGACCTTTTTTTTCCAAACTGCTGCCGGATCACCCATTCCCATGAGTCAATAGGATGAACTCGAAGAGTTGTGCAGACTTTGCTTCCTCCAGCTACAGGTCAGCATTCAATTTTCATTGATGCAAGGTCTTGCAACTAGACCAGGGGTTTTCAAACTGGGGGTCGTGACCCCTCAGGGGGTCGCAAGGTTATTAAGGGGGGGGGGCGTTGCAAGCTGTCAGTCCCCACATATGCTGGAAAGGGTTGCATGGCATGGGAGGGCATCACAGCCTAAAATATTTTCAAAGGGGGTCCCAGCAAAAAAAGTTTGAGAGCCCCATTTCAGAACTCAGTGAAACCATACAGTTTAGTTACTGGAGTACTGCAGATTGTGTCATCTTCCCTTTATTTCCCACAACTGAAAGCCTGTAGGGCCACTACTCAAGGCTTTGTATTTCAGAAAGGAGGCCTTTCTTTTGCTGGGTTTGTTTTTCTACCTGTCTCATATCTCCTTGTGCTGTGAAGATAATGGCTTCCACTCCATCATCTGTGTATTGTACATTCTCTCTTTCAATAATTTTCATTAACCTCGCAAGGATCTGAGCGTCTGTAAGCTTGGTGTAGCGCAGCACTGCACAACGAGACTGGATTGGTTCTGAAGAGAGAGAGAGACAGACACTTGTAGGAGGAACACCTTGTTCTCTTCTTAAATATCCAAGTTTACTTCTTTCAGCTTGGGAGAAGGCATCTGGAGTAGTGGGCAGGCCCAGGTTCTCCTACCAGCCACTGGGGAAGTGGCACAGATCAGGAAGTGGAGCTGAAGACTGCCTATGACAGTTGTCCAGTGGGCCTTTGATACCCCAGAATTGGAGGACTACAGTAACCTGACCAGAGGGCCAAGACACAAAGAGAGTCTTGGGGGAGAGAGAGAGAGGAGGCAGGGCATATGAACAAGCAGAGAAGGGGGCATCAGACCTCGGAGAAGCGAATCTCCAGAGCAGCCAGGAGGAGGTGCCCTAACAGTGAATGAACCCTGTGAGTGTCCAAAATAAAAAACACACTTGTTTTATCAATCTATACTTTTAACCACCTATACAAACAGAACAACCTAATAGCACCTTGTACGGTCCACCATGCAACTGTCGTTAACATAACCTTGCAACACTGAGTATATTTAGAGGGAGCCGAACAATGGGATAAAACATTTTACTTAGATCTTCATCTAACTTCTGATATAGTTTGTATGGCTTCTGTGAGAAGTTCCCTCCTCAAATATTTGAGTAGTATAAAACAGCTGTTCAGAGACTTTATCTAATGGAATGTGCTCAACTTCTGTGAACATGGGTGCTTGCAGATAGCTAGATTTTTTCAAGGGGGGTGATAAGCACTACACCCTCTTGTGATATACAGGCAGATGCTCACCATCTCTGAAAATCAGGCCACCTTTATTTGGATTTACTGAACTTATCAAGATTTGCCTCAAAATCCAAAATCTACAACAAAAGTAAAAGCAAAGGAAGATGATTAAAGGAAAATTACACTAGAGCTATACCTAAGAGACTTTGCGAAGCTCCGATCTTGAAGCCCTACCATCACATACTAACGGCATCAGGAAGTTAACTGTAAACATGGAAGACGTGTAACAAAGGTGTATACAGAGACTAGCGGCTTTCCTTTACCTATGATTTTATCTGAGGCATTGCACGCAAGTGCAAAGCGAGTTGTTTTGGAATAAATTTCCATTGTTCTTCGCAGTGCTTGCTGTGCTCCATCTGTCATGCTGGAGGAAAAAAAGAGAGTTAGGATGGCTTTTGCCCTTTACTATCTAACATCCAGCAGCAGTGTAATAGTTTCTATTTATATTAGCTACTGCCTTATGAATTGTTTGATTTTCTGGCTAGACAACTAGGAAGCTATGTACCTTTAACCAGACATTACATGAACAAGTCACCCCACAATACAAACTCTCTCTGAATAGTATTTTAAAATTACACACTTAAAACCAAACCATCAAAATTTGAAAGAATGATCTTTAGTTGTAGATGCACATGTAGTATTTTCCCAGAACCCCTTTTCATCTAGTAAAGCTAAAATAGAATAGCCTACTACAGAACTATGTATATCAACCACCCCTTTTCCAAATGAGAGCTTAGAAATAGCCAGTAAATTGGATGATAAGCTAAAGTGCTTCACTCAGATACTAAACATCTCTGAAATGCAGCAGCCTCTGGTGGAAGAGAGTCTGATAAGAGTGCTGTTAAAGGAACATTTATTCACAACCAAATTACTTCTGAGAGGCTAGCAAAATACCCTAAACTTTAAAATGGTTTATAACAGAAGTTTCACATTTTATGCAAGTTATACAGAACATGGAGGCAGAGCACTTCTGATGGGTTATTTGTGGTCAGAAGAAACACAGTGTACCTGTCTGCTTCATCCAGGATGATTATCTTATGTCGACCTTTTGGAAGTGTGACCTTCTGCTGAGCAAACATTTTGATTTTGTTTCTCACAACATCAATGCCCCTGAAAAAATATTCCCATTAATTCCATGATCACTCAGACCAGTTTGTAGTTCATATCAATTTAAAAAAAAAAAGTGCAACATATTACATTTCATTATAACAAAATGGACACTATTTACATTGGAGGGGAACTGTATCTAGGAATTAGCTTTTGGAAAAATAAGAGCAAACATTTGATTATCCTTCAATGTTCAGTTTAGAGTTACAAAATTTCGTGTTCTACAGTTACTCAGTAACTGAAGTTAACAATAAAGACAGAACAATACATTGCACTCTTACAGCACCTTCCATCAAAGGTTCTCAAAGCACTTAGAGCCTGATCAAGCCCTTAAGCACAAACGAAGCTTTATAATACCCTTGTGAAACAGGGAAGTGACATAGGGAGAAATTAAGTGACTTACTTAAGATCACAAAGGAAGTCTCAAGCAAAATCAGGAATAAAACCCAGCTCTTCTGCCCATAAGCTTTCACCACAAAGCAATCTTTTGTATTTGAGGTTCTTACCACCTATATACCTAAACACAAATAATCTTTCCTCTCTAAACTAGCTAAATAAAATAATTTTCCTTTAAATGTTAATGGAAACTTTATGAACACATGACAGGTAGAGGAGCTCTTCAGGATATATTTGAGACGTTATGGATTTAATTACAGATTACATAGCACCTAATAATCCGCATATGTTTTACAATTCCATTACATTAATATCTATAAAGTTCCCAAAACTGAAAGTGATAATGTCTACAAAAGATCTTAAAACATCTAAGATCACCTAAGTCTTGTTTCTGTGTGCGTGTGTGTGTGGTGTGGGGGGGAGAAGACAAAGAAGCGATTACTGGAAATCTTACTATCATTAATCTAACAAGCATAGTAGATTTAAAATTAAAAAAAAATTAAATTTGTTGTATTTCTTCCTTAATTTGAAATTTAGGTATGGAGTTTTCATACACACCTGTCATTTGAAGCATTCAGCTCCAGAACAGCATCCTTTAACGCAGGACCAAGCAGTGCACGAGCCAAACATAAGATACTGGTTGTTTTACCAGTTCCTGGAGGACCCTATGAAAACAATGATTGTTAAGTATTATGACATTACAGTGAGTTGTACTCTCTAGCTCGTGTGTTCTGTTGCAGTAGTAGAAACACAGGAATTCCCATAGAGACTCAGATGAGGTATCCATATAGTATCCTGCTTCCAACAGTACTAGGTGCTTCAGAGACTCTGCAGTTATGGGACAACCTAACCTCCACAGAGGTTGGTTTATTCCCTGGAGGGTGTGTATCTGGGACAACTATGGATTAAACAAAAATACTGATCTTTGGCTATACAATTAAGGTCTCCCTTACCAACAGATTCATGGACCAATACAAGTCCAGAGAAAGCCTGTTCACCATGCGGAATAGACACCACGAATATAGAACAAAAACACAGCAAGAAGAAATATGGTGCAACACAAAAATACTTACAGCAATTATAATATTTGGTACATTCCCCTCCCTTGCAAAGACCTAGGGAAAGAATGAGTGATTACTTTGCCACAAAACTTAGTTCATAAATACTACCATTTTTCATAATTAGCATTAAGAATCCTCATTCACTTCCCCTCTTTCATTTTTCCCACATTATCATTTTCAGATTTCTGACTTCCCTTACTTGAGACACACAGTAGGTAAGGTAAAATCTTTCAACGGATCCACTTTGGTTCGTGAAAGATAAAAACTTTTGAGCTTCACAAAATTCTCTTCAGGTCCCTTATTTGAGGCATTATATTAACCCTTTGGGTGCAGAGTCCTGTCAGACTTAAAATGGTTCATCTAACCTGAGGTTTTTAGTATCCTTGCATTTTCTTTCCATTGATTTAAAAAAAAAAAAAAAAAACATTTTGGTACGTCATTAGCAAATCTGGAAATTGAACTCCAAAGTACAGACTACCAGTCCCACATTCTAACCATTAGACAACACTTCCTTTTACAGTAACCCCCGAGGAGTCTGTTAAAATGGTCATTCCAAATAGCAGTATACACACAATGATGGAATGGTGGAATTTAAATAAGTTGAATATGTTTATGTATACAAAACTGAGCATAACTTTGTATGACCACATTAGTGAACATTTCTGTTACAAACTAGTTTGTTAGGATGACTATAAGGAAAATATTTTTACCTGACTTAGCTCTAGAAGAACAACAAAGATATTTGCAGGAAGATACAATGTAAAATTAATTGTAATGCAAACTATGTTTAGTTATGATTACAATTAACATGCTTAATTAACAACCTGGGCACTAATTTAATTTTCTGAACCACACCAGAACTGGGCAAATTGATATTAAATTTAAATGAATAAATTTAGGCCCTGATTCAGGAAAGCATCCTTACTGAAGAGGACAATTCTGGAGCACTTCCTTTACTTTTAAGTATGTGCTTAAATCCCACTGAAGTCAAAAGAGACTTAAACATGTGCTTAAGTGCTTTCCTGAATAGTGGGATTTAAATTTGGGTTAAATGTTTTCCTGAATTGGGGTTCTAAGCAGAATTGTATATTAAAACAATATATACAAAACAAACACAAGAAGACAATTTGTTTTTGTTATAAAAAGCCAATTACCTACCTCCAGTCTGCTTACAGTGTCTTCATTCCCAACTATTTCAGATAGCTTCATAGGTCTGTATTTTTCAACCCTATTTAAAAATAAATCCCACAGCATTAGACATATCTAATCTAGCTCATGTTTTATATTAGTTAAAAACAGATTAAATTAATATAATATGGGATGAAAAGAATTGGAAGTGTCTGAAGTCAATGTCTAAATTTCTTAAGGAGGATTTCTCACATTTTTCAAAGGGAAATTACATGGAAATTGCTCATGTGGTTAACAGCATACATTCATTAAATATTTAAAATATGTCAATATATTAGAACACAGCCATTTGATAATCTTCTGATGCTGCTAAATGCAAAGGGAGGAGATGCTGATCCTTTGATAGTGTTCCGTTGCAGTGATTTATCTTACCAAATGACTTTTTATTTCATTATTATAGTCTGATTGATTTTTAGTGACAGATAAAGACGGATGATGAAAAACTAATTTAACTGCTGCACTCTTTTGGCATACATGACACTTATGCCCCCCAACTCTGCAACCGACAGCATGAAGGTGAACTGCTGCACCTAACACTATCAATTACAGGATTAGGGTTTACACATTTCAGATAATAAAAACAAATGCTGGATTCTAAATGAACATTATATGCAAATGCAACTGTGGCTTTAATCCTATGCTGAGTAACAATCTTAATTGCTGTTTCCCGACACCCATTTTCATACTTACATACTAGTCCTACAAATGACTGCATGTGGGTAGACTGATGTACTTGCAAAGAGCCCCATTGAAGTCAATGGGACTCTGCACAGGCCCTGAACAGCCATTTGTAGGATCAGGGCCATATGAGCATGTCCTCATTTGCCTAGTTTATACAATAGGCAAGAAACCATACACTCCAAACAGAACTCAGTATAAATATTTGGTCAATCATTCTGGTTCTAGTCATGCAGAACGACAGCACTGTTTAATGACATCTTACACGGCACTCCTCCTCCTAAAGGATTCCAAAGCATTTGCATACTTAGAAGGGCACCATCATCTTAGAACAAACAAATCCCAAAGCCCTCACACTATTTTAAAAAAATTATTACTGACACAAGTATAGCACCTAAGATTATTATAGTTGGAAAACATTAGAGATTTTTATTTTTCAGTTTGTGTACTTTGTGCATATGACTGCACTCTGTCAATTTCAGTTTACCCTCTTTATTGTCAGAATCTGTATTACTGTAGTAAGGTGATGCCCTATTTGAGTTCAGGGTCCCATGGTGTCAGGCCCTGTACAAAAACATAGTAAAAGACAATGCTGCCCCAGAGAGTTTAAAATTTAAATAGGCAAGGTGGCAGGAGAACACAAGCAGAGAGGTGAAGTGACTTGTGCAGGTCAGTACCCAAGTCTTCTGGCACCCAATTCAGTGACCTATCCACTAGACCACACTGTCATCTGGTGATCTGGTGTGTTGTTTTTTGGGGGGGTGGGTGGGGGGGGGTGGTCCACAAAACAGAGAACGATTTAAAAACTGCAGGCCACAAAAACTAGCAAAGGGACATGTGGGCAGCTGTAGTACCTGAACCTTTGAATCATTTTTTAAACTCACTAGCTTTTGAGTTGATGATGTCCTTTTAAATTATATGCAAAGGATAAAGGGATTCCTTCATCCACTTTCTGAGGCGGAATGCAACAACTGTTTGCTAGTGTACATCTACACAATACAATATTTTAGGATAGGAAGAGAACTTAATTATGCAAGTTGGAATTTGACCAGGAATAATATCCAAGGAGTAATAACACTAGTTTCACTGCAACAGTTTATGGCAGTGTATGTAGAACCGTGCAGTTATGTGACTGCTTTAGAGATACCATAAACACCTGCAAATCACACGTGACAACAAAACCGAACCCTCAAATGTCAGCACCAGACATGGACTTCTACATGGTTTGGGACTTGATCATTTTATGACCCTCACAATTTGTGCAGCTATGCAAATTATAAGAATAACCAATGAGCATGTCAGAAGAGTACTTGTGAGGGCAAAAAGGAATCATCCAACCGAAATATATAGTGTTGCACATTTGGCTAGGGGACTTTTATAACTCAACCTAGCATCCTTTTCTCAGAAGTATCAGTTACAGCTGATATTGGGCTATGCAAACCAGTGATAACAGAGCAAAAGGTATGTTCCCATGCAAGCTACAGGTGCAGAGGCATTATATCGGTTAGTGAAGTGGACCAACAGCCACTAACAATTTCAGCCAGTTCCCTCTAGTAGCAGGCAATGGTGTGTGCACACTGGCCAGCTCATTATAGTAAGGACGCAGCTGCTATTTCAGGCTTCAGTTCCATGCAAGGCGGTGCTTCAAGTGCAGAGGTTAGGAACCAAGCTTCAGTTTACTGTGCACAGACATTAACGAGCCCATGATCCTTTCCTTAAAGGGCTTGGATTTGCTGCCCCAGCATCTCCGGCCAAAGCTGCAGCAGCTTTGCGGGCATGCTGGGGTTCGCTGTCTCTCCACACCCAAGAGCCAGCTGCATGTCAGTGGAGGTGTGCATGCAGCAGGACACCCCCAGAGTACATCAGGGGGGAAGGGCGCTAAGGAAGCCTTACATCACATTGCTGGCAGAACTGCACCCCCCAGCCAAGGGGAGCCACAGGGCAACTCTCCCCTCAGTAGCTGATCTCCCTGCCTCCTTAGTGCAGCTGGGGGGGGGGGGGCAGCCCGCCTCTCTTCCTCCAAAGCCCCCCAGAATCCTCCCTCCAACAGTGCCAGGCCGTGACCAGGCCCTTCCCTAGACACTCCCCCGGGCTCCCCCACAGACCCCCCCCCGGCTCTCCCCTCCCCCACACACACCCCGCGGGCTCCCCCACAGACCCCCCCCCCGGGCTCCCCCCTCACCAGGGCAGCTCATAGTGGCCACTCCCGGAGGCGGCGGCGGCGTCGGCAGCTGCCCGCTTCTCCCTGTCCCCCGACCCGGGTCTCTCGGCCTCCACCATCTCCACCGCCTCCATCCCGCGCGCGCGCGCCTGGCCTCCGCGCGCACTCCGTCCCCTTCCCGCCAGCCCGGGCCGTACCGCGCACCGCCCAGCCCGGGACCCCGCCCCTTCTTGCTGTCACAGCAGCGTCACTCCCCACAGGCGGGGCGGAGCCACCTTAAAAGGCGGCGCCCTAGCAGGGCCCCCGGCTGGGGCTGCGTGGCCTCGTGCCTGGCTTTCCACGGCAGCCTTAAGGGGGCGCCGTGTCTGCCCCTCATGGAGTGGCTACTCTTTGATGCCTGCCTAGGGGGGAGGCGGGCTAGGACTCCTGGGTTCTGTTGCCTCCTCTGAGGGACTGGGAGCCAGGACTCCTGGGTTCTGGGGCCCTGGGAGCCAGGGCTCCTGGGTTCTGGGCCCATGAGGGGGGGACTGGGAGCCAGGACTCCTGGGTTCTGTGCCCTGGGACAGGACTCCTGGGTTCTGGGCCCACGAGGGGCAGGGCACTGGGAGCCAGGACTCCTGGGTTCTGGGCCCACGAGGGGCAGGGCACTGGGAGCCAGGGCTCCTGGGTTCTGGTCTCCCCCTTTGGGTGGGCGCATGAGCGAAAGGGTTGAGTTGAGTTCAGTCCTGGTCACTTTGGACAAATCAGCACACCGTTTGTACGGGTGTAAGGCACGACCCATGGCAGAGTCAGCCCCGTCTTCATTTAAAAAAGGAAAAGGGGAATAGGAGGCTTGATTCTCATCTCCTCCTGTTGTGGGTAAGCAGCAGCTCCACTCAAGTTCAAGGGAATTGGGCTGCTGTAAAACTGGCGAGAAAAAAATCAGGAGGGTAATGCTCCCTTGTTCAGAAATTTGGAATTGGCTGTGACCTTTCGGGCGGTGGATACCCGCCATTTAAAATAATATTTACAAATCTCAGTAGTTACCCTTCCTGCTCAGGGGTTTTGTTGTGAGACGGAGTAGAGAGCCATACATTCACAGCAGAAGTAAGGTCTCGGTATAGCTTGATGTACCCTGTCCAAGGTAAGGAAGCAGCTGACCAAAAAACCAAATGTCTGAGTCTGAATAATCCGAATGACAATGAACTACTGATTTAAATATAGAAAGAGAAGTGAGTTTGGGTGATATGGCAGCTAAGATCGTGACAGAGCTGGTAATGGAATCCCCAGACTTGCTGGGCAAGTCACTTGAGGCCAGATTTTAAGGATATTTAGGCTCCTAAAGATGCAGATAGGCACCTACTGGGATTTCAAAAGCACCTGGGCACTTCAGTCTCATGGAAGTTGGGTGACTAGGTGCTTTTAAAAATCCCACTAGATGACTAGCTGCATCTTTAGGTGCTTGAATATCTTTGAAAATGGGGCTCTTTCCCTCTCTGCCGTATTATCCCCATCTTTAAAATGGAGGCAATACATTTATCACACAGGAACATTGTGAGAGTTAATGAGTTTATGGTAAAGTCCTGTGTAAGTGCTATTATTTACATTACTATTTGAGCATCTGTATTGGTCTGAAACTTCCTCTAGCTATAAGGACCCAGATTCAGCCTTTAGGCCCTGATTCTGCACCTTTAAAGCAATGCAAGCTTTGCAATTAACTTCAAGGCTCAGGTTCTATTTTAATGTAAACCTGTGTCTGTAAATATTTAATGTAGTGGTTTTGATAATCTTAGGCAAGCGATACATTTGTTTTATTTGTCTTTGTGGGGAGCTATTAAACCACTTTGTAACAAGCCAACTCACTAGAGTGAGATAATGCAGATATATTGTACTGTCTGCATGCTGCTGGTCAGAGCTCTCCCACAGTACAAAACAGTGGATTGTGCTTTGTTTTTTCGCCACGTTCAACAGGGTGTTGGACACTTAGGAGGTGCCAGCCTTCAGATAAGATAGAATTTCCTGGCCAACATTCATTCTCCTATTATGTATGAGTATTGCTGCAAATTAGCACCCTAAGGTACTGTGGGAAAACTATGCAGAAGAACTGTTGCTGAGTGCATGATGACAACTTGCATGATATCATTCCACTAGCTAAATGCAATTCATATAGTTCTCTGGAGCACAGTGTTCTATAGTAGCCCTGTACAGCCTCTGTGCAGACATCCAGTCTTCTGTTAAGAGCAGTGACCTCTTTCAAATCCATGGTGATCTAGTAGTTTGGTATCAGGGGTGGCATAAAGGTAGAACAGGCACACACTGGGTGATTTGGGGCAGGTTGAAAAGTGGACTTTTGCTAGGTTGCCTAGGATATCAGAACGCCTTGAACTGGACCTTTTAAAACCATCATTTCCCTGCCACAATTTCAACCATTGCTACGCTGGCCTCTTTGTTAACCTTCTGGACCAAATTCAGGGTACAACTCCACCCAGTTCAGGGTCAAAATTGTTTAATATGTCAACGAAGAAGCCTGAAAAAAATGTGAATGTAGCAGGTAGAGTTGTAATCCAAGGTCTAGTTGCAAGTGAACATCTTGGAGAAGGAAAAAATAGGCAGGCAGCCTTCAGCATCTAACCAGGATACTGAAGAGAAAAGTCCAAACTGGTATAATTATAATAAAACAATTGGAAAAATAATATATGAGAGAATACACAGAGCTGAGGAGCCTCTGTCATGCTCCTCAGGGTAGGGGTGAGTACAGTAGGACCATGCTCCAAGTCAGGCTCCCTGCTAGACCAGAAATGTTATTGTTTCTAAAGGTTTTGTTTCCTTGTTTATCCATGTTCCTGTTTTGGAGAATATGTTTTTGTTCCCTAATCAAACGCTCAAAGATCTGACTGCATAGTTCATATGAAAATACAGCCAAAATCATATAACATTTAATAATGGGAAGGAGCAGACCTGATCTACAATATCAACACTTGTCCCTAGACACCGTAAGGAGCAGAAAGCCTCAGGCTTAGACCACATCATCAGGAAATGGAACTACTGTGCTGTGAAAACATATTTGCTGCAAACTCTTTCTGGCTTCTGTGGACCTCACAGTTAATCACTAATCCTTTTTCCCTGGCAGGATAGAAATTGCCCTTGTGACTACTGCTGTCAGGAAATTATAAGCACCAAGGAGATACAGAAGGAAGAAAGGATATGGTACTGTCCATCCTACTACCCTGCAAACGGGGGAAGAGACTGGAAGATTACAGGTAGCAACAGGATTTAACTAAACTGTTCTCTATTTATAATGATTGTTCTCTCTGAAGCTTTCACAGCCCCTACCCCTGCAAACAGCACATAAAGTACAAAAACTGGGGGACTAGATGGTTCAGAGAACTGGTGACGGGTAATGGAGCTTTCAGTCCAGATTTTCAAAAGAATTCTGCTTCCTTTTAGGTGCCTAAGTGAAGTAGTCAGACTTTCCAAAGTGCTCAACACCCAGCAGTTCCCATTACTTTCAATGGTAAGTGGAATCCAAATGCAACCAAAATGTTGTGGTCCTGTGGACAGACTATACAATTTCTATACAGCCCACCTAACCTGAGACAGACTCTCCCTCCTAGACCCATGGCCCAGATTGATTCTTGTAACACTCTCTCTTTTAAATCCTTGATCTTTATCCCAAGTGAACCAGGATAGCCAACTGGAAATGCAGCAGGTCAGTTGCAATCATCTGGGGTGTTGCTTGCTACCCTGTCTCTAACACTCTATTCCATCCAGTACCTGCTCAGAGAATTGAAAGATTTGGCCATGTAGTCCCTCACTGGGCGCCAGTGCAGGAAGGTTCACAACAGTCTAGCCTAATGTTAAACAGGCCAAGCAATGGGGGCCGCCACTATTTCTCCTGAGAGATCATTCCACTGATGCTCTAATCTCCCAGAAGAGTTACTCTGCCCATAAGCAACCAGAAGAAGATGCAGGTGAGGAGACGCAAAGAGGCAAGGAATATTTGGATTTAGTTTAGCTAGCCAGTAAGGCTTGGAACAAAAACAGAGTGGCTTTCAGTGTTTACACAAAACTAAATGCTGGGACTATGAACTCTAGCACTAGGAGATGGGCATTACCAGTATCTCATCCATCCCACCAGCAACTTCTGAATCTTAAATCCGTCGCTTCCTATTGCAACTTGCTGTTGTTCAGCAGCCACAAGTAGGTCATGCAGCCACAGGCTGTCTCATTGCCAGAGAAATACAGTGTCCGCAATCCACTTTGAGAATATTCTCTGCTCACTCTCTCTTTCATGCTCCTGGGGTTGGAGCCAGTGGAATTAATGCTGTTGCCACCACTGATGCCAATCATTTCATTTTGTGTTTGGCTGTACAGGTTGTTTTTTCCCCATTGCAGTAAGAGATTACCTATAACAGAAGGCAAAGCAGATACAGAAGCCACTAGCTGAAGAAATAACAAAGGGAATGCCACAAGGGAAGCTGGCTGGTTCTCTAATGTTAAACTCTACAGTACTATATGGGTTCAGCGCCGAGGCTTGGGATCTCCCTCCCCAGATTTGTAGGAGCTGAGATTACTGTGGAGCTAACAGGCTTGATCACCTGAAACAAGAATGGGGTATCCTAAATTGCTCCCAATCTAAGGTATTTATATTGTCCTTATCTCCATAGTATCTAAGCACCTCACAGTCTTTTAATCTATTTATCCTCCCAACGCCCCTGTGAGTTAGAGAAGTACTATCAACACCATGTTACAGATGGGAATCAACGCAGAGAGGTTCAGATCCACAAAGTTATTTAGGTTACTAACTTCCACTGATTTCAGTAGAAGTTAGGAGCTAAATACCATTTAGTGATTTGCCTAAGTGATTTGCCAAAGATCACACAGGAAATCTGTGGCAGAGCAGGGAACTAAACTTGACTCTGCCAGGTCCTGGGTTATCCCTCTAACCACCAGATCCTCCTTGCTCTCAAATGAGCATTTCCAGTTGAAGAGCAGTGGAGGCACCTCAGGATAGTCAGCATGGGCACAATCTAATGTTTATCCACTCCTGTTAATGGACTCTGGGCATGTACCTTTATATATTATGCACTGCATGTATTTAATTTTTACTTTGTGTCTAAGTATTTATGTGCAGGTTTTTTAATGTTATATACAGAGTCACAGGCAACATCAGAAGATGAGCCTGATGCCTTAGTCCTGGATTAGCGAACTCATACTGCTGGAAGAGCTTCATGCCATATTCAATTGGGCCTGTGGTTTTTAAAAAAGAGAAAGCAGCAATCTGTGGGAAGCTCAGATATCTTTATTATCATTTAAACACCTCATATGTTTCATAAAAGGATTTAAAGCACTTAAAAGAATGGATTGAGATCACCACACTCCCTATGAGGTAGAGAAGTTTTATTCCAATTGTATAGATGAGGAAATTGAGGCACAGAAATAACTTGCCCAAGGTCCTACCATGCATGAGTAGCAGAGCCATTGAGAATAGGACTCAGCAGTCCTGACTCCCAGATCCTACTCTAACCTCTAGACCACACTCTTTGTAGACTGATGACTAAACCTGGTCTACCCCTAAATATTAGATTGACCCAGCTAAGTTGCTCAGGGCTGTGAAAAAGCTTGTGCCCTGAGTGCTGTGGTTCAGTAGGCCTAACCCCACGTGTAGACGCTGCTAGGTCAACAAAAAAATTCCTCTGTCGATCTAGTTACCATCTCTCTCATAGGTGGATTGACTACATCGACGGGAAAACTCCTTCTCTTTATGTAGGAAGCATCAACATTATGGAACTATAGCAGTTCAGCTACAGTGCCGTAACTGTGTCTCTGTAGCGGCTATAGTGTAGACATCGCCTAAGACTGACAGCCTTATGAAAGCCCCTTAACTTTCTGTTTAAAACATCCGAATTTTAGGGAGTTACAACACTAGTCACTAGAGGGAGCTTATACTATTGTATCCTAGGATAACCAGAATGTCACCAGGGATAGCCATGAAACAAATAGAATCTAGACAGAGATTCCTGTTGTGTCTGTGTAAACAGAGAACTCCTTTAATCACCAATTTTCTGGGAGGTCACAATGCAAATGTGGGATATTAACACTGTTAATATGCTAAAAATGGTGGCGAAGCGAATGTTCATTTGGGCTCTGAAAAGATTTTGGGCTCTGAAAAGATTTCACTCTTACAGCTGACTTATTATGAGGCCCACTGGCCACTCACACCTGCTGCTAACAGCTGGCAAGGGGTGGCCTCTTTTATTGTTAGGATCAGGCACTTCTATGAATTGCTGCAGCGTCCTGCTTGCCTGCTGTGTGTTTCTAGAGATGATGCCACCCCCTGTCCCTGAAGATACAAAGAGAGCATTTGTATGCATGAGTTTTGCTGCCAAATGTAAGCTCTGCAAAGGGCAACCTGCCGCTGAGACAAACTCAGTGTGGTTCTCACCGGCTCAGCCACAGGAAGGATCCTTTTGTCTCACCTGCTGGTTCTGGAGCCAAGGCACCATGAGGGTCTTGCTTTAAGATTCCACTATGGTGCTGTGCAAATCCATATTTGGACATGGTAGCTCAGTCTTCCCTAACAGAGGGTAATGTTGTCTAGTGGTGAGAACTGGGGTTGGGATCCAAGCATTTTGTTCCCAGCTCTGCCACTGATGTACTGTATGACCATGGGGCGAGTCATTTAACCCCTCTGGCCTCAGTTTTCCCATACAAAAAAGTGAACCCTGTTATTATAAAACTTGATTGATGTTTATAAAGTGCTTTGAAACCCTTTAGAGTCCAGTGTTTCTTAACCTGGAGTTTTAGAGGGGTCTCAAGTGCAGAGCTGGTATTGGGGGTGGCAAGAAAGGTAATTGCCTGGAGCCACAGGGGCGCCATGAAACTAAGTTACATGCCTCAGCCCCGTGGGGGTGGGACTCAGGCTTCAGGGGTACAGTAGTTTGGAAAGGTTAAGAACCACTGCTTTAGACAGAGTATGCCAAAATACAAAATATTAATACTATTAATAATGCCTGATTACTGGCCATAGCAAGATTTAGCAGGAGCTATCTCATCAGAGCATTTCCATTTACTGCACCCCAAGCAATTCAGTTTTTCTTTCTACTGCGAAAGACTGGAGACTTCTAGGTTCTTGGCATGGTCTTAACACCATTTGCATTATTTCATACTCCGTTCCTAGCATCAGCAGTCAGGTATTATTCAACACTGGCCACCACTCTTGAAGGTGATGCATCATGTTGCAATTCATTTCATTTGTACATAGCCTCTTAAACAGAGGCCAAAACTCCTTATCAGAGTCCATACACCTAAGCTCCCTGGGTCTATGATAAAATGGGATCCAGATCAGAGCCGCTTGCATTTTTGTGAAATTCCAGTGCTTAAAAGATGGAATAATAATAGTTTATTGTTCATCTAGAGCCCGAAGTCTATCTGGCTGCAGCACTCTGGACTCCTTGAAATGAACAGAGTAAGGATTTAGAAATACCATAAAAGGAAACTGCAGTAGTCAAGTCAGGGAGTTCTTAAAGTCTGAAGAAGGATTATAGCAGAAGGTTACGGTAAGGATGGATTCCAGCAATGTTCTGGTGGTGGCAATGGACAGACTTGCAGATGTGTGAGTGGGAAGGTTGTTGGATGAAAAGAGAACCTAAATGGTTCAGCCTTCAGCATATTATTGAATTTCATCCAAAGTGCTTAATATAAATCTCCACACATACATGATATGATTATAGGGGTCGTGTTTTTAGGACTGGTGTTAATAGTTGCATATCACCTTGGGATGCAAAGTGCTGGATCAGAGCAGAATGTATTAAGATGATAATATGCCAGCTAAAGCACAGTTTTGCCATTATAACTGCATCTAGAGTAGGGGTTTTTGCCAGCATAGCTTTGTCAGTCAGAGATCATACCTCTTCACATCCCTGATGGAACAGCTATGCCAGCAAAAGTTGGTAGTGGAAATCTGGCCTCTTTGTCCTAATCTGTTGTAAGGTATTGCTGAGTTCAGCTAAACAGCTGTCACATTTCATCATAGAGGTAACTGCACTTAAGTAGTGGTCAAAGTGATTCTGCCACGCCACTGATGTCACATGCAAGGAGCTAGGAATTGCTAAACCAGATCAGACCAATGTCCAGCATCCAGCATTTGACATCAGTGGAGTGTCATCAGAGTAACTGAGATCACACTTTATTCCATAGTTAGTACAGTCAGTTACAGGTACCATGTTAACTTAAAAAAATCCCATTTCTCTCTGAATGTTTTTTTTTTTTTAAACCTGCAATTGTTCCAAATAACCCGTACAATTACCGTAATGGAAAGTGTTTAAAGGAAAAATTAGTATTTCTCTCATTTTGTTCTTCCAGTTTGTTCATTCTGTGCATTTGACAGCACTTTGTATATAGTCAGTTTCACTGTTTCTCCTATGCAGTAAATCAGTTTCCCCTGTTGTTTGTGTGAGTCTTTCACATAGCAGTGGGGAAGAAGAAAACATGTAAAAATATAGGAAAATTGGCTGGGGAACTCAGGGGCATTTGTACATTACGCTAGTCTTCACCCCTTTTCTTTGCAAAATGGCTTAATTGGCTTTGAGCCTGCAAACACTTAAAGATGTGCTTAAATGTTTGTAGGATCCAGGCCATAGTCTGTAAAATGCTTTGGGCCCTATCTTGACAAATGTAAGATCATTATCATCACTGTCATATAGAGGTTAAACACTGTGACACATTATACATACAATAACTAGCCATGCCACTGGGAGATGTCTTGTTTCAGTGATAAATGTAAAGGGAAACTCAACCTTCAAATTCATATCTAAAATATATATATTACATACCTTCATTTCTGGTATCATCTTCAAGTCTTTAAGAGACACATACAGTCAGCTTGAATTTTAAAAAAATTCTGACTAATTAAAAAAAATACTTTGATAGAGCACTCTTTAAATAATATGTCCCAATTTAAAAACAAAATATTCTTTAATGGTTATACTCGTCCTCCCCTGCGCCTTCTGTTCATATTTGTAAGTCTTTTCAGCAAGGGAAAAATGGACTGTAACTGGAGAACAGTGGAACCAACTACGCACAAGCCTGAGATTTTGAATGGCACCTCAGAGTCTGTGTTTTTCAAAAGTGGATATCCAGTTCCTATGAATTTCTAATGGGACTTGAACATTTAAATCCCATGGCAGCTTGGTGCATTTTAACAGAACTTTGAGTGGGATTTTCAAAGTAAACTGACTAAAAAGGTAAATAAATATAATAAATGAAATCCTGGCACTATTGAAGTCATTGGCAAAACTTCCATTGACTTTAGTAGGGTCAGGATTTCACCCAACATTTTTTCATTAACTTCTTTCCGTTACAGTAATCTTAGGTGGTACTTGTACGGGTAGTAGCTAAATTTTCACACTGAAATGTGATTCCCCCCCTCCCCCCAGTTGATTTCTGAATTGAATTTTTAAACTGTAAAGTACATGTGAAATGTTAATGTATTTTTGATCTAATCCTCCCACTTGGCATTATTAATCCATAGATTTACTGCCACAGAGAGAGGCTTTGCATATGAAACATACTGGGGTTATTAAATAAGGATAGTTTTCTACAACCAAGGTCGCTATCTCTGCCTCTCCTGTTTCCTGTCACTCTAACTGCCCAGCTATGATTTGTTTCTTTTTTCTGCCCTTGTATAGTGGATTTTTGGTGTCTCTTCTTCCTATTTATTAGGTGGTAATTAATGTTTGCTTGATTGATTGAATGTTTGATTTGATTGATTGTAATGATTGATGTTCATGTGAAACACTGTATCTCGCTTGTAATTGTCAATGGGTTAAACCTCCCTCCGCATCTTTCCTTCTTCCTCAGGTCCCCATGTAGGCATTATGTAGGCTCTTCCCTTCTCCCCAGATCTTTGAGGAACAGCAGAAGGGGCCACAGTCCCATCCAGCCTCTCCCCAGTCTTGAAAGATATTCTGAAAAGGGATGCCCTGTACTGAGCAACCAGAGCTAGTAAACTGAGTCACTCCTGCTCAGGACTGACGAGGGACACACAACACCCCCATAATCCTCTGGGCAGGGTAGCTTGGGAAGTCTTAGGTTCTCCCTTGCAAACAGGCTAAGGATCAGGGGGCATTTCTAGTGGAGGTTCCCTAGTTACTCTGACATAAAGATTCAAGGGTATCATTTGCCCCTTCTCAGTTCCTGGGCAGCTGCGGTGGGTTGGCTGTCCAGGCATCTGCTACCCAACCCTCTCTGTCTCTGCATGAACTTTGTACGATTGAGGGAGATGGTGGTTTCCTTGATGACCCCCCTTGGTGGCCCCCAAACAGACCCAGAGAAGGGGTTGGGAAGAAAAGCACCCCCTACCAAAGACACAAGGAGAAGGAAGGGCAATTTCTAGCTACATGGGGAAGAAGCAATCCCTGGCTTCCACCGAACACACTTAGCAATAAGGACTAGGGGCCCAAACCTGCTCCCACTGAAGACACTTGCAAACCTTGGACTTCAGTGATTTAATATTGGGACCTACGAAAGGACCCTGAGAACTACCTGAGTAGGGGACAGGATGGGGCGGGGGAGGGGAAGATTCAATGGAGGTTTTGAATCTACTTGAAGCCAGACCTTTGTGCAAGAGGCTGACCAGCCAAGACTGGATTTGTAGCAGCCTCTGTGAACCAAATCCTGGAGAGTTCCCTTATATATCCCACAGTCGCCAACCCCGCAAGGGCTGTGCAGCACTTGCAATAATGCCCCAGAGGATGGATCTACATTGTCAGGGCATGGGCAAAGATAACATCCCCTACCCTCATTAGGTCACCCCATGTGAAAGAGCCCTTGCACACCCAGCACTAAGGGGAGCTCCTGTCCATATGCAGTGTGCCTGCCGCTCAGCCTGGGAATAATGCAGAGAGCAGATCTGCTGGGTGGGCTGCTTCCAACTGCAGCATCTGTTAGCAAGGGGGGTTTCACACCGCCTACCTCCACCACCCTGTCAATTCCTGTTTTTGGATGCTGGCCAGATTGCGACCCAGTGCCCCAAGAAATATTTACTTCCTGTTTCTTGCCTAGACCTCCACCAGCCGCTTTTCATGAATAAAATATGAGCTGTTCTTTTGGAGCCATGAAGGGAGGAAACCACTGCCAGCTGGTGTGGCCCACAGCTCTTTATTGCTTTGGTTGCCGATGCCTGCCGCCTCACATACACAGAGAGCCAGAGTGGAGTGGAAAAAAAAGAGCAATCCCCAAGCATTAAAGATTTAATCCCATCAGCTATTGCTGAGCCTCTGTGACATGGAAAGTTGAATTATAGGCATCAAAATTATAGGCAGAGCTGATGGTGCTGCCTATAGTTAATGTTGTCCAGCATATCCCATTATAGGACCTTGTTTTCAGTTGCTTGTAACTTTGTCAAACTTTAACCGTTTGGGCTGATGTTTTCCATGCTGGGTGTCTGCCTCAGGCTGAATTGTTTTGGAAAGTTTCAGCAAAATGATTCAGCCTTTTCTGAGAATGAGATTAGAAAAAACACATCACTTTATACATGTTAAAAAAATCCTTACAGCTGTTCTCTTGAGAATCTCTAATGCTTCCATGCTTTGGAGCAGAGTCTTGAAATTTGGCAGAGAGGTTGGGCAGGTGCCTGGGGTCAGGGTTGTACCTTTTGCTGTTCTCATGACAAACCACCCAAATTTTGCCAGTTCTTTGAGGGGGGAGGGGGAAAACCCCCACACTTTGCACAAGCTCAGTTGAGACTTGTTAGAGTTTGGCTAAATTATCTGAAGATTTTGTCTGTACTGAGTATGCGCTAAGCCATGGCTGTAGGAGCTGAGCAGGACTTTCTCTCTAGTTGCTGTGTCTGACTACGGTGGGCTGTTGTGGTACAGGCACCAGAACTGAGCAAGTCTCTCCTGTACTCTCACTCTAGGAGCCAGGCAGTTCTGTGAATAAAATAGCATGTGATCACGCAGGTAAAGACTGTATCATAGTGCAGGTGCATAAGGGGGTTGAATTAAGGTTACACAGAAAACCTTATTTCTGACATTGCCTAACTTTAAAGTTTTTAATATAGCTTTTTTGAGTGATATATAATCAGCAGGGAACAGGCCTGGTAGGTGCTAACTCACTACTTCCAAGGTTTAGAGCCTAGTCTGGGTTCTTGCTTTTTAACAGAAGGATTCTCACTTTTAATAATTTATGCACATGAACTAATAATAATACCTCACCTTTCAAGATCCTGTTTTATTCAAGGATTACAGATCACTTTACAGACTCTAATGACTTAAGACTCACCTGCGAGGTAAGCATTATTAGTGCCATTTTATAGATTGGGAAACAGAGACAAAAAGCAGTGCAGTGACTTGTCCCAGGCCTCAGAGCAATTCAGTAGCTGAACCGGGCATAAGCCTGGACCCTTGACTTTCAGTCCTCTCCATTAAGCACTCTTATAATCCCCCTTTGTGTACACACATTTGTATATGTGTGCATGTATTTATTATGCACATATATAAAGTGTGTGTATGTACATACATATTTCAGTGTATGTGTGCGTGCAAGTGTTGGTGTAGGTCTGTACGTGCAGATATTTGTGCATTCAGATGCTACTTGTTCTACTCTATGTAGGTGTTCATTCAACACTCATCACTGTAGTATCTGAGCGCCCTTCACTAATGCGTTGTGCAAGGTGACTCCAGTCTGCCACATGTTTGTTCTCTCAGCCTCTCCCCAGGGATACAAGAATGTGCAGTGGAATGTTTTGTTTTGGTTGGTGATTTTTGTTTGTTTGTTTGGTTTTTAAATAAATCCCTATGTTGCTCTCTGTCTGTTAGAGAAGGCAAGGGCAAAGAAATGCACCTTACACTTGGAGCGGAAGGTGGTGTGAGGTTTGTGATGGCCCTTAGTTCTGGGGGAAGTTTGTTCCACAGTCAGACCAGCCAACCAGCCCCTGAGAAAGTTCTGTCTCCTGCCCAGACAAGCTTCACCCTTATAATGGAGAGTTCTATTGGGCCAGAGGAATGTATTTTTCCCAAAGTTTTAGGCCCTTGAGCACCTTGGAGATAAGGACTGAGATCATGAACTTGACTCAAAATTCTATGGGACACCAGAGTAGGGAGTGGGGGAGGATAGGTCTGATGCACTCGTGGTAGCCTGTGTTTCTTTGGACACATGCTACAGTGTTCTGTACTAGTTGGAGTTTCCGAAGCACTGAAGGCTTCATGTCCAGGTATATTGTATTGGGTTCTCTTAATTTAAAACCAGTTTTTAGTTTTAACTAACTCCCACTGACAGCTATTTTATAATACAGATTGATCTGCGTTTGGTGCTAATGTAACTCAAATGCAATTATTAAGTGTTCAAATTATTCTTCACCCAACGAAGTGGCCATGGTTCATGTGAATTACCCTTTAATCCTGCATTTCTGGAGGATCCTTGGTTAGCTAAGCTGCTGCCCGGGCTGGCATGGATGTGCAAATTGAGAGCTACATAAGCTCACAGTGACCTGACAGATCTTCACTGTTCCTTCAGAGACATTAGTGACTGTCAGGTCAGTGTACTGTCAGTTAACAACCCCCTTATCTATGTGCTGGTGGGATAAGCGCCAAAGAGCCAGGGAACCTCATGCACTCCCATGAAACTGGAACTGAGGTGGGGCTGGCCTGGTGGCTTCTCTTTACCTTTCAGAATATCAGTTTTCCTAGATTATGATGATAGGATAATGCATGTGACATCCTGTGTTGTGTTGCTCCAGCATCAGAGCCAGCTTAGAGACTGGAGCACAGAATAGATGACTGTACATTTATCTCTGGAGTACAGAAGCAGCAGCAGTTATACAATCTGCTTTACTTGTACTGGTTATCAATGTCAGCCACAGCTCTGATATTATTGATGCTTTGGTGTATGACCTATCATGGAACCAGCAAAATCCCCATTGTTTCAGAGCATTGTAGAGTGCAAACGGCTATTCCAATCAGAGTGCATCTCCTCTCAGAATGCTGTTCTCTGGGGGGAAAAAAAAAAAAAAAAAAAAAAAGAGTTCATAATAAGGATTCCACAGAGTGTATTTTGGGGGTGGAGTGGGGGGGACGGACATATCAGGCAAACACACCTCATCCGACAAGATTATAAATTTAATTTTTTCCTGATGGAATTGATGTCTTTTTTTTTTTTTTTTTTTTTTTTTTAAATTCTGTTTGCAGTTAATGATTGAAAATACATGTCATCTTCAATAGTAAAAAATGTACTGGGCAATAAAAGTCCATCAGTTACTGTAACCTTGAGCAAGCGTTTGACTTCCTTATGCCTCAGTCAGCCCAGCTGGAAAATTGGGTAAAAGGCAGAACGCCATTGAAGAAACCATCTGCTGCATTAGAGTGGAGTTTTCCTGAGGAAACAAACGATCCAGAAATGCCTGGGTTCTAATGCTAGCTCTCACTTGCTGTGTGGCTCAGTTTCCCCCTCTATGAAATGAGAATAATAGCAGGCATTTAAGGATGTTGTGAGGATTAATTGGTTAATGGTGGTAATAACAATAGCTAGTTCTTACAGCACTTTTCCTTCATATATTTTACAGTACTTTAAAACAGAGGTCAGTATCATTATCCCCATATTACAGATTGGGACACTGAGGTACAGACAGGGGAAGTGCCTCACCCGCTAGACTCCTCCTGCCTAGGTCTGAGTTCTAGTCCAGTGCTCTGTCTGTTAGGCCACACTGTCTTGTACTACATGTTGAAGATAAATGCTTAATGCTATGAGACATGACATGACTGAAAGGTGTTGAGCATGTGAAACACTCACTGGCTTCAACTGTAGGTATGCCTGATCAGACCTAGTACTACACTATGTGCCATGGAGCCCCCACGTGGTGATTCTAGCTAGTATCAGGACATACATGTAGGTAAGAGGCTATAAAGCTAAGCGGGCAGGAACCTGAAAGTGTGTGAGAGTTCCTGGATCGAGGTTCTATTGTGGCATTTAAGTGACCAACTCCACACTACACTGGACTTTTTCCATACTTAAAGCAAGAAAAACACATGGCAAAATCGTTTGCCTCCTCGCCCTTATTGTATCAAAATTTTAATTCCAGTGTTTGTCACTTTTCCCCCTTCCATATGATGTTCATTCTACAGCAATATCCAATGGCAGAATGAGGTCATGCAGGGCCCCTCACTACTCTTTGTCAAGAGGCATATCTCCTTTCTACATAAAGAAATAGCTTCTCTCCTACGAAGGGATTGCACTAATTCTCTAAACCTTTTACTGTTTCTTTAACAAAGGAGAGCTGAGATTAGTGGGTGGTAGAGCAGGCTGATGACAAAAACATAGTGTGGTGAGAAAACTGAAATTTGAACAGATGTTGGATATTTCTCCTGTACTAGAGGAGAGCACTGCTGCTGCATGTGAACACAACTGTTAAAAGAGAACAAAACACAATTTAATCATTGTCAGCAAGAAAAACCCTAAGGCACATTCCCAGAGCCAGCATTGGGGCACATTCCTCTCCCCACCGTTAGCCTGGAAATAGGATTTGCTCTGGGGTTTCATCTGTCTGTTTATACTCTGCTCATTGCTGTGATAGCTGAGGTGGTAGGTCAAGGTCTCTGGCTAAAACCAAATATGTTGTCACCTATAACAGGAAAGATAGTGTAATTAGTGGTTAGAGTTTGTCAAACAGAAATTAAGAGATCTCAGGGTGTTCTTTGTGGGACTTTGAGCAAGTCTCACAAACTTCTTTCTGCCTTACTTTTCTCCATCTGCAAAGTGGGGAATAATGATACTTCCCTACATTTTAAATGCTCAGAGATCCCCTCCTGCAAGATGCCCCATATGATTACAATGTTACAATTACAGGTGTTAACTCCCTAGCTCATTCCTTATGGCAGCCCTGCTATTTTGGAGTGCCAAGAAATCAAGCAGATTGCATGTAATAATTTATAAACGGACAGGGCCAGATTTCCAAGGGTGCAGTACCTGAAACTGGGAACAGAGTTTCAAAATTGCTCAACAGGGTGGGTGCTGAACTCTCTTGAAAACATTGGGCTCTTCCTTAGGTGTCTAAATGGGACCTAAGCCATTTTGTTAATGCAGTCCTGGTTGTGGATGCTGAGTTCTTCTGGAAATTCTAGCCATGGAAATTAGAGTGAGGGGACATTTTCAGCCTGGCTCTTATCCTTGCTCTTTGATCTTCTAAAACATCCACTTTATCCAAAGGAAACAGGGGTCTCTTGCCCCCTTGCAAACTTTGTCTGTAGTTCTAGTACCAGAAACATCTGATTCTTTTATTCACTCTCAGATTAAAACAGCAATTGTCAGGGACCATACATCAGGCAAGCAGGCTGCTTTCTTCACACCATATGATGGGGGCACTGATCATTACAGATCCCAAACTGTAAGAGACCCTTGTCCCCTGCACCCAAAAGAAAACTCCATTGGTGCATAGCTGAGGCAGCAGCAGGAAGGAGGAGTCATCTTGTCATGTTCTTTAGAGATAACCCTCCACATCCAGGAGCCTGAACTAATTCTGATTTCCAAAGCACCAGAGAAAAGAGAATTAGCATAATTTACAAATTATTGGCGCTATTCTACATGGTTTGTTTTTGATAGTTGGAACAATTCAGGGTTGCCCCATTCATTAATATCTTTTTTTAAGGTACAGTGTAGCCAGTAAAAGATTAATCAAAGAATTAGTGGGATATAAGGTGAATGGGGTTGAATGCAGCCTTGTCTAGAGCATAAGACCGGGTATCAGGAGAGCTGGCGCTGGCTTGTCCTGTGTATGGAGTAACTAACGAAATTAATGGAAATGCACCAGTATAGTAAGGAGAATGAGGTTCCTGGGTTCTAGTCCCCCCTCTGCCACTGGCTCAAGGTGCACCCTTGGGCAAATCATTTAATCACTTCCTGCCTCGGTTTCCCCATCTGCAAAATAGGGATGATGATACTTTCCCACCTTTGTAATATACTTTGAGATCTACAGCAGTAAAGTCCTTCCTATAAGTGCTTTTTCTTGCTGTTGCTTTTTAACTCAGCTAGCATAATCAGCAATCTTGATTCTCAGGGAAGAGAGTAAGGGTCTGATCTTGCAACCGATTATGGTTGCTTGGTTACATCCTCCCCCTTATTTTGTACCGGGGTTTGTTACCTTCTCTCCTGAGCGTAAGACGTTACATGTATTAGCATCAAGTCTCCCTTCAGCCTCTCACTGCTCTGGCTTTCTTAAGTAATTTTGCCTTCCCAGGTGTTTGATACCCCAATCTGGATTTCACCTGCACATTCAATGACAGTGGAGAGAAAGGATGGTCTAATAGCTAGAGCACTGGACTGGGACTCAAGAGGCTTGGCTTGTATTCCCGATTCCTTTTCTGGCCTGTTAGGTTACTTTGGACACATCACTTCATCTATCTGTGCCTCAGTTTCTTCATCTGTAAAATGGGGATACTGCTACTGACCTTCTTTGTAAAGTGCATTGAGATCCACTGATGAAAAGCGCTAGGTAAGAGCTAGTATTGTTGTTGTTGGTTCTGCCACTGACTGTGTGTGATCTTGAGCAAGTCACTTAGACTCATTACCCACAACTGGGGTGAGATTTTCTTAGGGGCTCAACATATTGAGCACTGAGCAGTTCTGAAAATCTGGCCATAGTGAGAGCAGCTGGATGCCGAGCACTCTTTCTGCCTTTTGGCTGATAATCACATTGGCTCCCCAGTTATGCTGCTTTATCAGTTTGCTCTTGGGTACAGTTTGTTCAGCATTCCCTTACGATCCACAGGGATGCTGCAAGAAGGTTTATTTTAAAAATGTAGAAGACAGGAACCAGGAGTGTTTTAATGAATAAATTATACTGGTGCCTTAAACTCAAGTAATGGTTAATATACTAGTTTAAGTTAAGCAGGGGTGAAAAGCAATAGAAAATCAGTAAGTGAGCTCTCCTCTATCTTCATAATTCCTCACAAAATTGCCATGATCCTTCAGCATGTTTCCACCCACCACCTCTCAGTGATATTAACAAGTGTGTAGGAATGCACAGTGCTCCGCTCTGCAGAAAGCTTCCTTCCAGAACACTGTGTTAATCCTATTGCAGAGAGCCCCACAATAGAGTTTTAGGGCCAGATCCTACTTCCCATTGAATCAATGCCAACAGTCCAATTGCCTTCAAGGGGTGTGGGATCAGGCCTTCAGACTAGAACATATTTAAAAAATATAGGTGTAACACCATTTGGCACCATCCACACTAGGGGTCAGATTTTCAAAAGAATTCAGCACCCACAATTGGGGCTAGATTTTCAAAAGAGATCGACTCCCACCCAGGCACCAAAGTCCGTGACACCCAAGTTGCTGAGCTGTCTTGTAAATCTGGCCATAAGTATCACAGTGTTGGCTGCTGGGTGCTGGAGAACTTTTGAAAATCTGGTTCTTGTTTAGGTACCAAATGGGAGCTGGACCCTTGAAAAATCGGGCCCTACCTGGGCAAAATGTATTGGAAACTGGTTTAGCTGGAGCTATATTTAAATTCTGCTCACACCCTGCTCCTTAACTTTATTCCTGACCCAGCATGAACCAGGCCTAAAGCAGTTTCCAATACCAAGAGCAGCAAATCCTTCCAGCTCATCTGGATCTAAAGAACTAATTGCCTCATTTTTTGGAATCATTGTTTTGATTCTACTTTGCCCACCACTGCTGGAATTTGTACTTTGCCTCGTGGTGCAATATTCTATTTATAGCTCCAGTGGAATAGTATAGAAAGAGCTTATGCTGTCATTGCTACTGCATCAATGAATTGGTGGGAATGAAATAAGTGCACAGAGGAAACAGACAAAGTTATGCAACATTTCCGAATAGTCATTTCATTTTGGTATTCTTTAGACAAACAAGTAAACTTCCACCCCTACCTCCCAAGTCACAATCACAGGAATATACATTCAAAAACATGAATGTTTAAGATTCACAGTGATCTTCTGGGCTCACTTCCGGGAGAAGAGAAGGAACAACTGTTGTTTTTTCTTACTGATAATCCTCCACAGCCACTACTTAACATAAACATGCTTTTAAGAGCACTTCCAGTTGCAAACACACAGCCTGTAAGAATTCAAACCTGCCACTTCTGTAGACCTCTCATATTAGATCAGATCAGGTCCCTGTGGCCTTCCTTCATCCCCACCAAAGAAGGCAGTATAAATACATTCAAGTGGTCTTTAAAAGATCCTATGCCACATTCTGTTTCTCTCACTCAGAGTGATGTAAACCAGGAGTAACTCCACTGATGTCAGGGGAGATACACCAGTGTTAAAGCTTGGAAGACACTAGCAGAGCAGGAAAGAACTTCCAGCGTTCCATGTAGTAGCCTGATGTAATCAGGACAAATCTCCATCCACCAAACTTTTCTCATTTTGGCCTTTGGTAATTGATATCATCGGAACTAACCCTCGAAACTAATTTTCATTCAATGACACGTGGGCCACACATCCTTACGGGGAAAAAAGGGAGCAACAGAAGGGTAGGATCAGAGAGGTCTGTCAGAAGAGAAGTCCCGGGTGGGGAGTGGAGAGTATGGCCGAGATGTTGTCGTTACATTGGTGTAAATGTGAAAGAATTGAGGAGTGCTTGAAATTGTGTGGGAGTGAGTGGGGGTCCAATAGGGTTAGGTTTGAAATAAGCAAAATAGCAAAGGGTTAAAAAACAAAAAGAAAACAGGAAAAGGTTACAATCAAACAAATGCAAAAATAGAAAATAAAAGTCAGCAAAACTGCAAGGGCTGAAAAAGCCCCAGAAAAAAGATGATTAGAAAGGATTTTGAAGTCTTGGGTTGCATCTCTTCCCCCTTCCTTTGTATTCTCCCCAGTTAAGCCCCAATCCTGCAGCGGGATCCATATGGATGTTCCCTGCACAGTGGGGCTCTGTGTGGGAACCGGGGTCTGCCTGCACAAAACTAGTTGCTAGATGGGAGACATTGATCGTGAGTTCTGAGGCTGGGATCCCATGCAGTTTATGTGAACGGTGCTTTGGGTATAGTAAAAATAACAATACAGATTGAGATTTGAGTGAATTAGCAAATGCAGGCCCTGGTCCAGTAAGAAGTTATTCACAGTGGAACCTCACTGAAATGTCAGATCCTCCTCAGCCCAGGACACTTTGCAAAATCAGGGCCTTAGAATGAGTAATCCTATGGTGGAATGACAGATTAATTGTGTTTCAAGACAGCTCATCAGCACTCCTGGTGATTTGATTGAGGATGTGATGAACAAAAGAAAAAAATAGCTGAGCATTTGTGTCCATTTCATCTCTGCTGCCCCAATTCAGAAATAACATAGATATAACAATATAGATGTCTGCTGTTTTCTTTTTGCTGTGTGTGGGCATTGAATATTCCCTTGGTTTCTGTGTTACTTTGTCTGTGTAACATTTCAATTTGTCAGAACCATTAAAAAAAACCAACTCTGAAGACTTTCAGTGATTCCAGTAGCTAATGCAAATCCAGTCACTGAATCAAAATAATGTATCAGTCAAGCAGAGAGAGTTTTGACTATCTATAAAAAGCCACTTTTCAAATAAAAAAGTTACATCCCGTCACTTAAAGCGCAAGGCAAGTCTATGCTAGAAGAGCAGTTAAAGCAAATGAGATAGGCTAGAAATGTTAGAGTTAATCCAAGGCCCCCGTCTTGCCAACCAGGGCCCAAGCATAATTTTTTCGGGCCCAGAACACACTTGTAACACGGGTCCCCTCCCACAAACATACCGCAATCCCTCATCCCACACATACAATCTCCAGAGCCATGAAATTTTTTTTCCTCATGGTAATGGGAGTTGCAGCCTGAGCCGGGCTCCCCAGGGCCTGTGGGCCCTGGTAAAGTGTACCTTCCCCCTCCCCCCCCCATGTGGGGGCCCTGTTGCCAACACTTATGCATATAATAGTCTCATTGACTCTACTGGCTCTACTCCCCTGTGTAAAGTTAAGCAAACGTCTAACTATTTGCAGGACTGGGGTGCTCTGCTCCTGATTTGGGGTCTGCTTATGCAGACTCGTGCACCTATGTGGAGCCCCCTTATTTTCATAGACTATAAGGTCAGAAGGAACCATTATGATCATCTTGTCTGACTTCCTGCACAACGCAGGCCACAGAACTTCATCCACCCACTCTTATAATAGACCCCTAACCTAAGACTGAGTTATTGAAGTCCTCAAATCATGATTTAAAGATTTCAAAGTACAAAGAATCCACCAGCAAGTGACCCAGGCCCCATGCAGCAGAGGAAGGTGAAAAATCCCCAGGGCCTCTGCCAATCTGCCCTGGGGGAAAATTCCTTCCCGACCCCAAATATGACGATCGGTTAAACCCTGAGCATGTGGGCAAAACTCACCAGCCAGACACCCAGATAGAATTCTCTGTTGTAACTCAGAACCCACCCATATAACGTCCCATCACAGGCCATTGGACATATTTACCACCAATAGTCAAAGATCAGTCAGTTGCTAAATTAGGCTGTCCCATCATACCATCTCCTCCATAAACTTATCAAGCTCAGTCTTGAAACCAGCTAGGTTTCTTGCCCCCACTACTCTCCTTGGAAGGCTGTTCCAGAACTTCACTCCCCTAGTAGTTAGAAACTTTCATCTAATTTCAAGTCTAAACTTCCTGGTGGCCAGTTTATATCTATTTGTTCTCGTCTCCACATTGGTGCTGAACTTAAATAACTCCTCTCCCTCCCTGATATTTATCCCTCGTCTGATGTATTTATAGAGAGCAATCATATCTCCCCTCAGCTTTCTTTTGGTTAAGCTAAATAAGCCAAGCTCTTTGAGTTTCCTCTCATAAGGCAGGTTTTCCACTCCTGGTATCATCCTAGTAGCCCTTCTCTGCATCTGTTCCAGTTCAAATTCATCTTTCTTAAACATGGGAGACCAGAACTGCACACAATATTACAGAGAAGGTCTGACAAACGCCTTGTATAACGGTACCAACATCTCCCTATCTCTACTGGAAATACCTTGCCTGATACATCCAAGGACCGCATTAGCTTTTTTCACGGCCACATCACATTGGCGGCTCATAGTCATCCTGTGATCAACCAATATGCTGAGATTCTTCTCTTCCTCTGTCATTTCCAACTGATGTGTCCCCAGTTTATAGCAAAAGTTCTTGTTTGAATAGGGCTGGCCAGAAAATAACTCTGTTTTGCAAAAAAGTTTAAAAGGTTTCAAAATTTGTTTTTGTTCAAGTATGCAAAACAAACCTGAGACCTTTCAAGATGTTTTATTATTGATGGAAATATTTTTTCTGCAGTTTGTGTGTGTATTGTGAAATCAACATTTATTGATAACAATCTAATCCTTCCAAGCCTATCTTTAACACATTTTAGATTAAATTAGTCCTGGGACCTGGTAATAATATGAAACTGAAGTAAGGAAATGATGTTCAACTACTGTGCAGACCACAAACTGTTCTCAAACAAAATATATAACACTTGCTGACCTTATTTGCTGTAATGGAGAGAGAACTGAATGAAATTATATATATGGAAATTTTAGTACCAAGACTGAAATATATTAAAATATTGCATAAAATTGTTCAATTGTCTTAAAATTTGAATCCAGGGAGGTTACACAGGGATTTATTTTAACTTCATAATACTAAATAATGGCCATTTTGTAACATCTTATCCTAAAGCACATTAAAAAGAGGTGAAATTTTCAAAGCTTTTGTGGTGTCCAAATCCCTGGGGTACCTTTGAAAATCTCATATCTAGCTTGTATATGGCACTTTTCATCAATAGTTCTCAAAATGTGTTACAAAGGAAGGTTAAGTAGTATTATCCCCATTTTATAGATGGGGAAACTGAGTCACAGAGCGGTGATGTGACTTGCCCAGGGTCACTCAGCAGGCCAGTGGCAGAACCAGCAATAGAACCAAGGACTCCTACATCCTAGTCTAGGCCACTCCCCATTAGGCTACACTGCTCCCACCTCGGTGCATCCACCTTGACATACAGTCACTTTGGAGAAGCTATGTAGCACCCTTTTAACATAGCAGAGAAGAAAGGCCTGGGAGTCAGGCAACCTGGGTTCTGTTTCTGAGTTTCAATAGGTCTTTTCACCTCTCTTTCTGGTGGCTTCCCTACCTGTAAAATGGGAGATGAGAATATTTGTCTGCCTCACAGGGCTGTTTCGAGGTTTAATTTACTGATGTAGGTAAACTACATTGAGATCCTTGGATGCAAGGTGCTATGGGAGTGCATCTCATATGAAGGGCCTTGGGATCTGTAGTACTGACTTCTCATCCAAGAGACTGCACCTCTGGCAGCACAGAGATGCCCAGCTCCATGCAGAGACACTGCTTTCTAAGGACTCAGAGGGCAGAATGCCATTTCCTGCAACACCTACCTCTTCCCTGGAGGTTTTGCCATCCAAGCAATGATTCAGCCTAGCCATGCCTAGCTTACAGAGCAGAGGGCATCAGCATGGCAATAGCATAAAGGTACATCTCTTACCAAACTCTGATGAACATCATTTTTTCCCATCATCCCTGGCTTTTAAACTAAGGATTAAATCACAAGCTGCAGGGTTCCCAAGAATCACTCTGGTAGTTAAAACAACAAGAGTCCTGATGAAGTGGGTTACAGCCCACGAAAGCTTATGCCCGCAGAAATTTGTTAGTATTTAAGGTGCTACAGGACTCTCATTGTTTTTGCTGTATACAGACTAATACGGCTACCCCTCTGGAACTTTTCCGGTAGTTAAGTTCTCCAGAATCAGGTTGTCTTTTTCAAGCCACAAGGTATTTCCTGCCTCCTCCCTCTCCTTTATATAAATAAATAAATAAAGTCATAATAAGTTTAAAAAATACCCAGAATGTTCACTGTAGTTTAGAAAAACCCTCACTTGAGTTATGAGGAAAGGGGGCTACTTGAAGGTCTTTGGGTGATGGGCTGCTTAGAAGAATCATGCATTTCTGCTGATTGGGGGGGGAGTTTCCTCCCCACCCTGCCCCCTTTTAGGGGAAGAGGGAGTGAAAAGTACTTTAAGAACAGCTGTGTGAAGCCAGGAAAGGTTGTGGGAATTTGTGGCAAAAGGCACCACAGAGGGCTGTTGTGAACCTTTAGACCAGGCCAGGTGGCCTTCTAAGTGGGTCTGGGACTACTTATTATTTTGGGTGGAGACTGAAATTGAGTTTGTTTTTCTTTTTTTAGGGGCCAAGGGGGTGTTTGAACCTCAAACACCAGAGGCATAAATTAGCCCAGAGTAAAGCCTTTATAACAGAGGAAAACACAGAGCCCTCTGAATCCAGCCCACTGAGACTCCCGTGGGTCAGTACAGCTGCTTGGCCTACAAGGCAGGTTTAAAAACATCTCCATTTTATGACTGGGGATTTTTACAGGGGGGGGTGTCTCCACTGCAAGGTAATTAATAATCATACAAAGAGCACCTTCAATTGCAGGAACTCGGAATGCCTCTTAGGTACTAATGCATTCAGCCTTGCAACAACACACCTGTGAGGATTGTCCTTGTCGATAGGTGGAGAAACTGAGGCACTAAGCAGCAGAGAAGTGATTTGCCCAAGGCCTTTCAGTGCATTAGGAGTAGAACTAGGAACAGAACCCAGATCATCTGATCTCCATGCCCTGCCTTATCCCTCTATCCCTCATTAGTAGTAGAACTAGGAACAGAACCCAGATCATCTGATCTCCATGCCCTGCCTTAGCCTCTATCCCTCATTCTATTAAAAACATGTAGGGCACTTTAAAAAAACAGACTCCCTCATTGAAATTGCTGTGTGGAGATTTCCTCGGCAGCTGCCTGCAAGTATTGCCTGGGAATTTCCATTTTCCAGCCTCCCGCTTGCTTTTCTTGCCGGGCTCAGGCCTGGGAAACGGGAAGATTAAGGTTTGTGTGCAGCCCTGACAAAAACAGCTGGAATGCCCCTCCCTCCCCGGCTCCTTCCCCTTTTGTTCCAAGCAGGCAGGGAAGGGGAGATTCGCAGAGCCCAGCGTTAGAGGCACATTCACTGAGCCTCTTCAGCAATAATAGCCATTACCTTTCCAGGCAGCCAAGCCAGCCCCCCTGACTGCAGTGCCTGCTCCCCTCCCCATGGCCTGCTAGAGAGCGGGGAGAGATTCCTCTGTGCAGTCCCTGGGCTTGTCTGGCAGCATCATCCCCCAGCTCTGGCTGCATTGGTGCCTGTCAATTCCCTCCTGCTCTGGCTTCTCTCGCCTGCCTGGTTGCAGCCAGCGTTAGCCTAGGGGAGTGGCAGGCTGTATTCCAGAGGGCTGCCGTGTCCGGCTAGGGCTGGGGGGCCAGGAGATGGTTGCAAGCAGCCTGGAGGGCTCCTCCGCAGCCCCCCTGCAAGCTGGATGCTAAGGAAGAAGGTAAGAAAGACCTGGGTTGAGGGAGGGTGGAGAACAGCCGAAAAGGGGACATGGGGGGTCGTTGTGCAAGCCCAGGCTGCTCTAAGAAATAGGAATTATTTTGGGGGAAGTCCTCTGGCCTGTGTTATCAGGAGGTCAGACTAGATGGTCATAATGGTCCCTTCTGGTCTTGGAATCTATGAATTCTGAGCTGTGCACTATGAATCTTGAGCCAGCAACAAAGGAGGGGGGGTGAATGAAGCTGGTGTGGTTCCCTGTTGGAAAATGCCAGGGGTGATTTGGGGGTGGGGCGCTGAGATCGGCATTGCATCTCCTTGCTACAGGATTGTTCATGGAAAAAAGCATTGTCCTTGGGCTGGGGAAAGAAAAGGACACAGTCCTTATGGCAGGCTGGATTATGTGCTAGGGATGCTGCAGCAGTCCCTTTTGGCTGGGCAGCGATTAAACGTGGAAAGCTGGGTTAGGAGGGGAGGACTGGAGAGAGAGACTGTTGGAGGAGATTTTTGTTTTGAGCTGTGCTGCTGTCGCATCCACTCCATCTCTACTCCTCCCCCCCACCCCATGGAACACGCCCACCTGAACACAGCCGGGGCTGTGATCCTGGCTTGCAGCCTCTACCCATGGGTGTAGGTTTGACAGTAAGGCCATATACACACTCACAGATGTAGAGAATGGCACCTTCCTCTCCTTAATTCCAAGCAGAGGGGACAAACGGGCCTGATGGGAACGACCTTGCCTATCATCATCTATTGCTTAACACGGCTCAAGTTTTGGTTTCAAACAGAAGCTGTGTTTTTCTTGTGTGTGCTGGCTGTTTTGATTGCGTGGCAGTCTTTGGCTGCTGTGCTGGGCATCACCATGGATTACTGGTCCTCTCATCATTTAGAGATTGATATTGCTGTGCTACAGGATCTGTCTACTTCTTGTCTGTAGCTGGGAAATGGCATTCTAAACAAGGGCAGACTGGAATGTATTGTTAGTATTTCTATAGTGCTGCAGGAGTCGGTGGTACTTTGTATAAATAATACAGCATAAAGACAAGGTCCCTGCCCCTTGCAGCTTCCATTCCAAACAGAGGAAAGGGCCTAATGGTGTGACTGGACAGGCTCCATAGGCGTGAGTGAGGACGAGGCAGAGGCGCCCCTTATCTTTCGGTATCTAAGCAGGCTGGTCAGAGATGTGTTTGGAAAAGGCTTGAAGACAAAGCCTTATGTCAGTGCTAAGCGCTGTTTACGGTTCTGCTGATTGTCAGTCTGGTAGGCCTGTGAACCCCAGCTCAGAAATTATTCCTGCTGGGATGAGTGTCAAGTTTCAGTAGCCCAGCCTTCCTTGCTGGAAAAGAAGGTTTCCTCGGGGGTGACTTGCATTTTAAGAGTTTAAAAAAAAAACAACCCAAAAAAACAATTTGCAGTGCCTGCCTGAGCCTTTGCTCTGTGTGCTGCTAGGAGACATTCCTCTACCTAGCTGCGCTCAGGATGCCCCCTTCTAATCAGCACATTTCAGCCTGGCCCTGTCATTGCTGGGGAGGTGATGCTTTAAAAGCAGTGCAGCTGCCTGGCCTGTTCTTCAACTTGGGTCTATTATTTGGCAGTTTAAAAAAAAATTGCTGCCTGCTGTTAGGCTACTTGAATGTGATCCATTTCTATTAGCCCAATCCAGCAAGGACCGGGTTTGCAGTCAGACAGCTGTGCTCTCCCCAACAGATGTCACTTTGCCTGCCAGAAACCACTCGGGGTGCAAGACTTGAAATGGGCATCGCGAAGACAGGCCACTGGTTAAAATGTTAGCAACAGCCATTATAAGAATCTCGGTGACGAACTGTGTGAGGGGTTGAGCTATGATTTTGGAAGGCTGAGGGCGGCTGTATTGAAACAAATAAAAACCTGTCTATCTAACGGGACGCTGTTGTGATTAAAAATCATGGCCTGGATTATCTACTGAGGCCAAGATTCGGTTGCGACTCCCTAATATTTTGTTTGGCTCTAAGCCACCTCCGGGCCAGAGGGACTGTTCTAACCTGTTCCAGCTGGCAGTGGTCCTCAGTGGACTGCCTATAGGTTAAAGCCATGTGTTAGTCCAGGCAGAGAGAGTTAGACTAGCACATGGCTTGCTGTTTTTCACCTACTTGTTAGGACTTGGTTTGGCCTCATTCAGACAAAGAGTATTTATGTAAACCCTCTGTGCCATGGTTGGTTTCAAAGGTGCTGAACATGCAGAGCTCCTATTGAAGTCAATGGCTGTTGTTGGTAAAGAGAGAGAAATAAATTGGACACATTCTCCTTTTTACTGCTTTATGGGTTTTTTAAAGATGGCCTGTGAGTGTGTGGCATTTATTTCTCCTCCTGCCCCCGCACTTGTTTTTTATATTAGAAATTCATGTCTTGTTTGCCCTAGAGTAGTGGTTCTCAATCTTTTTGGGCTCAGGACACATTTGTAAATGTTCATGGCCTGGCACAACCCAGTAAATAGTCTGGGAGTGGAGGGACCCTGGGGTGGTTTTGGTCAGATCCTGCCCCCTGCGGGGGTTGGGTCCTGCCCTGCACTCACCCCACAGTGGCGGGTCCTGCAGCTCCTGTGCTGTGGGGCTGGCTGGGCTTGGCTCTCGGCTCCGGGTGTTGCAACCTCTGGGGTTTCAGCGTTACTCAGGTGTGGCCCTGCTCCCCTGACTAGACCAAATGTTTGTGAGTAGAGTTGTGACCTGGTTCACAGGACTGTAGTGCCACTCACTCAAATTTGGCCTACCTGGACTCCTGTTGTCATGACGGCAGGGCCAAAGGTGAGTGACGCTGGGACCCCAGAGGTGGCAGGGCCTGAGCAGGAAGGTGACCCAGCCATCCCTCAGGGACCGGAGCTGCCATACAACCCTTTGAAACATTCTGGCGACCCAATTTTGGGTCCCGACCCATGGGTTGAGAAACCCTGCTCTAGAGGACTCTGTGGTTGACAATATTATGGTAGTTCCCAAAGACACTAGCCAGGATTGGGGCCCCATTGTACCAGGCACTACACAAACTCAGAGGAGACAGTCCCTGCCGAGACAGCAAGATGATGACATTGCATGAGTCAAGGGAGTGAAAGCTGCGCTGTTGGGAGAGGAATGGAATTCTAACCACACAAAGATTTGTGTGTTAGTGCCTCTGTAGCTTCGTTTGTAACTTGTCTTCAAAATGTTAATCAATCTTTGGATATAGCTTTCAGCTCCTCCATTGTTTCAGATGAAGTGTGAGAACTCACAATTCACAAGGTCTGAGTCAAGTCGTAGTTCTTCCAGCAAAACAAGAGAAGCCAGAGTTGACATTTCTAGTATTTCCCTATGCTTGTTTCTTTATCTTAGAAAAAACCTCTTTGAGACCCTTTTTGTACATTAAAACAAGGACAAAAGCCCACCTTTAAATAGAAATCTTTGTGGGTCACTGTTAGTGTGGGTCTGTGGTGTAAAAACCCAGCACTTCACCAATGCATCTCCTCCCTGTTTGTGCTCAGAACCGTCTCTGCTAACTTTAGTGACACAAGTAATTTTTCATTATTGTTTACTCCTGTTAGCCCTGCAGAGCCAACACAGATCAGAGAGAGTGGTCTGGATTCTATTCTAGCTCCTTCATCCTCTGCAGGATTGTTAACTGCTTTATTACTGTAGTTCTCCAACAAAGATTGGGGCTGCATTTTGCTAATCACCGCACAAATGAATAGTGAGAGACAACTCTTATGCCAGAGATCCGTATGGTCCAATTAGACAAGAGAGGCATAGGGTGGGCGAAAGGGAAATTAAGTGATTTGCCCAAGATCACACAAGAAGTCTGTGGAAGGTCCAGAATTGAATCCAGACCTCCTAAGTCCAACTTTAGTGCCTTGTCCACAGAATCATCCCTTGCCCTTCTCTCCTAACACACGCTTCTGTTGCAGAATCTTTATTGCTCATGGTGATGCATGAGCTGTAAAAAACCCATTTCAGCTGTCAGATCATTGGCTGAATCTGCAGAGCTAGCAGTTGGGAAAAACCATCTTTTTACGTGTAAACTAAACATAGGTGATAGGTATATTGTTAAGAGACAAACATGGAACCCTACCAAGTACAGTCTCTTTCCACAGTGCAGACACGCTTCAAATGCAGTTACACCTGCTCCATAGATGTGGGGCCTGATGTAGTTTGTTTACATTTTGCAGAGATGATAAAACTTCACAGGTCAATTTCACTTGGTTTATAGACAGTTTTACCTTCTGGTTTTCATGTTCTAGCAGAGTGCTCCCCTCAGTGGAAAGATGACTTCATTCCACATGACTCTTGGTCTGTCACCTTATGCCAGCACTCATCTCTTGTTTCATCTTTAAAAAAAGTTATTTTGCTAAAAAGCCAGTAAAAATCACAACCTTTTATCAGCCCTGTTGCTTGGAACAAGTACTAAAGGAACAATATGTTTTTATTAGCTGCTTTCTAAAAGGAAAAACAAAATCTGATCCAGAAAATAGCCAGCGTTCGCTCAATTACAGCATAAGTGAATGGAACACATTGAAATAAATGCAACCAAGGATTGTCAAATTCCACTACAGCAGAAATAATAAATAAATAAAATCAAATCATAAAAGAGGCATGAAAAAGTGAAGTGACTTGCTCAAAGTTATGTAGCAGAGCCAGGAATGAAACCTAGCTCTTCTGAGTCCCACTCGAGTGCTGTATCCCCTAGACCCAGGCTGCCTCCCAGGGAGGAATGATCTATATTAAGGCACAAAAGAGATCTGAGACATTGACTTGGCTTAAATTTGTTACTTTAGTTTAGAAGAACTACCTGAACTCTGATACTGACTCTCACAATGGCCTAGAAGAAATCAACCTCTCTACCTCCATTTTCCAATCTGTAAAATGGACTTATTTATCCATAACTCACAGAGAGAGAGAGATTTTAGCATCTGAAAGAATTAGGGCACCTAACTTCTATTAACTCTCAATGGGCGTTTCAGTGAGGCAGTATGATCTAGTTGGCCAAGGACAAGACTGGGATTCAGGACTCCAGTGTTCTATTCTTACCTCTGCCACTGATCTGCTGGGTGACCTTGTGCAAGTCAATTCCTCCCTCTGTGCCTCAGTTTCCCCAACTGTAAAGTGCTTAGAGATCTATGGACAAAAAGTGCTCTAAAGGAGTTAAGTGGTATTGCAACTCCCTCAGACACTTTTGAAATTTACACACATAGTACTTTTAAATATGTAATCCAAACCATATTCCCTGTCCCAAAGACCTTAGTTTAAATTAATTCTATTAATTAACATAATTATCATATTAACATTAACAGGGTTTAGGGAAGGCTTCGTTAAACGTTTGTATTGTACTTGGAATACAGTAAGAAGCTATGTTCATGTTTCTTGGGGTTTCCCCTTGATTTTTTTTTTCTGTCTGTTTCAAATTCTCTTTAGCTCATCAGCCCCTCCATACCACTTCCTACAGTGACTCATCATGCCAGTTATGAGCTGATGTGCAAGGGTAACTTCCCTCCCAGCACAGCTCCTGTAAAACCAAGTGGCCAAAACGTTGCACCAACTTTTGGCACAATTACTGACAAAACCTTTCTCTGGGTGACCTGCTTTGTCTGTTGACCCCTTGTTTATTGCATCAGGCTCTGAAAACTTTTGTGTTCACCAATTAGTGCTGGCAAGTTTTCAATAATTCTTTGAGCCTGGCAGGCGCGAAAACCAGCTGCCTGTAGAAACAGCACAAACTTTCCCATCACTTGCGAGCACTCCCATTTCCATTCATGACCTGTAAGCATGTTTCCTGGATGTTAACGAGCTTCTGAATGTGTAAGAACCCCAGAAAAGAAGCTTTCTATTGGAACAGCTTATGAGGCAATTATGTCATGGGATGTACTTAATGGACTTTTCTTTAGCTTCACTTTGAATATTGAGCATTTTGTGTGTGTAAAACACTGGTTTAATGCATGTGGTCATCTCTCTCCATACACCCTGTCCCATGACTATAGTCTATTACTTAGTTATATAGCTTCTGTTCAGTTCTACTATCGTTGTTCTACAGAGCTTCTACTTAGCTTAGTTCTGTAGCTTCTATTTAACTTTTAGTTAACCGCGTTACTGCTCTGGCTTGGTGGGTAGGGTCGGTCACTGTGTGACCTTGAACAAGTCACTTAACCTCTCTGGGCCTCAGTTTCCCAACGGATAAAATAAGGATATCCTTGAATAGTACTAGGATATTTTAGTGAGTGTCCAACAGTCCCTCCTTGAATGGAGATTTACTAAGAGAGAACGTGGCATAAATAAAATGGTGTCTCAACACCTGTGCGTCACAAGGAAAATTTCTGTCCTTTTTTCCCTGCCTTGGCTTCTGCTAAAGGAAATTTGCTCAGTCACTTGCTATCTGCTCCTTAGTGCCCAGAGCCTTGCACTACGTTTGGCACCAAATCTAATGATGATTTCTTGAAGTGCCGTAGGACTTGGTGTGTACTTTGAAGTGTCAGCGAACCAGTGCAAAGGGTTCGGTGGTGAATCCAAATACAACCACTTAAGCGTGGATGAATGGTGATGATCGTGAAGCTACACTTAGGCAGTTTCTTTCTTTGTTTTTTTAATATATTTTAGGGAGATACTGATCTTTGGCACTGAGTGTCTCAGTATCTAGACAAAGAAAGCAGGTGGTTCCATATTTGGTCCAGGGCATGGAAATATTACAGGTCTTACAAATACATAAGATGCACCCGTTCGTCATCAGCTGGTTAAAGTGGCAGTCGTCAAACTATTGGAACTAGGAAGTGCTGTTCATCTATATTCAATCACGTGTGATCAGAACAGCTTCTCCATGGGTCAGCTACCAGTGGGCCAAACCTGTACTGAACATAGTACTCAGCCTGGGGAAAGTCAATGTGTATTCTTGAAGGACAGCACAGAATGTCATGGAATTTTTTTCCATCTTTCATTGGGATCTGTGCAAAAGCTTTTTGAACTTGCTAATGTCTGTTCTATATGGAGGCCTTCTGTGAATGCATCCCAGGAAATGGTGCTTGAAATAACAAGGATTCATCTAACCTGCAGATTCTTAGTCTTGAGACCTTTGATGCATCAGCAAGCACATCTTTCCCTGATGAAAATGAAACTTCACAAATGAGTTCATTGGCTAAGAAGCACAGGCGGCGTTAGGGCACTTCAAAAAGGCACTCATGGGTGTTAAGATAATTCATATTTATGGAACACTAGGATCTAATCTCCCTTAGGGTGCCAGAAGTTTATGGCTTGCCCTAGTTAAAAGAAGTCACATAGCAAATTTAATGCTCTGAGTTTTTCATTTGTACTTAATTGTTGCTAAGATCCTGTTTACTCTACCAATATAGTTGTGTCAGGGGCCCCTAGTCTCAGGCTGTATTGGCACGTCTGGACAGGGCCAAGTCTTTGCCTTTGTTATGATCTTGCCTATACTAAGGGGTGGAACTAAGGGGAATTTGTAGTGGAGAAAGACTCTGTATTTTGCTAAATGACATTTTCCTGCATAATAAACCTGCTATACTCATAGTCTCTAAAGTCAGAAGGGACCAATGTGATCATCTAGTCTGACCTTCTGCACAATGCAGGCCACAGAACCTCACCCATACACTCCTGTAATAGACCCCTACTGTGACTGAGTTATTGAAGTCCTCAAATCATGGTTTAAAGACTTTAAGGTACAGAGACTCCACCAGCAAGTGACCCATGCCCCATGCTACAGAGGAAGGTGAAAACCCCCCAGAGGCTTTGTCAATCTGCCCTGAGGCAAAATTCCTTCCCAACCCCAAATATGGTGATCAGCTAAATCCTGAGAATGTGGGCAAGACTCACCAGCCAGACACCCAAGAAAGAATTCTCTGTAATAACTCAGAATCCACCCCATCTAAAATCTCTTCACAGGCCATTGGTGTATCTACCATCAGTAGTCAAAGATCAGTCAATTCCCAAACTAGGCTGTCCCATCAGACCATCCCCTCCATAAATTTATCAGGCTCAATTTTGAAGCCAGCTAGGTTTTTTGCCCCCACTGCTCCCCTTGGAAGGCTATTCCAGAACTTCAGTCCTCTGATGGTTAGAAACCTGCATCTTATTTCAAGTCTAAACTTCCTGGTGGCCAGTTTATATACTTTAGTTCTTGTGTCCACATTGGCGCTGAACTTAAATAATTCCTCTCCCTCTCTGGTATTTATCCCTTTGATGTATTTATGGAGAGCAATCATATCTCCCCTCAGCCTTCTTTTGGTTAGGCTAAACAAGCTAAGCTTTTTGAATCTCCTCTCATAAGGCAGGTTTTCCATTCCTGTTATCATCCTAGTAGTCCTTCTCTGCACCTGTTCCAGTTTGAATTCATCTTAAACCTGGGGGACCAGAACTGCACACAGTATTCCAGATGAGGTCTCACAAGCACCTTGTATAACAGTACTAACACTTCCCTATCTCTACTGGAAATACCTCATCTGATGCATTTGAGGACCGCATTTGCTTTTTTCATGGCCGCATCACATTGGTGGCTCATATTCATCCTGTGATCAACCAATATGCCCAAGTCTTTCGCCTCTCTGTCACTTCCAACTGATGCATCCCCAGTTTATAGCAGAAATTCTTGTTATTGGTCCTTAAATGCATGACCTTATACTTTCCCCTATTACATTTCATCCTATTTCTATTACTCCGGTTTACAAGGTCATCCAGATCTTCCTGTATGATATCCCGATCCTTCTCTTTATTGGCAATACCTCCCAACTTTGTGACATCTACATATTTTATTAGCACATTCCCACTTTTTGTGCCAACGTCAGTAATAAAAAGATTAAATAAGATTGGTCCCAAGAACATCCCTGAGGAATGACACTAGTAACCTCCCTTCAGCCTGACAGTTCACCTTTCAGTATGACCCATTGTAGTCTCCCCTTTAACCAGTTCTTTACCCCCTTTCAATTTTCATATTAATCCCCATCTTTCCAATTTAACTAACAATTCCCCATGCGGAACCATATCAAATGCCTTACTGAGATCTAGGTAAATTAGATCCACTGCATTCCCTTTGTCTAAAAAATCTGTTATCTTCTCAAAAAAGGAGATCAGGTTGGTCTGGCATGATCAACCTTTTGTAAAGCCATCTTGTAGTTTGTCCCAATTACCGTTAACCTCGATGTCCTTAACTACTTTCTCTTTCAAAATTTTTTCCAAAACCTTACATACTACTATACTATATATACTCAGTAATGCAACTGCCAGGGCTACAGCTATCAAGAGATAGTGAGACCTTGATGATCTAAATGAAGCATAGTCCTTTAACAAGAGTGTGGCTAGGTCATTCCATCTTTCCTTCCCACCTCATTCTGTCTGGATTCTCAGAAGGTCACTTTGACGCTTTTCTGCCTCCCTTTACATTTAAATTGTGTTAAGTGATGTAAAATTACACTTCCACAATGCTCCATCTAGCAAGATCTGCTAGCTCCACAAAACGTTAAGAACCAATATATGGTTGCTTTCCAATAGCACAGCGGCTTATAGAAACCATAAGATTAGGGGTGTGATTAAAAACAGGCTGTGCAGCAAAGCTGCTCTTGCAAAAGAATCCTGTACTGGTGAAAGACATCAGATTGATAGTCCTGTCGCAGAATGTGTACACCCCATGCAGTGCAAGCCTTCTCCGTTCCACCCAGCCAGCGGTGCCTCAACCCTGATGTGGAGAGAGCAGAGTGAGGGAGTAGTTCATTTTTCCTTGCCTACTTTGTTATCTGATGGCTGTGTAGAATAGTGATTTCTGTGCTATGGATGCCCATCTGCTAGGAACTAGCTTGTGACGTCTACCTTATGTTGCGCAAGCCACTGGGTTGTGAGTTGTGGCTCATGTTGTGTTAGCACCTAGAAGCCTCAAGCAGATTGGACCCTCTTTATGGCAGGCACTATGCAATTGTAGAGCAAATGTCAACCCCTACCCCATAGACCTTACAATCAAAAAGTCACACGGTAAGAGGTGGGTGAAACAAATAACCAGGCAGAGGCTGAGAGGAGGGCAGTATAACAATGATGGTATGATTTTTAGCACACACTGGTTGTAATAAGCCAGTTGATTGGTAGCAGTAATTGAGACTTGCCATCTGCCCAGGATGGTAACAACTTCCACTCCACTTCCAGCTGTTTTGGGCAGGATTGGAATTGGTGACTTGTAGGGGAAATGCCTCTCTTCTGTCTCTAAGCCCCTGAGCCATCCAGAGCTTTTCTTCTCACGATACCTTTATGCTGGTGCTGAGTAAGCTTAAATAGGAAGCTATATGTGACTAATGCACACTGGCCAGAAAACAAACATTGTTTAAGTTCCTGGCCTTCCTGTCTCTATCACTATGGGTGGTGGGAGTTACATAAATGTAAGTGCGGTCTGGGGAAATCACTCCTTGTTAAGAGACTCCAGAGAGAGCAGCAGTCGGAGAACCATGAACCATGGCGGAGGGGGTCAGCTTTTTGTGTGGGAAACTTAATATGAGCTGGTCAATCAGCAAAGAGGAGGAGGGGTTCTGGGAACTTGTCTCAGTCACTGTTAAGCTGCCCTGAGAATAGTGACAGACAGACAAAGCAGAATGACTGCAGTGGAATAAGACCAGTGAGGGGGCCTCCTCAATGGCTTAGATACTTCACTCTTCCAGAGCATTTTCAATTGGGTGATCTCATGCCACTTAACAGACATCAGTGAAGTAAGCCTCAGTGTCATTTTCCACCCACTATGGGACTGGTGCTATTATTTTCATTCTTCATCTGGCACAGAAAGTTGAAGTTACTGGCCCTAATGAAAGTAGAACCCAGTAGTCCCTGCTGCCAATACACTCTTCAGTCTCAAGACCCATGCCGTAGCACAGGGGTTGCCAAACTTTTTTCCCTGAGGCCCACCTGTGCAGCTGCATTTGTCAAGTGAAAACTTGATCCTTTGGGAGCCGCAGGGAATGGAGAAAGTCTGATGCTCCCTTGTGGTGATGAGAGTTCCAAATGCTGCCGTCCCAAACTGTTCTGCTCTGTTAGTATGAGACATGGACACACGGGCAAGATTGGCTCGCCTTACTCATGGGGGTAATCTCTTTGACTTCAGTGGAACTACTCCCAAGATTCAGCCCACACAAGGGTGAATTTACCAGAGGCATGCAAGGTGAGGCAAGTTACGTTTTCTCTGCTTTTCTCCGTACGCATACAACTTAATTCCTTGAACTGTTCTTAGAAACAAGAACCTGTTTGAGCTTTGCTGACCAGTCTCCATCTTGAAGTTGGATGCATCAAACCTTTCAGCAGTAAGACTTTCAATCTGACCTTTAATATAAATTCACTGGGCTAAATACTTCCCTGTCTTGCACCTGCACATGGGGTATAAAGTGGGTCACAATGTAGCCCACTGTTTTAAGGTGAATCTTTGCTGCCTCTGGGTAAACAGAAGTGTATCCTCCCCTATACTTTCTGTATTCCTTATTCTCTTTTGGCCAAATTCTCTGTGGTGTAAACTGCTGCAGCTCTATTGACTTCAAAGTAGCTCTCTTAATGCTGGGCAAAAGATGAACATGAATTACAGAAAGGAAATGCTCTAATAAATTCCCCATGTTTTAAATGTTCAAAGGGAAGAGAGACTGCAGTTCCCTTCATCATCCCTATTGCTGTCAACACTTTTATTTTCAACACTTTATGTTGCACCAGCCTTTCAATTACACTCTGCAAAGTGAGGCTGGCTTACTAAGAAGTCTTGGGTGTGTGGGTGGAAAAAGAACTTGGTCTTGGTTTTTTTTTTCATAATCAAAACCTGGGAAAGAGGTTAGACTACCAACCATGAACAAAGCAAGCCATATGCATAACTCATGCATATGCATGAGTGAGTGCCAGTGCATACTTTAATGCATTGTTAAATGGAGCAGTCAAAAGCCAGGAAATTCCAAAAGTTAGGGTTTCTATTGGAGGATTTACTCTGCCATATATGTTATGGCATGTATTTAATTACAGGAAGGATCAGATCTAAAAGGATATGCCACGTGTGGTATGTTGCAGAGCTGTATGATGGATTGTTTTATCAGACCTCTTTTCCTGCCTCACCTGAACTCTGCCCATTATTCTGTCTCCAAGCAGACTATTTCTAAAGTAAGTATTTTCCATTAAAAATTTGTAAAGAAACAGTTATTTCCTCTTTTTTTTTTTTTCTATGAAAAATTTGGGCTTGACCCAAAGCCCATTGAAGTCCATGGAAATCTTTCCACGGATTTCAATAGTCCCTTGGTCATGCCGAAGGTGTCCTGCACTGATTAAACCAGTGGGACATCACTTGCCAGCCTGCAGTGCTTGTACCATTGCTCCTATCCCCCACATGGATGCATGGTAGGTTCCATGACATCTCTGGGAGCATTCAGTATCTTTCCCATGTGGACCATGACTTGCTGGTGCTGAGTCCCAGCCCCACTCCAGAGACAAGAAACCTACTCCATACATGGGATGATGCCACGGAGTTGAAAGTCATGCAGCTTCCAGGCCCTTCCCTGGGATTTTTCCCATGGATGGGAGATGGTTTGGGCCTTCTGCTAGCACAGAGTGGTTTGTGTTTACATTACTGCTATCTAAGGGCCTGATCCTTCAGTTTTCAATGTGCATGTTGCCAGCATGGGAAGTACACATCCCTGTTGACCACAATAAAGATTTTACTTGCGTTAACCGCAGGCCCAGGCTCATAATTATACCCCAGTTAGTTTATAATGAGCTGTCTGAGTCTCCTTAGCCTGTTTTTTCTCTACTTTGTTTTAGTTTCCGCATTGTGGGTTTTTGGTTATAAAGTACTAGGTGAGAGTCTCATATTCTTTCTTTGATAGTGTTTTCTTATGTCTCTATGGCTTATTGGATGTCTAGACAGCCCAGTGATTAGTGCAATATAAATGCATAGACTGTTTATTTAGTAAAAAAATAATCACAATACATCTAGGATTTCCTATTGCACTATGCACTAATTATTGCAAAACCTGGATAAAGAAGTAATTAAAGACAGACATTTTAAGAGGTGAACATCTATGCATGTAGGGAGAGCAGTATGAGAGCAACAAATCGTTATGACCATATCAAGAAACTTGTGACTTCACACCAGGGAGAGATGTTTGTTTTTGCCAGATAAGTACTGTGCAGTCCAAAGAACACTTCAGGGTTCCCTTTCCTTAAAACCTTGATTATAGCACAGACCCGCTCTTATCTCTCAGTTAAGCTATTAGGAAAGTTTCCTGAGTCAATTTTATTTATCACAAAAATGTTTTCTTGGCGCGTAATTCTGGCCTTCTTAATTAAGAAGGCATATCTTTTCTTCCCCTCTTCCCTCATGCACTGATTAAATTTTGAGGATTTAATCCTAATATAACAGGTGCTTTAGAGATACTGTAATTATTTCATCTCTGACAAGCAGTCAGAAACTTTATTAGAGAGGCAAGAAGGCGAATGTATGACCACATTGGATCAGATGGAACAACTTACGGAATTAAATCTGGAGCAAGATAAAGCTGCCCTCCGTTTTCAGCATCTGCTTTTTCCCTTGATATCGGCAAAGCTGCAATTTGGCTTTATCAAATCATCCTCTTTATTTTGACTGGCTTCATTTCCTGTCTGTTCCTCACGAAGGGCTGAACAGTTTGAGCCTTGCCTTCAGATTTATTTCACTCTCAAGGCAGATTCTGCTCTTCAATCCATATGGCAAGTTCAGATATGCTGAACTTTGCAGGATTCCTATGGCAACAATGGCAATTCCCTGCGCATAGGGAGAATTTTGGGGGGTTTTGTCGTTTTTTATAAATTCTGTGCTGTGAAGATCTGAAGGCAGAATTTTTCCTTCTGTTGGCCTATATTCTGTTGTTGGGTGGGCAGCAAGATATGTGTGTGCAACATGACTGGGAGCCACATGTTCTTTTATAAGGCCTGTGCTGCCTCACCCCATGTTTTTAGTGACTCTCGCTGATTGTGTTGCATCAACAAATAACATTAAGCTCTTTGGGGCAGAGCAAGGATTTCATCCATGTTCCCTTTGGAAGTCAATGGGATTTTTGCCATTGACTTAAAAGAGTCGGGATACTATGTTCTATTCTATATAAATACTTCTACCACGCTCATCACCCTAGTACCTGAGCACCTTTCAGTAGTGCAGTAAGCAACATGGCTGACATCTGTCACGTTTGTTTTCTCAACCTCTCCCCAGGGGGAGAAGAATGTGCAGTGGGAATGTCTTTTGTTTTTTAATATACATGTTGCTCTGTGTTTGTTAAAAAAAGGCAAGGTCAAAGAAATGCACCTTATACTTAGAGGGGAAAGTGGTGAGGTTTCTTAGTTCCTAGGGGAGTCTATCCTACAAGATTTCACCTCAGGTCTTTGCATTTCTCTGAAGTGTCCGGCACACTTCTGGGAGCTGTGTAAAGAACATCAGTGGGAGTTTGGCACTAGGTTTAAAGACAATGTAGTATATGACTTAACTTTTATAAAATGAATGATCGACCAGTAGCTTGTTTAGTTTCTTTATTAGCAAAAAGTAGAGCTGGTTAAAAATGGGGCAGAAAAATTGGCAAAAACCTTCAAAATTTCCAAAATACTGGAGTAATTTTCATTCCACATGGTTGTTAAAAGGAACCATTTTTTTCATTTTGAATTTTTGTCATTAACATTTATATATTTTATTTTCAAAAAATTTTGGTTTCCTTCCCCCTCACTCTCCTTTTTCCTCACCCCTTTTCATCGTTACCTAAGGAGGTTGTGGAATCCCCATCATTGGATGTTTTTAAAAGCAGCTTGGACAAACACCTGTCAGAGATATCAGGGGTACTTGGTCCTGCCTTAGTTCAAAGGGCTGGACTAGATGATTTCTTGAGATCCCGTCCAGCCCTGTATTTCTGTAATTCTATGAAAAATTTACATTTATTTTTGTAAATAGAACTTTTCACCAAAAAAATTGTTTAAAAAATTTCAGCCAACTTAAGTACAGAGCTGCAGGCTGCCACTGGAGAGACAGTGGAGCACCAGCCCATGAGTGAAAGGGAAGAATAGCCAGGCCACCCCACCCAATCACACCCCTCAATTAAGTCCCCTTCCATCTATAATGGTTTAGTAAAACAAAACAGTCTAATAAAACTTTATTTTTCTGTGATGCTTCAAAAAACGACCGGGGAAGGGTTTTTTACTTAACATTTCCTCTGTACTGCTCAAATCCACATGCAATGGGATTGGGTTTGTGCTTGAGAACTAGAAAGTGAAACAGACTGTTTGCAAAGGGCAAGCTGAATAAAGTGCAAAATGCAAACGGCGAAAATCAGAGATGGTGTTGATGATGTGGGGGTGGGATACTAACACTGTGTTGCCAACTGTTGCTTTCACCCGGAGTCTAGTAATAGCTGATGTTTTACTTAACATGACTCCAGGAGCTAGGGCTTTATTAAGTGAGAATCTTAGCTTTCATTTAAAAAACATATATATAAGAGGATTTTAAATTGGGGAATGTCCAGCAACATGTTTGTTCGCACAGATGATCCATCAGCATTTGGAATTGTATTCACCTTTCGCTGTAGTAGATGGGGGATATATCTCACAAGCACAAAAAGAATTTCCCATTACTGGGTCCGAAGTCAACATTATTTCATGAGTAAAACAGCTGTGAACAGAGGAGTGTGTGGTGTGTGTTGCTTCACAAGCTGTCTCTTTATTGTGAACAGTGCCAGAGCCTTTGAGTATAATTCAGACATGTCACTGCATGGTTACGAGAGCCCTAAAAATGAATGAGGATGTTTTCCTTCTCACCTTTCCCTTCACGTTCTGGTTTCTTGGCATTCCCCATACATTGTAATTGGGTCTGGGAAGCTAGCCCATTACACTTATTTCAACAGCATGAGCACTTGGGTTTCTAAAGTTTGTTCTAGTTGGGAATAGCTTAAAATGGGAGCAAAGGTCTGACCCTGCAAATTGTTACTTACACAGCAGTCCCATCTGAAGTCTGTGGTTACCCCCGTGAGTCAGTATTTTATAAAGTCTGTTCTCTACCACTTCTCAGATGGCACCCTGTATGCATAGTGAGACTGTTGCATGGCAGGAATTGGTCTCTTTTCCCTTCAGTGAGCTGGCTACTTTTCTTTACATGTTTTTGCTTTCGGGCCCTTGCAGATGTGCACATGCATAGACTTGACTGCAAAAATTGGGTCACTTTTGTTTAGTTGATTAAAGGTGGACTTAGGAATCTAAAATTAGGTATCCACACTTACAGATTTTGTCTTTACCTTTTATGGAACATGCTGCCATTCCTTTGGAAGGTGATTTGTTTCCAAATAGCACATGCAAACATCTGCGACAGTTGGTGTTTGCAAACCAAGATCTGTATTCTGTGCAGGCCCGATGACATGGGGGACCAAAGGGGGCAACTGCCCAGAGGCCCGGCCATTTACAGTGGCCCAGCGGATGGGAGGATAGATACGTATCCTCCGCTCCTCCACAGCCCTTTTCTCCTGAGGCCCCTGCTGCTAGTGCTCTCCGCTGAGCTTATTTATTTATTATTATTATTATTTATTTATCATGCAGGTTCCCGGGAGGCCAAGATGGTGGTATCTGCTACTCAGCTTCTCGGGTTCCTCAGTAATCTCCCTGGGGAGTCCAAGGGACCTGGGAAGCTGAGTAGCAGTTACCGCTGACTCAACCACCCGGGAACCGAAATGGCATATAATAAATAAGTAAAAACTTCCGATGGAAGCCCACTTGGACCTCAGCCATCCCTTTCTAGGAGGGCCATTGACTATTCTGCCCTAGGGCTTGGAATTGCTGTTGGTGGGCCTGATTCTGTGCCTGACCCTATCTCACACTCGTGTGTGAATCAAAACTTTTGGATTGGAATATCCCCATTGATTTGAAGTTGCGGGGAGACGGGGGGAATTCAAGATCTTAATTTTGCACTTCATGCTCACCTTGAATGGGAAGCCAAGCTAGGGTGGCACTGGATATGGGAGGCAGGGCTTCATGCTTATTAAGGAGAGCAGAACGGCTCACCAGCAGGGGTTCCTACAGCAGAACTCTGCCAACAAAGCTGACAAAGGCTTCTGCTTCTTGCGCCTTTTATTTGTTCTGTCACTCCTTCTTTCCCCCTCTTGCTGGAACTCCACTTTTAAACTCCCTGGAACAGAGGTACAAAGTAATAGCAAATCCATCAGTAGTACATCCTTCTTACTCATGCTGCTTTGATGATGAAGTAGCGTTTTTCTGAAGCAATTCTGTCTGGGCCCTTACGTACTCTGGTGTGTTTTTATAGAAAGCTGTTTTCTGGCGTTAGCCTCCAGCTAAAAAGAGACACATCTGCCTTTTTCTATGCCGGTGAGCGTGCCGAGGTAATGCAGATTCATCTTCTTCTCTCTCGTTGTAAAGACAGAATATAAAATTTCCGCTGTCAGAAAAGGACTTTCATATCATGCATTCCTGGGATGTCTTTTCTTGGCTGTGGGAACACACAGAGCCATTGATCATAGTATGAAAGGACTGGGGAAGAATTTAGTTGAGATTTAGAAAATCCCTGTAGGCTGCATCATCTGGAAGAGGAAAAATGAAAGCAAAGGAATCCAAACTGTCAGGCCCAACGTCTTCACAAAGGGAGACTTGATTTCAAGATTGTTGCATCAGGAAAATGCCTTAACTTTCATGGGGTTGCGTCAACAGGCTAAGCAAATGCTATCGGGAGGAATATGTGAGACATTTCCAATCTGTTTACATGAGCGGCAGATTTTCAAGTGCTCAGTGCCTGTAATTAAAGCCAGATTTTCAAAAGAGCTCCATTCCCATTTAGCCACCTACATAAAGATCAGATTTTCAAAGATGCTCATCACACAGCAAACAGCCATTGTGACCCTCTTGGCCAGATTCTTAAGAGCTGATCATGCTGACATGTTTTGAAAATTGGGTCACTTCTTTTGGTATTTAATGGGAGAGGAGCTCTGTTGAGAACCTGGCCCCAATTGTGGGTTCTGAGCACTTTAAAAAAAAAAACCTGGGCCATAACCTATTGAGTCTGTAACACTGGTTCAGCTCTTGAGCTCATCCTCGCTGCCCCTCTGCCTATTCCTATGGCTCATGCTGTGTGTGGAAGCTGTGTCCATGCTAGCATTTGTCAGAATGAAAACCATGAATTTGCTGTAGCCCTTGATAGTCATTTGCTTGCAAGCACTGGTTGTGAGTATTTTGAAAGTAAAACTGTCCCAAATGTGTTTGCACGGAGGTTTCTGCCAGAAGTGCTTGAGCGATCATCTTGAAATCCTTTTGGTTTCCCTTCTCCTGTTTTTGTTTTGTTGTGTTTTTTAAAAACCGTCAATCCCAGCAGGGAGCAGAAACAATATCATGTGACTTACGTGGCCAATGGCACCCTGGGAACACTGAATAGTTGAAGATTTAGTTGTCGCAAATAGTTAATGGAGAAACCCATAGGCTGAAATATGCTTGCACTGTATTCTCACCATTCCAAATAATGAACGAATGCATCCAAGTCTGTTCACAGATAATCTGCAAAACAGAAGAGCAGGTGGAACTCTTCGAATAAATTATAAACTTCCTATAATTAGCTTAGCTGTAACTGCAAAACCCTGGCTTATGAGACTCCCTCTGCTATGAGACTGATAAACTGTGAGGCTTCTTTCTTCTGGCTTGCACTATTGTTAAATCTCTCACTCCTCCTATCCCCACCCCCTTACCTTCCCACCATCTGAACGTGGGTCATGAGGATGGATTTAAACAGCATTTCTGCTACAAGTCTCAACCTAAAGGACCTCCCACACCTCTCCCAAATGCAGCATCAAATCATGTAGGTGAAAGACAAGACAGGGGTGATATGTGGATGGTTGGTTTTTCCCCCCGCCCATCTCTGATTTCCCTTCTCTCTTGATTCCCTAGGCTGATGTCCTGTGGACATCTTCCTTGCTGAAAGTTCCTCTGAGCATCTTGTGTATTTTTAAGCACTCAAGACTAAGAAGCCTTGGAATTCTCCTTGTTTTTATATTTTTCCCTTCCCACGTTCCCTTCTTTTCTACATCCGCTTGCTACTGCCTCCAGAGTGTTGCCAGAATTCCCCCTTCTGTTGACCCGGCCCGTGTGGAAATCCTTACTCATTCCTTAATCACTTCCCGCCTCAGCTATCGCAATTCCCTCTTCATGGTGTTTCTAAATCCTTGTTATATTAATACTGAATGCAGCATGCTGCACTCCAGCTCCTTCCTGGCTCTGTGAAGTAGGTCCATATCCCCTCCCCCTGCTACTTTGTGGCTCTAGCCATCCAATGCCAATTGCCTGTTTATTTTCAAAACCTCTGCTAGCTCAATTTACATCCCTCTATCTTCCCTCCATGGCCCTGTCCGCTCACTGGTCTTAGCTTCTTCCTGGCTCCCGGCAGATGATTGATAGTCACTGGTTTGGGTTGTGTTGCTCCATCTATCAGGAATGTTCACCCGTCTTACAAGCTACTAAGTCATTTCCTTTCTTTACATTTCACCTTTAAAAAGTTTTTTTTCCCCTGTTTGTCATGTAGTAGTGCATGCTCAACGACCCGTGTGTTTGTTAATTAATCCTCACCTGCATAGCTGTGAGGCAGGCAAGTCAGTAGTAGTATCCCCATTTCACAGATTTGGGGGTGGAGGATGACACTCAGATGGTTGCAGTACTTCACCTATGCCTTACAATGACTCAGTGTAAGAGCCAGGGCTAGCCCTCAGAAGGTCATCGTTCCTAGTCTCGTGGTAAATCTATGAGCTCAAGCTGCCTCTTTGCATTGTGCTTCTCCCCACTTCCTGGCAATGTTTGTATCCTCTTAGTATGGTGCTTCCGGAGCTTTGCAGCTCAGCAGTAATGCGTTTTGCTTAGTACGAAGGGAGAAGTAATTTCATGCCCTCCTTGCCTGCAGCAAGAGCTTTGTCCTGTTTCTAATGAAGTCCATGGCAAACTTTCTGTTGCGGAGCAGGACTGGCCTGTGACAGATTAATTTTGCATTTTTAAGATTCATACAAGATAGGGATAATTTTAGTGACCTCTTTAGAAACTCGGTTTGGGATATTTGAACCAGCTCCCTATTATTATTATTACCTATTTGTGTTATAGTACCACCCAGGGCCCCACTGTGCTAGGTGCGGTACATACGCATGGTGAGAGTCCGTGCCTGACTTGAATACCTTACAGTCTAAATAGACAAGGCAGACAAAGGCAGTATTATCATCCCCATTTTGCATATGAAGAACTGAGACACAGAGAGATTGAGTGACTTGCCGGAGGTCACACAGGGAGTGTGCTGTAGATGAGACACTGCATGGGGTGGACTGGTGCTCTGAGGTGGCACAGAGAATCTCTTTCTTAGATGCCGGGCTGGTGTCCCTCACTCACATGCTTAGGGTTAAACTGATGATTTGGGGTCAGCGAGGAATTCCCCTCCCCTCCAGGTCAGACTGGGTTTTGTTGGTTTTGTTTTTCCTTTCACTTACCTCTCTGGCATCGGGTATGGGTCACCTCCTAGGATCGTCTGGGCATATCTCACTTGATCAATTCCCTGCCATCGTAGGGGCCTCAGCGTGGGTAGCGCCTTGTCTCTCCTATTCTCTGCCTATGGCACACAGCAGTTTTGTCTCCTGAGGACTGGAATGCTTTAGTTTAACAGAAATCATTGGGTTCAGTGTATCAGGGGTATCAGGATGAAATTGAATGGCCTCTGATATGCGGGCGGGCAGACTAGATGATCAAATAGTCCCTTCTGGCCTTAAACGCTTTGAATCTGAGTCTGAGGGAGGTGGGAAATAAACCCAGATTTTTGGGTCCCAGTCTAGTGCCTTAACCACATCTTTCCTATCTGAACTGAGTCTGACTTCTTTGTGCTCTTCTTTTCTCTAGGTCTGTGGCGATGGAAGAAAGGGTCCGTCATCTCAAAGCCTGACTGGGTAACAGTCGGAAAACCCTCCAAGAGACGGGCAGCTACTAGTTTGAGATACAGAGCAAGACAAACATGCTGAAGCCAAGTGGACTTAAAATCCCTGGCAGGGCTGGGAAACACTCCAGCCCTGTGGGACGGGCTACGGGGACAGCTGCAGCTGCAGTCACTACTGGTTCGAAGGAAGGTGAGATCTGGATTCATCTAGGGCCTGACCCAAAGCCCATTGAAGTTACCTGGTGTAAAATGCCTTAAGTCTGGGTTCACCTGGTTTTAAAATTCCCTGTGCTTGTTCTTCATGTTGGCTTAAGTAGACTCATCCTGGTTAAGGGTCAGTCATCATCAAAGAAAGTATATTGGAATGAGAGTTGTCACCCTCTAGTGACTGATCTGCAGGGCACAGGGACCTGCTGGTTTTATTTGCTTTAAAAAAAGTTCTCCTTTAGCTTGAGATGTTTGGCACTGAAGGCACAGAGTTGTCGTCCCAGCTCTGCATGCGTGTCTACCTGTGTGACTGAGCTGGTAATTGCATCCGTCTGGAGCACGTGGGTTCATTAGAGCAGACTTTTTTCGGTCTGCACAGTGTGTACAGAATTAAGGCTGATTTCTTTTTTAATCCAAATGTTGTACTGTGGTGGCAGTCATTGTGGTGCAGTCACAGGGCACTCAAGGGTGTGTGTGTGTGTGTGTGTGTGTGTGTGTGTGTGTGTGTGTGTGTGTGTGTGTGTGTGTGTGTGTGTGTACACACATATATATGTTTGAAGAAAAGCTGACTGGGGAACTGAAAGCATCACTCGTACACATGCATTATAATCACCTTGGGACAGAGTTACAGGAATAATGCGTTGTCATGAGGTAATGCGAGAATGTTTTTTCAGTGTTATGCGAATGAACCTTTCTGATTGATGGCAGTTGGAAGGGGAGGGCAGTTTTGGATTATCCTGAATCAGTGTAAGAATTGGGGTTGAATCATTTGCAGGTGTGACCTTCGTGCTATTTATCGTCACTCATACCTTGGACTGTGGGTGTATGATCTTCATTCCTTGCATGCTATTTGTACATCAGTATGTGTAGGGAATATAGTCCAGCAATGCTAGGGCCAATGTTTACTAAGCATGCCTAAACATTCAAGGGAGAGCATGCTGCACGTCATTTAGGGCTACAGTTTCCTGTTTGTGATTTCTTCTGGCCACCTTTTTTATTTTTAAGTAGATTTGAACTAACTTTTTAGATATAAAAAGTGTTTCTTTTTTAAAAACAATTCCCGTGAAACATATGAAGTGCGCCCTTTCCAAATGCCTGTGATCCCAGGAATAAGCCCAGATATGGAGAATCACTAGGGCTTGCCAGCCCTTCCACTAACTGTTTTCAACACTGCAGTGTGCACTTTTTCACTATATATTTCATTAAGAACATATACTCAAATGTTTGCCTTGATGGGGACATTGCTGGTTTTAACTTAAGATCTGACACCTTCTCCTTCCTACATCATCCTAAGACAGTGTTCACTAGCTTCGGTTATTTCTGTGTATGTTTCTGTCCCTTTAGAGAATAGCATTTTAGGTCCCAATCCTGCAGTGAATTCAGTATAGGCACAAAAAGGCCCCATGCTCCTACAGGACTTTTTTGTAGGATCAGGGCCACAGTTGACAACGATCTGCTTTGTCATTGCAAAGCAAGTTAGTCTGGGGGTGATGCTTTTACAAAAGAGAGGGATACAGGCAACGATTCCTGCAGTGATGAGACCATAGAAGTGGTGTTTGTGGAATTTCAATCAGACAGAGGTTATATCATTGTATATTTGGCTTCTGAGCTCTTTGTAATGAAAGCAGGGGTTCAGGCAGCTGCATCTGCATGGACTTTTCACACAAAGAGCCCCTCTCTGCTCAGCGACCCTGACTCTCTTGCCATTTCAATGACACTGATTTGTTCAGGGACTTTTTTTAGTGGATATTTCTGTTCTTTCAATGGTGAATAGCATCCCACTCTCCACTTGCCAAACTGTCCCCTGGAGTAGATTGCAAAAACTTTGGGATTTAATTTGCTTTTCTCTGTGAGTGCAAAACTTTTCTGGGCAGCCAATCTCAGTCATCTCATTGGACTCTGAGCCAAATAAGTAACTGGAATAAAGTGGCATTGAAGTAAATGGAGCAACACTGATTTACACTGGCTGAGGTTTTGGCCCTCTGTGTTGTGTTTAAAATTCTATTGAGGGAGATGTGGTGACGAAGACAGATGTGACTATGAGTAGAGTTGTTGTTTAGCTTTAGGGCTTGTCTCTCACAATTCAATAAATTTAAAAGCTTCTTGATGTCTATGTATTAGAGTGAGAACACAGGTAAGGCAAACGGAGCAAATTCTCACTGGAATGATTTATTTTTCCGTAGTATTTTCTACTCTGGGTAGGCATGATAAATTAACTGCAGGACTAGATTCTTATTCCCTTCCTTAGACCCATTGATTTCAGCAGGCCTAGCTGGGAAGGTATCGTTATGCTCCATAAAATCTGAATCTGCCCCTGAAGTACCAGGTAGCTTTGCCCAAAATACACCTTCCCTTCCCGCCCCCCCCCCCCCCCGGTCTGCACTGAAGTGCTGGCATTTGAATGATTCTGCAGTGGCTGAGAACGAAGTAGGTCCAAGATGACTAGTTAGCTACCAGCACAGAGGTCTGTCAATGCACTTGATGTTGATTCTATCTCTGAACTTGTAGCAGAGGGGAAGGGGGAAAATATCCATCTCTCTTTGACAAGTAGCTGCTGGCCACTGCTTCCCTCTTCAAGCTGCCAGTACGGAGTCTCAACATAGGCAGTCAGAGGACGCGTTGCAGTGCAAAAGGGTTAGTTAAGTGATAACAATTGGCCTGACGCTTCAACGCAGCCATTCAGCTGAGTTTGGTACTTGTTTACTGCAGCTCTTTTGTGCCTCTGTCCACCACGGTCATCCATCCCTGTGATGAATGTGCCCTCAATGTAAGCAGCATCCAGTCTTGGGCTGAGTTTGACCTTTTGACTGAAAAATTTACAAACAAGGTTTGTTTCTCCAAAGACAAAGGTGGAAAGGTGGGGAAAGCTCTGACCAGCTCTTCCCCTGTGGGGTCAGTGGGGGAATGACTGCACATGGGGCGGTGGGGAGTAGATGAGGGAAGGATCTGGCTGGTGATCTTGGATATGCAGCATCCGCAGGCTGTAAACTGCTGCGGGTGTCGTGCTGGTTATCATTTCTCTGCTACAAGGTGAACTGCTGCCTCTCCCCCAGCGCTGGGCCGGCAGAATTTAGCTGAGGAGGACACGCTGTCCTTGGCTTTGTGCACAGCACGGTGATCCCTTGTGAGCTGCTGAAATAGTCACACCTTTGCATGCCTGGTGGGAATGGGGCCGGACGGGACCGTGGAGCCAGCCACATGCTTGTCAGGCAGCTGTAACAGCAGTGATGCATCTTGTAGCAAGATCGGGCCTCACGCACCCTATTTCTTCACGCACCCTGTACATGTGCCACCACCTTTCTCCCTACCTCCCCTCTTGGAGGTAAGAGTGTGGGACATGGTGAGAGGCTAGCCATCCCTTTCTCTCTCTCCCTGCCTACCCTGCTCTCTGTCTGCATGGGAATTGTGAAACAGCACCCCACTACACTCCAGACTCTAGCTGCCCGAGCCACATCTTGCTGGCTGGGAATGTTGTCTTTTCAGACGGGTGCCTTCCCAGCCCGGAGAGGAGCTGCTGGGATGGTCCTGCAGCTGCCCACTGAGCATAGATGGGGGCCCGGTGACAGCAGCAGGGAGAGCTGGTGTTGTGGTACCCACCCTGGTTACCCCAGCAAATAATGGGACTTAAACAAATTGAAACATGATATAAATTTTCGCCTCCTTTTCCTGCTGAGATTGGCCTTGCTTTGGTATCTAGTGGTCAAGTGCCACAAAATCCCCCCTTCCACAGCTGGCATTAACTTAAACTTTTGTCCACAACCTCAGCGACTGGGCCCGGCCTCGTGTGGGGCGTGGAGCTGAATTGCACTCACCAACCTGGAGGGGGTCAGGGTCTGAGACCACCAGCAGGGAGGCTTGCTGCCTCTGCTCTCTGCAAGTGCCCTGTGTCCTCTGCTATGTGAGCACTTGGCTCTCTGCCGCTCTCAGGGGGTCCCTTTCACCAGTATTGCCCTCCCACGTGCCGTTATAACCCTGCTGGCACGTTAATGGGAATGCACTGAAATAACCATCACGCCAATGGATAACAATCAGACCTTGGTGTCTAATGCCCATAAGTGCAACCGTGCTAGCCAATCAAGGCGATGCCATTAGAAGGCTCGTCTTGGTGTGTCGTAAGAAGTGAGTGTCCTGCCTTGGCTATAATGATCCTAGTCTTCAACACCCTCCACTGATGTCCAGCAGTTTTCATCTGTCCTCTCTTATGTGTGGCAGGTCTCAAGACTCTATAGTGTGCAGGATGAAGGTGTGTGGAGGCAGACAAATTGTGTGCTGCCAGAAAATGATGACTTCCCATTGTCTCTAGAAAGACCCTTTCTGCCTTCTTCCTCTGCTTTTGCTGACCACAAGGGGGCTCCTCTTTCAGTGGGTCAGTCTCCAAGGCCCACATTGGGAGGGAAAGAATCCTGCAAGGTGCCAAGTACTCAGAGTTAATGTAAAGAGTTGCACAGAGAGACCCATTGGTAGTGCACAAAAGAAGTGGTATTGGTCCTGGAAAAGCCAGGAGCTATGCTACACATCCTTAAGCGCCATCTGCCGGCACCTTATCTAGTGACTATTGGCAGACACACGGCATTCTCATAGCAAGTACAGTAAGTTCTGCTGAAGTGAAGGCGATAGGGGGCTCATGACCCCCAAAATCCCATTACTGAGAGCTTACCTTAGATGGCTCATGCCCCTTATCAGTTTATTTCATGCTCTGGCTTTGTGATTCCTGTGGGTGTGGAGCATTGGTGTGTCTGTACTCTTGTAGGCTGGATTTTCAAAGGAACCCAAGCGAGTTAGGTGCCTAAATCTCACTGAAAGTCAATGGAAGGTGGGCACCTAACTCTCTTAGACTTCTTTGAAAATCACAGCCTTAACATGACCCTCTCTTTGCTGTCTCGATTGTCCTTCTCTCCCTCACCAGTCCACCCCCCACCCCAAGCATAGCAACAATGTGGAGGATATGAAAAGCCACCACAAAAATGTGACTGAAAAGCAGGCTGGAAATCCAGCTCTGCATGTTGCTGATACAGCAGAGAGGAGATCACTGTTAACATGTTGGCTTGTTACCCATCATCTGCCAAAAGGAGATGCCAAGAGGGCCTGCAGGGAGCTAGGGAGGTCTGTGTGTATAAAGCATCAATCGCTGTTAAAGCTCCAGAGTTAAAGTTCAAACTTTTTGTTGCCCCTGAAGTTCCAAGTCTTGCAAACCTGTCTCTGCCCCAGCCTGCCCCCTGCGTCTCCCTTCGCTCCAGCAGTGAATGAGCAGCAATGATGAATGGGGTCCACACAACTTTCACAGCTGGTGGGACAGGTGAAGGCTGCTGCCAATAGAAGTGTTTGCATTTCAGCATGTTTTCATTTGCTCAAAAGAGCGTTCAAGTAACTCGGTGAATGAGGAAAGCCTCTCCTTTCACAGTCTCCTGTCAGCTGGTCCTAGGATTTGTTTACAAGGCATTTTACAGCCCTTCTTCGGGATTAGAGAATTTTTGGCAAGAAGAAAAAGGGGAAAATGAGTATGTATGTTCGGAGCTTTGGCTGATGCTGTGAGGTCCAGGGCCAGACAGAGATGGTCCCCAAACTAATCCCCGTGTCCCAACACCCCCAAGCCTGGGGCGTGGTCAAAGTCTGAACCCAGACTAGATCCACATTTTGCATGTGTGTCCTCCTTTTTTTTTTTTTTTTAAAGAATGTGCAGATCCCAAATTCAAGACCCAAACAGCACCACGCTCTGGCATGTCTACCAGCTGGATCCAAATTGTTTGCAGCTAGGGCCCAGCCTTATTGCCAGGACCCAGGTTGGGTACTTAAGGCGTCACAGGAAAATTGCCAGGAGCCTCAGAATTGCACCTAATTTGCATACAAATTCACATACATTATTTTAAAATAAAAAATTCATGCACAGAACCATCATGTTTGCTTGTGAATCTTGATAAGATGTTGCTTGATGGCTCTGTCCACCAGCAATGAAAACAAAATAACCCCAGGCATTCAGAGCCATTAGTGAGGAATACCCAGCGTGGGCTCCAGCCTGTTCGAATAATTAGACTCTGGGGGCTGTGCTGAAAGTTTTATAAAGCGGGGAGACTGTGTGGTTCAAGGACGAGGATAATTGTATGCAGAAGTGTTTGCTCGGAGCTGAAGGTTCCAAGTCAGCCCAGGGCCGTGGCGGTGGATAGCCATTACTATCTGGTGCGTGGTCAGTGCCTGTGTACAAAGAGTTGATCGTCTCAGTTTGGCTCGTAGTGACAGATAGCCATCACATTTTGCTAAAAGAGATGCTATAGGTCATGCAGAAGTTATGATGGGCATGATGCAGGAATTGCTGGGGGAGGTTCTCTGGCATGTGTTGTGCAGAGGGTCAGACCTGATGATCATAATGGTCTCTTCTGGTCTTAAAAATCTGTGAATCTGTAGAAACTGCCCCCACATTGGGCACTGCGTGGTTCCTTTGTTAGCACTTTTGGGCAGAGAGACCAAAGACTGACTGAGTCATGGAGAATGAGCAGCCCTGTCATTCCCTTCAGGTCAGTTTGTGGCTCCTTTGTAGGATGCTGAAGAGAAGCCTGGGCTGTCCTAGCCTGTGCTGTCCGGTCTTCAGGGCTGTGTCTCGGACACCTTTCACAAGTATGGAATCAGTCCACTCACAGAGAGGGCTCCCGTGGAGGGGGCTGCAGATTAGGACTCTGCAGGCTGCAGCCTGGGCACTTCCGCGATAAACCCTGATGGAAGCTTCACTTTAAAATAGCACATCATTAACTTTTTAGGATTTGGACAGACCTTACCCAAGGTCTGAGCAGTCCCAGGGGCGGGGCAGCGGAAGAGGTAGCTGTGCAGTCTTCTCTTCGCTTTCTGCAAGTGCAGCTGGCTTCTAATGGCTACTTATAGTTTTATACTCGTATTGATTCCATACTGAGAAGTCTATAGATGCATTCATTGACGCCCATTAATGTTAATGGGACTATGCCTGCATGTGTGGGGCCAGAAGAGAGTAGACCCTGTAGCCTGTCTAACTTGTCTGTTGGAGTTGTGCTGGGGAGCTGCACTCCTCTCCGCCTTCATGGGTAATCTTTGTTTCTCTTTATTCAACTGCAACTGGTAAATAACAATGTTAATAACCTGCAAATATTTTGCATGGTCTCTAAAGATGGTTGGGTGTTTTGTCAGAGTACACAGTCCAGGTATGTAGCGGGGAGAGCAAATTTCTAGTGCATCTAGGGTTTATTTTGCAATATGATGGACAAAGGGAAAGCAAGGAATGAAGAATGTGTTCTTGATTAAGCTTAAGTAATTGGAACAAACATCATCTACTCTGGATGTCTCCAAGGTAAGCACTGGCATTTCAACTTGTTTAGCTGCCGGGTCTGTTTCAGGTATGCTACTTTTTCATTAGATTGTAAGAAATCAGCACTGAGGCTGCCTGATGATCAGTATCAGTCTGTTAATTCTCTAGGAAAGAATTCAAAACAAATACAGAAATTATTCAAAGACTGCCAAATGCAAAACAAAAGAAATGGGATTGTGGAATCCATGAAGTTGATTGACTGACACAGGGGGCTAATTCTTGTCTTTACACAGGCTTTGTAGCTCCCAGCAATGTTAATTCTGGGTGTTGCACACAGATGAATCTAGAGAGGATGGACCTCAGGCTGAGAAGTGCTGTTGTTTTTGGCAAAGGTTTTGTTTTGCTTCAAGCCTCGTGGAGCATTATCTCTCTGATTCTTGTTCTCTGTTAAAGAATATTCATTCACACTTGAAGCATGGATTTCAGTTAGATCTAGTGACAGTACTTGAAAACGTACTGCCAGTTTTTGAGACGTTTACTAGGTTTTCTTTCCTCACCTCTCTTTCCCAATCCTGTAACGTACTCAGCATCCTGCTGAAATCAGTGGGCATTAAAGGTGCTAAGAAGCATCTCTCAAGCTCATGCCCCAAATACTTCTGTCACTAACCAGATATCAACAGATTATTTGACTGTTGCACTTAGTCACACCTACATGTATCCATTCATCTGCCAAGGAAGATATTGAATACTGGAATGCCAATAAGAAAATATTACTTACGGTTTGATCACTACGTATGGATTATTTGCAATGTGACTCGGATATGTATCTGCATGTTATATTAGCTAAACCTCAAGAAAATTGCTTTTAATAGTCATTGCTTCATGATCCTCTGAAATTAGAGATAAATATGTAGCGGCCAAATGCATTTTGAACAGAATTTTAATGTATTCCCTAATAATTCTTCCTTTTTACCTGCTTATGCCAAACAGCTTTGCACGTGTGTATGTGAACCTATAAAAGACCAGCAACAACACTGCGGAGCAATACTACACTACACATAGTGCAGTCCTACCCTGCCAAAAACATAGGTCACCCCTAACTGTAGACATAATAACCCTGTGCAGGCCCATGGCAGCCGGGATGATCCTCCTCTCAGTCCTCTATTTCTGTGCTGTGGGGAGTCTAAGTCTCTGAAGCAGCATGAGATTGCATATTGTGAGTGGTAAAGGATGCAATTGTCTGCATGCTTTTAGGGACAGCATAGGCTAGGCGTGCGTTGATACTGTTGTTCAGATTACATTCCTATTTGGGAGTCCGGTTGTTTGGGCTGAGATATGTTTATAAAGGCGAAAGGCTTAAAAGGGGGAGCTAGTATGGTCAGGTAACAAAAGTGATGGCGGCAGCATCATCACAGGGAGACCACACAGAAGAAAATAGATCAATTGAGATGTTTTTTAAAAAATTATTATTGTGAGCCATTATAAATGACTTGCATTAGGTCACGTGATGGAGTCTAAATCCAACCCCTGATTGAGTGTGATGCTCTCGAGAAAGTTTTGCCTATCCGCCTCTAATCCCAGAAGCCAAATGTTTAGCTGCACTATTAAGAACCCTTTTACTACTTGAATAGGACCTTGATTCAGCTCGCACACCCTGATGTGGGCCTCTGTCTATGCTCCTGCTACCTGGAGTGGGACTTTTTGAAGGGGCAGAGAATCCATGGCTGGATTCCATTTCCAGAAAAGATCCGGCTTGCTACATTCCAAGCAATATAGGAAGGTATCGAATCAATCCTTTTTTAGCTAGTTTCATGGCTGATTTCAATAGAAAATTGAGTGGCTGATCTAATTGTCTTACTCATTAGATGCTCTTAGAAGGATTTAGTATAGTTAATCGTTAAAATTCAGTGTGCACCAGGGCACTCATTACTGAATTAGAGGTGCACATACTCTGGAGGCATATGGAGTAACTGCATTGTCTTCAGTGTTACACTGGTGTAACGAAGAACAGAATTTGGCCCAGCACATTCTGTTTCAAACAATTGATCCATATCAGCAATAGTGCATTAATCAGAGGCCTGAGCCAATGCCTGTTCAAAACTCCCATTGCCCTCACAGGCTTTGCGTCAGACCCTAGGATTACAGGTATTGCCATACAAAATCCATAGAGTCCAGTATCAGCCTGAAGTAGGTGAAACTCGTCCTATAATGCATCAAGCCAATTGTACAAACTTCTGGTCTTCTGCGACCTAGTATTGCCAGACCCAGACATTTGAAAATCAAGAATCAAGCTCTAATCAGCAGGTTTTAAAACACCTTTTTTTTTGAGGGGGGGAGGGAGGGGATGGGGTGGTAGGTTCACATTTTCAAACTTTTTTCTGCAACTCTGAGAACTACACACTTAGCGCATGTCTACATGGGGACACTCAGGAAAGTTAATCTGAATTAGCTAAAGGTGTTTATTCAAAGTGGATTAGTTAAACTGCATAAAATCTTTGTGCATGTGTTTTTATTTGGAATTAACATGTCCTTAATGTAAATTACGCTAAATGGAATTAGTGTTATCCCCATTTTACAGATGTGGAAACTGGGAAGTTTCGTGGAATTTAGGGCCAGAAATAACCATTAGATCATCTCATCTGACCTTCTGCATGTCACAGGCCATTAATTTTTAACCAGACATCCTCATATTAAATCCAAAGACTTCAGTTAGACCACAGCACGTCAGTCCTTAGGAGACTGTGTGTGTCAGGGAGAAAACAGGAGGGACTGTGGTCCCACCAGTGCCTGAGGCCCCTGCAGTGGCAGGGACTTACCAGGTGAGACGTGGTGACTTGCCCAAGGTCACACAGTGATTCAGAGATGCAAACAGAACCCAGTAGTCCTGTCTCTCAGTCCATTGGACAACCTTTTTTTTTCACCTTTCTTGTGGTCACAGCCACCCACTTCCTCTGATGCTGTATCCAAAATCCTTTGTTCCCCTAATGCTAAATTCCTTTGTTTTGTTTCAGCCAACAAGACTTTAATAATTTGTTAAAGTTTGTAAGATCGTTGTGCCATATAGGGATAAAATCTGCTTTTATTTTCAGTGTGTGTAAATTGGATGCCTAGACATTTAAACAAATACAATAAACTACAATGAATACTTAATGAAAACTTCAGAAATTATATATTGCATAAAGCTCTATTCCACAGACCTCTTTACTGCAGTAATGTACATTTTGGAAGGGCTTTTTGGTTCACAACCAGAAGGACTACAAACATTATTTGGATTAAATTTTAATATTTACATTTTGGATTTTGTAGACAATTTCATGACCACAGGAAACTGTGTGTGGCCTCTGAACTGAGAATTGCTGCACAAGACCAGTGTGTCGCCTACCTGTGTTCAAGTCGTTCTAGAGTTGAAGTATAAACTCATAGCACAATTATATTTTGAGGGAGTGGAATGATAGGAGATGAGTTCTGAATAAAAACTGCCCACGTGAGTGAGTAGTTTTTAGATATGTGTAGAATAGGAGCAAACTGACTGCTCAAGGTCAGTCAAGGATGGTAAGGTATAAATAAAATAGACACCGCTGCAGGATTGTGCCTACCTGGGAAATTTGCTGTGTCCAGGTTTGGCTTGAATAGTCAATCAAAGAGAGGAATAGAGGCACCCTGATCTTCCTCTGAGGTCCTCTCTTGAAGTCTTTAATTTTGTCTGGAGTCTCACTTTTTTGTTCTGATTTGCATGCTTAAATGGAGCCACATGCCATTTGGTGAAGCAGCTGAGACACAAGCATTTTGATGTGGGATACCCGCTGTGAATTTGGATGTCTTTGTCGCTGCTGAGGGGCTGCGCCCACGTGATTTTTTTTTCTTTTCTTTTTTTAAGGGATGGACAATTTGGATTTTTCTGCAAATAGTCTGTTTGTGCTCAACTCCTTGCCTCTTGAACTGGGCACTTAGCCAGAGATTTAGAACAACATTGATGATGTTGAGCAAATTTTAATCTCCCTCCCAAAAATTCTTTGTATTAGACTAACAAAACCAAAACAGAACAACAAAACTGCATTCTAGACCTCACGAATCAGGGTGTGCGTAACTTACTGGGTGTGTTTGCTTAGGAAGATGTATAGACATAGGCACCTACTTGGAGAAATAAACATCTTATGGGCCTGTGAACTGAAACTGCATTTCAGTGCAGTTTATCCTCAGTGTTGTAGGAGAGTTTCTCTGGCAATTATGGGATGTTGAGCTTCTCTTTTCCCTTAATTCCAGTGGGAGCCCAGAGACATCCCAGAAGGCCTTTTCAAATTTCCTTATTTCAAGGAACTGGATTGGCAGCTAGGTTACTCCTAGTGTGGCTGTGGGGTGAGGCAGCAGAGACCCTGCCTTACTGACATTTATGCCCATGCTTCCCCAGGGGTTCAGTTAACACTGGTTCAGCTTTGTGCTGTAGCATAGTGGTGGTTACTTTGGAAACAAATCTCTTATGCCATGCTGATTAGGAGCTGAAAATGCTAATTCCCCCTTTTTAGTCATGTTTTGCTCATCCTACCTTCGATACACATGCCCATCTGCCCCTGACACCAGTGGGAACAGAGAGCATGGAGAGCTCCCAGACTGGCCATACAGGCCACCATGACTTCCTGGCCTGCGCTCAGGGTGGGAATGATCTTATTGCCAGGAAAAGTAATTTGAGAGGAATCCATGTTACTTAATGGCCTGAAAAGCCCTCGGATTCCTTTCTCGCATTTGTATTCTAAAAGAACCATCTGTTTCTCTAACTAGTTGCAGTATTTTGCTGTTTTAAATCTGCTTTGGGAAGCCATCGGAGTCTCATGATTCCAAGGGGGGCCTGGGAGTTAGGCTGCTGCAGTTCTACTCCTGGCTTTTCCATTGACTCTCCTTTGTGGGTTCAATCCTAATGGGAGCTGGATTAGGCCCTCAGTGTAAATGGAAAGGCTCCCTTTTGGCTTCAGTCAAATCCGACCCTGGTACAACTGGGGGGAGTTCAGCACCAGACACAAGACTATCAGCAGTTTGCAGGGTTGGGCCCTGTGTGACAACTGCTTTGTGCCTCACTTTACCCCGCTGTAAAACATAAAAACTCACGTGTGGCGTGAGGGCTCATTAATGAGTGTTTAAAGGGGTTTGTTTGTTTGTTCCTGAATCTTGCGTAGTTATGCCTCCTCTGTTCACACCTACTGGTGAAATGTCTCTGTCCTTCACTGAGGTTGGGGAAGGAAGGAGTGAGCCGAGACGGATGGCTGTGTGGCACAGCAAGGGTCCTAGGGCTGCAATCCTTTGATCGCTGGGCTGTTATGACAAACTGTGTCCGCGATGATGTGATGCATTGATGCGGAGGCCTGGAGGGGAGTCATTTTAGATGCCGTCGGTCAGCCCGTGGTTTTGCTGCATTTGTGTATAAGAGGAAGTATGGTCCAGTAGATAGCATGCTGGCCTGGGACTCAGGAGATCTGCGTTCTAGCCCTGACTCTGTTGCTGACCTCCTGGGTGACTTCAGGCAAGTTACTTCCCCTCTTTGTGCCTCTGTTTCGCTTCTCACCTTTCCCTGGCTTGTCTCTCTTTAGCTGGTAAGCCTCTGTGAGACAGGGACTGTCTCTCTTGTGTGTCTGTACAGTGCCTAGCACCTGATCTCATTTGGGGCCTTTAGCTCAGGAGTTCTCAACCTTTTTGAATCATGTCTTATCTTAGCATAACACCCCTCTGCCCCACTTAGAGCCACCCCTTACAATAGCGAAAAACACTCCCATCACTCATTCATGAGGTCACAATGCCATTTATGCAAATTGGCACGGCCACCTTTCCATCACGAATTAGGCGGCTTGCCATGCCCCCTGAAAAGCTTGACTTCCCCTCACCCCGCAGCTGAGAACCGCTGCTCAAGCTGTTACGGTAATACTGTTAATTATAGGCTCATTCTTATAAAGCATAACCATACCCAAGAGAGAATTTCAAATGTGTGCTCAATAGAATGTCAGAATCCCTCTTTATCTCTCTTTAAAACATAGGTGCAAAAAGTGGAAATTTACTTGCCTGGGTGACAATCTGAATATCCAAATGTGGAATTTCTAAGTTCCACTGAGAAGCACAAGTTAAAAAAAGCCTTGATCAGGGTCAGATTGGAGAGGGAAAAGTGATGGTCCCCTGTTCTACCTTTCATCCCAAACTCCTCCCATGACCCCCTCTCAGCTGGAAGCTGATGCTGAAGTGCTCAGTAACAGTGAAATATTTGACAGGATTGACATTTAAATTAGTATGTTGGCACTTGAAGCTCATGATGACAACGGACATGACTTGGGAAGTTTTTGCCTCAGATATTGTTCCAGGCTGCTACTGCACGCTCAGGCAGACAGCACTGCTTTGGTGACATTTGGCAGGTTATCTTCACAATCGTAAGGGCTAGAAATTTCACAGCAGACTGAGTCATTATGATCTCCCCTGCCCTCATTCTTATCTTTTGGCCAGCTGCGCCTGCTCATTCCTATATGGCAGAACTTGAAACAAGCATAGACTTTTCTTCTCACTTCTGATGTTGCCTCACTCTGTATCCCTCCTGCTGTGGCTTGTTTCTGGCTGGAAAGACCAAGCCCAGCTGGCCGCGATAAGCACACAGGCGGGTTTTTTTTTTTTTTTTAGATCAGTTCATTTTTCACATGGCTTACTCTTAACAAATATTCCTGACACAAAGCTGGGCCTTGAACATTAATCAGTGAGGCTTCAGCATGGGGAAGGGAGGGTGTGATAATTCAAACTCTTCTTGTTGAACCAAAACAGCCATGCCAACAGCTGACCCATTCAAAACACGAGGAGGAAGAAACTTTCATCTAAGTGGAAAAGGACAAAAATTGATAGAAGGGAAGATAATTATTTTTCTATGCTTCCAAGGGGTGAAGTGTTAAAAACGGAGAGTAAAACAGAGACTAAATGCTAGTGACCACGGGTATTTTGCTGGTTCAGTATCTTTGGGTAAATCAGTCTAGTGCATGGGTGTCAAACACTTGGCCCACTTGTGGTATGCCTACAGTGCAATAAAAGGCCCCTGGCATGGCCATGGCTAGCCTGAGTCAGCTGACTTGGGCTCATGGGGCTCAGGCTGCAGGGCTATAAAATTGCAGTGCAAACACTTAGGCTGGGGCTGGAGCCTGGGTCTGAGACCCTGCAAGGGGAGTGGGTCTTAGAGTCTGGGCTCTAGCCTGAGATTGAATAACCACACTACTATTATTAGCCTCGCAGCCTGAGTCAATTGACCCTTGCTCGGAGACTTAGTGCTGTGGGTTTTTTATTGCAGTGTAGATGTACCCTTAGGGCCTGATCCACTTCCCGGTGGGGGGAGCAGCCCCTCAGGCAATATTGTCCCAAACATGAAAAAATCATGAGTCAGGCTCCAAAAATATCTGGTGATGGACTCAAAGATTAAAACATTTCAGTATGGTTTTAGTTCTTTTTCATCTGGCTTCTGAGCCTGGAGCAGCACTTGGGGCATGTTTTCAAGCTTTTCTTTACAACCATGAGGGCTAGTAACTCTTTTTTTTTTTTTTTGAAGTAGAAAGCTGAAATGCTCATCTCATCACATGATGCTGGGAGCTGGGGCTTTAAGTAAAACACCAAATATTGTGAGAATTGGCAACACTGCGGTAACTTCCTCCTCTTCTCCCTTCCCCTCCTCCCCCCGATAGAGTTGCAGCCCACAGAATCGTAAACTTTCTGTTTCAAAGAACATTTTTCTTTAATGAATTTTTTCAAAATACAAAGCTAACCAAACAAAAAGTGAACGCAGTGAGCAAAGCATTTGAACAAATACAAAAATCATCGGAGGTTGTGAGGTGATCACGTAGTAAGTACAGTGACAGAGGCCATATAAGTACCTCAGATAGCTGGAGAAGGAAGCAACTGTAGAATCTCAGATAATATTGCATGGTAAATGGTGGCCATTTTCTGCTTGTACGTGATCAGTGGTTAGGGTGACCACTGGCAGTTGTGTTGTGTAAAATGGTTCAGTTTCACTGTAAATAAATACATTTTCCTATTGATAAACTTTAATAATATACAGTTTAACACCCTCTCCCTTCATAGGGAGACCCACAATGACACCTCCTGCCCGCTCGGGTCCTGACCCAGAGTTAGAGAAATAACGATCTAGCGTTTCCCCATCAGCACCGTGCCCTGGCTGAGTTAACTGAAAGGCCATGCCTGGTGTTCCATAACCCCCCGCTGCAGTCCGAGCTGAAAAGGGGCCATGTTGCTCAAAACATCCCATTTGTAGCTCTGGCAAAGAGGAGGGATTCCAACCCCGTGGAGCCAATCTCAGGTGAAATGAGCAGGTAGCGTTATCGTCACTGTACAAAGCTGTTAGCAAATGGCTGAGACTCAGTGCGCCGTGGTGTTTCTTGGAAGCCATTCCTGTTGGTGGCACGTTCAGACAGCTGAAATGCACACCATGTTTGATGCCTGGCTGTGCTGCATTTGTGTCCCAGGAGGGCGGTAATGCTAAATGCTCGGTCAGCTGCCTGGCTTTACTGAAACCAAGGGCAAAACAGGGCTGTATGGTCTAGTCACCTTCTACGCCCAGCGGGCGGGTTGGAGCCAAATGTCTTCTTCATAGTTTTCCATCTCTTGCATGCCATGCAGCGGGGCTGCCGTGCGCTCTGCGTGCAAGGGGAGGAGGGCTGGTTCGGATGCCAACCTTACTGTGTAACAATGTCCTGACCAAGTTCTGAAGATCAGCAGTGTTGGTATCGACTTTCAATGTAAATGTTGGCACTTTGGGCTGAAAATGACCCAGGGAGGCCCTACTCTGGATCCTGACCCACATCTTGCTGTGCAGGTTTCTGGGACACACAGCTCATTGAGAGAGCTCATTCTGGGATGTGGCATTGGAGTCAAACCCCTTTTCTTGCTATTTCTGAGCACACAGACAAAACTTATGCTGGGGCGTAGAGTGAAGTGACCCATCTGAAGTACACCTGGTGCTATTGAGCGGCATGTAACTCAATCCTGCCTTGTACGAAAGAGAGACAAAACTCAGACTTCCTCTATTTTCTTTGTATTAGAGCAATGGCTTTTCTGAGCTATGGAATGGAGTATCATCTTGCATTCAGCAGCTGGCTGTTTTTTCGGGAACAGTAACTTGTTTGTCACAAATGTGAAAGCGAATGCAGGAAGGATCAAGTTTTGTTTTCGATAGTGTCTACTCATGCAGACTTTGTTTATGTTTAAATGGTATTGTAGAAAGAACCAGGAGGGCACTGGTACCGCAGCAGGACCGATTCTGAACCCAGCCAATTTGATAAAATAAATATCTATAGTTCCAGTTTGTGGTTCGCTTTTTTCCTAATGGTCACTGGGGTCGATAGTGATGCAGATGCTAGGGCAGGTTGTGATTTTTAGGAAGCACACAAACTAGGAATAAACCAGCCTGACCTTCAGTGCTCATTGTATACCCCCATGTGTATTGTGGGCTCTTTTCTGAAGACAGGCTTATACTTTGTGTACTCATCAAAGCGTCAATCCAGTATTTTGCATATTTAATTTTAAAAGATCAGTACAATTTCCATTGTCATTCGGGGGGAGGGCGTCAGGGGAAAGCTCTCCAATGGTAGTGAATGCTTAATCATAGAACTTCATAGATTTTGTGCGAAAACCCTTGTGTGTTTAAATGGATTTAAAACCATCAGTTTCCCACAGCTTGAGTTTAATGGCGCTTTAAACTCGAGTTAGCTGCTCTGGTGTGGGTTGAAGTCGGAGTGCAGCTGATGCTCCAGGCAGTAATGCAGTGGGGATGCCGCTGTAGGATACAGCTCGAGTTAGCACAGCTCAGCTGCTGATCCAGACACTCTGATAATTCAATCATTCCGTGCGGCTCGAAGGTATGTCTACCCTGGAGCTGGAGGCATAATTTCCAGCTCAAGGAGACATACCCACACTGGCTTGATTGCTAGTGCAGGTATGTCTCCTCGAGCTGGAAATTATACCTCCAGCTCCAGGGTAGGCATACCCTGGGTGATGGTTTGCATGTGGTTGCTTTTGACTGGAGCTAGGCTAGCTCGAGTGAAGATTCAGTGAAGACAGGCCCCGTGCTTGGCATAGCCAAGGCTGTCCTGTGTGAGGAGGCATTCAGCAGGGATGCCCAAAGGGGCAGATAGGAGTCATCCTGAAGTGAGGTGTCACACTCCCTTTCACTATCCTACAGTGGGGTGAATGTACAGTTGGCCCTGTCGTGTCTGAGCGTCCCCATGAGGTAGGGAAGGATCATCCTCAGTATCTAGATGGGAAACTGCATCAAAGAGCGGGGACGTTCCTAGCTCAAAGGAAGTCTGTGGCTGAGACAGGAATTGATCCCAGATCACCTGAATTCCTAATGCAGTGATTTAACCTCTAGACCGTCTTTTCTCCTCAGGCTTTTAAGGTAGGTGTAACCTCCATTTATCATCAAGGAAAGAGAAAAGTATGTGTGTGACTAATAAGGTTATGGACACTTAGTACATATGTTGGATTATACAGATTTGAAATGCCTTGTATGATACTTGTCCAGGCCTCAGGATCAAAATTCTGGGTGTTGCTGAGCACTTAGTACATCTTGGGTGCTACCACTAATAATAATAATAATGCTGCAATAATAATTCTATTGATGGAATAGGACCAGGGGTTCCAATTATAGCATGATTTTCTTAGTAGAATTTCAGTCACTTTGCTTATTGCTGATTTCAGCGATAGTGGGAATATTTGAGTTAGTTGCATTAAAGGAGTCTCTATTTAATTGCGTGTGTGCGTACGCATGCGCGTGTGAGAGAGAGAGAAAATAAACTGAATGGTCTTTTATGTATATAAATAAACCACAGTGGTGCTGTTTTGAAAGTCTTTCGGTTAACTCTTTATCTATTCAGGAATGACTGCAAAATAGCTTTCTGTTTGTGTAGGTTTTACACTAGAAAGGGCCCCAACTAAAATCCCTGATCTAAGCACTTAGTGGAAATTAATATCCATTTCAACAGTTTGCAGCGTGGACCCTTCTCTAATGCATATAAAACCCAGACTGCATTCGCTTTGCTCTCTGCTGTTGCACCCTTATTACTTAACACACTCATTTCCCGTTAAGGTGCTTTCAGTGCTAATATGGCCCAGCTCTCTGGCTGGGAAATCATTTGTAAATGTCTCATTAAAGGCCACTAGTCATCTTTCTCTTGTCAGATCAGTTTACTGAGAGCAGTTTTTTCATTTCCTTAATATCAGCCATCCTAAACCCTGCTTGCAATTTCTGAAACTCTTATGGCTTGGAAAATCCCTTCACATGGACAACTCTGCGTGCGTGCACTGTGAATTTTGTTGATTGCACTAATTCAGAAACTTGACTTTGTATAATGGAACTTTTAAAACTTTGGTGTTGTGTCAAAAACCATAAGCACATGGTAGAATTAATCTATGTATCCTGAGAGTGGGAGGTCTTTGGTAAATCTGTGCATATTTGCTTAGTTAATGGCTTGGTTTAGTTACAAGCACTTCGCAGGGTCGGTATATAACAATTACTGTAAGTGTATCCCCACCAGTTGTTGTTATCACTCAGATGTCTGTCATGTGGGACCCTGTAGCACCATGTCCCCCAACTCATTCTCTAACACTGTCGATTCTATTAAGAAGTGTTTTCACTGCTACGGCATGGGCTGGGTGTGACCCAGTTTGGATAAATGGGAAAACATCATGAATCTTACCCAAAAATATAACTAATGGCTTGTCTGTGTGGGGACATTGACTGGCATAGCTATATTGGAATAAACTGTGCCAGAATAATTTCCCATATGGACACTATTCTGGAATAAATTGTTTTATTCCTGAATAATTACTCCAAATAATGTCACTTTTATCTGGCAATTTAGTGTCCTCATGGGAGTTTCTCTGGAATACCAATGGAAAATTATTCCACTATAGCTATGGCAGTCAATTTTTCCATGTAGACAAGACCTTAATCTGAATGTGTTTTTGAGGGTTAAAAAAATGGAATTAATTTAATTATTCTGGCCAACATTTTCCAAAGTGACCAGTGGTGGTTTGGGGGGATGTTTAAGAGGAAGGGATGCTTCAATTTTTGGCTGCCCAACTTGAGATCCGGCAAAGGAGCCTAATTTTCAGAAAGCATTGAGCATGCATCCTCTGAAAATCAGGCCTCTTTCAGGCGTCTCAAAATCCCTAGTTACTCTTGAAAATCCTGGGTCTCTCCGAAATACATTTTAAATCTGAACTAAACCGCTGAACCGTTCCATGTGTTCATCATGAAGGGGAAGACACTTTATAAATGAGGGTTTTTTTTGTAGTCACAGCAAACAATCCTTATGTAAGAATCAAGGAATGAGACATCTTGCTGAATAAATCCATTGTGGTGCTGTGAGTTGTTAATTCCCAAATGAAAAAGGGGATCTTCTTGCTTGTCACTCACCTTTCTACCTCCCCATGCTGCCAAAGTCTCTCTATCTGGTTTTTGTTCAACAAAATATACCAAAAATGCAAGCTTCTTAGTATTCAAAAACTTACAGGCCTGAAGCATAATAAAAATACATGCAAATTTCACTATCTAGCCACAATCTCTCAATAGCTCTTAATCTAGTAAATATGCTGCTAAACCAGCCAGCCTAATGTTCTTTAACCACAAAGATTAAAGCTCTGAAATACTGTGCTAATCTTGCTTTAAAGAAATAGCAAGTACAGTGGCTGGTATTAATTCTTAGATAATAATCTAATCAGTATTAACTGAGCTCAAAGAAATCTTTGGCTCAACCCTTGCAATGTATTTGCTATGTACTATGGCCACTCAAAACTCGGCCAGAATTCCGCTGGTGGGTAATTCAAATGTGGGCCGCCGGTGGAATTGAGTCTGCCACCCCTGAACATGAAAACATGAACATGAAAAGTCCTGGGTGCACACCCTAATGAAATGTGCTGCGCACACCTATGCCCATGGCACTGCCCGACTGCCTGCGTGAAGACAGAAATCTGTTTGAGTAGGGAAGCTACTTCAGGAGAGGAAGCTGATTCTAAGGTGCTAGATGCACAGGCTTTGTGAATGCCAGACACTATCCATGTTCCCCACAAGACGTGCAATTATAGTCCCGGAGTTTTCAGCTCTGTACTTGGAGAACTTTCAGTCTTTCCCACAAGTCAGACATAAATCTTCTTGACAGTCACTTCCTCCCATGATGCATTTCCAGGCCATTCAACCTTCCCCTGCAAAGCGCTCCTTCCTCTTGCACATGCATGCTTGACCAGATCTCATGGCTTGAGGCCCCCTTCCCTCCCACCTCATCTGGCAGCTTGCAAGAGACATGCTAAATCTCCTTGCCGAAAACAGCTGCTGCATTGCTGCGAACTCAAAGTATCAAGGCAGAAAATGACAGCGTGACAGGGGTCTGGGGCTTCTCTTGCTTCTAAGAATGCCAGGTGAGGGAATTCAGGCACCCCAAGAATGCACCTGTTCTGAGTCCATGATAGTGAATAGATGGTAACTGAAATGGCAGACCCAACTCTTCCTCTGCTGTAAATACAAGTACCTCTAAACCCACGTATTCTACAAAGAGATGACAAATAGAGAGAGCAAATAATCGATTTTTTTGGTTTGATGACTGAGCCAAAAAGTCTGGGGCAGGAATATCACTTTGGGGTGATGTGAAATCAAAATTTAAAAAAATGCTCTTTCCAAAATGAGAAACCAATATGTGTTTGTGTGTGTGCTGTTCAGGTAGTTTTGGTGTGTTTTGTTTTAGTTTTTGAGGTGCTTTTTAGATGGTGGAATCTCCATCCTTTTTTTGACGCTTGACAAAGCCCTGGCTGGGATGAATAGCTGAGGTTAGTCCTGCTTTGAGCAGGGGTTGGACTAGATGACCTCCTGAGGTCCCTTCCAACTCTAATATTCTATGATTCTATGATTTATTTTTTTAGAAAAATAATCGTTCTAAATTTCTAAAATGAAACATTTCAAAACAAAATGTCAAAATGATTTTAGTTTCAAAAAGGTCAAAACATAACATTTGCCTTTTTTAAAACACCCTCCCCCCACACACTCTCTCTCTCTCTCTCTCTCACACACACACTTTCTTTGGCTGAATCTATTTGCTAAACCAAATTCACTAATGGTTGTGTCTGACCCAAAACTATGTTTTTTGGCCAAGAAACTATTTGTCCAAACATTTTCACCCCCTCTAGTAGCAAGGATTTGCTTATGCTGCTGCTATACAGAAGTGTTCTCTCTCTGTACCGACTTGGCTCTTGGAAGTACAGTAGCTGCTGGAACCTCACCTGGTAGAGAGGCTGCCATGTGTCTAAAGAGCCAGGTTCCAGACGTGGCTGCAGTTAATGCTCAGGATGGACACCCTAAACTCTAGCTACTTAGATGGGCAACTTCACCCGCAGGTTGTGTGGGCAACCGCTGACTATTATTTGCTGAATGCAGTTCACTGACTGCAGTGTTGTGCCTACCGCCCTGTTTCACCTGCAAACCCAGAGAGAGTCTACGGAGTAATTATAACACAGGAGGGACAGGCATAAATTAAAGAGCTGAGAATGCTGTAAAGACAAACCCCCCTTGTTTTGGTTCTCTGAGTAACATTACTGTTCAGTACCCCACACCTTTAGTGGAGGGAAGAAGGCCTTCTAAGTATTAAAGCATCTGTGTTGTCCATCACAGACGGATGAGCAGTACCAGTTTTTATAGAGAACTGGAGCAGAGAGTGGGATTGAAAGGAGGCCAGTGTATGACATCATGGCTCATGCCAGCTGACTCCAGACAGTAGATCCCACATCATCAGTTAGGGACTAACCCAAGCAGAGAGCCAGGCGTGCAGAGGCCGCTCATAATGCTCATGGCAGCTCAGGCATACGTTATTCCTCTTCTAAGCAGCAGCCCCCTTGGCCAGCATCTGAGCTTTCCAGCTGACGCCTTCCTCCTTCGCTTGACTTCAGCTGTAACTTGTTATTGTGAAGATGGAGAAGTAGGGAGCTAGCACTGCTCTGGTTTGACACCAGTCCGTCTCCCTGACAATGGGCTGAACGTTGAGAACTGCTGAGCATTGCAGGCGCTCAGCACCCCCAGGATTTACCCCCATGTTCGTAGCCATGTGAGCTAAGACCGTGATGAAAGGCCATCAGATCTGCATAGGGCTGTGAGGCTGTCCCCCACGTACAGCATTGGCTCGGTTCTCTATAGTGATGCCGAAGCTATTGTGTATTGGCAACTGCAGGAAGTGCTGGACTACATGGACCCCCGTGTGCCAAAACCTACGCTATGTTTTGCTGTTGGGTGAACAATGGCAATTTTCCAGCAGCTACCTTTCTGCAGGTGTGCAGTATGCCGAGATTTGGATGGAATAACCATGCTACTTTGTCCTTCTATGGAGTCGTCTTCTACCTGAGGATATCCAATTGCTTCCCGAACACTAATCAAGCCCCACCTCAGGCAGCAGTTAAGACCCCTGTTTTATAGCTGGGGACACAGAGAAATACAAGGGTGACTTGACCAAGGCCATGTGGAGTTAATAGGAGGATAGATCCTAGGGGTCCAGGTTCCCAGCCCCCGGATGCTAACCACGAGATGCACTGTTTATAGCAGATTCCATGGCATTGGATTGGCATCAGCTTGCAGTGCCTACTGCAAGGAGCTTTTCCAAGGAAGTGGACAGGTAGCAGCTGAGGCGAGAGCTGTGGCGTGCCCTAGGGGTAGCCATGGCATCTGAGACACACACTTCATCAGGGTAAGCTGATATTTTATTTGATAAACACCTGTCCAATTTACCCTGGGGAAAACCAACACTACCTCCGAGATTTAAAATGGAGACTGGGGGGGGGAAGCCCTTAGTGTGAAGCCTTCTGGTAAATTTAATATGTACTTTCTCACTTCACCTCCCTGTGGAGAGAGTGGTATCTATCTATCTATTTTTTTTCATCTAATGAGGCTCCATTTTATCAATTAGCTGGCTTTCTCTAGATCTCCATGGCAACACAGCTTGAGTGCTGTTGAATTTCTGCTCCGTCTGGTGACCAGTGTGCCTGGCACATAGCTTGGGAATAATAAGATTAAAATGGGCTTCTGCAGGGTACAGGAAATGCAGGGGTAAGGATGGTGCACCATTTTCCTGCTAAATTCTTTTTCTGTTTTCTCCCCCTGGGAACAAACTCTCTTCCCTCTTTATGATGGTAATGTCTGAGGAATGTAAAATAGCAGCAACTCTAATGTGCTGTGAGAAACCAAAGGGCACTGAGTGAGTGGACATGTGGCTCTCATTAAATGTATGGTACCAAAATCTTCAGTCAAGGGCACCCCTACTAGTATCCACAATGTGCATCTGTCCTGTACCTGCTGCTTCACCGTTGAGTGCTTTCAGAATGGTGTCTTGCTCCTGTAACGACAAGGAAACCTCTTTCTTACCCCTTCCTTCCTGTTGGAATGTCCAAGGGCGGGAAGAGGCTGTCTCTTATATGTAGCAGTCCATGCAATTTAGCAACATGTCTCTTATTAGTCTTTTAATGGGAGCTATGCAGTTGAGCTAAGGGGCTAGTGTAGCGCATCAAGTTCAAACCTTTAACCTTTTCAGTCCTCGTTGGAGTGGAACGTGTTATGCCCTTGGAGTGCTGGCACCAGAAAACAGGGCAGGGGTACAAGGCGTACAGTCCATCACAGGACACGAGTCTTGCCTAACATGCCAAGTATGTCAGGCAACCTCAAAGCAGTTAATTAGCAAGCAAGAACGGCCTAAACATTTAAAAGGACCCAAGCCCCTCAAGAAAAACAGTTCTGGGGCTTGTTGGCTCAGAGCTGACCATGCAATCCACTTGCATTCTAAACAATATAGGGCAAAAAACCCGGGCCACCTTTTTATTTACGGAGAGGGAAATTAGTTAGAGCAGGACTCCTGGGTTCTGATCTTGGCTGTGCCTCTGACTCACATCGTGACCCTGGGTCTGTCGCTTAACATTGTAAGGGAATAGTAGTGCAAATGTTATTGATGGGTTTTGTCCCTGTGAGAGACCTGGCTTTCGAGTAAGCAGAAGGCACCAAATGCTGTCATTTGTCCCCTCCCCCGCCAATCCTTGATTTGGCAAACTCCCCAATTGTGTTTTGTCAGCTTTGTCATGAGGCAGATTTTTCTCACATCTGTCTCTGAGTGCCCCATCTTTTTAGGGTTACCATATTTCCCAAAGGGAAAATGGGACACTGTGTGGGGCTAGCCCGAGCCCTTCCCCCTTCTCCATGCAGGGCTGGTGCAAGCCGCTTGTCCGAGCTGCCCCCTCCATGTGGGGCTGGCGTCATTGCTCACCCAAGCACTGCCTGCTCCCGGCCAAGCTCTGCCTCTCCACCCTGCATGAGGCTGGCATCGCCACTCAACCGACCCCCCACACATGTTCTTCCTCACCCCAGTTTTTTGACAAAAGTAGGCATTTGTCCCATTTGCTCTTGCCACCTTGATCAATGACCCCCCAAGAGTTACAGGTTGGCTTACTCCCTTGAAGCATGAAGGTTTCTACTCATTCCATTTAAAAAAAAAAAAAAAGCTTTTTACCACTCTACTTCTGAATAGTCTTGTTCTATGAGACACTACTCCAGAGATGTCTAGAAGTCCATCCTCGGAGTGGAGGTGAGCGGACGGGGCCACCAGTATGGGGAAGTGGCTTGCTACGAAAAGCCAGCTTTCTGGATTCCTGTCCCCAGAGCACAGGGAAAGGGGGTCAATTGTGCTGATAATTCAGAGTTGAGGCTGTCAAATTTGAAACTGTATGCAGTGGTGTTGTAGCTGTGTTGGTCCCAGGATACAAGAGAGACAAGGTGGGTGAGGCAATATTTTTTTATTGGACCAACTTTTGTTGATGAGAGAGACAAAAAGCACTTTTTCAGGTCTCAAGAAGAAGCGCTCTGGGTAAGCTCAAAAGTTTGTGTGTCTCACCAACAGAAGTTGGTCCAGTAAGATATTGTCTCACCCATCTTGTTTTTCTAAATTTGAAACTGCAAAGATTGCATTTAGTTCAGCTATTGTGAACCTGTGTGCATCTTCTGTTTAACATTTTACAGAGCTCCAAAGTTTGTTAGTCTTTACAGCATGGTTACTCACTTTATCCTTGTGATGGTTCGGATAATTATTTTATATAGAAATAGTGCAGATGATGTAATGCGCTCCCTCGATGTAGGCATGGAGGAAAACGAGGAACTGTTTCATGGAACCATTCACCCAGTGCTAACAAATAATAATAGCCCTGTCTGTGGAATTGCTCTGTTAGCCTGTTCAGGAGTCTGCTTCCTTTCAGACTCTCCTAATTATTTACTGCATTTAGATTATGGTAATTAGATTGTGTGACTGAAATGATGCAATTACTATAGTTCTGCTGCAGCAATTTTATTAAGCAGGGATCTAAAATTGAGGCTGAATGATGTCCTGCCAAGCTGTTTTCTCTCCTGGTGGGCACCATATCTCGTAGTTTTTTAAATCAGCTACAGCAAAGTTTCTAATGAGCATTTTATCTTTCATAGACAAGTCAGTTGTTAGGAATATATGCTGATGGTAGGAGCTGATGTGTGCTAGTGTAGTGGAAGATGGGATTCCAGATTTTGTTTCCAACTCTGCCACTGACTTGGTCTGTGACCGTAGGCAAGTCTTATGCCTTTCTGTGCCTCAGTTTCCCCATCTGTAAAAAGGGAGTACTAATAGTTACCTCACAGAGATGTTGTTGTGAGGTTTAATGTAAACTGCATTGTGGTCCCTAGTTGACCAGCTATGCAGAAGTGCAAAGTGTTGCAGTGCTGAAACTCTTTAGGGATGGATTTGGATATACGCTGTAAAAAAACAGCTTTGATCATCCATGAATCCAGACACTTCAATAAAAACGAAGCCAGTGCCCAAGGCCCATGGTGCAGCAAAGCACTTAAGAATATTCTTCAGTGCTTTACTGAATCTAGGTCTTAAACCAGAATATAAATTGTGCTTTTAATTTACACTTTATTACACATCCCTGTTGAGATTATATAAATATAGACAGATAGATAGATACATATCACTGAGAGCAGCCTGGATGATTAAAGCTGAAAGAATCTTTACAGCGTGATTGGTTGTTCCTGATTTATACTGTTCATTTACTTTCCTGCACTTGTGGACCATTAAACTAGATGGGTCAGTTTTATTTTCTGTTTATAGTTAGTTTCACTTTAAGGTTCTCATGCACAAATCCAGTGCTGATAGTTTTGTTTTCCAGCTGGTAAATGTTTGAAGGTAATTAAACAAACAATGTCCCCCCCTCTTTGTATTTGAAATATGTAATAAAAAGCCTGAAAATCTTGTGCAATTTTAAATTTTTTTTTTTTTTGTAAACGGGAAAGCTCATTCATGGACATAGTCTACTTGTCAGTATTCCTTTAATGTGCTAGCTATTACTAGAATGTGAGAGACAGAGGCTTGAAAGTAATTTAAGGCATTTATAAAAACATTTTAAAGAAAAAACATCTGAGCATGGGCAAATTTCAGAGCAGGGTTGAAAACCAGAATGGAAAACAGCTCAGGAACTGAAGTATATTTGCAGCTTCAAGGAAATGGGCTAAGCTGCTGTGCATCGTTGTGCAAGATTGTTACTGCATTCCTCCACTGGTCCTATCAGGTTCTGCAGAATTTAAGGGCCTAGGTGTCTAAAAACTTAATACAAAGAATAGCCTGATTGTATGATACCCCTTTTCGTTCAGTAGTCCTGTATTCCTTAGATAATCCCACTGAAATTAATGGGGCTGCTCAAAGAGTTAAGGCTCTTTTCAGCATGAATAGGGATATAGCTCCGTCTGACCCATAGAGTTTACTAAAGTGAGTTGTCTCCAATGACCTTGATGGGGTTCTGCTCAGTAGCAAAATTTTGCTAGATTGGGCCCTAATTTTTTTTTTTTTTTTTTTTTTTTTTTTAAAGTTTAGCTCATCCACGTGCGGACAGATGCAATGCTGTCTTCCTGAGTCTGCAGACAGACTGACACAACTGCTCTCAGAGGCATATGAGCTTCATTTATGTGTTGACTCTGAAGTCTGATGATAACTTGACTGTCAGCATTCAGAACCATTTCCCTGCTGATTGTCTTAGCAGAAACATTACCTTCTACAGGGAGTGCATTGAACTCCAGTAGAGCACGGTTTTTTTAAAATATCTATTGCTCAGTTACACCTCTTGCAAACCTGAGAGCATCTTGGTTCGGGGGCTTTTTTGTTCTTTGGACTTTCCAGAAGTTGACACCTGGCCTGTCATGCCCATTACTTCTGAAAGAGCTTGAAGAAACAGTGGAGGCTGAGCACTTGTGAGGTTTGAGGTCGCTTCAAATAAGTGCTCGCAAGTCTGACTGCTTGCTGGAACAACCTGAACCTCTTTCATTAGTAGAGAAGGCATGGGATTAAGAGCAAAGCACTGTTGATTAAATTCAATCCTCATGTAAGAGGGCACAACTCCTGTTGACTTCAAAGACAGCTTTGCCCATCTATGCCAGGGGTGATTTTGTGCTTTGTGCCTCGGATTCCCCTACTTTGATAATGGGGGTGATGATGATTCTCTCTTTCGCAAGGGTGCTAAGACTTCATTCATTTATATGCTTCAAATGGCAGCCTCTGGGCACCACTGGATACAGTAGCATTATTTGTAGTTATACAGTTTGCAAAGTTGGGTTGGAAACTTCATGGTAACAGGTTTTCTTGAGCTACTTTTGTTGTTTCCTGTTCCTGGCTGGGTTGGCAGTGCCGTGAGTCTCGTGGTATTTCCATGTTTCCAATTCCAGCCCTGCTGAAACCAGCAAGCAGAGAGGCAGCTGCAAAAATGTGGCTTCTTGGAGACTGCAGTGAGTTATTTTCTTTTGAGTTGACCTTTTTGGAAGCCGGAAGCTTAATCACCAGGTGCTGTATGTGAGTCCCTGAGCATCAGCGCTAGAACTCTTGTGGCTTTTGTGGTGCCTGTCATCCAGAAAACTTTGCTTTGAATTTTGGCTGATGGTTCAGGTTGGTTTTTATTTCATTTGAAGCCCCTTGGCCCATCTCTAGCCCAGGGGTGCACATGGGCCAGTAGTAGATTGCAGGGACTGAAAAGCACAGCCTGAGATCTCAATGTTTATTGAGCAACAAGGAGGTTTGAAAGTCCGATGGGCTAACGGGGTAGGGTGTCTGGCTCAGTGTTTCTTAGGGTTTGTCTACGTGATGCATTAGTCTGCACCAGAGGGGGGTAAATTCTGGTGTGCACTAATGTGTCACGCACTAAGTGTCTGTGTGGGCCCCGTTGCTGTGCTCTAAAAGGTCCCTAGTGTGCATTAGTATAATTCCATTTCAAACAGTGCGATATGAATGCGCTCCAGGTGTGCCAGCATGGTCCCCCCTGGGCATGTAGTGCTCACTAGAATTTACATTCCTCCGCTGTGGACTAATGCACCATATAGACGAGTCCTTGTTTTCCAAAGTCCCCCATTCTTTTTCTAGGCCTCTCCCCAACCTGCCCCATTAACCTGTTCTTTTAATAAGGTCCGAATGCAACCTGTTTCTCCTTCCTTGGACCCAGGCTGCAAGCGAGGCTGGTGACAGGGATTGTCCGACTTTAACCTTCCATACTTTGACCCCATTGCTAGCTTTCATTTGCATCGGTTGCATTCATTCCCACTTGAATTCCATTTCATGAAACTTGGGGCCTGCTAGACACATTGCTGCTGCCTCCGTCCAGGCCTGGAGGAAGAGTTTCAGGGTGGGGGCAGTGAGCTTGCCTCACCTGCTGGCCCCATCTGCTGCTCTCCTGCTCCTCACCTGAGAGGGAAGTGGTGCGGGAAGTCAGCCTGGCACTTGCTTGAATCCATGGTACCAGTAAAGGAAGTTCCTTATTCTGGGTTTCATTTAGTTCTGGGGTGACGATTTGCAATCCCAGGGAAGTCTGTGGATTTGCAGCTGTTAGTGCTAGGGACTGAGTTTGATTTTTTGACTTCTTTGTTTTCTTATACTGAGACGAGTTCAGTTGGTCCCCTTCCTTCTGGGTCTTGGCTGCATCTCTTGTGAGTCTGATGCAAAGAGCTGCACAAAGCAAGCCATTTGCAGTGCATGACAACAGCAAGTTTTACTGGTCCTACAAAAGCCAAGAGCTATGTACATGTCCTCAAGTGCCATCTACTAGCGCATTCGCTATTAACTCTTCGCATATACTGAGACACAGAGAGCACTATCCTAACACAGGATGACACCAGGAAAACACAGATTCTCCATTTTTCATAGGAGTGATTTCCTCCCTGAGGAGAGGTGGAAAATGAGCTGCCTTGAGCCATGTAGGCTCTTTGAGCATCTACCAGGATTCCTTCTGCCCTTTATTAATACCTGTGTACTTAGTGCTACTTCCACAGAGCAGAAGACAAGCAGTAACCACCTATCCTAAAATCCTTCCAACACTGCCCTGAGGCTGTGGTAAGTAGTGGTATTTCTGACTCTCCTCCTGTGAATGGGGAAACAGACACAGGTGGGTTCTGAAGAATATGGATGAGGAGGCAGACAGTGGGCAGAAAGAGAATTGTTCCAGAGGTGTAAGTAATTACTGTCATTCCGGTCCTGGTCGCTGTCTAATATAAACGTATAACCTGAACGATGGTATTGAATCTGCCTAGTAATCTGGCTTCATGTCATACCACGTCCTGTTTTCCTTTGATTTGCAGGTTCCCCTTTGCACAAGCAGGGTTCCACTGCCAGCACTGAGAAGTCTGGATCGAAGGTCACTGAGGTGGGCGATGACTTCCTGGGAGACTTTGTAGTGGGCGAACGCGTCTGGGTGAATGGAGTGAAGCCAGGCGTGATCCAGTATCTTGGGGAGACACAGTTCGCCCCCGGCCAGTGGGCCGGGGTTGTTCTGGATGACCCAGTGGGTAAGAATGATGGCTCCGTTGGCGGCGTACGTTACTTTGAGTGCCAGCCACTGCAGGGGATTTTTACACGGCCCTCCAAGCTGACCCGCCAGCCCATGGCAGAGGGTTCAGGCAGCGATGCCCATTCTGTGGAGTCCTTGACAACTCAGAACTTGTCGTTGCACTCGGGGACAGCCACGCCGCCTCTCTCCACTCGTGTCATCCCTTTGAGAGAAAGTGTCCTGAACAGCACCATGAAAACTGGAAACGAGTCTGGGTCTAATCTGTCTGACAGCGGGTCGGTGAAAAAAGGCGATAAAGACTTACGGCTTGGAGATCGTGTCCTGGTGAGTCCATTATCCATTCAATGGTCCCTCTAGAATGTTCCTGCTGTGAAGTGCTTGCAATTCAACTAGAGACAAGGGAAGGGAAGGACACAGCAAATAGGTAGCGAGAAACGGGGAACAAAACGGGGAACAAGCATTACAAGTATCAGACAATGAGATCACTTGATTATGCAGGCGTTGGGGGATTTTATAAACATGACATTATTTTACACTCCTGGTTTATTCGCACATGAATAGGGTGACAGGCAGACAGGTGAGAGGATGGGGAGATGAGGTGTGCGAGAGATCAGGATGCTGGAAGGTGGGTGAGGGGAAAGCTGAGCAGTGGGAAGGAGTGGGAGAAGGAATAGAGGTGAGGAACAGGAGAGCAAAAAAGCGTAGGGCTATGAAATAGAGAGATGAAGAATGTTTATTCTTTTCTAACAGTTTATGCATTGATCGCCTCTGTGCTGGTGTGCTTTGTGCCTTTGGTTCATTGTGCCTTTGTTGAATCTGGCTACCCAAGGCTTCCAGTTGTCTTGTCAAACGTGGTCAAAGCTCTTGCACAGTGTTTGCAGGGCAACTCTCAGAGCTGATGCTGCTCTTCAGTGCCTCAGTTTGAGGGTGTCCAACTTAAGAGACCTTGTGTCTCTTTTTCAAAGAGGCAGATGACCCACACTTCCTATTGACGACTTCTAGATTTGTGTTGGCTCTGCTTGTCTAAAAACAAGGCACAAAATATTTTAACTTGGGCACCCAAAACCAACGGCCACTTTTTTGAAAAGGTTGGCCATAATTCTCTGGCGGTCCAGTCTTCTTTTGCTCCACAGGTTGTTGTAACACCCTCTCCTGAGTACCTCCTGGCAGTTCATTAAACAGCATGATCTAACATGTGTGACGTGAGGTTTGTCCTTCCTCCACCCCCAGGGGGAGAATTGCGTGCATTGATTTAGTGGGTTTAACATTTGGGGGATTGGTTTTTTTAGTGTACATGCTGCTCTCTGCCTATATCAGAGAAGGCAAGTCGAAGAAAGCCTTGCTCTTAGAACAAAAGCGGGTGAGCTTTGCGACAGTCCTTAGTTCCTGTGGGCATTTATTCCAAAGTCTGGGACCAACCCTGAAGACAGTACTGACTCCTGCACAGACTAGCATCACTCTTACGGTGGAAAGTTGCATTTTGCCAGAGCAGTGGAGTTGCTGATCACAATCCTTATTTTGGAGCGTTAGGCAATTTTTAAAAGTAACCTAGTATTGAGTGCCTTGAAGACCAAGCACTGAGATCCTGAAAGTACAGAACTTGACTCCTTGAACTAGACATAGCTTTAATCACCCCTGTTGAAACGTGACTAGAACCATGGTACATTCTAACAGTAGCATAATACATTGGCAGGATCACTGGTGAGCAACTATGCCCCATATGCAAGTCAAATGGATTCTCCAGCTAGTTCTGTATATTTTTGTTCTGTATATCTACAATCGAAAATCCAGCATTTTAAATCTAAAAGGCTCAGCTGGGCTAAAAGTGGTAGTTTGTCATTGTAGACTAAACCAGTTGCATCATGGTAATAAGTAATGTACTTTAATAGATGCCTAAAGGGGGAGAGAATAAAATGAAATCAACAGTATTGTTAAGTAAATCACAATTAAAGTGACTTTGAATGTAATGGTTCATTTTAACTCTGGAGACAGGTCTTATTTGTTTCGGTGGGGGGGAGAAGTAAGCATTTACCATGATACCAAATGTCAGGAAGTATCAGCCCATGGAGCACAAAATCTTCTGAGACTGTATCCCTTTGCAACACTACTAGAATCAAAAGATAAAGGTAATTTTAACAGACAAAGATGACAGGTCCCAAAGTGTCTGGTCTGTGTAAGTCCTCGGCAATCTGTCTACCGGTTTTAAAGTTTCAGCTACTGGTTTCTAGCTGTCTGGTTTTTCTACCTTTTTGGCACCTGGTTGCTATAGTGATGGTTGCACTTAGGGTGAACAGATGTCCCAATTTTATAGGGACAGTCCCGATATTTGGGCCTTTTTCTTATAATATCCCTAAAATATCTAATAGCCCCCCACCCCCATCTTGATTTTTTCACACTTGCTATCTGATCACCTTAGTTGCACTAGAAAAGTTTAGATAGGCAGATCTGCCTAGCAGCATTGCTAAGTAAATAGTGCAGTAGCACCCAACGTTTTCAGTTCTTCCCTAGACCACTTTTGGGGTGGATAGGAGGGTGAATCTGGAAAAACTGACTTCAGGATTCAGCTAGGAGCAGTGCTCCCCAAGTGCCCAGCGAGTAGGAACTACACATTTTTCTAACCCAGTGCTGATTTCTGACCTGAAGAAGCTTGTCTCCATTAGAGCTGGGTGAGCTATATATAGCAAATGATTTCTCAGCTAAACAGAGCCCTCTGTGCTGGGTACAGATTACCTGCCAGCAATCGTTGTATTTCTTAGTTTGTTTGTCAGTCACAAGGACAAGCTGATGTTTAAGGCAAACATAGCTCAGCCTATGGGTCGCTTTGCGGACTCCTCACTGCAGCTACGGCTTTGACGACTGGCTCTTCATGGTGAGTGAGTGAGTGAGTGCTCACCCGACGGTAGCTTGGCATTGCTTATGCTTCCCAAGTGGCTGATTGCAATTTTTATAAACCGGAGGAGAAGCTACGGAGGAAGAAATCGCCCTGCCTTGGATCTATAAAAGGGAGCGGGGGACTGGAGTAAGTCAACGGGGCTGCCCAAGTCCCCAGTTCAGAACAGCCCACACACACATCCTTAACTGCATTCCTGTTCAGTACAGCACAGAAGCACGAGCACGTGCGTCTCATTAACTTCATGGGCTTGAGTGCTGTCCTGCGTAGGAATGCTTTCCTGAACAAGGGCCTGAGGCCGGGCCTCCTCCAGAAACTCTACCAGTAAACCAATGTCTGCGCGGTGTGTGTGTGTGAGATTGATTGATTTATTTTTATTTGGAGATGTTTTTACGCCAGCAAACACCGTAACACAGTCGTAGTCAGAGCGGCCTAAAAGTGCTTTTGCCAAGAGAGCTGATTTTGCTCAGGGAAACAGTATCAATTCCATTGACAAAAGCCCGGGTATAAGCTGCGGCTGCACTAGGAGGGTATACTGACATAGCTATGCCAGCAGACCTTTTCTAGTGTAGACCTGGCCTAACCCATTTCCAAGTTGGTCATGTGAATGCCCCTGGCACAAACACAGTTTTGCTAAAGTATTCAGAAGACTTTAGCTGTCCGTGAGCATTCTCTGGGTTGAAAACAATTCGCTTGTACAAGAAGTGAGCTGCGAATACCACTGAAGTAATTTGCATATTTTATCATACCAAATCTTGGCCCATACTCTTCTTCTCACCCCCCCAAGCGTTCATCTACCTTTATTCTCTGCCATTTCTGTTCTAGTTCATAAGTAGCCAGAAAAGCCTTCTTTTACCAGTCATCTCACTTCTCATTTTCTCTCCTTCTGCACCACTTTCTTATTTTGACATCATTTGAACATGTTTGAGAAGAATTTCACAATGCCTTTGTATTTGGCTGCTTCGCTATCTCGTTGATCTGCTTTCCCTTGAGTCGATCTCTTTCTGCCTTGGGTTTATTCTCTCAGATGCTTGCCATAAAGACCTGGCTGTTGATCCCAAGAGGTTTTGAAATTCATCTTCCCAAGCTAGTTCTTCTGGGGCCTGCATGCTGTCCTCCATCCAGATTAATGTCAATGGAAGTTTCGTGAAACCCATCAAGAGCAAAGTATGGCCCTTAATCATAGCAATTAGGAGCGGAAAAGCCCTGGTGGATCATCTAGGCCATGCCTCTGCCAGTGCAGGATTGTTGTTTCCTCAGTACCTGCTAGAGGACTGGGAAGCTGCAGAAACTGCAGTTAAGTGAGTGCATCATAGGCTGTTTGGCTCAGCCGGCTCTTGTCGGAGCTCTCTTCCAGTACTCAGCTCATCCCCCTCATTAGAGGAGGACTGATGATGATTTTGCATCATCATGCAGTGTTTTGAGCAGCTCAGAGACTTCCCTGTCTAATGGGTCACCACGTGTGAAACCACCTTGATGTCTTTCCCCTGCTGCAGCAGCTGCTGCTCGACACCACACACACACACCCTTCCCCTCCTTCACACCCCGCCCCCCGGTGGTTTGGCGGGATTCTCTTGCAGAACTCAGTGTAGGCACCATGGCCTGGCCCCTGCTGCCGACCCGCCTGCATCAGAGCAGGAGAGAGGCAATGAGCTGCATTGTTCTGCTCACTGCTGTCTGCACCCACTCAGTCAACTACTCTGTGGTTTTTAAAAAAATAAAACACTTTGGGGGCATGCTGTATTTATTTATTTTTTATTTTGGGGAGACTAGACACTGAATTCCCCAGGACCTTGGTGCTCAGTGCATGTCTGCTCAGGCCGCCGTGCTTGCAGTTGTGTTACTCATCGCAGTGGAACTAACGCAGCAATTCCTCTGATGGCCACGTTTGGGAGAGTTCATCTCAGGGCTCAACAGATATCCATCAGGTCCCTGACTTTGAGCCAGTAGTGTGGCTGGCTCAGGGGCTAGCTCCAGGAAGCTTGGTTTAATTCCGGAGATCTGTCTGTCTGAGAGAGAAACCTCCTCGAGAACTATTCTGTTTTGTGTTCAGTGGTTTCCAAGAGCAGAAACCTCCCCTAAGCCCTCTGCTGAGCCCTCCAGTTTTGCGGCCCCCTAGCAGGCACTGAGCCAGTGGACTCAATTCCTCTGCCTCTCTCTCCACAGCCTCTAGGAAGCCAGAGCCAGCTGGTATGAAGGAGAGCAGTCCCCAGGCCATGCCAAGGCTGGATTTGGGGCAGAGGATTGTGAGGCTGTAAATGGCTCCCTGAAAAGCCGTGCACAGTCGCCTCTGAACGAAAGCTGGGTGCAGCAGAGCATCTGCCCCAAGGATTTTAAAATGTGTTGCAGCCAAACAGTAAGCAACTCTGTCATTGTAAATGTGCTTTCAAAACGGGCAATAGGCTCAGATACCAGAAAACGGCTGGTCTGTGTGGTCATTTTTTTCATTTAAAAAATGTTCATTATTTAAAATATTTCTAAAAAATACTTAATCGGGGAGAAAAAATGATGGTGGGTGCTCCTGAGACACCTCAAATCCAGTGCTGAGGCTGTTGTGGTCCTAGACGTAAGGACGAGAGGAAGCTGGATCATTTTAAAAGCAGCGCAAGAAACTGCATTTAAATCCTGCTAGCGTCCTGGCAGAAACCAAGGGCTGCTCAGGAAATTCAGTGTTGCGACTGACTTGCCCTCCTTAATTCACACCACATGTGTCTGCCTCTCTTCTCCTCCCTCCCGCCCTGGGGAATGAATGATGCAGTGTGTCTCTGCCTGTTCCTGTGGCAATGGTAGCTGAAGGGAGAGAAAAGCTTCCATCTTAAAGGGACACTGTGAAGTTACTGGGTCAAAAATAAAATGCTTCTAGACAGTGGCTCAGATGGAAAAATTTACCTTCATGGGTTTTAACCTTCTTGATCCCTTCCTGCTCCAATCCCCAAAAACAAAGTGTTCCCATTGTAGAAATAAAATACAGACCAGAGAACTGGAAAAATTAATTCTTCACTTCCTCCACTTGGGGGAGGAGTATCGGGGGAACAAAATGTGCTTTACTTTGCTGACACATGAGTGTGTTCCACCCCAGAAAAGTCCTGGTTTTTTTCAGTGGTGGGGCAAGTGAGTGTTCACTAGATCTGTCTATTTTTTTTTAAGAAAAGAAAAGAAAAGCACTCTACAGAGGTGGTGTTACCTTTAATCTTCCTCCCAAACCCTAAGTGCGAGTGTGCTCTTTATTTGACACTGAAATGTGGAACCATAAACACACGATTATTTTTCAGAGCTGGGGTTGTACAAAGAAGCACCTAATGGAAGACTCCTTTGATGCTGTAAATAAGCAGATGAGCAACTGATCTAATATATTATTGTGGGGCATCCCCCTGTATCCTGGTTATATAGGTACAAAAATCTGACTTAGCTAGAACTCACTGTAGATGAGAAGTTAGATAATGTAATCAGCGTTAGTGCCAAGAAGGTGAAAGTGTACAGCTCGTCTAAATGAGAGACCGAGAATAATCTGAGCTGGATATTTATGCCTGGTTTCACCCTTTGGAGAAGGGTTTTTAATTAGATGTGCATTTCAAATTCTTTCTTTCTGTCTGCTGTATGTGCAACTCCTAGCCCCTGGCAAACTACAGAGGCTTCTCATGAATAAATTAATCAGATTCATTTGATTCATTTATTTTTTTTTAAGAAATAAACTCAGTGTGGCAGCCTGAAGCTGAAATGGGCCTTTTACCACCCGAGTCTAAATCATTTGAATTAATAGCTCGCACATAACGAGAACTGCAACAACCTCTCCAGTGGAGCAGGGAGGTTGCCACTTTCTCTGCTGTCATATGTTGGCCTTGAATTACTTAGCAGCTCCTGAGCCGACTGGAGTTGGACAGCAGGAAAACGGTAGTGGATATTTTTTAATGGCAGATTCTGCCATTCCATTTCTTAGCCAGTCAGCCAAGTGTTTCCAACTGGCCGTGGGCTTACAGGAAGGCAGGTGCTCCAATACAGGGTTTCGCAGGAGGGCAGCAAGTGCCTTTCCTGGCTTCGTGTCAATCTCAGAAGGGAGAAACATCACGTTCTTCGCCTCCCCCGAGGTACTTAGTGCTTTCAGAGAAGATATTATTTCATCACCTCCTTGCAAATCAACCCACGGGAGAGCAACCATCTGTGTCTTGGCTGGCGAGTGTAAGTCAGCGTGGCAGGCTCTTCGACCTGGTATAGGAATGTGGGCAGCTCCTGCAGAGGCACCTTGGGTTCTAGTTTTAAAATCCCTGCAGTAAGACATGAGGTAACCTTTGCATAGCTCCAACCGCAGTATAAGTGGGTGGGTGCCTCTCCTTGGGACAGGGCAGTAGCAGAGAAGTGGTGCTAGAGGGGATTGCAGGGACTGCTGAGCTCAGGGAAGTAGCCTAGGTTGAGGTTTGTGTTGATTTTTGAGTAGCCAGTAAAGCCAAACCTCAGGTGAGGGGTGAACTCGGGCCCAACTCCGAGCCTGCGCTCTCGGAGCATGAAGTTGGCGCCCCGCCTGCTCAGAGCATGGAATGCCCTATGATGGTGAGTATGGAACTGCGTGCGGGATAGGCTCTGTAGGAGCCCTCCTGGTCCCATATGAGTACATATAACCTGTAGCCTCCTCTAGTGGTTAAAGCACAGGATGTGTAACAGGCCTATCCGGCAAAAGTGCAGTTATTCCTAGCTAGCTGCCACATGCGGCTCTGCTCCTGAACTCCTGGGATTGACCTCAGCTCGGACGTGGATTCTGACTCCCAACCAACCCCTGGAGCCCTAACATGGACCCTGATACCTGGCATTGACCCTCACAGTCTGATTCCTGACTCTGCCTCCATCTCTGACCCTCGGCTTAACTCCTGACTCTGACTTGACCCTCATCTTGATTCTTGACTCTGATCCTGGCTCTGGCCCTCTGGCTTCAGTTCTGGAGTCCCAAGCTCCTGCCCCTAGTCCTGCCTACCTTCGCCCAGGGATCCTGAGGGGACAGAGATTCAAGACATCTGCCTTCTGTGCCTGGCTCTGCTGCTGACTTATGTGACCTTGTGTGAGTCATTTAGCCACTCTCTGGCTCAGTTTCCCCATTTGAAAATGGGGACGATAATACTGTGAAGTTTAACTTGTAAGTCCATGAGGCAATGAGATCCTGACATGGAAGGTACCATGGAAGCCCCACAAGTTATATTATTGATATACCAGCAAAGGGAGTGGGAGCTGCACTGAAGCTGAGAAAGAGACTGAGAATATTGCTTCTAACTCTGCAAGAATAAAATCTTTTCATCTTCGGTCACCTCAGCCCAACTCATTCACGTGAACTCTTTGAACCTTCGTGACAAGTATAGTTGTGCTGCGGGTTCTGAGCTCAGCGACGAGTCAAGTAAACCCCTCTCCATTCCCTCTTCTCTCACACGCTCCGGCCCAAAGCGGACCTCCCTGTGGTTTAAAGGAAAACTGCTTGCTCGGCCAGCGTTGACAAGGTGCAACGATTTTGAAAGTCCTTTAGGCTGTGTCTACACGGCAGCTGGGACTGAGCCTCGTGGCCGGGGTGGAGCTAGCGTGCTAAAAATAGCTGTGTGTTGTGGACGTTGTAGCATGGGCCACTCACGGAGCATTGGGTGGTCTTGTCCGTGGGTGGCTAGCCCAGGCTGTAGCATCTGCATGGCTATTTTTAGCAAGCTAGCTTAAGCAACGCTAACGTGTCCGTCCGTCCGTCCCCCCTACCAGAGTGGCCTGCGCTGATTCAGGCGGGCTGGCTGTCACCTTGGACAGCAGTCATCATCTTGAGTTTGCTAGTGGAGAGTGTCTCCCTGCTCCCTATGGGAACGTCCTTCACTCCCCCCAGATGCCCCACAGCTGTGGTTCCCTTTCTGGCTACGCCCCCACCACACATTAACATGAGAGAAGAGGAGGTGAACTAATGAGGTTGGCCAGCTGAAGGGACTGTCAGCTTTGACCCCTGTCCAGGAGGAATAGCTGTCAGAGCTGACTGCAGCTTGTTGTGCCTACCATGGGCGTACAAGCATCTGAATCGTAGTGAGTTGGGCTCAGGACTCCTCTTATAGAGCTATCAGAGAAATGGCACTGATTCTTGTCTGGAAGGCCATCTGCTGTGGCCCATTTATGCATGGACGCAAGAGACACCTTCCGCTGAGTGAGAGACACTTACAGTCCATTGGTCTCTCTAGTGTAGGCAAGGACCAGGCTGCTACAGAACTAGTGGCCTGAAGCCCGTATGTTGTGTAGCCCAAAAACAAAGCACCTCCGAGCCCTTGCTGGATATAGGAGATCCCTGGATATCAGATGAGGATGGGAAGTTTCCTTGGATGCTGATTGTTCTGTGTGATGGCGATTTATAGGGTTATGTTTATTGACAGAATCCCAGGCAGGAGAGACGGGAATACCTCACCCCTTAGGTCTTTTAGTTTAGCTTCCTCCTGCCAGTGCAGGATTGTCCTTCTCTGATCCCAAATGTGGCGTTCTTGCTGTTGTCACATAAACAAGTATTGGCCATCACTAGAATGGAAGTAAAATCCCAAACCAATCCTCCTGCCCTCTTGTCACATCAGCTCTTCGGAGGCTTTTTCTGTGTGCATACATGCCCTCATAAGCATTCATTTAGCTGGCATACTGGCAAATACTAGAGTTCTGCTTGCAATATATATCATTACAGAGGAGCTGTAAGTGGCCGTCAGTAGAGAGGACTGTGTTATTAACATGGACAGCCTTTATAACAGAGACAGCCTGATAAGGAGAAGCAATAATTTTAGGGTTTCCTCTTGCATTGGATCCTGAAAAGATTATTTTCTCATTGCTGCTCAAGAGATGTGTGCAGATGCCTCTTGCATCAGCTGCCTTAATGGAATGTGTATCTGTACAAATCCAGTTATGTTGTGGTGATCGGGGGAGAGCCCTGACTCTGAGGTTTGATTAAAAATCTTTACGGCTTTACTGGGAAAAATCCATTTTCTCTGTCTTGTGTTTCTGGCGCTGTGCATTCCTTTGACCCACCCTCCCCTGTTGGTTTGGACAGTGAGCTCTGGCTTCCTCTGAGATCTTCTAGTGAGTACCTGACTTTCAGATGCCTCGGTTGATATGAATAACTTTTTTAAGAATAAACTATTAATGGCATCTACATCACCACATGAGAGGACACACATTGCACCTTTAAAACTATGCTGCCAGCTACTCTGCAGTGAGTGACAATGACCTTGTGCTAAACTGAGACAAATCTTCCAGATGCATATTGGAAAGGTAGCACATAGCCAGTTGGACTCTTTTTCCTTTGTGTGTCTTTCTCCAAAGATCATGTTTTGCTTTTTTCACGTGCAGTCAGTAGCATCTGGAACAAAATTCCCCATACATTGGCCAGAAATCCCCTCTGTAATTTAACGCTGGCGTAACATAGTTCCCCACCACAAGTGCTCAGCAGAGATGGAGACTTGGATCTTTAGCACTAAAATGCAGGTTTCTGGGTTTCTACCGCTTGAGATAAAGTAGTAATTCCACTGGCTGCTAGTAGTAGTAGACCCCTTATCTTCTGTGTGGACAAACCACTCTAAAGGAAGAGGTGTCACACAGTCAACATGTTACAATGGTGCATTTATCATTCCTACTTCAGCCTTCCAAATGACAGCAATGTTCTGTGGCCTTGGAGGGTGCTTGGGGTGACAGCAGAGGGAGTGAGTTGGGATAGGTAGAGTAGCCACCAAAACATTTTAATCAGGCAGTGCAATCTCCCTTCATTGGCCTTCTGTCAGCGATGGCACTGTCTGTGCTCTTAGAGTGGGTGCTGAGCAGTGGGCCTGTAGGTGTGGGGTGAATGTGGGGGCAGGTTTAAGGGGAGAGATGGTGAGGCAGAGGGAAAATTGGATAAAAGAGCAAATGAAGACTAGAGGGAGGAGACTAGAAGCAGGCGGGTTGAAACATTGTCTGGTCCTAATCTGCCAAAGTTGCTTAAACAATATGGTGGAAATTCTAATGAGGATGGTGGGGTGGTGTCTGGAAGGATTAAGATTGGCCCTTGAGTTACTGGTTTGACTCCATTTTTGTCCTTGCATTACATTTTTCTTTGCATTCCTTATTCAAAGTGACACAGTGGGTATCTTTGGCTTCACACATCTTCCTTTTGCTCTGCCGTCTCCTTGAATGAGCTGCAAGATTGATCTACTTCTCCGGCTTCGCCTTGTCACAGGGTTTGAGCTAAATGCTTTCTCCTGAGGTGATTAGAGAGCATCAAGATAAGGGAAAGGATTGCGGTGATACTGTTTAATGAATGACTTTTAAGCAGATAGAGAGGGTGAGTCTGGAGTCAAACTCCTCCCAAGTTTAGAGGTGTTTGGATCAAAGGCAGTTTTAGTCCATCCTGAAAATGTCCCTTTCTCAGGTCAGAGTGGGATGGGTTGTGATGGGTGAAACAGTTTGTCCTGGAGGTTTTTCCTGAAGCTGAAAGGCCTGGAGGACTACAATTGGTCAAAAAATAAATAAATTAATTAAAAAATAAATCATGGCTGTTTCCATTTGCAGGGTTCAAATCTGACACCCTCCACCCTTTTTTTCCAAAATATTTTACTGTTGATTTTTATTGAAACAGTAATCAAAGTTTCTTCTTCTACATCATGATTATGGTAATGTTTTTTATTAAAAATCTCAATTTAAAATTTTCATTCATAAAACTTTGGAAAAAGACCAAGTGAGGTTTTTATGTGTGAAATTTTTCATTTTCTAAAAAGGCCACAATGAGTGTTTATATTTTCTGAAATTTGTGGCAGGTTCTATGGACGATTCACTAAATGTGAGCATAGCCACAGAGTTGGGGTGGGGAGTGGTATTTACTTTGCCTTTGCTGCTTAGAGTAACCATGACTTAACTAGCAGGGCATACTGGGCATCTCACCAGATTGGTAATGCTGCTACACAATAACAACAGTAGCTGCCCTCCAGACTTTAGTCTGCTGCTAGTGGCTAAAGTGGCGATACTCAAGTCAGCTCATACTTAGCTCTTTTTTCCCCTATAAATTATGGAGTACTTTATAAAAGCAGACATGTACAGAAGAGGAAATTGAGACACCATGAGCTGAAGTGACTTGTCCATGGATACAGGACAAGCCAGTAGCAGTGATGGGAAAAGAACCCAGGAGTCCTGTGTACTTCTCTTATGCCCTGTCCATTGGATCACTCTTGCTGCCTCTGTACAGTTGCTGCTCCCTTTGTTTTTCACGGGCAGCTCTATTTCTCTCGTTGCAAGATGATAAAGCTGCTTGCTTGTTTGAGTGCTTGATGGAAACGACTGCCTACGTTTTGATAAAACCATCCAGCTCATAGACTGATGCAACCTGCCAGCTGATGCTTTTTTTGGTAATACTTATTTTAGCAGCTTATCAAGGATGAATAAATCTGCATGTCTGAGTCAGATTAATTTTCTAGGCTCACCACACACACTCTCTCTCTCTCCCCCCCCCCCCCTCCCTCCCTCCCGTATGCTTGCCAGGGGATGGGAAGTTCAACAACTGGTTCTAGAGCGATCATGCAAATAGGACAGTCTCAGCTATTCATTATTATTTACTAAAAGATGTGTTCCCCGGTTCCTTTGTGGGTTGGGGGAGCGCTACATGTCCGGGACAGTAGGGTTGCCAACCCTCCAGGATTGTACTGGAGACCCCAAGAATTAAAGATTAAACTTTAATTAAAGATTGTCATGTGATGAAACCTCCAGGAATACGTCCAACCAAAATTAGCAACTCCTACAGGACAGTTGTGTCTATGCTCATTTAAGGAATAAGATAATCCTGAATGATGGTGATGTATTGTATGGAATACATCAGAATAGCTAAGAAAAGAATTGAAACTTACTTTAGGGGAAAACTCTGCATTATTGTCACTGTTAAGTACAGTAAAAATGTTACCGATTATTATTATTTTGGTTAGGGGAGTTGACTTTTTCCCCCCAGAAATAGTTATACCAGTAAATGTCCTGATGTGGATATGGTTTTATCAGTGTAAGATGTCTTACACCAATACAGTTATTCCCCTTCCCAAACAGGAATAGCTATACCAGTATAAGTCACCTTTGCACCAGTATAACTGTGCCCACACTAGGGATTGTGCTGCTTTAACTATCTAAGCAGTGTGACTTTCTAGTGTAGACAAGCCAAGAAGAGGAAGTAGACCTCAATGTAGCACTGTGAGAAGCAAGGACTAATTAGGGTCAGGCTTTTAAATTGACCAGCTGGTATCCACCCCAGGCCCTCAAAGGTTCTGGACCCATGTACTTTGCTGAAAGAAATGTGACTCCACATATCTTTATAAATTATATTAAAACCCTTCACCAAAATAAAAGCAAAAAATATATAATCACATCTAAGATGCTATATTAATATTAAACTCCAATTAAGAGTAAAGCAATACAACTATCAAATCAAGGTCAAATCAAATAATTAGTCTGTGTTGGATTATAATTAAATCTTCAGATTAATACCCTCAATAATCAATCCTAATAAATTCTAAGATGCAGTCTAAAAAGGTGGACGTCCATTGGATTATAAATCCTAAATAAAGAATTTTACTAAAGTCAATCAAATATATAGCTTGAATGGTTAAGTACATTTAATGCTGAAATTGAATTATTATCTAAAGTCTGGACCACAAACTCAGAATTAATTATAAGGCTTCCTGGGTGCCTCCTCTGTATGGACTTCATGGGTGCTCATACATGCACAATGCCACACTTTCACTTTCACCCCTAAAAATAAAAAGGCTGGGACGTCTTCCAGAGAATAAAAATAGAAACTAAGATACTTAAGATAACAGGGGTTGCAAACGCTTCAGCTCTGGCAGCCATCTGGACTCTCGTAGTGTACGGGCTGAATCTGCAGTCAAGTAGCCAGAGGGTGATGATCCATTGATACAGTGCTTCTTGCTAGTGGGCCTCTTTTGGGGACAGGGAGAGACTGATCGGAGGCCATAGTGGCCTATTTGTTGATGTCGTGACTCTCTCTCCAAGGTGATCAGTCTTGGAGAGTCTGGAAAGTCAGTCTTTCCTCAGGCGGCTGGTGGACCCAAAAGGTGAGACTTCTCGGCCTTACCCTTGAGTTTTATAGTTTGCAAACTTTACTTTCTCGGCCTTGCTGTACCTCCTTCCAGGCTCTTTGGACAAATCAGATACGATGCCTACCTTGGAGCCATGCAGCCTGGTCCAATCAGAACTGAATTAGATCGCCCTTACCTAGGCTCATTGTGGAAAAATCCTGCTTAAATCAGCAATTTAAAAAACATTCACTGCTTTGCCTACCAAAGAGCCCGTAAGTCTGTAGCCCACCCCTGCGACCCTTCCAAAAATCTGCATAAATGAGATCATGTTTGAGGAAGCTGGCATGGTCTTACTGCTTAGGATAACTTTGTCACCAGTTTACAGAAAGTTCAGTATAAAAAGAGCTAATTGGAAAAACCCCAGCAACAAAACCAGTCATTTGATGTTCATTCATCAGCAAAATTAAAAAAATTCTAGCATTAGTTTCATGATGTCGCATTTCTTATTCTTCTTGGAAACAAGGCAACTGCAGTAACCATTCTGTTTTGGAACTGAGCTATTCGTCAAACAGCTTACCTGATGGAAAATGCTATATAAGAATAGGTGTTGGTGTTGTTATTTCATTATTACCTTCTGAAAGCTACCTGGAATCTTTAATCACGATGAAACCTATTTGCAGTTTACAGTTTTGAATTGTACGTAAGGTCGGTATCTCTATATGAGCTATTCTTCTCAGAACGGAGAGAGCTCAGCAAACCTTTAGGGGCGTCTAGTGTGAAGAAAGATACCAGCTGATGCACTATGGCTGTTCAGTCAAGCACACACTTTTATTAGCAGTACGCAAAACGTGTAGAGCATCGTGCTGTCTCATGCCTGGCACAGGCAGTGCAAGGGGGTAATTGTGTATCTTTTATTCTTTCTGAGGCCTGGTCTAAAGCTTTGCCGGCTTAGCCATGTCAATTGGGGGTATGATTGATTGATTGATTTTGTTTTGCTGAAATAACAAAAGCCCTACTGTAGATGCAGTTAAACCAGCAAAGAAGTCCTTTTGCTGGCATAGCTTATTTCAGTCCGGGAACTCGTTGAAGCTATACCGGCAGTAGGACTTTTTTGTCGATTATAAGCTGCATCTCCACTATGAGATTTGATGCATAGCTATATTGGCAAACCTTGTGAGTGCAGGCCAGGCCTAGGAATAAAATATGTGTCATGCTGGACTGGACCAATCATCCATTTTATCTGATATCCTGCCTCTGTTGTTGCTCGGCACATGCCATTTTAGAGGGAGGCTGAAAACCAAACCCAGCCACCTGTGATCCAAGCAGCAAGCTGTGCCTGAGGGCAGAAAGTCCCTTTGTGACGTCTGCTGCAATTAGCTGACACTCTGAAACGTGAGATTTGATTACCTCTGCCTTAGCACTTTCTTCCCAGGCGATGGGGAGTGAGGAAATTCTTCGTCAGGTTTAGAGGAACCTTTTCATTGCTGGAGGATGCCGGGAACAGAAAGTGTCTGAACTTGATCCATGCTTTGTAACCGTGGCAGAGCAGGGCTATGTTGCAAACTTTTTTTTCTTCTGCATCCCATTCCTTATCCTCCCAGCCTCCCCGCCCTGTGTGCCCTCGATTTAGTACTGGTGCTTCTGCTTCTAACCTCCAGCGTTTTGATAACCAACAGGTTGGCGGGACGAAAACGGGAGTTGTGCGCTATGTGGGAGAGACAGATTTTGCCAAAGGAGAGTGGTGTGGAGTGGAACTGGACGAGCCCCTAGGGAAGAATGATGGGGCAGTCGCTGGTACAAGGTACTGTATGCACTCACCATGCTCCAACTTGGGGTCTGACGCTTACCAATGTAATGTGGACTCCAAAAACCAGCTGCTTAGGGTGGCCCAAGGAGGCAGAGCTAGAACCTATGCTATGAATTTAAGCAGGGGACATCTAGGCTGTCTATTGGCAGGGGGTAGAGGGGAGGGAAATATTTTGACTGCAAGGCCTTTTGACGTGAAATAGTTTCCCCAGGGAAGTGGTGGAAGTCCCATCACTGGCGTATTTTAAAACTTTTGAAAAGTTTTTAGAGAAAGTTTGTTTGGTTGTTTGTTTTAGAAAACAGATCCATTGTTGGCTTTTCCCCCCACTTCTGGTTTCTGTGATTCTGGGACTTTATTAAGACCACTCATCACCATATGTTTACATCATAAATCCTTCCTTTTCCCTATTCTATGTATAACTCACCCGTTCAGCTTGCTACGTGGTAAGGACGTGAGATCTTCTCAACATGCTGGGCATCTCTACTTTCTGGATGCGAAGCTCTTAATGAGCCCTGAATGAACAATTAATTAAGTTATTGCTCCAGGCTTGTAGTGATCCCGAAGGGTGACATCTGTTTGCAGACTGAACTTGCCAACGCCTGAATCCATTCAGTGTCTTCTACAGCAGCCACATGTCTGCATGTGAAGGGCAAAGCTGTGAAAGCCAAAAGGACCAGTTTTGGATTGGGTAAACACCAGAAAAGCAGTGTGCTCTTCCAATCTATATCTTGAACTTCTGGGTCTGCAAAACTGGGTAGGAAATCTGATGAGACTTGCAGATCACGTTTATGTTCATGCTGGAAGCTGTGACCCAAAACCTAAGATCTTGAGTTACCCTGAAGCTCGGATCTGAGTTCTGCAACTCATGCTTGACTCTTGTAGAAATACAGTTGGCAAAGACTCTCAAGATCCTTCAGCAGGTCCATTAATGGGAATAGGAGTAGGGAAAGTTCTCAGTCATTTTAAAGGTCAAGGGTTGGGTGGGTTCTCATGGTGTCCAGAATGGTTCATCCATCCCTTGTGTTCACTCTCACTTTTCAGGAGTTCTGCAGAGTCCTATGAATCTTTGCAGAGTCTTGATCTCGCTATATTTACGGCTGTAAATAAGTGACCAAAGATGGTGTGGCTCTGGTTAGTAAAAAGGATACTAGGGATAGCAGCAATATCATGTAACATTATTATTGCTTCAGGGCTTCCTCAGGAAACCCAGCGATGGCAGAGGTCAGAGTGTAACTTCAAAAATAGAATGGAACTGACAATTACTCGACAGGTCCCAGTTTCTGCAGCAGCGTCCTTCACTGTCTGACAGCCTAGGTGCCTGCTGACCATGAGTTTTTATTTGAAATAGGAATGGCTCTGTATAATCCCATGACGGCATCTCAGTAAACCAGCAAATGATGGGAAGCAGAGAGTCCCTGAGGTCCCGAGGCAAGGGAGAGAAAGCAAGGGAGGATGCTGTAGGATGAGCTATGGAATGAATCCAGGGTCCTGCTCTCCATCACTCAATTATAAAGTGGTTGCAGGTTTTCTCTTCAGAACTCCCCCAGAGTAACTTGTTTTCTCTGTGGATGTAGAAGGTAAAGAGGAGAAAACAAGGTGGGTGTGCTGAGCTTAGGGCTCCAGGACTCTGCTACTGGGATCCAGTACTGTCTCTGCCAGCACTTCCCACCCATTTGTAAGAGAAACGTGGCTCTGCACCCAGCCTCCTGCTCGTCGGCAGGCCAGCATTACTATGAGCAGGAGTTGACCTTTCTTCTTTAAGAGCATCATGCTGGGATCAGAGTTCAGGTAAGTAGGAGACCCCTGGCAAAGCCATGGAGTGAGGTCTCCTGGCTGCAACACTTTCCTCTCTGTCATTTGCCCCAAACCCTGTGCCGCGCTGTCAGGTGTGGGGCAGTTCAGCCCCACGGTGGGGAATGGGTAATAGGAGTGAATTAAGGGGCTAATGGGTGGAGTTTTTCAGTTCAAACAAGAGGAAGGAGAGAGCGAGGGAGGGGACAATCTGTACCGTGCCACTCTAAAGAGGCAGGTCTCCTGGAACTCAAGCAAACCACAGACCTCTGAAGCAGTTCGATGTAGCACCCCATCCAGCACTAGCACACCAGCAGCAAACCTCCTGCTAACAATTCAACCGGTGCCTGTTGGAGTGGGTCTCCCTCCCTTCCGTGTTCGGACTGCAGGTTTGGCAGCGTTGTCTCAATTGACCCTTGTAGCCTGAGCCTGACCCCCGCTGATTTTCTGTACGTTACCATCTTCTAGTGGTGAGCTGTTAAAGCTGGCGGGTGCTGTGAGAGGCCCAATGGAGCCTTTGGAGGAAAGGCATCTTGCTGAAACACGCGTGCTTTCGTTTTGCTGCTGGACCACAAAGGATCCACTGTGCCAGCATTCAGCCCCTGTCAGACTCCCTCCCAACGCCAGCCTGCCATGGAATCGTTTTTAATGCCCTGTGCTTGTCCCATCAAAATCCCAGAGTCCTGGGACACAAGCAAGGGGGGAATAACGCACGCTTTGGCTTTGCTAACTGTTGCCATCTAGTGACCACCCAGTCTCTCACCTTGGTTTGTTTTTCATGCCATTGCTGGGAGAACTGCTCTTGGTCTTTGAGTGATGTGTTAGCAGGGCTGACACAGACCATGCAAATTACGCTGTTTTCTAGTGGGTTCTGGGTTCGCGCTGGCTCCATGCATGTCACACAGTTGTCTCCAAAGGAGACGGTTCTCCCTGGGCGTTGGGGACAGCAAGTGTTAGGGGAGGGGGATGAAGGGGTAGTGTTCCTACCTTTTGAAACCTGCCACTGCAAGAAGAGTGAAACCTGAGTGAGTGGCACTCTGGGGAGATGAGAAGTCAGTGGAAATGCCTGGTGGGTGCCATCAGGGTGAGCAAAGGGTGCTTGGTGCCTGGCACTTTGCTGTGACTGCCTCACCTGAGTGGTAAAGCCGGGGTGACAGCTGTGAAAGATTCAGAACGGGATAATTTTGACACAGCTCCAAGTGTTGCAAGGTCAGGGATGAAACTCCAGGGCTGTTACAGGAGACATGACAGGAGTGGCCCCGGCTATCCGGGGGGAAAGGCAGGGCTGGTGCACCCGGGTGGTGCACAGAGTTTAAAGTTGTTCTCCCCTGGCAAAGGGCAGTGGCAATCCCACCCACTGCCTTGCACTGGGGATGAATACCCACACTGACAACACTGCCCCGGCTGCTGTGCGGGCTGCAGGGCGCATACCAACGAATCAAGCCGAGTATTCATAAAGCAATTCTCAGATGGAAGCTGCAGCACAAGGCTGAGAATGTAGTGTTCAGCACTATGGAATGGCAGAGTATTGTTACACTGTGCCTGATTCTCCTCTGTCTTACACCAGCCTTTGCACTGGTGTAAGCCCATTGACTTCACTGGAGCTACTTCCCATTTGTACTGGTCTATCTGGTCCATTATTTTCCCACCCATGAAGCAAACAGATATTCCATTAATTCACCAGCGTTTCTTTGTATTTGTCTTTACATGCTGATCTTTTCCACCCCCGGTTACATTTACTGAGACTCTTATTTCCATCTCTCTCATCTCAGCTGCGTTTCCAAATCACTCCAATTTTGGTGGATGATTTTCACCTTGGACATGGAGCATATCAAAAATACCGTACCCAGAACACTGACAGGTTGATTTTTGTTGACTTCAAAAAGATTCCCCATGAACAATTTTCATAGTTTCCCTTGTTTTCTTTTTTCCAGTGCACTCCTTCCTTAATGAGGATGAAGAGCCTACTAGTGCTGCCAGTGAAGGGATGCACTCTGTTAGCTCCAGGGGCAGAAGTCCCTGTGTTGGATGCCAAAGGCCCTAGTTTCAAGTCACTTCACCTTTCTGTGCTTGTTTCCCCATTTGTGAAGGGAGGATAATGTTACTGACCTGCTTGTGACGTTCTCTGATATCTACTGGGGAAAAGCGCTCCATAAGAGTGGGTATTATTATTAATGATCTGTGGAGAAAGACAGTGTTCTAGCTGCAACCCCTTACACGTCAGACATCCTTTAACTTGCAGTCACTACCAATCTGGACCCAAACCGAGCTAGCAGACGAGTGATGGTGGGCTCTGTATCCTATTACCAGCCCTCCCATGCATCGCAGGGTTTTGGCTAGTTTGCAGAAGCCACACTGCTTTTCCTCCTTGGTTCCCCAATCCGCAGTGAGCTCAGCCCTAAGCCGTGCTCTTTTCCAAGGCTCAGGGCCTGCATAGCAGCAGCAGAAGGGACAAGTAGTGGGGTTTGGGGTTTTTTTGTTTTTGATTTTAAATAGTTGTTTTGAAAAGCCTGGGCTGGAACAGATGCTTGCAAATGAATCATTTTCTCCTCTGGATGGAGAACGGGCTGTTCTACAGGCTTCCATGTACACGGAAACGGCCTGTGACAGCACATGCTGCTGCCAGCATTTACATGCCATTTCACAAATGGAAGGCGATTTTGAAACAGCTGCTCACATCTGGAGAAAGCCCACGCCTGTGTCAGTAAAGCTAAAACTTACCATTTGAATGTTGGTTAATATGAGTAGCCGTATTGGTCTTGTATATTAATTGTTATTAATTAGTAACTGTTTTAAGTTCATATTGGATAGATTTTGCTCCATCGTTTCTTGCCAGTGGTTCATTTTCACCGTTAGCAGATGACTCCCATACCAGACGGTATTGTCTGTGCTGGTCACTACGCTGAGACCAGAGCATGTGACACGCAGAGGTTGTCTGGTTTTACTTTCTGAGCTACTGCAGACTGGTGACAGCATAAGCATGGCTTGAGCAGATCAACCTGTGCTCCACAGAGGCCCCAAGTTTCTGGCAATGTGGGTTGTTGGCACTCATGTCAGCGAAAGGGGGCCCCCAAGTGCCGACTTACCTTAATCTCTTGCCAGCAGCAGGATCAGCCCATGTCCTGCTTCCAGACTTGAAGTAACCGCAGAAATGGGATTGCACCTGAACTTGCTGGTCCCCTTGACTTCCTTGAGGCTCTTGTTTTAGTATTTCCTTCTTTGTTTGTCTTCATCAAAATCTTCATGTCTTTTCTTTTCCTTTATCTTCTCCTTGCCTTCGGTAGCACCACCTGGAGAGTTGGTGATGAGACACACACCCCTTCTGCACGGAGTTTTCTCTCCTGGTGTTTTGGTTTGGAAGTGTAATAGGGCTGTCACTTCCTGAGCAGTCCCTCCTGTGGCCAGCAGCAGCAGCCTCCCTCTGTTCTCCCTTTTCAGGGCCCCTTACAGACTCCCCACAGCCTTTCTTGTAAGTAAGTCCTACCACCCTTAGGACACCTTTAGTGCTCACAAACATTGCCAACCAGTCCCGCCAGTAAAGTCCATCATGGGAATCCAAAGGTTGGCACTTCTCTCTGGCTCTTCTGCTTCTCCCCTATCAGAGCCTGCTCTTCACGGGGTCACTTCTCATAGCTGTCCCTCCCCACAGTTTAGTCTTCCAGCTCTGGCTTCCTTCTCTTTCCAGTGTCTCCCCTGGTCTGAGGGTGAAGGCAGTCTATATACTGCCCTTCCATAGTGAGCTCTTCCCGATTGGCTGGAAGAGAGGGGAACCCTCCCCTGCACTACAGGGCTCTTGATCCCAGGCCCTTAAAGGAACAGTGTCCTGAGGTTTCCCCCCATCCAACTCTTAATTACTGCTTCCTCTTTTCTTCTATCAGGGCATTTCCTGGGCCTTTGTTCATTCCATCTCCCTGGAATGGGGTCTTTTGGCCCCCTCTACTCTTAAAGCACCAGTATGCCCCATTACAGGAAGTTAACAAGTTGATTTCTCTCCTTGTCCTGTTTTTGGGAGATCTCCCTTTCTCCTTTGATGCAGGAGTCCCCATGTTGCTTGTGGCTCAGATTCGTTCCTCCCATCGGATGTACCTCTGCAATGCTGCCTCACTCTAAGCCAGGCTGAAGAGCACCTGACGGGGTTTTTGTTTGTTAGCAGAAGGAAGGGAGGCACATGCTCTCTTGGTGTTTATACACGTGCAATCTTGGCACTGGCCCTGACTACCAGATGGGCCTTGTAGAATCCCCCAGCTCTCTGCCAGCTCAGCACAGTGCACAAGAATCTGAATCCAAACTGCTAATCCATGAACTGCAGTTGTCTCGTGCTTACCGGAGTGAGCACCTCAGGGAAAATATGGGGGTGCCCCTGTCCCCCGTGCTCTGCTCTTGGGTCTGGTCCAAAGCCTATAGAAGTCGAGGGAAAGACTCCCATTGATTTCAAATGGCTTGTGGGTCAGGCTTCTGGAGATTAACTCGTGCTGATCTGGAAGACGTGTGGACGTTTCCACAAGAGATGGTGTCAACTGGAGTTCTTAGAGGCAAAAGATGCTACGTATCACCGGTAGCTGTTCCAATATTCGCTGACTATGTAACCCTTTAGAAACAATGCTCTCCCTGGTCATTTATGCAATGAGCCTGTCCTGATCTGTGCACAGTGCCCCTTACTGAAACACGCCGACTGTGATTGAGCTACAGGGCTAAGCGTGCAGGATGCCTTGGATTGTTTTGTGATGTGATCTCTGTGGATTGGAGTTGGGTTAAGTTTGAAGCAGCGGCAGGGAAATTATTTTGTAGGCCCAGTCCAATATGCTACCATTTGCTGTGCACTGAAACCAAATAGTTCTTTGTTCTGGGTTTGGTTCAATTCTGAATAAGCAGCTGTGGGGCATTGGGAGCAGGGGAAAGGCAAGCTGGTGGTTGACAGATGTTGCCTTTCCCTGATGACAACGTGGGTAGTGAGGGTATTTTTTGACACACACATCTGGGATCCTGTATGTCACTCGGCTCTTGGGGGCACACTGAAGGAAGGTCACCTCTATCTCGTTCTTAAAAGATGTCGTCATCTCGCTTCTCCTCCTCCTCCTACCTCCCCATATGGCAAACCACTATCACCTAACAGTGCTGAACTGGAGTGATGTAGCAAGCAGAAAATGGAGTTGTGGATGGTGTCACTTACACCTGCCCAAGTTAACCAAGTCTCCACAGCACTCATCTTTCATTTCTTCCCTTTTTTTAAGGTTGCATTATCTGGTTAAAAAGACTGTAGTAAAATCAAAATGTCTTTCCTGTTCCTGTGTGACTAATAAAACCCTACATTGCTCTGGGAGGATGATAAAATTCAAAGGCCTATTCTCATTTCCACTGCTTTGGAAGTGCAAAGGGACCTTAATGTGGGTGTGAATTTAATTTAGCGTCACCTTAAGGCTCTTTTGCACTGTCAAGGTGGTATAAGGGGCCTCAGTATAAGTGAGAACTGGCCCCCTACCATGGTTCCCATCAGCTATGATGCTTGGTTGTTTTTTTTTTTCCTCACTCACTCACTCTGTGTGCACAGTGAAATCCAGCTGGCTAATGTCGCTTTCACAGATTCGTAGATTTCAAATCCAGAAGGGACCACTGTGATCTAGTCTGATCTGCATAACCAGGCCATAGACCTTCCCCATAATAATTCCTGTTTGAACTAAAATCATTACTGATTTGCTTAAAGCAGCATCAGGCTTAAAAACACTCTAGGATGAATGTTTAAAATAAAAAACACAACAACCCCCCCACCCTAGTTTCACTGACATTAAAAAGGTAATATAATGTAATTAATATGTATGTCACCGCAAATGGGGTTTATGTTTTACTTTTGGATATATTTGCTCTTGTGAAGGCATTTATTTTACTTAAGCAAACCTAGACTTGGCCAAAGCCTATCGTTCCAAAGTGGGCCCTTGACTCCCCCGCAAAACACCAAAAAAAGGGGAACGCTCTAACCTGTTCTGCCCATGGAACCACATCTGGCTGCAATGTTGGCGAGGGGACTATTAAATCCCCCTGTAATTCCTGATTCATCGTCTCTGAACTATGATCACAGGCCATAGAATATTTCCCGGAGGATGGAAATTCTTACTTAGACTCCTGGCTCTGGGTGTTGCCCATTGCGGAGGGTTGTATAAGTGGAACCGCCAGACCTTTTCTGACATTCTCTCTTTCTCCTGCTCCAGGTATTTTCAGTGCCCCCCCAAATTTGGCCTCTTTGCTCCCATTCACAAGGTGATCCGGATTGGGTTCCCGTCCACCAGCCCTGCTAAAGCAAAGAAGAGCAAACGGATGGCAATGGGTGTGTCCGCCTTAACTCACAGCCCCAGTAGCTCCTCCATCAGCTCTGTCAGCTCCGTGGCATCCTCTGTTGGTGGCAGACCCAGCCGGAGTGGATTGGTGAGCGAACCTTTTCATGGACTGTGCAATTTGGACCTAGATCCCTCATGCTCTGACTCTGCAAAGTGGTAGGGCTGGTATTGAACATTTCAGCAGGTGTATTGGTGCAGCTCCTACTGCACAGTCAGCTGAGAAATGGGTAGTGCCGGGGAGACTGTGAGTAATCTTAGATTCCCTCCCCCTTAGATGGAGCAATAACAGACCCCCTCAGAATTTGTGGTCATAAAAGATCCTGTGACACTATTTGCAGGGGCACTAACCGTGATGTCATCACGTCCAAATTTCACTCTGGGTAATGATATTCTGTCTCCCTAAAATGCCATCTAGGTTGCAATACTTCTCATTTCCTGTCCTAAATGGTTGCACAGCATTGCACTGTTGTATTTAACAGCTGCTTCCTTCCAGCTTCAGAAGTGGCTGTATTTTGTTGTTGTGGGGAAGAATTTCTGTGTATTGTGTGTATAATGCCTTGGGGTTCCCTTGAAAAAGCAGGCACTGCGGGAATGCAACATATTATCATTAAACACTCTAGCTATAAAACATACAGGGCGTTCAGTATTGACAACTATCATATAGGCTTTAGTAGAGAAGGACAAACAAGTGTCCGCCACAGGGAGTGGATCCAATTTTCCCATACTCGCCGTCCAGGGGAGAACAGCCCTTTGCAGCAAAGCTCACTTCGTTTTGGGCTTCTTCAGCGGCTGCATAAATAAAACATCTTTGTGAAGAGAAAACCGTTGTTCTTTAAAGAATAGATTGTGATCTTCCCTGCACCTGTCAGACACCCTCAGCCCTGTCCCTGGAGAACTCCCTTCCTGTCACTGCACAGAAGAGCTATCCAGTCCGCAGGACATTGAGCTGCAATCTCCTTCTGCCTGGGCACCCCCCCCCCCCCCCTTTCCGGCTAGGAGATGAACTCCCAGCTCCAGACAGCCAGGGTCTGTGGGCTAATGGATCAGTGGATGAGCGGCACCCCAGCTCCAAAAGGGCCCTGTGTGCGTGCATTGGCTCCGTTTGGATGGTGAAAGTTGCTCGTGTGATTGGCAGGGAGCAAGAGCACAGCTACAGACCCTTCACATCTTAACTCTTCTCTCTAGCTGACTGAGACCTCCTCTCGATATGCCCGGAAGATCTCTGGCACCACCGCGCTGCAGGAGGCACTGAAGGAAAAGCAGCAGCACATCGAGCAGCTGCTGGCAGAGCGAGATCTGGAGAGAGCGGAGGTTGCCAAAGCCACCAGCCACATCTGCGAGGTGGAAAAGGAAATTGCCATCCTGAAGGCCCAGCATGAGCAGGTGAAGCACGTGGCAAGGGCAGGGTCAAAAACCCTTGTATTGTCTCAGACACCCTTCGCTTTAGGTTCAGCTGCTGGTAGGCCAATTGCATATTTGCAGCTCAGCCCAGGCCATTGAGACCCCTACAACTTGCCAGTAGAGAGAGAGAATCCCACCATGTGGATTTGGTGCTGGTGGAAGACAGTGATATTTTATATCGGTATAACTGTGTCCAGTCCGTGGGGTTGCACTGCGGTACCTGTATCGGGTTCTAGATTCTTGGTCCCAACTTAGGCGATTTTGTGTTGCCTTAACTCACAAAGCAGCCATACAGCTGCCTAAAAGTTACAACCGGCGGTTCTCTCATCACTGATGTTTGCTACCTACTCTGCTATCTCCACATTCAGTCTGGGAAGCATGCAGAGACAGAGCACACACTATTCCCATAAACTTCTCTCTAATGCCTGATCAATAGTGGTGAACACTGGAGTGGCAGGAGATAATCTGCTGGTGAAAGGGGAATTCATTTTCCTTGGGCCATTCATTCCATGGCCTGTCTGCTAAGGCTGCTAACCAGGGATTGGATTGCAGCGTTTCTTGCAATGCCACCAGGTATTGAACTTATTTCATAGAAGTCAGCGAATAGCCCCCAGCTGGGGGTAGCATTCGGGCACTGGGTTGAGTCAGAAAATTGTGCAGGGACATCTGCAAAAAGTTAATCATGTTCACTCCCCTTTTTCACACACATTTGTGCACATGGTGTTTTGGTCACATGAAATTGTATGTAGGAAATGACTGTAAATGCATAAACTCTTATTCACATGTGGGCAGGGGTGTTTGCTCTACTTTGGGCACTGGCTATTCAGGTTTATAAAACGTCCATTGTCCACTCAGGAAGCAGAAACGATACCACATGCCATAGATGTCCAATCACATGCCAGTCAGAGACCTAGTAGAAATTAGCAAACAGTCCACACAGTTCGAAATCTGTTTGCATAAAGTGTTCATTAAATAATTGCCAGTAACAAACTGATTAATAAAAATCCATCTCTTCATGGCTAGCTGGGGAGCAGAAAAAAGGGCTAAATGGTTCACTCCAAATAGTTCACCCAGCTCTAGTTACTGCCAACCTGGGCTGGGTTTGATCTGGTGATTTTCAAAAGAGCTCTGGGCCAGATTTCAGGTGCTCAGGAGTGAGGTTTTCAAAAAGGCACACTACCCAGCAGACTCCTCCTCTTATGACACCTGTATGCTGAGCTCTCTGGAAAATCTGGCTCATAGAGAGGAAAACATCCATAAAGATCACTTACCAAACCCCTCAGTTATCCAGTTCGGTCCCCTGTTACATTTTTAACGACTGTGTATTGCAAATGTAACTGGCTCTGTGCGGGGTGGGATTTCTTTTCGTTACAGTATGTCACAGAGGCGGAGGCAAATCTCCAGCGAGCACGGAGCCTGGTAGACGGGGTGCAGAAGGAAAAAGTGGAGCTGCTGAACCAACTGGAAGAGGAAAAAAGGTAATGGAGTAAAGGGGGAATGGGATGGGAATAGGAAGCATTGTAAAAATAGCAGAGCGTGGTACGTTGGAAGATGTGGGGAGAGGCCATGGTATTTCGTTGGTGCATTTTCTTTGAATTCGATGAGGATACCTAGCTCTTGCGTAGTGCTTTTCATCCACAGACTGTCTTGTGCAGAACATATCATGGACTCCAGGAGCTGCTTAGCTCACTGATTTCAATGCACGTAAAATGTGCTGGGCTTTGGCTGGCGGTGGAGCTGCTCTTTGCATAGGCAGTGAGTAGGTGGTGTGCAGACCTGGGAAACGCATGAATAATGGGAGTGAAAATAGCTGGCAATGGAAAGTCATGTCCAGATTACTGTAGTTAATATATCAAACCCGTTCAGTCCTTCTGTCTAATGAGGATTATCCAGTAAGGTGACTGAAATGCTAAGGCTAATATCCATAGAATGATGGTGGTTGTAAGCTAGAGTTCCCCGCTCCTTTGCCTAGCAATGTTTAGAGGAAACTTGAAATGGGACCCTTACTTGTATCCCACTGTTGCATCCAGAACACCTGTGCATTTCTCTTCCTGTATTAAGTGTACTCAGCCAAATCTGCTCAATTGTTGCTCTGAATTTAAAGGAATCTTTAAAAAAAAAAAAAAAAGTCAGCTAGGAAGATAGCACTGGAAGGGCGCTACTGGGTCATTAAGTTCAGTTTCTGGCTTTCGCAGTCATCCTGGCATATAATCCCATTCATAAATGTATCAAGCTCCATTTTAAAACTAGTTGGGTTGTTTTTCCCCACACTACTCGTATTGGGAGGCTGTTCCAGAACCTCATGCTTATGATGGTTACAAACCTTATTCTAATTCCCAGCCTACATTTATTCATGGCCAGTCTCTTTCCTGGACAGGTAAGGACATGGGACGCTTCACACTTAGAAGAACAGTAGTTCTGGTCCTTGTCCAAAAGGACTAGTGTGATTAGAACCACTTTGTTGCTGTCTAATATGTGTGGTACTTAAGGCAAACAGTGCCTGCTCTGAGCCGCCTCTTGCGGCTATCAGCTCTGAAGTGCCAGCGTTCCCAAGATGACACTATACAATATTCAGTGGGACACCAGCACTTCAGAGAACTGGCGGATTCTCTGGCTGGACTCAGGATGAAGTGGAAAGCAGCAGCAAAAGGATTAATAATAATAATAGTGCACTAAAGGGCGTCGCTCTGCCGTACCCAGAGTGCTGCTGTTACCAGAGCCCTTATGTGGGCTGGGGATGGGCAGCAGAGGTATTAGCCTGATGGAGAAAAGCATTCAAGGAGACTTTTAGCCCACCAAGTATCTTTGGAAGAAGAACCAATGGAGGGTGTGCTGTCTGAGATCCAGTAAACCGAACAGAACAGCGCACCCCTGCGTAATGAGATTATCCAATGGAGCGCTGCGTGGACTATGTTGGTTTGATTTTTTTTCAATAGGTCAATATGGGGAAGGGGGTGTCTTCCTTGAGATGCTTGGTGGTGAGGCTGTCAGTGGTCCTGCACCGAGACGATGTGTGAAAGGGTGCACACACCAGTTCCGTTGCAGAGTTATGTGGAAATGGGAAACCTTCTGGTGCTGCAGGTTCATGAGAAGTGGCTCTGAGAATTAGCTAGTTTCTTGAGCTTGGCAAGAGACAAGGGGCAAGACCTGCCAATATTTCTAATAGCAACTCGATGCTGCAGGGCTTTGAGAACCATCTACCGAGAGAAGGGGAGGGGCAGGATGATTTGCAAAGAAGAAAAGCGCAAAGAGATACAGCAGAACACTGTATTTTGTTGCCAGCATCTTTGTCTCCTCCAGGATGTTTCTGGAGACAAATCATTACAAGATGAACCCTTTGGGGGACAGTGTGGCTGGAGAATCGTCACAGAGAGCGTTAACAGGGAGAGAACACCGAAAGGAGAATGAATGGTGAATCGCTTCTGGATCGTGCCCTGACAATGATGGGAGTCATTTCTGGCTCTAAGTTAATGCTTTAAAGTGGTGGGATTGAAGCATTTCAAAATAAAATTCAGGGGCAGTCAGCACAGCCTTCCCTGCAATGTCAGTGTTAACTTATTTTTTGCATTTTTAATATTATGTCATCAGAAAGTAAAGAGAAACACTCCCCAGCATGGGGTTCATCCTAGCCCTATAACTCTGGTTGTGGGATCCGATCTTCCCCAAAGACATTTCCATCCTCACCCTGTTTTGCAAGGTGATAATCTTCAAGACATCTGTGGGTGGGGAGGAGAAAACTGAGTTGGAGTTAAACCTTGTTTCCCAAGCATCAGGTAGCATCCCTGTACCTTTACCCTCTCACATGTGCTTTCCCCCAATCTCAGATCCTACAGGCAGCACCTTCCAAGTACATGTGCTAGCATTGCTGAGAATTCACTGCAAATGAAGATCTGCTCTAGTCAGCCAAGTGATCCAAGGACTCCATTTACAAAAAGCCTTCTGCTGAGGGTGGGAGTATAAAGACATTTCCCTGTGCTGTGTGTTTAATAATTAAAAGGGAACTAGTAACTCCCTCTTCCTTTTTATTTGAAAGATGCCCCTTCTGAAGAAGTTCCTTCATGCACAGGGCTCCCACTTTTTCCCAGCTCCCTTTTCTCAAGCTACAAGAAGCAGGAGATTATTTAACCCCAGATAGCTGAGTTCTTGCCTAAGCAACAACAGATGCCTCCTCTAATTAGAAGAGGTTTAGACAAGAAAGCTTGTTTTTTAAAGTTTGATATGCATATTTACAGAACTATTTTTATCCATGTCAGGGAATCACTGAGTCCTTACTGCTAGTTCCCAGTGCAACATCCACGGCACAAGTTTATTGTTTTAAAAAAATCAACTAAAAGAACAAAGAAGGTTGAATTTACCAGGAAGATTGAATTACAATTGTGTCGTTAGTGGGTTTTATTTTTGTACTGGAGGTGTGTGTGTTTGTGTTTGTATAATATATATCTGTACAACATTTGTCTCTTGTGAAGATTTTTCTTCCAGCCTGGTTCATCATTTCCACGACATGGGAACATGAAACACTGCCCATAGTCAGCCCTGAAGGGAAAAGCCCTGATCGTCTGTGAATATCCTGCAATGAACCCTTTGGGCCTTGACACTGGAGTTTCCCAGTGCTTGCCTGCAAAATGCATCAGTGAATAGCGGGCAGAAAAACCCTATTCAGTCTCACGGTGCCAGTGGATTAAAGTCAAAAGCCTACTCCTTCAGTATCCAAATGGAGCTGTATAGCAGCCAGGCGCACTGGGGGAACGTTGCAATAAGAGGAGTATCTGCTTTGCAGGAGTTACACTAGCTGCCTTCCCCAGTGTATCAGAGTTCCACAGGGAGTGCCTCGCTTTTGCTGAGTTATTTGCACGTATGATTTATCCATATCCCATTCCTCTCATCCTTTTGTTCTGCAGGGGCCTTTTTGGGGCAGCACAGCAGCTTCGTGATAAAATGTTAATCCTGTCATTACTGATTTTGGCCTTTTTTCCCCCCACAGGAAAGTGGAGGACCTGCAGTTCCGAGTGGAGGAAGAATCCATTACAAAGGGCGATCTGGAGGTAATTCACAGCACACCCGCTCTAATGTATTGTCTGCAACTGCATTGGGAACTTTCCTTTGACCATTTCTGCTGCCTTTTGCCCAGCTCTGTGACCAGGATGTGTTAGTAATCGCTGTGCGGGGCTGACTGATTACTCATTGCAGAAAGGCATTGACAATGAATATTATAGACTGGACTGTGAAAAATTCCCCACAATGTTTTAGCTGGTCATTGTTATTCCCAGAGATCCACTTAAGGTAGAGATCCACTTAGGGATAATCATGACCAGCTTGCATGGTTTTTAAACTTGACTTGTCCTAAGAATATTAAACACCCATGTTAATTAAATGGTGTGGATTAATGCATTCTAACATCTGTTTTTCCACTCTACAACCACTGTCCCTGCTCCTTCTCTCATTATTATGGGAGAGCAGCTATATTCCAGCTTCCTTCTGGGTACAATGCCACACACACACACTTACATAGTCCTTCAGCCTCCAGGACTTTTCTGTGGAGTCTTCCTCTCCCAAGCACAGGAAGTTGTGGTTTGACATTGCAATGCCTTTTCTTTTTGGAAAGAGAAGAGTTCTTTACAATGGCACTGCAGCCAACTTTGTGCAAATGAGCTTGGTATTGGGAGACCTCCTGTCTCAGGTTTCAGTTCAGGCAAGGTTCCCCTTGCAGGAGAAGTAAGGAAGACCAGTCTTTCCATAAAGACAAAGCAGCATCCAAAATCTCCCCTTTCCCTAGGCTCTAGAATTAGGCTAATGAAGTGAGCCAGGCAAGTAGAGTGAGCTGATCCAGCGAGCAGTAGCTCAGCAGGAAATTGATAAAAGGCCTCGAACGAGGCAGCTCCAGGAGTGCAGTGTGTTTTGCTGGACATTAGAGAAACATAACTGCTTTGGCCACCCTTAAGAATAAATCTCTGCTGTTGACTGGGAGGAGAAGACAGAGCAGCATAATGGGGGGGAGGAGGGGATTGGAAAGCGCAAATCAATATTGCGTGGAGAGCTGTACTAAAGCTTTTCTAGTGCAGTGAGCGGTGCCTACAGAACCCCTCCATTCCGCGTTTAAAGCCAGCCAGGGGATAATTGCAATGAAACGCGGCTTTTGAAAGGTGTTTTTTTTTCATTTTCACAAGATGACAGGCTGTCAAGGGCCGAGTGCTTCCGTCATATTTGGTTCCTGGGAAAGGCTATTATTAGATGATGTACAGATGGGTTATTCGGCAGATGAAGCAATTGTGAGTAAGAAAAACAAAACAGAGCTCAGAACTTGCGGACTGCACAGGACATGTTTTATCTTTTACACACCCCTGTGTGGAGCTTCCTATCAGTGTCCAGCTTCTCCATCTGTGCCTGGTGGAAATCACCTCCGGGAGCAACAAAGTAATTCATTTGCTGTGGCTCATTCAGTCTTTGGTTTCTCTCCTGAGAATGACCCCTAGAAGTAGGTCTTTACTGCAAAGTTAATTTCGGATCTTACTCAAGTGTTGCTCCTAACCCCCCCTCAACCCCCACCCTCCATTTACACATCAGACTCTCTTACCCAAGTTTGGTGCTGTCAGCCCAGGCTACCTGGCCCAGCTGGGGCTATAGGCTAAAGCCCAAGTGAGGTTTTCACTCAGGCCGGTGACCCACGCACTTTGCAGAGAGGATGCAGGCTGAACCACTCGAATACTGTTTGTCCTCCCTTGCCTTCCCACAGTTCCCCTATGCACCCAGAAGGACAGAGGAGTTCCGCCCACAATTCAATGGCAGAGAATCACGTGTGCCCCCAGGAGTCCTAGTGATGTGCTGTGCCAGTGAGAGCAAGGTCACTCAGGCAGGGCTTTGCAGTGGGGCTGCGCACACGCCAGCTAGGCTAACCCAGATGCCGATCGTCCGAGTTAATGACTGCAGCGAAGACAGAGCGTAAAGGACTGAATGTGATGGTGTTTGAGATTTTCAAAAGCACTTAAATGACTTAAACAAAAGCCCCATTGAAAGTCAGTGGGACTTGTGCTCCTTGATCATGTAGGGGCTTCTGAAAATTCTTGCCACAGGGCTTTTTTTGTTATCTGAACATGTGTTCCCTGGGAATTGCACTGACCCCACTAGCTCATTTCATTTAAAGTTATCACAGAGCCATCCAGTGGTTGCCACTCTCAGTTGTTACCATCCTGGTTCAGCTTTGAATTAGCCACCTGGCGTATGTCTACACTGCAATTAAAAACCCATGGCTGGGCCATGCCAGCTGACTCCGGCTCGCGGGGCTTAGCCTAAGGGGCTGTTTAGTTGCGGTGCAGACGTTCAGACGCAAATTGCAGCCTGAGCTCTGGGACCCTTTCACCTCACAGGAACCAAGAGCACAGGCTCCAGCCTGAGCCTGAATGTCTACACCGCAACTAAACAGCCTCCTAGCCCAAGCCCTGCATGCCCAGGTCAGTTGGAATGGGCCAGTTGCAGGTTTTTCATCGCAGTGTAAACATACCCCTAGAGGTAAAAAAGCCCCATAACTCATTGCCGGTTGCCCCACCCCAACTTTTCTACATTCTTTACCCCACTGACTGTCTTTGGGGAGCTGTGATTGCAACACTTGTCCTTCAGGAGAGTCCAGCATTCATTCTTCATAAAAGGCCGTTTACAGGTCCTTGCACAATCCAGCAACAGGAGGCTCTAAGGTAGCAAAATGCCATCACCTCCTCGTGGAGCCTAGAGCGTCATCTCAACGGTATCTTGGTCCTCTGTGCTTGGGAAGGAAGTAATCTGAAATTACTCCTGAACTCAGCATCTCTGCTGCCCAAGCAGGCTGAAGCACTAGATTCAGTGCCTATGGCATGTAAGTAACAGTAGTGTTGGGTTTTTAAATAGAGCCTGATCCACCCCAAATGCTGAGACACTCAGTGATGTAGATGTTGCTGATGGCATCTGTGTAGGCCAGCTTATAAAACAAATGGGTGAGTTCACAGCCAGCTGCGTTCGAGCACAGAAGTGACATTCCAGCACATCCCTTTGTGAGAGGATTACTGCGGCCACATACGGTCGAATCCCTCTCTGCAAATGAGCAAGCATAGCTGTTTCCTGAACATTCATTCAACTGGACTATCCGGTAACAGGCTTTATTGAAGAGTGTGAGCTAGGTCAGATGCTTTATCAAAGGGGGTGGCAAGACTAGGTTCAGCTCTGTGCAGGTTAGCTATGTTCTTTTGGCGACCTGCAGTCTGTGGCTGCAATTTTAGCAGCTGTGAAAGCTGCAGAGCTGTCTAGCTAGGTCTCCTTTATACTCGGAGGACAGGGACCGCAAGAACCACCAGATTAGATTTTTCTCTATGTATTAGCTTCTCTGATGGTCCTAGAGATTAGAAGGTTAATGTCCTAAGTAACGAACAATAGCTAGTAAAGTGTGTGTTGAGTATTGGGGTGCTGTAAATCGGATTGTCACGCAGTGCGTGTCAGTCATTCCCACTGAAGAAGGATGCTCTCTAATGATCATCTTCTCGTTTTGTTTCTCTAGAACTCCTAGCCCAGCATGTCAGTGGAGTCTAGAGGTCTCTGCCCGAATATGCATAGGCATAAAGACAGGAACAAGCCACAAAGCTCTATCCAGATTTGGAATTCTCTAATTTGGAGATATTTGGATCTGCAATTTTTTTTTTTTTTTTTTTTTTGTTCCCTGGTAGATGTAGGGAGGAGCTGAGAAGTTTGGCTTAGAACATCTCCCAAAAGTCAGTGTCGCTTCGATCCAGGCCCATTGCTAGCCAGCATGATGTTGCTAGAGCTTTAAACCTTTGGAAAATGGGAGGCAAATGCAAGAAAGAGCTAAAGTCTATTTATAACAGATGATGATCTTGTAATCGGGAACCTTAAAATCCTTAGGAGAAACTGCTGTGCTCATCTGCTGGAATTCATGTGATAGCTCATGTATTTATTAGTGAGAAATCAGCTATTCTTATAGCTCATCGTTTGTGGGAAGTACTTAGGGTTAAAATTGGACCTGAGCCATAAAATTTGGATCTGAATTTTGAGTTGTGTGGAGCTCAGAATTTAGTCTGGTCTAATTAGAGCTGGATGGAAAGGGATGGTATTAAGTAAGAGATGACACGTGAGTTCATCTTAATGTTGGGAAAAAAAACATATTTGAGGTCTGGAAACATTTATTTAACTTCTCCTCTGTTCTTCATTTCCATATGCCTCTGGTCTTCCACGTTTTGGCTAACAACAGGATGACTGGAATATTAAGTGAGGCTGCTCTGTGGTATTTCCAGTTTAACCAAAAACAGAAGTACCAGTATCAGGAATCTTGTGAAGGAGCTTCTCCTTGCAAGATTCCTGGACTAGTTTTGAAATGGATCAGTAAAAGATCCCATCTTTTGAGTGCTTGTACCTTTGGAGAACGGGTGGATGGGAAATTGCTGCCATTAAAAAGATTTTGAACTGCTAGTTGAGATAATTTTATGAATCCATATAGCTGAGGGTTCAATTAAAGACATTGGGTTAGCTGTTACCATTGTAAATTCATAGTAATGCCATTGAAGTTAATGGAATAATTCAGGATCAGCAGTACTGTAAGTGAAATCAGAACCTGGTTCAGCTCTTAGGAAGGGGATCTTTAAACTGCGTGGAGATCGGGGGAAAAAGCATTCAACAAGAAGGCACATTTTCCCCTTTACCTTTACAAATATCCAGTCATGTCTGCACTTCACTAAGGTTTTTTGGCAAGCCTGACAATGCTTGGAGACTTCTTTAAGAGACCTTGTCTGTCTTCTCCACCTGTGGTCAAATAGGACCAATAAAATTTGAAGTGTCCTGAATATAGACACCTCCCCACCCCAAAACACATCTTTCAAGATCTACTGGTCCTACATATGTCTATTACAACGTGTGGTATACCTCATCCAGTGCAACAAATGCCCCAACAAACTATACAATCACTATGCTGGGTGAAACTAGACAATCACTACACTCTCGAATGAACTCGCACAGAAAAGTGATAAGACAAAAACACCCTATCACCTGTGGATGAACACTTTTCACAAAAAATCACTCCATATCTGACCTCTCTGTCCTCATCCTCAAGGGAAACCTGCACAACACTTCAAAAGATGAGCCTGGGAGTTTAAATTCATAACTCTGCTAGGCACCAAAAACTGTGGACTCAATAAAAACACTACATTCATTCTATTCCATCTTAGATCAGGGTGTAAAGAAAAAAATTCAAATGAATTTTGACTTGGGAGTGGGGGAAGAAAATAATGAAATGGCAAGTGAAGGGCAGAAAGGTGCCTAGATCAACTTGAATAACCATATAATCCTCGTCACACTGTGGCGTTTGGTGGATCAAATTTGTATTCAATAGGATATAGTTTTGAAAGTTAAAAATGTGAAAGTCACAGTTTGCATGTGGATTCCCTCCCTCCTCTTCTTCACAGGGAATTTACATGATAGCGGTGGCCAGTGCTGATGTGTTTAACAATAATTTTGCTACTGATAAAGAGGGAGTGTAATCTAGTTGTTAGAGCAAGGGACATTGAGCCAAGACTTCTGGGTTCTAGTCTTGGCTCAGGGACATTGAGCCAAGACTTCTGCCTCAGTTTACCCATCTGTAAAACAGGCATAATTGTATTTCCTTACCTTGCAGGGATGTTATGAAACTCAAAATTTGAAAATCAGGTTGAAATCATTGGATATAGGTGCTGTACAAATGCAAAGCATTTAATTATATGATTGTTTCATACTTAAATTTCCTCCATTGCTTGACATGAGGTATATTTTCTGGTGTTGTCACTACACTGTGAACAGGGGAAACTGCTTCCCTATGTGTGAACTAATTCATAGTTCAAACTCTCTCTCTATTGCAAAAGGCAAATGAGAGTTCCTGTAATTGTCAATGCAATGCAGTGCGCAATGCTGCCTGTAGGCAGCCTCCGACAGTTCACGTTGCTCAGAGTGAACACAAGGTCTGTGCTGGATGGTCTTTAAATGGTGCATAGATCTTGCACTGACGCACACTGCACTGGGGGGAATTTCTTCTTTTGGGAAGTGTTCTCACGACAGTCCCCATTCAGGAAAGCATGTAAGCATCTGCTTAAGTCTCATTGCTTTTAGTGGGAGTTAAGTACCCTTCTTGAATGGGGATGTTTGCTAAAATGGGCCCAATAAGAGGATTCCACTGTGTCTTAAATCGCCACCATGAGGACCATGTAAAATCCTTCAGTAACCTATTTCTGTTTGGATGAATTTTCCTGCCTGTGCAGACATTTATTCTTCTCCCGTTGTGAACTGCCTTTCCTTGTCTTGTATTCGGAAGCTGATGTTGCAGCCTTTTCTCTCTGTTTTCTGCTCTCTCTCCCCTGTTGTTGTTGTTGTTGTTGTTTTTTCTTCCCTATGTGTGACCAGACTCAGACGCAGTTGGAGCATGCCCGAATACGGGAGCTCGAGCAGAGCCTGCTGTTTGAGAAGGCACAGGCTGAAAAACTCCTCAAAGAATTAGAGGACACCAGGGTAATCCCAACCCCACTTGCCCTGCCTGCAGACCAGTTTGCTTCTCAGCTGCATTGATGCCATCAATGCCGTGTTTTGGATTTTGTTGTTGTTTGGTTTGAGTTTGGGCTTCCATGGTTTTTGTTTTGTTTTCTTTGCACTCCCTTTCTGGAAATAGTAGCACCATATAATTTTGCCTTTTGCTTCTTGTGTGGTGACTCGTTTTTCAGACTTGAGTTTGCTTCTCAATCCCATGATGCCATTTAACATGAGCTCTTCACAACTCGCCGTTCGATTAACACCACCAAATAAATAACCACAGTTAAACCTTGCATGGTTCATTTTGCTTCCAGAGGTCCTTTCGAGCTAGAGTGGAAAATAACAGTGCTACAATCAATGTTGCAAACGTCCTTCCACCTATTGCAGGAGCTGTCATTTGAGATAGAAAGTAAGGTTGAAGAGTCTAAACAGAACTGCTCCAAAGTTGTAGCACTGCAGCTCTGGTCACTTGCGTTAGACAGACTAGCAGTGAATGCAGGAAGAGGCCGTCTGGAGGAGCAACACACCAGGGCTTTAAAGAGCCTTGTTTGGGGAGGATGAGGAGAAGGTTTTTCATGAAGGTGTACCATGGCGGAGAGAGCAGTTAATTTTAAAAAAGACAAGCTGACTGTCAGGACCAGCTGATGTGGTCAGAGGAGGTCATGCCTAGTGGTCAGACCCAGGGGTCAGAGCTGGAATCAGGAACCAAGCCAGGAGTCAGAGGAGGAATCAGAAACTGGGGATCAAGCAACAGTCAGGTCCACTGCTGCAGCCGGTCAGGAAATCTCCCAGTTGCTCAAACAACTTCCTGTGACTTCCTCTGGCTTCAATAATATGGTCAGGCCAGTCGGTGGGGCCGATCATTCTCTCCAGTCACAATCCTCTGAGGTGGTGCCTCTGGGAGGGGTCAGAGTTCAGCTAGTCCCTCACGTCCAGGAGTTTTGGATGAACTGCCCAGTAGCGGCCAGGTGTGAGGGTGCCTGGGAACCTGTGGGCTCTTATATCAACTTGTCAGTTGTGAATCTGTAGAGATCACCAAAAAATCCAGGCTGAAGTCTTCCAAACTGGTGAAAGGGATTTGAGCACCCAATTCTTGTTAAAAATTAGTGGGAATCAAGCATCCAAATCCTTTAGGCAGCTTTGAAAAATTTCAGCCTAAACAAATAAATAGAACTGATCAATTCTGTTTTGGTGCTAAAGAAGTAAATGTTGTAGATTTGCTTGTTTGTTTGTTTTTTACCTTTCCTCTGATCAGGTTTATTGATTGTTCTGTACCCAAAGTTCCCCATGCAACCCAAGACCTCCATCATGATCCAGCAGTCAGATCAGACCAGAAAAGTTAAACTCACAAAGCTAAGAATCTGCTCAAAACCTGTCATTCAGAGTAACCTATGGCCAGCAGTTTATTATCTTACATCTTCTAGCATTCTACCTTATTTTTACTTTGCTAATAACATCTAACAAGACTCCATGTGTAAAATTCTTTTCGTTTTACACCAGGGTAAACCATAAAGCTGTCAAGGGGCCAGAGGCTCTGATGAGCTGAGCAATAAAAGGAAACATTCATGATGTGTATGATACTGATTTTAATATCTGCTATATTCCTGAGTGTACAGTAGCATTTCCTGTGTGTCAGCTAGCAAGCAGCCCAGTTCAGAAATATAATGGGATTTCAGGGCGTTATTTTTAATAAACCCATCGCTTTTTAGTAGCTAATATTACAGCAGTTGTTTCAAAGAGATGTTGTCTGTGATGCAAACCTGTAGTTCAAATTGGAAGCATGCAATAAAAATCACCATAAAGACTTTGATGCAAGAAAGTATTGGTAATTACCCTGGTGCAAAAACTGTAATCGGATTGGGGATGTTTTTCTTTTGAAACTTTGGCTAATGTGCTTGGGATTTGACTGTCACTGGAGCACATCTACTAAACAGAAGCAGACAGCAAGGAAAGGTGGGAACTTACTTTGTGTCTTTTTTTTTTTTAATTATTATTATTGTTTCAGTTAACTACGGTAGCAGAGAAGTCTAGAATCCTTCAGCTAGAGGAAGAGCTGAGTCTCAGGCGCGGTGAGGTGGAGGAGCTGAGACAATGCCTAAGGAACTCTCACCAGGCAGAGACCCCTGAGCACAACCTTGGTCTGCAGACAGAGGCGCTTCGCCTGCGAGACCAGCTGCTGTCTGCCAGCAAGGAGCACCAGAAGGAGAGCAGCCTGTTAAAGGAGAAGTATGAAAAGACCCTGAAGAAGTACCAGCAGGAGACAGAGAAGCTAAAAGCCGTCAATGAAAAATACTCCCAGGAAATCGTTGACCTGAAACAGAAAGTTCAACAAGCTACCAATGAGAACATGGGGCTGATGGACAACTGGAAGTCCAAGCTGGACACCTTGGCTTCTGACCATCAGAAATCTCTAGAAGACCTCAAAGCCACCCTGAACACAGGCCCTGACACCCAACACAAGGAAATAGTAGAACTGAAGGCTGTGGTTGAGAGCATAAAGATGGAGCACCAGCTTGAACTGGAGAACCTTAAAGCTAAGCACGATATCGACACTGCGGTTTACATAAAGGAGAAAGAAAGTCTGAAGCTGAAGCTGCAGGAGGCCAGGGATGAAGTGGAAGAAAGCAACAACAACTGGAAAATGCAGCTGGAAACCAAAACAAACCAGCATCTTGTAGAACTTCAGGACATGAAGGACAAGTGCCAACATGCTGAACTGAGAGTGCATGAACTGGAGAAGCTACACAGTGAATATAAAGATCAAGCACAAGCAATAGCTTTCTTGAAAGAGCAGATTTCTCTGGCTGAGAAGAAGATGTTGGACTATGAGACACTACAGAAAACAGAAGCCCAGAGTAAACAGGAGATCCAAAGATTTCAGGAAAAAGTGCTTGTCTTAGAGAACAAACTGCAGTCCATGGAGGCTCTGCATCCTTCTCAGCATGCCAATGTATGGTTTGGGCTATTCTGGTTATATTGTTTTGTCCCTAGTATTCCTTAAGGGCTAACCTGAATTTTGCCCAGTAGTATAATTTTCTTGGGCTCCTTGGCTTTAAAGCCATCTGATAATTTTTATCTTCTATCAATAGGATTCCGAGCAATCCTATCACATTATTGGGTGGGCCCACGAGTGGGGAGCAGGTGGAGGGGGCATTGCCTTCACTGGGAAAAGAAGCCTGTTGCCTCCCCGCTAGTGGAAATGAGAGTACATGTAAGGACACCGCTCTATGTGGGTAGATGGCGTAGCCAGTGTGAGCTGGCAGCCAGGAGTAGTTAATGTGGAAGTGCTTCATGTGCTTCATGCATGTGTCGTTGCTATGGAAGGACTGACCAGTCATGGAAGAGAGGCAAAGACAGAACTGGTATGAGATTAGGATGCTAATAGCCTGACCTAGGAGCTCCCCTGAAGGCATCCCAATCACCATTCTCATTCATTGGAAGTCAATGGGAGCCATAAGGGAGAGAGGCTGCTGTGTGGTTAAGCCAGGAGACTGGGAATTGGGACATGATGGTGCTAGCCTGGCTCTGCCACTGACCCGCTGTATGAAGCTGGGAAAGACCACTTAATTTCTGTCTTTTAATTTTCTCATCAGTAACAGGGGCATCTGGCAGGGGGGGGGGGGGTTATAAGGGAAGGTTATAATGAAGCAGCTGATGGGGATGGTCTCACAATGGGGGAGAAGGGAAGTCAGCCACTCAAGGCAATAGTCACACGTAATGAAATGCCTGACTTAAAGGTGATTCATCCACATCCTAGTACTGATTGGAGGACAGGCAGTAACTATCATAACCATGGAGCGATCTGTTCTGAGATGATTATGTTTCTTTTGTCCACCAGCCTTATTATTCTGATGCCCTCTTGTCTGTCACATGATATCCTCCCATCTTTATGAAATGACATAAGGATAAAAGATTGGTCTATGACTTATTCACATCACATGTACTAGGTGATTGGAAAATGACTGCACAGTCTCTGTGCGTTTGGACCCTCTGCCCAAACTTGAACTTTACACCAGAAGCTAGATAAAAAGAATATTCAAAACAGGATAGAGCTCCTGTCCCAGTGGGACACAGACAACCAAAAGCAAGTCTTGGAATATACTTTGTTTGTTTGAGAATATTTATTTGAAAGATACCCCACTGCTCCAAATTAAGGCCCCAATCTTGCAAACATTTACTATGTGCTTAACATTACCACCATGAGCAGTCCCATCAGTTGCATGATAGTAAAGATAAGCAGCTGTATGTGTGTTTGTTGGGCTGAGGCTTGATACTAGTAAAATAGCATGTGTACTGGGTGTGAAAGAAGGGAAAGGAACAAAAGGAAGAAGAAGAATCTTAAGTGTTAATAATGGTATTTGAAGGGTTCTCCAATGTGCATCCTTTATCCTAGTTAGGTCTGGATTCTAAATACAGAGAAGGGATTCTATGGGAGAATGACAGTAAAGAGGAGAGAGAGAGAGTGTGTGTGTGTCTATATGTAATATTTTACATTTATTTCAGATGATTGAAACTAATGATATTTCAGAAGAGAAGATAAAGATGAAACAGACTATGGAAGGTAATGAATTTCATTGTCATGCTCCCGTTGAATCGATTTATTCAGCATGATTGACATGCTGTCATTCTTCATCTAGCTTTTCCTAGCTAGAGTAGAAGTGGGATTGGGAAGTTCTTGTCCTCTCTGTGCTTTTGTGTGGGTTGCGCTTGTTGTCTGGCTTTTTCACCTCTGTGTGGCAGGCATGTCTGTCTGACCAAGTACAGTGGACAACTCTTATTCCAAAATCTTCTCCTCACACCTGCAATATGGGCCAGAACCTCAGTTTAAAATGGTGAGAATGGGCACTTCAATGGAGTTGCACATTTTACAGTGACTGAGAATCTGGTCCATAGAGTAAACTTCACTTCCCATCAGAGGGTTGCTAACGAGAATGATGATGTGCATGTTGCAACTGGCTAGAGCAATTGGGAGTTTTCCCTCTGCCTTGCTTTAAATCAGATATGAGCCTGAAACAAAACCCCAGATCTGGACATGCTTAAACTTTGGATAAGGTTTGATTCAGAGCTGAATTTCACAGTGGTTCCCATCCCTGTAATGGACTAAACCATAGCTCTGGATGTGAACAGCTCCGGAGTCTGGACAAATTTTGGTCTGGATCCTTGCTGTGTGGCTCAGGCCCATCTCTGCTGTGAATGAGATGTCACTGCATCTCAGTTCACTTTGAGTAAGGCTCAATCATATCAGGCCAGTGCTTTGTGGTTGGCTTTCAAACAGGGATGAGATCCAGGGAATCTTGTATAGGCCTGGGAAAGCAAGTGCAATCCCAAGACATAAGCTCGCACAAATCAATTTCTTACTCAGGGAGGTACTTCCACAGGAGCAGCTAAATCTTCACCATGCAAATCACTGCTGGTTGACTACATCACACCTTCTTTCTTTACTATTTACAGCAGCAGAGACTTGCCTGTGCTGATTGCAAAGGTGATCTCTAAAGCACTGGGCCTGTCATTTCTCATTTTAGACTAAATTTGGCTTCAACAAGACCCAAAGTGTATTCAGTGTGGGTGCAATTCACTCCTGTATAAGGAGCCTGTGTGCTGCTTGGGTCTTCCCTTAAGCCCTGGGTTTCACATGCAGGGTACAAAGCCTTTGTGGCTTACTTCTACTTCTGTCTTTGCTTTTTCCATCATGCCTGTCTTCCAGTGTAGTGGGTAACAAAGGGAATTGTGTGGCAGGCTCCTTTCTGTTTTCTTTCTCATAATATTTCATGCTTCCTTCCTTCCCTTGGCACCTGTTGTTTAAGCCCATGCTCTGATGCAGTTTCCTCGCTGCATGTCTCCACTTCACTTAAGATCAAATGGTGATGAGAGACTGTGAGACGCCAACCACCTCTCTCTCGAGTGGACACCCTGCATTTGCACCCACTCATCAGTCTCAAGTCTGGGCCATAGAACTCTAAATGTGTCCATACCACCATTGGCCTTCACTGCGTGACCAGGCAAAAAAATTGCCAGGGATGTAATCTACCTCTCTTTCTCTCTCTCTTTCTCTCCATTCACCTAAAGATCTGCAAGACAAACTGAGTAAAAGAGATAAAGAGGTGTCATCCCTCATCTCCCAGACTGAAACTCTAAGGACCCAAGTAAGTGGTAAGTTTCCCTAATCCAGTGCTGGTGGGATACTTTCATTTGTGGTCTTTTTGTACCTCCACTATTTTAAGTAGAACCTGGGCTTATACATTAAAGCACCCTAGTAATGTGTGTGCATAAAACATGCAGTTGTCCATGTATAAGAAGACTGTGCCTAGGAAATGTTTGTTCTTGATACAGTGGGCCCAGTTCTACCCCAGCAAGATGCAAGTAAATCCTATTGAAGTTATTTATATCCTGTAGGGAGAGAATCTGGCCAATAATCTTAAAAAATTGTGACGCCAAAAGGGACGTAGAAATAAATGCAGCTGGGTTTATGATTTCTGGAATCTCTGCTTATACAGGGCTACATCCTGAGTGCTGCTGAGCATTTGCAACTCTCATGGACTCCAGTGGCAGCTGCAGATAACTAACTAGGCATAACTAACTAGGGGAAGCCACATGTTTCAAGGAATGGAAATGAAATTGAGAAGTGAAGTCATCCAAAAAAGGAACGTAGGTAGGGACTGGTAGATTTTTTTTCTCCTCCCCTTTTATTTTTCCCTTAGCATTGGAAAATAAATGCAAAACTGGAGAGAAGAAGGCAGATTCTCTGTTGAAGGAAAAGAAGAGGTTGGAAGCTGAATTGGAGACAGTGTCCAGGAAAACCCATGATGCTTCAGGCCAGTTGGTCCTGATTAGCCAGGAGCTGCTCAAAAAGGAACGGTTAGTCTTTTAGAAACTAACTAGAAAGTCTGGAGTGTTATGATCCTCAGGAAGGACCCATGCGTTTGTAAGAGAGAGGCTGAATTTGGCCCTATTCAGAGCATTGTTATTTAACGTACAAAATATATACGAGTTGATTGAAATCCATATTTCAACGTCCCCATCATCTAGGTTATTTGGATGTTGGGTGCTGGTTTAGTATATCAAGGGCTGGATTATCAAAAAAGTTCAGCTCCCCCCCACTATCCCAGATTTTCAAGACACAGCTCAGCTCCCGTTGGGGCACTGAAATCAGTGGCCAGGTTTTCAAAATGAAGTTCGGCATATTGGATGTTGAGCTCTTTTGAAAATCTGTCGTAATGGTGGAGTCCAGCTGCAGAGATGAGTTGGGTTCTGATCTGTATTTTCCCAACATTTGAAGGGGTCTGGATGCACGGTTCACGGTTTGCACCCCTCTCTCAGACAATTCCTCATTTGACGTCCTCTGGTGAAGCTGAGAGAAGCTGCAAAATCCAACCCCCGCTGCTGTGCCCAAAAGACAACTGAATAAATGTTCCCCTTTGTGAGGTTCTCCCCCTCCCTCCCTCAGGAGCCTGAATGAGCTGCGAGCTTTGTTACTGGAAGCCAACCGTCACTCGCCCGGGCCAGAGCGGGACCTGAGCCGAGAGGTACACAAAGCAGAGTGGAGGCTGAAAGAGCAGAAACTCAAAGACGACATCAAAGGCCTGAGAGAAAAGCTGATAGTGCTGGTGAGAGCAAGGCGTACCCACCCTTGGTTGGCACAGGTGTCTGCGAGGGCTTCACCTAGCTCCCGGGCTCTGTGGGAAGAATGTTTGTGGCAGAACAGGCAAACCCAGGAAGAACTTTTCACAGCCTGGGGATTCTTTTGGTGTCCTTGAATTGACCATCATTTTGTGAATTTTGCTGTCGTTCAGCAACTTACATTGGGGTGTTGTGTATGAAAATCTGGAAGGTCAGTGAGCCCAATCTAAGAGGTTCTGGCCGTCTGCAACTCCCACTGGGTGTGATCCTGAAAGCAGTGGAGCTCCCTCATCCCTGAGGGCGAGGCATTCAGAAAAACACAAGAACCTAAATGTTCCAGACTGACTGCTGTTTTTCATGTGCATTCATTTTTGCGTGTCCAATTTAAGACACCTTAAATAGGCCTAAACTTCAGAGGGTGAGCACTCAGAATTCTCTGAAAATCAAGCCCCTTGAAGGTGTCTCAGATTGGACACCCAAAAGTGGAGACATTTGAAATCGCTAGTCACTTTTATCCAGATTAAGGCCTGTTTGCTAATGGAAAGCGCTGTATGCTGATAGCAAATCCTTGCAAAATAATCCGGGTGGAAAACAGCCACGGTCATTTTATTGTGAACCATCAAAATACAGATTAAGACAATAATGAGCATATGACGTTTATTCCTAGCCACATTGGTATTTTATAGTGTGTTGTATCTTTGACAGAGGAACCTTCTCAAACTGTGTATGTCAGCTGTGGCATAGTTTAGCGTGCACCTGGTTAGAGTAATCCTAAATGAGGGATTAGATCTCAGTTCTTCAACATTTGCCTTCCCTTTGTTTTAGATATGTGCCTTACATCTATACTTATAGATAGCTATAATTTTTTATTCAAGGCAGGGACCTCATTTTATCCATATTGCCAACTCCAGATGTAAAAAAAACATGACTCAAGCCTCCAAAAATCATGAGATTTTTTTAAAAATGACATTTTTATGTGTCTTTTTTTTCCTGAGCATTTAGGTTACACTTGGTCTATTTTCCATCTTTTCTCTGCAACTGTGAGGGCTAGAAATTGACTTTTTTGTTTTTTGTTTTTTTTTAAATGAAAGTTGAGCTCACATAATCACATGCCTCTGGGAGCTGGGGCTTTAAGAAAAATACCAAATACCACGAGATTCATAATAAAATTCTGAGAGTTGGCAACACTGTCACATTTTAAATCTGTAAAATGGCATGCACACTTACGGGGCTGTATCAATAATATAATCTACATAACTGAGGCCTCGCCGGCTATATATCCTTTTTAAAAACCTACACACATTTTCAAGGAATTGTTTAAAAAAAAAGAAGTCTTGGCAAGACTTTCCTTCCATCTCAAACAATAACTGGAGTCAACTTGTTTTATATATTTATTGTGAGATGTCAGATTTCCTAAAATAAAACAGTAAGAGAAGAATAGGAAGAAAATACAAAGCTACCAGTTTCCCCCATTGTTTATTCCTTGATAAAGGGATAGGGGAAGATAGTGCACCCTATTTATTAATCTGAGAAAGAGCTGAGTTGACAAGAAGAACTAATGAGACAATGATTTTTTTCCAGATATAGATTTGCCTCTGTGTGATTCCTATAGATTGCAGTGACCTCTAGAGGTGGAGACTTTTAATTAATTGACTGAACTCAGCTAGCAACAAATTTGCGCAGCTCATTGGTTCATTTAGTACTTTGGCTCTCTCCAAACTTGCAGTCTGCTCTGCTCTGTTACTGAAATCAGAGTTTGGCATTAATCACCCTCAGATTTACTCTGCCCCTATTTTTTCTGTGTTTTTACGAGAGTCTAACCTGCTCCCCTGCTTTTCCCCCTCTCCCCCCCACTTGTAAATGTCAAGGATAAAGAGAAATCAGTAACGGATCAAAGGCGATACTCCCTGATTGACCCTTCGTCAGAGTCTGAGGTGCTCCGGCTGCAGCATCGACTGGTTAGCACAGAGGATGTCCTGAGGAACGCGCTGGAGCAGGGTCAGCAAATGGAGAAACTCATGGAGGCCATGAGAAGTTCCTCAGAGAAGACACAGGTAGCGCACTCCCCACCACCTGGATGGTGAACATATCAGCGGCATGGCCAGAGCAATGCTCTGACGGGGCTCCACACCACCAAGGAAAAGAAACTGGCACTGTCGCTAGTGATTCAATAGGTAGCACCCTTTCCACTGTCGCTAGTGATTCAATAGGTAGCACCCTTTCCTCTGATGGAACAAAGCATTTACTGGGATGCCATGTTGCTAGAGATGCTGTCTTTCAGATGAGATCGAAAACTAACTGCATGACTGTTTGTGGATCATTAAAGATCTTTTGGCACTCTTCACAAGAACAGGGTGTTTGGTCCAGTTTCCTGAGCCAAATCCCACTGTGGGTAATTACAGTCTACCTACTTGAATTGGAACTTCACACACACCTATCCATTTCATATGTGCATAGCATTGATTTCCTTTCTTACGCTGTACATATAGTGCTGCTGGATGGTTTTTAGACACCTACCAGGCGTCACACCAGAATTGGCTGCATTCATGGGTCTAGAAAGGGAGTGTGTATGTAGGTATGTCTATACTTCAGGCTGGAAGGGGTAATTTCCAGCTCAAGTAGACAGACCTGTGCTAGCTCTGATGGAGCTAGCACACTAAAAATAGCAGTGTAGCCATGGCGACATAAGCAGTGGGTGGGGCTAGCTGCTTGAGTATATACTTGTGGTCTCAGACACGATCGTACTCAGGTGGCTAGACCCTCCCGCTTCGTGCGCTGACGTGGCTACGCTAATACTGTTAGCGCCCTAGGATCAGAGCAAACTGCGGTATGTCTCCTCAAGCTGGAAATGACACCTCTAGCTCCAAGTGGAGCCAGGCCCTGTGTAGCTATTTCTGGAGAGAGGAATAACCATTGGGAACAATCTAATCAATGTTTTCTTTCTAGCAGCGTCCTGGCTGGGTTTTCATTTGGCCTAATGGAGAGAGTGATTTAATGCACTGTTCCTGGCTTATAGGCTAAGACTATTTTTCATTGTTTATATCCTTTAAAATGATACATGGAAAGTGAAAAATCCAGCTTTATATCATCCCTCTTCTTTGTTCCCGTCACAATTTACTTTCCCTGCCGTCCATCAATACGGACTTCTTCAGTTTCCTGGTGCTTAAATAGATATCTGGGAAAGATCTTTCCATCTCTCTTGCCAGTTCCCTCACAATTCTTGGACTGTACCTGACTCGGGGTTGGTCTGACTCCAAACAGGCCCGACTCTCAAACACCTGCTACAGAGTCCTTCTGGTTTCCTCCAGTACTTCTTTTGCCTCCCCTGGGAAATTTAGAATTGCCTCCAGCCTCTGTCCTACATCCTCTGCTGTGAAAGCGGAGATTGAGAATGGGCTTAATTTATCTTGGCATGCTCAGCCTGTTCTGTCATTTGCCTTTAATGTATCTGAGATCCAACTGATTGTTCCTGGGAACGGCTTCTGGGGAAATGCCCTCTTATTTACATTAAGCTCGTTTAATTCTCGATCTTTTGCTTTTCTGACTGCATTTTCTCTTCACTTGAGTCTACAATCAGTTTGCATCTCTTAGAGGCCTGGTGTTTTTATACCTTACATGTGTTCCTTTGATTGTTTCCTCATCTATCTTATCCTAAAAATGTTCCTCACAGCAAGTGCATGCTGCTAGCAATTCACATTCAGAGGGATACTTAATACTGCATGATCTGACTTAACCATTATGCTCAGCGGCTAGGGCTGAGGTTGTTTTTTCTCTGCTGTGCTGTGCCGTTATGGCATGGCAGGCAATCTGAACCAATGGATATCCTACTTCTCTCCCCAAGTGCAGGACACCACAAATTGTGCTGCCGAACGGGGGCGGGGGCAGTGGCATACTGTGGGTCTCTGGCGCCCGGGGGCCAATACTTACATTTCCGCCCACCCCATCAACAGCAGTGTCTGGTAGGGGTGTGTCAGCGAGCCTGTTTCCCACTCCTCTCCCCCCACCCCCCTGTGGGGGCGGCAGGTGTGGCAAGGAGTGGGAGTGATGGGTAAATGCCCCAGGCCACCTGGCGGCGGGATGGGGGCAGCATGACGGGCTCTGTCCCAGAGCTCCGCCTTTGGCTGTGAGGCCGGGGTCCCCACAGCTCCCTCCTTGCGTCCAGCGTGGGGTGGGGGGCCGGGAGGATGTTTGCTCCCCCTACAGCGGGAGCCCTCGGCTGCTGGTGTAGTGCCCAAAGCTGTTACCTGTCAGTCATCCTGTGTCAGAAACAGAGATGGATCACAAACTCTGCCAGTCAGTTTTTGGCACGACACCTGTCAGAGTCCTCCTGTGCTGTGGTCCATGCAGCTGCCAGGGATGTTAAAGTCCGGCAGCCCCTGACTGCCTGTGACAATGGGGGGCAGCTCCTCCTCTGAGAGCCTGGCTGGTGCCCCCCCACGCCGGTGCCCCGGGGCATGGGCCCCCTCACCCTCTCCCCGGTACGCCACTGGCAGGGGAGGGATGTTCATTTATTATCTGTATTGCAGTAACACCTACCAATCCCAATCAGAGACCTGGGATCCATTGCGCCAGGTGCTGTACAAACACCAAATAAAAGGATGGTGCCTGCCCTGAAGATCTTACAGTCTAAGATTAGAGTCCATGGTTTGGTAGAGAGAATTCCTCAGAACACAGAAGTGTAGTGAAAGCAGCCACCTGTTTTGCATGAGATAGAGCTGTGGATTTTTTATTCTGCACCACACACCATAGCTGTAGTTATGATGACAGCTTCTGTTGTAGTCCAAGACATCGTGCAATCCTGTCAGTGACACCAGAGTTACTTTAGCTTCTACTGTAATCACCGTGTCTTAAACTGAAATGTGTCGTGATGGCTGTAATAGTGTATGGCGTGGTGGGTGTGTTCCTCCTTGGAGGGAATGCTAAACCCATTGGTGCTAAGAAATCTTCCCTTTCATATTTCCTTCTCCAAAGATGGTCCCTAAATTATTCTTTTTTTTCCTGAAAGGAGGAAATATCTTTGCAATTCCTGCATGTTGGCACAGGGAAATCTTGTTTTATTTTTTTTCAGAAAAATTTCTCTTTGGCCAAATCCCCAAGGTGTTCACATGATTTTACTCCATTGTTTGACTGTTTTTATTTTACTTCATGCTTTTACTCCATGTTATTTGTTTGTTTAACAGTAGCACCGGAGGCCCCCTCAGCATGCCAGGGGCTGTACACACACCTAGGAAGAGTCAATCCCTGACCCCAGGAACTAATAATTTAAATAGATCAGACAAAGGGTGGCAGAAAGGAAATATTCCCAATTTACAGATGATGACTGAGGCACAAAGAGGCTAAAATCCAGATTTTTAAAGGTATTTAGGCGTTGCTGTGCTCAGCATTGCAAATCTAACTGATTTAGAAGCCTAAATCTCATTTTCCAAAGGGATTAAGGCATTTAGGGGCCATAATCCCATTGACATTGAGGGTATTTGGATTCCTTAGTGCCTCAATCCATTTTGAAAATGAGATTCAAGCTCCAAAATCAGTTAGATGGTGCAACACTGAGTGCAGCAATCCCTAAATGTATTTACAAATCTGGACCATTGTGACTTGCCCAAGGTCACCCAGGGAGTGTGCGGTGGGGTCAGGACTGAACCCCCATCTCATGACACTTAGTGCTGGGCTTGAATCACAGACCAGCCTACTCTCTGTTAGGAGAAGGAAGTCCGTGGGAACTTGCTTAAACAAGGGTTTAAGGAGAAACACCAGGACTTTGACTCATTAAAACAAGGGTCACTCTAGCCAGGTTTCCAGTGGGCACAATGGGATGCACTGGAATAGTCTTGGACTCTGGTTCAGCTTCGCTAGATACTGAGTTTCAGTGTAAACCCTTTCCACTCTGCTTTGGTCCTCTAAGTCAGGGAGAATCACGCCTAAGGTGACAGTAGCAATTGTGTGGAAATCCAGCTCACCACTGGTTTCCCATTGTCTCTAAGCTGCAGGCTTTCACTTTGCAACCCTCTGAAGAAGGAAATCGCTCATTACCACAAGATGCTGCTGCTTTCCTTTTGCAGTCTTATCAGCTGACAGGCTCTGGACTCCCTTGAGGTGTATGGCTGGCCTTGCAATTAGACAAGGAGTCGCAGGAGCTGCGGTGTAATAGCTCTCTCTCCATCTCATCCTCAAGTAACGGGCACTTTACTGTTGCCGTGGCCATGACAGCAGCTAGGTATTAGCCTGTAATAAAAAACCAAAATCTCCACATACTGCATGTCTTTCGATACCGTGATCTCAGAGCTTTACAGACAATGACCAGGATTTGGCACTCGAGCTTGTTCTCAAAGAATTTATAATAATTGCTTTGGGAGATTTTATTTAGTTTCTAGCAAATTACACCACTGCTTATTCTTTCCCAGCAACCTTGTACTCGGTGAAGTTCAAGTCTAATTTCTAGTGCTGAATGCGTCTGTCACTCAAGGCACAGGCTATGTGTCTTCTGCAGGGACTGGGAAATGTACTGTATTGCAGAAAATTGGAGCACCCTGTAAATGCAGGGATGAAGTAACCTGGGCTATTTCTCCAAAGTGCCTGACTGTCGTGCGAGAAGCAATATTAAGTCCAGTTAGGAATGATCACTGGGCAAATAGTTTCTTTATAGTTTTAGTTTCTTTATAGTTGCATCTGACGAAGTGGGTTGCATCCCATGAAAGCTTATGCCCGCAGGAATTTGTTAGTCTTTAAGGTGCTACAGGACTCTCGTAGTTTCTTTTTAAAGGCTCATCCTGAATTTCTAGGATCCTGTCTTCCAAAACTCAACCTGGCCTTTCTCTTCTCTCTAGCTATGTCTACCCTTACAAACTCAGTAGCCCTAGTCCATTACTGGTTGTAGCAAAAGTGGAAGCTGTTGTGTAGACAGAGCTCAAGGTTAAATGCCATGATAGTTAAAGCTCCAGAGCCCTGTCTCCACTACAGTATCCATCCGTTCTGCCATCAGCAACGCACTGGTGGTGAATGCACAGCTGTCGAGTTGGCATGCCATTGTCATGTACTTCAGGCTGCTCCCCTCCCTTGTTTCATGCTGGCTATGTTGTAGTTGCAAAGGATAAGGATGCTGTTATCACTACTAGAGAAACATTATCAACATATAACTTCATTGTGGTTTTCAAAGGTGGAAACCAAAGCCCATTCTGCTGGCCTGGCTCATCTCTGGGGACAATGGGCACTAAGTGGTGAACCCACGCTACGTTTCTGTAGTGCCTGGTATCCCCAGAACTCAAATCATGTGCAGAATAACAAATCCAAAAGCAAGGGCCATGCTACCCAGGAGGTCAGTGCAAAGCCCAGCTGACACTACAGGGGGCAATTCCACTGCTAGGAAGAATGCAGTTACCCCTGACAGAACTTGGCCAGGACACAGAGGTTAAAAATCCCTGGCCAAGAGCACCAGGGGCTCCCTAAAGTCTAATTTCCCACCTCAGATGTCAAAGCTTCTGGGGAAAGCATTGAGGTTCGATGGTTTTTATCAGTGCCCACCTTCAACCAAGTCTCCTCTGTTCTGTTACAGACTATTGGTAACTCGGGATCTGCGAATGGGATCCACCAACAGGATAAATCCCACAAGCAAGAGGTAGGTTATACAACACTGAGCTATTGGAATAAAAAACATTCCCATGCAGGACCTCTTCCATGGCGTCTTCACTGTGCGCCTGCCCCATCTGGGACTGAGGTCATCCCCTCGAGCATGGCTCAGACCATAACATTGCACAGCGAGAACAATGGGCTTTGCATAGCACTCATTCCTGAGCGCACTAGACCCAATTCCCTGGAGCAGCTGCACTCGCAGCTGGGACTGGCTTGAAACTGAAAGTACAGATTTCAGCTGTCGCTGGAGGCTTTGACAACCTCTGGGTCCTAGAGCTTCCAGTTTAAAAAAAAAATGCCAAGAAATTGCACTGTGATGCCTTGGACTATTGGTTTGGGAAACCTGGTGCAGCTAAGACGTGCCATCCCATGTACATCTTCCATATTGGAGAGTTCACCCAGATCAGAACTCGTATGTCTCTCTTCTTGTGTCAGCACGTTAGAACCTTCCTTAGTTCATCAGATCTCGGTCTCCTCCTTTAAGCCCACTGTGTATTTCACAGTATAGACCATTATGGAGGAGGCTCACCTTTATGCTCTCTCCAGTTTTCAAAGCCCAGGCAGGAGGTCCATGGGCTCAGAATTTTGTCTCCTTACTGGTAGCACAGTCCGATTGAGTAAGTACCAGGAGCATGGCTTGTAGATTGTCCTTGTCTGCAAAAAAAGTGACCATCCGCCCCTCTTTGATCTCTTTCCTCCAAAGCATCAGGGATGGCCACAGCTGGAGATGGGACGTTGGATGGGAAGAGCCAGAGATTTCAGGTGGCACCGAGTGTTCTCTCTTTCAGGTCCTTGGCTGGCTGGTTCTTGCTCACGTGCTCAGGGTCTAACTGGTTGCCATGTGTGGGGTCAGGAAGGAATTTTCCCACAGGTCAGATTGACAGTGAGCTTGGAGGGGTTTTCGCCATCCCCTGCAGCGTGTGGCTGCAGGTCACTTGCCAGGGTTATCTGGGTTTTTCTCGCTTAATAATTTCCCTGCCTTTGTAGGGGCCTCGTGCGTTGGTGCATTTCTGTCTCCGCCTATTCTCTGCCTGTGACACATCATAGTCTAGTCGCCTGTGGGCTGTAATACTTTGGTCTCATTTCAGTTGGGTTTGGTGTGTGGGTGCTGGGTGGTGTTGGTGGCCTGTGATGTACAGGAGGTAACAGTGATCTACCATGATCACTATCCATTGCAAAGGTCACTGCTTTCCTTACAGTCTCGTTTCTTCCAGGAGAAGCACTGATAAAGAAGAGGTGGAGAGGACCATTTCAAGCCAGTATCTACTCCTGTGCCCAGACAGGAAAAGGATGCATCTCCTAAAGACTAGCAACAGTATTTTCACTTTATAAACAGGACATTTATAATGTATTTAACTGACCTAAGTAGGACAATCCCCTGGTTCGTATTTTCCAAGATGAGCATCATTCCGGAAGGAGCGGTATGGCAACCTACCTGTGTAAAGATCCCTTTGTTTTGGTTTCTTATCCGTGTTGGTTTTGACTGTGGAATTTGTATTGGCTGAATGGACAATCTCCATTCATCCCACCTGAACAATGTGGTCTGGCTGAGAACTGTTGGTGGCTGAAGCTTCATCGGGGATTCCTAGAACCCTACAGGAAATGCAAAGGGATTTGCTTGTGGCATTAGAAAACTCCTAAATGTGCTCCCAAAGGCTGCACACTTCCCTGCAGGTAATCTGTGTCCCTCTCCTCCCCATCCACCCACGTATTCTGAAAGAACCATGGAAATGCCTAACACCTGCTGGGCTGACGCTGCTCAAACCAATACATGTGGATTGTAGAAGAAGAGCTCGTGGGAAAGTCCCCCCACTTCCCTCGCATAGAAGACATCTCAGCTCTAGGACACAGAGACTCCATCTAGTGCCCTATAATATCTCCTCTGTTTTCAGGAGATATAATTTATTTCAGCTGAACACACCAAGCGTTATTAGTGAGTCAGTGTTTACTCTGAGTTGCTGAAGGGGTGAGCACAGGTCTCCTTAACTTCTATCCACCGAGAGATCTCTTCGTAGGACTGGCTGTTCTGGGGGCCCAGAGCAAGGGCCTGTGGGTGCGTTGTGGCTCTGTAGGGATGTACACAGCAAAGCTTTGGCAGCACCTGGCTAGAACCTTCATATGCCTTTTTGGAGGGTCTGAGTAGAAAACACAGGCAAGACGTAGTCGCATTGGACAGAGATACCTCTAGGCCATGAGTCCCTCCTCATGGCTATCCACAGAATTCTCATCACTAGCTGTCAGAGCTGGGTTGGCCTAGCATTAGGCTGCTTTTGGGTTGCCCCTACCATTGTCCGTCATCGTTGGCTTTGCAGTACAATCCCCGAAGGAGTTCAAGGGACGGTCCAGTGCTGACATGCTCCTGTGAGCATTTGTGCAAGAGCGCCTTATACCAAGAATTGAGGATGATCGTGAAACAAAGGCCCCGTCTAGAGCAGGAGCGCTCCAGCTGTAACCAGAGCAGATTTCTGTTCTTTCCTCTGTTCGCTGGGCACCTCAGACTCCCTCTACTTACTCCAAGTGGGAGTTTGGGGTGCAGGTTTAGGCCCCAAAACAACACTGAGGGTCACATTTTTAAAGCAGGAGCTGCACGCCATGTGCACAGAAATGCAAGCACAACTGAGCGCCCAGGTTTGCACAGAAAACTATTGTGATGATGGGAGCAGAGAGCTAGCTGGGCACCTCTGTGTCCATCTGCACTGGCCCTAGATGTCGGTGGAGGATCCCCATTGCCTATGTAGATTTGCACAAGGACTCGGTCCCTATTCCAGTGGCTATATTCTAGCCTCAGTCTTTGCACTAAACTCTGGTTGGGTTGAATGGGTTACTCGGGTAGAATATGGTCCCAAGTGTCTGAGACAACCCCTGGCTCTGAAAAGGAGCATTCACCTTTCAATACCCTGGGGCCATAGGGAGCAGCAGCAGATTCTTAGGCTCCCTTCACATCCTGATGGGAATGGGGCAGCTTCCAAAGGGGAACATCAGTACCTGGGATGTGGGTCAGGGCTTAGATTTTTTGCAACATCAGGGAAATGGCTAATGTTCCATGGGAAATCCCCTTGTTCTGGGGGAGAAGGGGCTTGCCATAGAAACAAACCGCTGTTCCTGCTGCTGTTTGATCCTTCCCCCTGAGGGAATTAGTTGCAGAATCCCTTTTCAGAGGTACACAAATCACATTGGTTCCTGGGAAATGCAGCATTTTGGCCGCGTTTACCGTATGCAGCCAAATGACACAAGGTTATGAACAGCTCAGCCTCTTCTCTGTGCATCCTTGTGCCTCTGAAATGTCTAGATCCAATTCACCTCTCTGCTCCACTCTCCCGATCTCTGCTGCATATCCGGGGCTAGTTCATTAGCATGAGCTCCCATTGCCATGAACAAGAGCTCCCAGCATGGCTGGACATGGCATATGTGTTGACTTCCTGTGAAGCCGTGCCATTGCACACGAGCTGGGCATCTGGCCTTCTGTTTTCCTGTATGATTTTTCTTCAGCCACTTTTGGCTACTCTGAAACTGTCCAGCAGTACAGAGTTTTGGGCCGCCTGAGGCAGACAGGGACGGAGCTGTGCCCCACCCCTCCAAGTCTCCTGCACTAGAGAAGCCACTCTACCTCTTGCCGGGTGGTGAAATAGGCTTCGGCCCTTTTCTTCCGTAGGGATGGTGGACACGATCTCTGCTTCAATGGCTGAGATAAGGAGGTGAGGTCATGGAAGCGAGGCATGCTGGGAGAAGTAGCCTGCATTTGGATGATGAGTTCAGAGGGTTAATAGAGTGGGATTCAGGTGGGAGAGGTCCTGCTCTAACTGCAAAGAAGAATAAAGCACTAACCATTGCCTAAGGCTTGGATTTTCAAAGAACCTAAGGGAGTTAGGAGCCAAAAACCCATTGACAGTTAATGGGACTTCTCACCTGATGCCCCTAGTCTCCTTTGAAAATCCCAGAGCAAGTGTGTTAACTGTAATAACCAAGCCAAGCTAATAATCAGCTGAAGGTGCCATTTTGATAATTTTGAGCTTGTATTTTCCAAGGCGCTTGGCGTTGGCTGCCCGACACTGCTCCCTCCCCCTGCAGTCAATGGCCAAACTCCCGCTGACTTCGGTGGGAGCAGGCAGGGCAATGCCAAGTGCTTTGCTTTGGAAAATGCCTTCCTGGGTGGTTTAGATTAGGGCTTAGGGAAGGCAGCACCCGGGTGAGAGCACTGACCAAGTGTAATCGATGTATGTATTTTCTGTCTCGTTTTCAAGGGACGAGACCCCGTTATTTAAAGAGGGCTGAATAACAATTTGCAGCAGGTTCAGACAGGAGCTGCCCAGTGTGAGGTGTGTGGTCTGGGCCAATCCGCTGCTGATCAGGGCAGGGCAAAGCTCTGACGTGAGCTGCACTGCACTGATTTAAAGCGGCCGGTGGAGAATTTGGCGGTCTGTCCTCAGGCAGGTGTATCAGACTGTATCAGTCCAGTGCACCTGAGGCCATTCAGCTCCAGGGGAGAAGGGCGGAGAGAGCCTGCTTTGCAAGCTGGCTTTGACTCTCTTCTCAGGCTCTCTAGGGTGTAGTCTGCCAGGGGAAGCATGGCTGCCCTTGCCCCAGCAACGGGCCGCACTGAATCGCACACGGTCCCGTGGGCTCCGCGTTTTTCCTTTTGGAAAGAGATCTCTGAGCAAAGAGAGCAGCAGCCTGGGGTGAGCCAGCTTTCCTGGGACACACCAGGGCAGCCCCAGGCTCTGCCTCCAGGCACCCAGCCCTCTGGGATCCTCTCTCCATTTCCACCTCGCCCTGCAGGCGGGACAGTTGCAATAGAAATGGATGGCCCTGCTCAGGAGTGCCCAGCCAGGGTTGCATGCCTCGTGCCTGCATGTCACACAGGGTGCAGTTCACCGCTGTGGGGCAGGGCCAGCGCGAGGTCTGTGTGCCGGTGAAATCCCCCAGAGGCAGCGGTGTAGGATTTCCCCAGTGCAGACAGTCCATGCTGGCCGTCAGCTCAGGTGCTGACTGCACCTACAGATTTCAGGAGACCAAATTAGAAAGAAACACAGAGTGACAAGTAAGAGGTCTCCCCCAGGTTTGTTTATAAGTTTCTCGCTACTTTTGCCCTGATACAGTAGTGCATAAAGTACTCCCCAACATTCTGGGTAACTGGCATTTGGAGGGAGATTTTCAAAGAAACCAAGGGAAGTTGTGCACCCAACTCCCAGTGGCAGTCAGTAGGAGTTGGCTGCCTAGCTCCCATTTGAAAATCTCTCCCTTCAGATTAATCCCAGTGATTTTGTTTAGCGCTTCAAATCTGAAATACAATAGAAGGCTGCTTTCTCCTCCATGGCCCCCCACCGATGTCACCATTGCATGTTCCATGCTGGTGTCGCACCCAGAACTGGGTGCAGAATAAGCCTTCGGGATCAAGAGCTGCAGTGTGGGTCAGAAGCAGGAAATTTTTGAAGGGGTCTTGAATGGGAGCTAATTACATGCAAAACCAATGCTGAGCTGTCTGGTCCACCCATGTGTCCTTCTCAGTCAAACAGCAATTGAGGAGCAGCACAGCAGGAGTTATAAGTCCCCCCTGTTGAAAATCAGACTTTTCTATCCATTGTGTTAGTTCAGGGGCTGGAAGAGTTCTTTGTTTTGTTTTCCCACTGAAGGCTGAGAAATGGTCTGACGAGTAAAGTCCCCTTGCCAGTTGGGGAAGCTGTTCAAGATCCAGATTAGCAACCTTCCCCCCCGGCTAAAGAGAAATCTTACTTGCGTTTGGATGGCAGTACTGGCTTTATCCCTTTCAGAGTTCAGAAAAGTGAAGCAGACACCTAGTCCCACGCTAACACCCTTACCTCGTCATGGGACCTAAATTCATAGCCAAGACATGCCAGCTACTGCCTGTCCCCTCCTCTGATCAGTTCCTTTGACTCTCAGTGGATATGCATGACGGTTTCATTAAAACAAACAAGATGCAAATGAAACCTTAACAAAGATTCCAATACTCCATGGTTACAGCAGCTTTTAGCGGTTCACCGCTGTCTTGTAGGGAATTATTAATCCACTAAAATCCTATAGGCCTCCATGTAAACGACCAGAATAAAGGCGATAGTAGATGTATAAATGGATGATAACCTTTTACCCGTAAAGTATGTATTACAATTTTGTAGCTTAGTCATTTTTTGGCCATCGACTTTTGTGAGTAAGATGAAAAAAATGGTTTGATTGCTAATGTCTATTTTGTTATTTGATTCTTTTTCCCCTTCCTCTGTACAAACGCTGTACAAATCTGAGTCCATTGAGTGTAAGTACGACAGATCTGTATTAATGTACCACAGACCCCCAATACCAGCTTGCTAAAATGTGGTGAGCTCATACTAAAACAATAAAACTTGTGGCTAAAGTCAAATGCTCCCTCCTCTTCCCTCCGTGAGAGCGCAGAGCCGGGTAGCGCGCACGTGCTGGTGAACGGGCAGTTGGAATGGTAAAAGGATTCTTCCCCACTGACCAGACAAACCTTGGGGAAAGAAGCACACACATGGAATGGGGGCTTTTGTGATCACAGGGCCCTTCGGACCGAATAAGGCAACAAACGTGCTGCAAGAAACCCAGACATCAGCTGGGGTATTGGCAGAGCTGGATGGCCCTGGCACATGCAGTCAAGAAGAGGTGTGACTGGTGGTCTCAGTCCAGTTTCCTGTATCACAGACACACAAGTGGCACCAGCCAGTAGCTGGCAGAGAAGCGGCAGGCTGAACTCTCCTCTGCCCCTTAGAGAGTGGGATTGGAGCTCAGTGGAGTGCGGGGAATGCAGATACGGCTGCTGCCCTGCTCTGTGCAGAGGCCTTCGGATGCCAGTGCTGTCAACTCAGCACCTTTCCCAAGTGCTCTATTCTTTTGCAATGCTTCAGGGGTCTGAAAATATGCAGGAGCTGGGTGGGGAAAGAATTGCAGCCGCCACCTGTCAGCAGGCCGGCATCACTTCTTATGGAGATCAGGCAGAATGGGGGTGTCAGGGAGCTGATTTACACCGGTGCTTTGAGGATGCTAATGTTCATGTTAGGCATTTATTGGCTGGGAAGTAAGTGGAGGGATAAATGCATCGAGATGGCTGTGGAGCAGAAGTGGTAAATTAGTCAGGGATGCAAATGGAAAGTGAAAAATGAAAGGAATAAGGACTTGAAATGCCAGAAAAGAATGGGTGGATTGAGGGGAGCAGAGAGAGACCTGATTTGGGGGGTGGGGGGGGGGAGAGGGGGAACAAAGTGTCAAGAGGACTGTTGATATTTTCCAGATGATGCTACCAGACTTGCTCAACCAGCTCCTCCTGTGGGTGTTATGTACCTAAATACCTTTGAGGATCTGGGGCCCAAGTCCTAGTCAATAACCAGTTTATGGGCTGCATGGAGTTATTTTACCTCACAGAAGCTCTGAAATTCTTCTTTATATTACTGTCGCATTGAGAGGCCCCAAGCAAGACTGAGAATCCTGGTGCTAGGAGCTGCACGTACACTTATAGCTGGCAATCTAACTAGACCAGGCAGGAGGGGAAACAAGCACAAAGAAACGCTGACTGGGCAGAGCTGGGACTAGAACCCAGGGCTCCTGAGTTTACATCAGCTCGCCTGCCCAGCGACCCACACGCCCAGCTCAGCTGGCTGGCTCGCAAGGCGGGGCCACATGTATGACAAAATGGGGACGAGCGCTAGCCTAGGTGCTGGAGCTAGGGGTGCGGCTTGAAGTGTTTCCATCATGCCCAGCACGACAGACTCGCTGAAGAGAAGCCAGCCTGCTCCCTAGATGCAGGGCTGGGCAGGCCCCTGCGTCTTTGTGAAAGGCCAGATCAACAGATGTCAGGGTGGGCTCTCTCTTAGCCTTGGTGCAATACTTCGGGGTGCTGTCCCCAGCCTGGGCGGCAGTGGAAAGCCAAGACTCCCCCGCAGGGTTTTGGTGATGATGAGATTTTTGCAGTCTGCCCTCCCAGAATTGCAGCGCTCCCACCCATCACCCCACTGGGGTCAGTGGGACGAAGCCCAGGGCTAGGCTTGCAGGATTTGGCCCTCAATGGGAGGAAGAGGGGCGCGCACAGAGTGAGGATTGGTGAGATTGCCACCAGCTTCTCAGGCGCGTGCATCAGCCCAGCAGTGCAATGCTGCTTGTCAGGCAGGTGTCTTAGTGCAGGAACGAGCAGCATGCTCCCGTGAGTGGCCTCCCGTTGATTTATAGAAAGGTATTATTTCTGCCCTAGCTGGGTGCTTGCTCCCGGGGCTGAGAGAGCTGAGCACCAGCGTCAAGTAACCAGCCTGACGGAGCCGCTGGCTGGGCTGGAGCGGCTCCCAAAGGAGAAGGCCTGCATTTTCCGAAGGGCTCAGGATGCTTGAGCACGTTGGAGTGTCGCAATGGAGCTGCTGGAGACGAACCTCTTCTAAAATCTGGCCCGGTCCAGGCAAAGGCACCAGTCAGACCTAGCAGCTGGGCTGGGGCGACGGGAGGGATCACGCAAAATCGCCTTGTTCTGTTCATTCCTCCTGAAGCACCTGGCACTGGCCACTGTTGGAAGACAGGATCCTGGGCTCGCTGGCCCACTGCTCGGCCCCCGTATGGCCACTGTTCTGAGCTGTCTCGGCAGTCAGGGGAGTTGGCTGCTCCCGGGCCATTGCAGTCCCAGAATTCGGCATGTTTTTACTCCTGCGTTGGTGCTGCTGAGGGATTCAGTTTATATCGCCTACAGGCTTGAGTGAAAGCACGCCCGCTACTCTCAGTGCTGCCCTGGCTCGGCCGTGGAAGCCCTGCTGGCTGTCACCGAGGGGGTCAGAGAAATGGAGATTAGCAAGCAGTGGCCACGGCGCAGCCTCTCCATGCAGCATGCGTTCGAGCCCTGGCTCAGTGTGGACCTTGCCCGTCACCCCCCACACAGCACCACGTCCTGAGCGTGAAGTAAGCCGGGCCTGCTCGGCCACCTGCAGCAGAAACAAAGGCTCAGCTGCGAGCCCTGCCTGCAGGAGCCTGTCCCTGCCAGGCCCAAAGTAAAAGGGACTGGGGGGCATTTCAAACAAGCAGACCCAGCGATCGCCTGACAGCACTTACATCACCCGTTACCGTAGCAGGTGAGCACCGCACCATCGTCCCCAGGTCCCCAAAGGTCGGGAGGAATCATTATCCGGACGGGAAACTGAGGCATACATGATTTGCCTCGGGTCACACAGGAAGTCTGTGAGGGAGCAAAGAATTGCAGCTGGGTTTTCCAAGGCTAGTGCCCTGGGCACTGGACCCGCCTTCCTCCCTCCCACCGTACCTTGGTAGGAAAGGGCAGGTGACAGCTCGCGCCCCTGGTCGAATACTGGGCTGACGCCCTCTGCCGCGAGCCCCACGGGCACGGCACTGGTACCGCGGCGCTGGCGATAATGTCAAGGGAGGGGTAACGCCCGTGAGCTGTGAGCATCTCTTATGCGCGGGGTGAAGAGAGAGAGAGAGACACCAGCAAAGAACACAGGTTAGAAATCTGTTGCCTTCAAACATCAGCAACCCCGCAAAGCTAAGCAAACGCTAGTCAGCGAACCGGGCAATCCTGGCGTGCCTGACCCTCCTCTGGGCGCCTAATGCACCGCTTACTAACTGGGCTTGCTACGGTTCTGAAAAGCCACTGGGGGGCGCTGTGGCACCTCATAAAATAGAGCACTGCGCTTCCGAAGGGGTAACAGGGCGGTCCCTGTGTGTGTCTTGCAGAGCGTTAAACCCCAGCCCTAGGCGCTGCTCCATGGGGCTGCCTCCTTCGAAGGAAGTGGATTAAGTCAGCACTAGCTGAACCGTTCCATGCACTGTAGCTGAAAAGACTTGCTTGTCTGTGATGTTAACCTCTGACGGCTCCTGGAGCATGGGGCCGGGAGAATGAAATTGTCTCTTTATCTAACAGCTACGTGAGTAGAGGAGGGGTAACTTTAGGGAGACCAGATGCCCCGATTTTACAGGGACAGTCCTGATATTTGGGGCATTGTCTTATATAGGTGCCTATTAGCCCCCCAACCCGTCCCGCTGTTTGACACTTGCTATCTGGTCACCCTATGTCACTTCCACCTCGTTACCCTGTCCCTGGGCCTCAACCCTGCTTTGCAACAACTTCTACAGCGAGCAAGATGGGAGTTGGCCAGCCGTGACCCGTTCAGCCCAGGGCTTCTCTGCTGGGGCTACTAGCAAGGTGGGAGAATACGGAGGGAGGCTCTCCATCATATGGACAGATGTCTCCTAGCTAGACCGAGATCACCAATTAATTTCCCTTTCCCACACCCAACAGCCCTCAGTGCTCCCCAGAGCAGGGTGAGGCCATGATGTAACCTCCCCGTAAACGACGCCTTTGCGTAGCGAGGTGTGAACAAGTTTGGCAAACCTATCGCCAGCCTGCAGGGGAAAGGACTTCAGGAGGGCAGAATAGCAAAGAAACACTTTTTAACTCCCTGCTCAGAGGAAGGGGACTTACAAAATCTCATCCTTTACTTAACTCCACTTTGCAATTCATCAAGGGCATATTTACCATCCAGGGCCCATGCACTTGGCAGCCCTTACGGCCCGTTCTGTAGCACAAGTCCTTGTTTGCAGACGTGCATTTCAGTGCTGTTAATCAAACAGGGACGATTAATAAAACACGAGATTTAAAGCGGCCTAACTCGCGGGGGGGGGGGAGTTGATGCGCTCTGCAAACAAAAATGTTGCATTTTTTTTTTTTGTAAGAGCAGCAAGCCGAAGACCTCAAGCCTTCCGACTGCTAGGATGGGCTATGGCACCGGGAACGCCCAATTTAACAAGGCTGGGCCCACGTGCATCTGCAGAATGGTGCTTTCCAGGGGCTGTAGGATCAGATACTATGGTGAGGGGCAGCAACACAAACCCCTAAGGCCAATGACAGGATTGGGTAAGTGTACATGGGAAGGCTCTTCATCTGTTAGCAAACCAATCTGCTGCCATGCCTGGAAACGTTTCAAAAGCACCACTGCTGGGGCACAAGCCTGCCGTGCTATTTCTAGGGCCCAGGGCTGGTACCTAGCCGGGTGCGTTTCAATATTCAGCGTGCCAACCCTCCGGAAAAAGCCAGCGCGCATTTTTTAACTCGTCCCAGGGCAAAGGTGCGTTCCTGCCCTTCATTGAGCAGCCTTCCGGGTCCGCCAGTGCAGGACCAGGCCCCTCTGCTGCCCTGCTCCCCCTGATGGAGCCTGCTGCTGTTGCTGCTCTCCCTGAGCAAACCTGCTGAAAGCAGGTCGGTGCGCACTGGCGACGTTGAGGTCCCGCTGACGCTCCTTGGGGATGACTTTAACACACTGCTAGCATCAGGCTGCAAAGTGTGCGTGGAACGAGCCTGTCTCTGTCAGGCGTCCATTTTGTTCTTGAGCATCAGATACATCTGCTGGGGGGGGGGGGGAGCCATATCGAGTACCTTCTCAGGGGCATAGACGCCATAACCGACTAGTGCTTTTCCGTTGCTAATAGGCATGATCCTGTGAACAATGAGAGCCGCTAGCTGGTGTCTGGAGGAAAATGAGACGTCTGATCTGTCCCATCCCGCATTGGCGCTCTGCCTTCATTGGCGGCTCAGCACTGGGATTTGCAGGTCCATGGAGTCCCCTTGTCGCTGTTGTATAGTGCAAATGGTCCAGACCCTGCTCTGTGACCACAGTGATGCACCTGAACCAAACCCCCGTGGTCTGTGTACAGCAGCGGGTGACTACGGGTTGAACTATGGCTGTGTTACATCAGGAGCATTAGCCCAGAGAGCCTCTAGCTGTGGCTGCGGAATCAGCTATGGCGGTGAAATGGCTTGGATTTGCCATTTGCGGTGACCAGCCGCCCAGAACGAGGCCTACTGGGAAGGGGGCCGTAACCGAGTCAGTGAGGACGTGGCCATGTGCTCGGCGGTCACGCAAAGAGGGCTCCTGGCAGAGACGCAGCACGGAAGTAAACAAGCAGGAGCCGTACCCAAATCGACCCAAGAGGCGCATTTCCCACCTGAAACTGACACGTGGCCCATTGGCCAGGCCCGGCCTGTGCACTATGGTACCGCTGGGAGTGGCATCGCACTCTGGAAAGAGCAAGAAACTTCGGGGAGAATATTCCAGGGTGTGGTGTCCGCGACGTACCCCTTTTGCCATTCAGAAAGCCCTGCTTCCGACTGAGCTGCACAGCCCCTCCGAGGTCCCTGGTACCCTGGCCAGGTCTGAGACTCTCGGCGCCCGCACCCCCTAGGCCATGAGTCTGTGCCGGGGGGATCAAACATCGGCCTAGCTGCTGCACTGATGCGGCCCACGTGAGAGAGCTGGAGTCTGCAGAATCTAATCAGGGTTCCCAAGAAAACCTTCCAAATGTGACTCAGGCCTCACTGATGCAGTGAAGCTGTGCCTACCCTGGGGACTTCTGCACTGATGTAGCTAGACCAACCCAGCTTCACCAGTGCAAACCCCTAGGGTAGAGGCCCTGCACTATACAAAAAGTGACACACACTAGTGCCATTTATGTAAGCCACACGGATACAAATGCGGCTGGTCACGTTTTATTCCAGCACAGGAGGCTGCACTAGGGGTTTGCACTGGTGTAGCTACGCCAGTGCAAAGAGCCCCAGGTTAGGATCAGGCCTGAGTCCGCAGACAGCCGGAAACAATGACTTGCTGCGGTGTGGACTCCCCCGCTACTCTTAGTCTCATTGGGGTGTTAACACTGATAATGGATAACACACCCGCAGGTGTAGTCACCATAGAAAGGCCGTATTCTTCACTTGCTCTTTGTGCAAAGCTTCCTTTGGTGTGGATGGAGGGGAGTGTGGAGTCTTAAATATACCAAGGGCCATGGACCAGGATTAAAAGTACAATTCAGCCCTCTCCAGACTGGGTTTGACATCCCTGGTCTATGATTGAAAACCAAGGGGCCGAGGAGTTTGGCTCGATTAAGCAACGCAGAATTTAGGTTCTGATACTTAAATCACGGCACTAAGATCTCCCTCCCCACTCTGAGTGTATTTCTTCCCCATCTCGCTGCTATCTAATGAGCAGTCTCGCCAAAAGAGCTAATTTCCTTGCAGAACAAAAAGTTGCCCGAATACATTTGGAAGCTGTATTGCACTATCAGGCTAATCAGAATTTAATTTGATGCAGTCAGGGCTCTAAAAGATGTTATCAAGGGAAACATCAAAGATAGATTCCTATGCTTGAAAATGCTTCTGGAATATTTAGTCCGGATTTCTCACTGTATCAAGGACTTCTGAAATATCACGCTAAATAACAAAAAATGAATATTAAGTGTATTTGCAAATGCCTTTTGTAGCTGGACAAAGGACCCTGTCAAACTACCTGTTTTACATATCTGGGACTTTCTCTAATTAAACCGTATTTATACAGCTTGGTTGTGTCTCCTCATTTCTGCACTTGGAAGAATTAAAATTGAGATTTATTTCCAAATATGTTGCACAACATCAGGCTGGAGGTCTCTGATCCCGCAAGGAGAATCTGAGCCCATTGAACTCAGTGGGGTTCCAGGTGTATGCAGGGATCTGCCCATGCTGAACTTGATGCAGGAATGGGGCCTATATTTTTATTTGACATCTAGGTTCTGTGGCATGTCATAAAATCATAGAAAGGTAGAGCCGGAAGGGACCTCAAGGGGTTAGCAAGGCCCTCCACCTGTGCTGAGGCCGGATTAAGTATATTAAACCATCCCTGACAGGAGTTTGTCTGATCTGCTCTTAAAAACCTCCAGTTACAGGGATTCCACAACCCCCCCTAGGTTACCTCTTCCAGTGCTTAATTCTTCTTATAGCTAGAAAGCTTTTCCTAATATCCAACCTAAACCTCCCTTGTTGCAAATTGAGCCTATTACGTCCTTGCTACGGTACACCATTACCAGCTCTCGTGATATCGGAGGTGAAGCCTCAGGTCCTCTGGACAAATAATTTGATCAGAATCTCAGCTTTCATTTAAAAAAAAAAAAAAAAAAAGTAAACATCCAAGCCTTGTCGTTACAGAGAAAGGCTTGAAAACGTGACAGAAGTGCACCCTAATGGACCTTTAGTTAGATCTAGTCATAGTTTTGTATTATGCTACAGCAACAAAAATATAATTGAAAACAAAAATCAGAAAGGAAATAAAAAGAACGCTACATTTATTTATTTACTTCTTGTAAATACCACGGGTTTTAAGCCAATCTTGTGATTTTTCTGTTCTCAAGACTGTTGAACATTGGCAGTTTTCAATGATCTCTTTTAAAGCGCAGTTCAGCCCTGAAAAGTGACTAGGTAAAAATGGCATCAGATTAGTTCCTTTTAGCTGCAAGAACAAATCTGTTTTTGGCCCTTGCAGCTCCTGGTAGCCCTGCAGAGCTGAGCTCTATTTCTCTTTGCGCTGTGCCAACAGAACTCTTTATTCATTCCTCTCAGTGACACCTGTGCGAACCCAGCAATGGCAAATGGATTACATGTGTGTCAGTCAGGGCAGCACCGCCATGCACAATATTTATAAGCAGCGATGATGCCGCTAAAGGAAAGAACCCAGTTTGGCTGCCAGCACTTAAGATGAGTTTGTAGGCCTTGTAAAACAGCAATGCCCACGTCCTTTCACTTGGAACCAGAAAACGTTTGCTCTGGAGCCATTGGGAGATGATCAGTGTGAACCTTTGTATGCCATTTTCCCAGAGCAGAACCACAGTGGACCCACAGCTTTGATTGGCCCAAGCTGACAGCAGCAGCAGCAGCTGAGCTCCCACACGAGCCCCCTTGAAATTGCTGCTTTCCCCAGGGCTGTCTGGAGCTCTGGGTGTTGCTTGTCAAGATAGCAATGGAGGGGAAGGGCGCTGACTTCTATTCAGTTCTCCCCTGCTGCTGCTGCCCTCTTCAGCTCCCACAGAGTTGCCACAGGCCCTTATTACAGGGGAGTTTCCTTAACGGGAGTTGCTGAGTGCCACAAACAGCAGCAAGAAATACCCCGGCGAATGTAGGTGAGTTCTGCTTATTAATTATTATTGTATTATTATATACATTGTATATATAACATTATTAATACTAACATAATGTCGGGAGGAGGGATGGAGCGAGGGGGGGTGTGCTAAGAAAACCGTTCCTTCTTTTTGAAATACAGTGTTGGCAATCCCTTCTGTTAGCTGTGCCATGCTGGTTGTGTTCTTTTCCTTCCACTCCAGCTGCTCAACATCCCTCACTGCTGCTGCTGACTCCCTCCATCCTCCCTCTGCGCCTGAAACCTAGTTTTGGTGTTTATTGTAGGGAGAAGATTTAAATCCAAGGGATACTGGGAGCAGAAGCTCTGCTGACTGCCATGTTAACCCACTAATTGCTGGCTAACTCAATAAAATTGCATGGTGTGTTTCCTGCTTTGGCAATAGAGAATGGGGCTGGACAGGCAGTAGGGCTTCTGCTGCCTGTCCATAGGTTCTCAACCGTGCGCTATTCTACTTCCCAGGCAGAAGTCAGGAAAGGATGGTATCTAGTGGTGGGCGAAGGTCAGCCTGCTCAGGGTTTGGGTGTTCCTCTGTATGAGCAGACTTTATTATTTGTATTCTTGTGGCACCCAGGAGCCTTAATCATGGGCCGGGACCCCATTGTGCTAGGCACTGTACAAACACGGAACAAAAAGATGGTCGCTGCCCCGAGGAGTTTATTTGTAGCCTGAACTGCTTCTTCAGGGCCTGACTCAAAGCCCACTGGAGTCCGTGCTAATTATCCCATTCACCTCAATGGGCTTGGCCTCAAGCTGTCAGCGAGCAGCTTCACGGGAGGCAGGACCTCGAAGTCAGGTTTGTAAAGGTATTTAGGCACCTAAATGCAAACAGGTGCCCAGGCGCTTTTGAAAATCTCATGAGGTGTCTAACTCCTGTTGGAAACCCACCGGCTTCCAGCCCCAGCCAGATGCAGCAGGAGCAGGTGAGACACTCACCCTCTGGAAAACATTCCCGGAACGGTTTTTTTTAAGCAACTCTTTTTTTTTTTTAAATTCGATTCCAGGTTCAGTTTGATTTCAGATTTGTGTGACCGTTCAGGGTAGGCTGAACAGGATCTGCTCTCCCAAACTGGTATTTCCATGAGGCAAGGAGTGTGTCTAATAGTTCAATCGGGAGAGACGCAGGCCGGCGATTCACATTTCTCTTCCTCGCTCTGCCACAGATGTGATGTGTAACCTGGAACCAGTTGTTTAACCATTCCATGCCTCAGTTGCTCTGCTCCGTTATGGGGATAACAGTTCCCTGCACCCACAGGCACGTTTGAGAGGCTGACGTAGTTAATGTTTGTAACCAAGTTTGAAATCGTTTGCTGCAAGTTGCTAGAAAAGTGTGACTCATTGCTACAGATCATTACCAGTGTCTGTCATGATGCGTGCCCCATCTTCTGTATTAGCCTGATGGTGGCTGCTGCGCTATTGTAAATTCATGAGTGAGCATTTTATGTTGGGATTGATATTAATGCAGATTATGTCATTGGGTCCTTCATGGAATTACTTCCTTAATCATGAACTCTCTTATAAACATTGAATATGCTCTTTGGAAGGACCTAGTTCCTTTTCCTATATACGAACCTGTAGAGCTGTAACCAACCCAATAAAACGAAGTGGGGTAGGAGGGCTGGAAAAGCAGCCAGATTTGATGCCCTTGCTCCCCAAGTCCCCCAGGGATAAACGTTGGAAATAATTGGCAAAACAGACAGGTAGTTAAAGAGCCGTGCTAGCAGGCATCTCCCTTAATTGATCACTATAGCCCACTCCTTAATGGGAGTTAGGCTCACTGGAAGTTAGGAGCCTTCGTGCTTTTGACAAGCCAGATCCATCACTCTGCATTCGGGAGTCAGGAGACCTGGGTTCAGTTTTTGGCTTTGCTACAGAATCCGTGTGTCACCTTATGTTTGCTGCCTGCTCCCTCCCCCCTTATAACAGGAATCCTGATACTAACTTTCCTTTGTAAAGTGCTTAATGAGCTATGGATGAAAGTACTACACATGGGCTGAATAACTGGTCAGACTTTAGCCTCTTCTAGTCACTCCATCCTCCCCAAGGAGAACAGAATGATTATGAACTGCTCCTAATTCCAGCTATCCTGCAATCTCTGAACACTTGTGGGTGTGGTAATAGTCCAGCTTCTCCATGCTTGAAGACAAGAAACTTTCCTAATTATATCGTTCTGAGTGCTGAGAGAGAGAGAGAGAGAGAGAGACACACACACACTAAATTGATCTTTGCTAAGTATGAGCTCTGTTCACACAGATTTTTCACACCTCTTGCTTTGTATTGTTATGCTATTGACTTGCTGATTGTGAAGAGAAATGCAAAATCCAGATCACATCACGTAGTGCACATGTACGTGTGTGTGCGTGGGGGGGGAGAGCTGTAAGACACTTATGTTGCTCTAGCCTGCAGAACTGTAGAGGGGAAGCTTTGGGGTAAGTGAGGTTCGGTAGAACTTTGTTAGGGAAATAGCACAGATCTTGTATTTAAACCTTTGAAGTGTTAATTAAAAAGAATTATGCAAAGAAGTGAGGATTTGAAACATTAATTTGAATCTCCATAGGCATCTATTAAAAATAGCAATGAGATCAACTAGAGATACTGTCATCTTATAATAAAATAAAAACATTGGAAGCGGCTTCCCTCTCCAGTCAATATAATACACAAAGCTGATGTAGGTAGACTGCAATGTGCGAAGGCACCCTGGTGGATTGGCAATACTACATTTTGCCCTCTCCTGTGTGAGGCACACAACACAGTTGAAAGTTACGAAATGCAGCATATTGAGGGTTTGCAAAAAACACTCTTCGCCCCTAATATTTAAAGAACTTGGAAGTGGTTCATTTACAACCCCCCGGGGGACTGGATGGCTCATGGAATTAGTAGACTGCTGCAAAGGACCCGGCTTTCTATTCCTCACACCCTCTTAGACTAGTGTGTTGCTCTATGGACTCTAGTGGAATTACCCTTAAGTCACAGCAATGTGAGTAGGTGGAGAATCCGGGCTGGAACCTCTCTTCTGCTGGTCAAAGGTTCAAATCTACCAGGGGTAGTGCCTATGGAAGGCATGGAGTGGCATACGTGAAGTGCGTTGTTGACTTCTAGGAATCCGGCTGAAAACTGGGCCCTGCTCCTATAAACTGCTCCATGTCTGTGGAGTCCTGTGCCCACACAGAACCCTGTTGATCTCTGCCCACGCAGAGCAGCGTGGAGAATCAGGGTGCTAGTCTCAGCCCAGTTCCTAGGGGACACCAACTTATTTCACGTAGCTGCTCCACGGCGTCCATGGCACAGCTCGCAGCCTCCTCAGGACTTCATGAAGAATGAACTACCTTCTGGCCCTTAGACGTGTCCTTCCAGGGCAAGACTGAGGTGCATTAGCAAGGCAGTGTGGGTAAATCTCACAGGCTTTTCCACTGGCCTGTGCGATTGGCTCAGTCCAGTCCTACTGCTCTGAATAACTGTGGCGAGAAGACTCCACGACTGTCCTTGTTTTAAAGCAACGTCCACGTCTAGAGAGCTCCTCTTTGAGAAGATGCCTGCTGGCTGCACGTGGACCGAGCTGGTTGCCTCTCCACCTGTGGCTGTGCAGAAAAGGGTGAGGCGCCATCTTCCGTGCCTAGCCACAATCTCACGCCGGTTGCTCTTAGAGCACAAGCTCTTTGCAGACAGAGTATCCCTGCACACTGATGGAGTTGGCTATTAATTAAAACCCGAGGCATGTCCTGGTCCCATCTCACACTAATAAAAAGCATCCAGGGTATTAATTACCAGACTGAGCTGCTGTAGACATTAAGTTTACTTTTGGGATTGTGACGATCCAATCAGAATATCAATGTGCTGCTTTCGAACCTCAGCTGCTCACTGCCTGTCACTCCGCAAGGGCACAAACAGGGACAGAAATGTCCTTCAGAAGACGTCAAGCAGCTTTTTGGTTGGCTGCATAAAGTCTAGCAAAGCCTTTTGCTTCTAAGTCACCAGTTCAAATTCAGCCTGGACCATCGCCACCTGAAAGGCACTCGATGGCCAGTAAAGTGTACCATGAGCCTAAGCGTCCACATCAAGTGCTCTGTCACCCTAGCTGGCAGTCGCAGGGCAGGATCCAAAAATTAGATGGGCCACTGAGAGTGAACTGTGGGGGCAGGACAGGGGGCAAAACAAGGATTGAGGCATATTGGTGGCGCAACATGGGGGAATCTTGTACTGCACGGCCTGTTCTGTTCCTGCTAGGTGGATAAGAAGGAGACCCTGGGAGCTGATCTTCATTGGTGTTGAGTGTCTACAACTCCAGGGGAAGGCCATGGGAGCTGCAAGGGCTCAGCCGCTCTGAAAACTTGGCTGTTGTTCTCTAAGCCAGCTCCTTTCACTGGCACCAAAGGACAGATTTTAAAAGGTATTTAGGCTCCTAACTCCCATGGAAATCAATGGGAGTTAGGCACCTACATATCTTTAAAAATCTGGCCCAGTCCTGCGGCTTTTGGCTTCAGTGATGTTGGGTTAGACCCTGGTAACTCAGTCCTTTATTCCTACTGTTAAAAAGGACCCACAAAATAGAATCTGGCAATCAAAGCTCCAAGAAGTGAATTGTTCTCAGGAAAGCTGGAGGATGGGGTGGGAAGGGGGGAGGAAAGCAAAAGGGCCTTTAGGGGGGCCCTCCTCATCCTGCTCTGATGCAGCAGTGCCCTCTCAACTGTGGTATCTTCCCGATCCAATCTCTGAATCTTTGTGGCAACTTTGAATAGCACTAAGTCACAAGGAAGCACGTGACTGGTACTTTCATAAATTGCTCCAGTCAGGGGAAAGGGAGGGGGTAGCCCCTGTCTTGTTTACGGTCAGTTTTGGCAAATTTCCTGCCTTCCAGGATGTGGCTGTTAATTACATGGAGATTTTAAAGGAGCGAAGGGAACTTCAGCTGTAACCTTAACCGCAGGCTTTATTAAAAATGTATCAATATCACGCTGACCTTGGGCGCTTTTTTTAATTCCAGAGCCTCATCAAAGCTTTTCCATCTGGAAGTAAAAGCCACCTTCAGCAAAAAATCTGCATCCTTGCTCAAACCGCCATGTAAAGAAAAAGCCAGGCTGCAGCTTCAGTCTCTGTCTGTAGTATTTCAACAGTCATCCTTCTGAGCTGGGTTTGTGGAGCTAGGATGTCCCCTGTCCATCCCCACCCTCAGCTTGCCTGGCTTTTTTTAGTGGGGAGGCGAGGAGAAGTCTCTGTTTTTAGCCCCACTCGCTTCCTTCCTCTTCCGCAAGCCAGCACTGCCTTTAAAGTAGCCTACCCTCCAGAGCTCAGTGCCCTTCTCGACCGCAAGGAGTGGGGTCACGCTAAAGCTCAGCTGCTAAGAGGGCCAAGCTCAATTTCAGCTTCCCTATGATGGCTAAAGGAGGCCTGAAGGGTAAGGGTAAGGTTACGTTAGAAAGCCAGGGCTTAGGTCACCTGGAGGACTCCATGGCGGCTGGATAACAGGGCAAATCAACTTTGATAGTGACTGTAAGCTGAGTGATGAGGGAGGTTTGTCAGACCATTGAAAACTCTTTTTTTTCCCCCCTTGTAAAATAACTATAGTATCTAACTCTCTCTACCACAAACTTGGGAGAAAGGAGGTCTTTGTTAAAGATTCAACGCCCCTCCATCCCCGTCCTTTAATTTAAGGTGTGAGAGCTCACAAGACAAACGCTCAGAACTGTCCAAGGAAGTCTTCCAGCAAAACCAGGACAAAACAGACTTGATGGTCCTGATATTTAAAGAGGAAACAACCCCCATGTATTCAGGTTTTCACGCATCACAAAGAAGTAGGAAAAACCACAACTCCTCTCCCCCGTTCTCTAACACTCATCCATGTAAACAAGCCCTGTGTGCTACCTGCAGGTAAGCCCAAATTTTCAAAATGCCCCCTGAGATGGAGTGTCTTGGTTTTGTGCATGTTCAACTTGAGATGCTTTGGGTCTGATATTTCAGAGAAACTGAATCCCCGCAGCAACTATGGACTGGAGCAGAAGTTGCGGGTGCTCAGCACTTCTGAAAATCAGGCTCAAGTGTCTCAAGTTGGGCACCCAAAATCTGAAGCGTTCAGAATTAGAGGCCACTTTTGAAAATGGTGGCCCTTTCCTCTGCCTCTCCATGCCTTGCTTTCCCGTGGGGACAATATCACTCATGCAAGGGGTGTCATGATTCCTAATGTCTTTGAGCCATTGTAATCTGCTCTGAGACTCTCGGGTCGTGTGGAAGGTGTTTTAGAAATGTCCAAAGTATCGTAAGTTTGTAAATGCCAAGACTGCTTCCCCATTGTCTGGGTTTCAGTTTGCCTCTTTATGTATCCCATTTACAGTGTTAGCATCACATACCTAATCTGCTCTCCTGCCTTATGCCACTGAATTACTCTTGTATCTGGGGGATTTAAAGTTGGGTGATGATCAATTGCCTTTGTTGTAAGCTGACCTTCCAAAGCATCTCAGGATGCGACTCCCCGTGACTCTCGAGGCTGACTCATGAAGCAAGACAACACTTTTTGGCTGGGCCTTGGCAACTTTTCCTGCAGCTTTATCTGCTTATGCTGAGAAGTGGCTCACTCTGAATTATTCACCGATCAGTTTCAATAGGCAGATAATTCATTGCTGGCACCTCACATGGCGCAGGTCCATTTTAGATTTTTTTTTCTCTTGGAGAGAAACGGGCTGCATACAAATGGGTCCTTTGAAGAAGTCAAAGCAAAAAGAATGGGACCCTAGTGACAGGAAAGACAGAACTCTGCACAGGTAAGCTGAGGATAAATACCTTCTTTTAAAATAATCACTTGTGATGGGGTGATGGCATTGCTGCTGCCTGCTTTTTGAATCCCTGGCCAGCAAACAAAGATAGTATTCACTTGCTTAGAACAGAAGACATTTTCCCTACTGCCAGGTGACGAGAATCTCCCTGCATTCCAGAGGTCATCTCCCAATGATGCCAATTTTTAGAGCTAACAGCACCATTCTCCATGAATCTATCTTCCTAGGTGCCTTAGAGCTGCAGCGTTGTTTCTGTAGGGATCTCATTAGCATTGGCATAATTCAGCCAAGTTAATGCAACACAATGTGGAAAAAACATTTATCCTTGGGACTAAAACAGACCAACTTAGCATGGTAGTGCTCAAACAGCTGAGCAACTGCGACAGGTGGCAGTGCAGATAGATCTATCAAGCGCTAAATGGAGGCAGCCCAGGAAAGCAGAAAGCAATGGAACTGAGGTTCCTTTTCCGATCCCTTTCTTCCCTGATCTCCCCGTGTGTTCAAGAGTGAAGATTTGTTCTATTTTGGGGGAGGTTTTTCTTGCTAATTTTGCTTGATTGCATTATAAAAAAAAAATCTTTTGGCCCCAAATTATTCTATTTTTGCTGTGATTATAAATCACTGCAAGGAGGAACTCTATCAGAGGTGCTGACAGCATACAGAAAGCATTTAAAATGTGATATTGGAAACAAATATATCCTATCAACTTGACAGACTCCATGTGGTGTGTCCAGACACTCTTTCTTTATGGACACATGCCAAGAAGAAAGCAGATGTAACATCAACCCATCACTTTCACCTCAGCCAAGGAGGAGCATATGTGGCGTTCCAGTGTAAGAGCGAGAAGAAAACTTCATGACATCACTTTCACCCCTCACTGACACTGAGGCCTCTACAAAAGCAATGGCTAATATGAGCAAGCTGTCAACTGACATTCCAGTGCAGGCAGCTAAGGTCACCTCTTTGAATGCAGATGGTGTTGACCTGTCTTTGGACTTTTAAGAGATTGCCAGATCATCCAGTCATCTCGCCTTTCTGCATACACACCCAGTCCCAGCCCCCTGTCCTGAAATGGACAGGCATGTGGTATGAGCCAACTGCAGAGGAAAGCCAGATTAGAAGCTGGATCACTGGTGCCAATCCACTTTGCGAGGCCCTGTGTGAGGCAAGATCCTGATCTGCTCCTATTGAAGTCAGCAGGAGCTGTTGAATTGAACGCAATAGGGTAAGGCATGACAACGGAAGAAAGAATCTCATCAGCCCTCCCTTCTCCATGTGCAGACCTCACCCTCTCAGCTGCCGGTTGGTTTGAATGTGCCTCTGGGAGCTCTACAGGCAAGGAGCATTCTCCAGCTGCAGAGGTGGCATGACTTTGGCTACTGTCAGTCTTGGGCTTAAGCCAATGAAGCTGGTTTGCCATGCTGTGATCACTCTACAGCAGCATCCGCCATCACTGGGGGCCAGAGGCCAAGGAGAGTGAACATGAGGGTGAGAGAAGCTGACTGAGGCCTGACCGTGCTGCAGTTAAAGACAACATCCCTATCACAAGCTGCAGGTATGGAAGGGCTGATCCACCCGGTTCTTTTCTCCCAATCAGGGTTACGTTTTAGGAGACCCTTTCTCCTGTCTCCAGCAGTGACTTAAACTGCAGCTAGTGTCGCACCCAACTTCCCTTTCACTTGAGCAGCTCCATTCCCAGAAATGGGTCCCGGTGAGATGGATTCTCTTACAATAGCCTGTCTCTTAGCCTCCTGGAGTGACAGCTGCATGCCATATTCTGATGTAAACTATGTGAGTGGCAGTAGGGATGGCTCAGAGAGACCTTGCAGGGTTTTTAAACATCCTAAGTGCATTAAGAAAAAAATATAAAGCATTTCCCTGCAGCCACAAACCAAGCTTTGAAAAGAGATCTAACTCCCTTTTACAAGAGTGTTTGTTGTCTGCCAACCTGTGAACCCCAGTGGATCTGGCTGAAGGTTCTTCCTGGCTAGTGGTTTGGTTACAGCCCAGACCAGCATTGACCCAAGTCGCCTTAGCCACTGAGATCATTTCTATTTTTTTTATTTCTTTTTATGCAAAAGCAAATCGGCCAACACCACGCCAGCAAAGCTCTGCTAATCCTGTGTGAAAGTTACAGATTGCTAATCAGGTTCCAGTGCCAGCTGGCTGCTTTGTCTAATGTGCGTTAATGCAGAAAACTCCCTGAGGCAGAAGTAGGTGGGACAGGAGAGGGAGAAAAAGACTCAAACACTATTCTGGGAGCTTGGGGCTATGTTCTTACCCTCACTCTTAACTCCTGACTCTGTAGGGTGGCCAGATAGCAAGTGTGAAAAATCGGGACAGGGTGGGCAGTAATAGGCACCTATCTAAGACACAGCCCCGAATATTGGGACTGTCCCTATAAAATCAGGACATCTGGTCACCCTACTCCTGAGTATGGACAAGTTGAAACCAGACGCGCAGACTTCTGATCGCAGCTCCCTCGATGACAACTGTTGGAGCCTCCGTTGTGGTTTTCCTTGTCTAGCGTAAGGATGAAGGGAAGCCGAACTTACTGCCTGTGGAGTTGAGCGTGGGGCAGCAGCTGTGACCCAGCTAACCAGCCTTACCAGGCGAGTCAAGGAATGGGAAGGTTGGGAGGCAAACCAGCAACGATGTCAACACAGAGCAGCACCTTCAACATTGAGTTTGGGGGTGCCCTGCACTTAAACTGCCCTGTGTATTAAAACCCAGCACAGCCAATTGGTTATAGCCAGGCAAACCAGCTGAGCCAAGTGAGGGTTCTCAGATGTGACTGAGCAGAGAATTTGTTTCCCCCCCCCCAGTGCAGCCCAGGACACTAATCAGCCTGAAGTAGGAATTATTTGGCTATTGGTGATTTGTGTCTTGGCAAGAGAGAAGCCTGAGCTGGAAAAGCCAAATTTGAACTTCTCCTAAACTCATCTGGGTTTAGAGCTAAGGGTTATTTATCTAGTCACAATCTCAGGCAAATTTCTGCCTCTGGTTCTCAGGCCGGCTGCCTTTTGGTGTGACACCATGCAATAGCCATATGACAGTGATTTAAGATATCTCAGTGTTTGTGGATTGACGGCAACTGATTTTCAAAGATACAGAGTGGGCGGAGTCATTTTGAAAGAGGACAGTTCTGCGTGGAATAATCTGAAGAAGCTGACTCTGCTGAAAGATAAACTTTCAGTTATGGAATAACTGGAAAAAAGTCCATTCATCAAAATAAAAACAAAAAATCAAATGTAGCCTGTGCAGACGATTTCAGAGAGTTGTAATTAGCTGGGGAGTTTCAAGAGTGTGTTCTTTTATTACGATCGTTAGGGACAAAAAAGGGTTCACACAGATGCTAAATTTCTTAAAGGAGCTATTTTTAAATTTTAACTAATAAACTAACAGATATCCTTGTAAAATTCAGACAATTCATTCTGTACCCAGGAACTGCTATCATTTTGGGGAGGATACACGGCATTTTTTTTCTTGTGTAACAAGGAGGCTGAATCCCCTGCTTTAAATGCAAAACTCAGGTATGCCTCCACTATGGCGCTGCAACTGATGCCTCTGTAATGAACCTACTACTGCTACCTGCTAAGGGAGTTTACTCTTTTTAACTCAAGGAATAGCAAGAATCCTGCTGTATCACTGAGGGAGGCAGGAGCTATTGCCTGTCTGCCCCCTTTCTTTTTAGTACTGAAAGTCCTGGGTTCTAACCCCCCTGGCAGCCCAAGGGATACATATAGGTAGGAATGGTAGCTCTGCCACTTACGGAAGTTCTGTACTTTAGACTGGATCACGAGGGAGTGGGGTGGCAGGGGGAGATTATATGAAAGGTTTCCTCAGTGAGGGATGCTGTCTGCTGAGCTGCTGCTGAGGATACTCCTTCACAGATGCCAATTCCCAGCTAAAAGACATTCAATCTTGCAAAAATCATTGGCGCAGCTTCCTTGAGTGGCCCAAGAGAAGCAAAGGTGGCAGGTAGAAAACTGTTCCTGCCTCCTTGCGCTGATACAACAGGGTATATGACTGAAGGGAGATCTGATTGCTCTCTATAAATACATCAGAGGGATAAATACCAGGCAGGGAGAGGAATTATATTTAAAACCAGCACTAATGTGGACACAAGAACAAATGGATATAAACTGGCCATCAGGAAGTTTACACTTGAAATTAAATGAAGGCTTCTAACCATCAGAGGAGTGAAGTTCTGGAACAGCCTTCCAAGGGGAGCAATGGGGGCAAAAAAAACCTAGCTGGCTTCAAGACTGCGCTTGATAAGTTTATGGAGGGGAGGGGATGGTATGATGGGACAGCCTAATTTGGCAATGATCTGATCTTTGACTACTAGCGGTAAATATGCCCAATGGCCTGTGATGGGATGTTAGATGGGTGGGCTCTGAGTTACTACAGAGAATTCTTTCTGGGTGTCTGGCTGGTGAGTCTTGCCCACATGCTCAGGGTTTAGCTGATCACCACATTTGAGGTTGGGAAGGAATTTTCCCCCAGGGCAGATTGGCAGAGGCCCTCTGGATCTTTAACCTTCCTCTGCAGCATGGAGCCTGGGTCACTTGCTGGAGGATTCTCTGTACCTTGAAGTCTTTAAACCACGATTTGAGGACTTCAATAACTCAGTCATAGGTTAGGGGTCTATTATAGGAGTGGGTGGGTGAGGTTCTGTGGCCTGTGTTGTGCAGGTCAGACTAGATGATCATAATGGTCCTTTCTGACCTTAATGTCTATGAGGGTTCTTGCATCCTTCCACGTCCTGAGCAGGGATTTGTGAAGTAACTGACTGTGACTTAAAGCTACCAGGCTCCTCCATGTTTTGTTCCACCCTGGCCTGGCTTGTTCCATAAGAACACTGGGATTGCTTATTTGTAACGGGCCACTGGCCAATCTTGCCTAGTGTCTCGGCTCTGAAGTTCTTCCAAAAATCAAGCACTTATCTATGCTACTGACTAATCCCCACACTCTGGAAGCTAGGTACTCTGCAGTAGAAAGACAGGAAATGCAGGCAGGGTGACATGTGCAAGGCTGCAGGGATGGTTTGTCAGAGCCAGGTACAGAACATGGGAGCCCCTGACCCCCATTTCTAAGCTGTGAATCATTTTGCATTTACTCTTGAGGAGGAGTGAATCCTTTCCCAGTTGGTGATCAGCTTGTCCTAAATCAGGAGGATTGATAGCCCTGGTGATTTATTCCCCTTAGTAAGGAATAACTACACACATTGTTCCTAGTCTCAAAGAACCTGATATTCAAAAGTGCTGAACAACCAGCAGTTCCCATTGTGGGGTCTACAGCTAAACCTGAAGAAGAGCTGAGCACAGTTTTGAAGATCTGGCTCTGTGTGTGTTGTGTGTCTGTGTCTCTGGGTATGTCTACACTGCCAAGAAAAAAGACCCGGGGCAGTGAGTCTCAGAGCCTGCATCAATTGAATCTGGCTTGAGCTACAGGGCTAACCTAGCAGTGTAGATGTCCCTGGTTGGGCTGGATCTCAAGCTCCGAGACCCTTTTCCACCTCTGGGTTTCAGAACCCAGGCTCCTTCCCACGCCTGAATGTCTACACTGCTATTTTTAGCCCCATAGCATGAGCCCCACAAGCCTGAGTCAGTTGCCCTGGGCTCTGAGACTCGCTGCTGCGGGTCTTTTTTTTCGCAGTGTAGACTTACCCTCTGGGTGTTATTCTGCTTCCTATTATTATAGCATCTGAGCATCTTCCCTGTGAAATGGACAGCAATAGCAAAGTCTGCTGAGCTTCAGTGAAAATGTGGCCTTGATCATGGGTACTGAGCTCTTTGAAAAACGTAGCAGATCTTGCCTCCTTCTTTAAAATGATTTGCCTCAATAGTATCCAGTGTGGTGTGTTCCACAGGTCTTTTTAGAAAGATCATAATGAGTTCAGTGTATAACTTAGCCACCATTTTGTTTCAAGCTGATGATTTTGGCTAGCAACCTGTTATAGAAAAAGAACACAGCTCCCTTTTATAAAAGAAAAAAAATCTCACTGTTTTAATTAAATTCCTCATGAACTTACTAAAACTTTTTCCCTATTCCCTGTTCTAAAGAAGCAGCTTTTTTATGATTGCAAATTCCGCTGAGAGAGAGAATAAATCAGCATATCAGAGAAAACAACTATCCTTGTGATGCCCAGCAGCTACTAATTAACAAATTATTTAAAAAAAAGAAAAAATCTTCATGCAGATATAATTGTTTTCTGGCTATGTTGCCTTTTGTCAGCATTGTGTCAAGGAAATTCTTTATTTTTACAGATCAGATTAAGACACCACTATCAAGCAGAATTTTTCTAGTTTAATGTTTTTGTACTGCTCATTGTTTCGGACCCTAAATAGAAGTCCCTGCCCATACACTTTTGTTTCATTGCATTTGGCAACCGTCTGGTATTTTTCTCTGTAGATAATAAAATGGCATGAGATTGCCTGAGTCCTCTGGCACATCCCCTCGGTGTATTGGTGACAAAAATATTTTTAACAAAAATGAAATTAAATAGAGGAAAGATGATCTTGTGGGTAAGACACCTGACTGGGACTCTGGACCAAAGCTGGGTGAAGTTTTGGGGACACATAGTTTATTAGCTGAAAAATGCAATTTCGGTTGAAACTACCTGTGAATCAGACATACATTTGCAAAGTTTAAAAAAAATAAATACAAAAAAATTGGGGGACTCAGGTGCCATTTGCAAAATGGTTGGAGAAAGAGGAAATAATAGTGCTGCCTGGCCAAAAATGAATTTTTATCAACTTGTTCAATTAACAGGAAAAATGTGGACTATTTGGATTCGAGTCAACCCAAACTGAATTTTTTTTTCTTTTACCAGAACTACCAGCAAACTGAAAAACTAGCTGTTTGCCCAGCTTTAGTCAGGAGCCCTGAGTTAAACCCCCAGCTTTGCAGACTGTTGCAGATGTCCTGTCTGATCTCGGCCAAGTCACTTAATCTTGCGGGGCCTCAGTTCCAGGGTAATTTGTCTAACTTGTCTATATAGATTGCTTGTTCCACAGGGCAGTGACCATCTCTTACTATGTGTATGCTTAGCACAACAGGGCCCTGATCTTGGCTGAGACCCCCAGGTACTACCATGATATAAATAATGAACAATAATAAGGATGTTTTCAACGTCCACTTGTTGTATATAGCACCAGAGTCATGATAAGGCATTTAACTTAATGAATGATTTCAGCACAGTTCCGGGAACAGTGTGTATTAGTGTTTGTAGCAGAGTCACCAATAGGAGCAAAAAGCACTGTCTTCTTTATTTTGCATGGTTTCCACAATTGATGGTTAGTGGTTTCTCTTCACATCATACATGTAAAGAGATTCATTATTAAATCTTTGTATTAGAATAGTGCCTAATATCTAGCTCTGATACAGCACTTTTCATCCATAGATCTCAAAACGCTTTACAAAGGTTGGTATCATCCCCATTCTATAGATGGAGAAACTGAGGCACAGAGAAGGGAATTGACTTGCCCAGGGTCACTCACAAGGTCAGTGGGAGAGCCAGACATAAAAGCTCTGTCTCCTGAATGCCAGTCCTATACTCTGTTCACTAGGCCATACTGCCTCCAACAGGTGTCAGTTAAGCTTGGGGCCCCCCTTTTTGAACTACGGTGACAGATACATTGGATGACATGGGCCCTGCCCCAAGGAACTTACAATTTAAGGCCTCAAATCTGCAGTGAGTTCATTGGGTCTCTGCAGAATCAGGGCATAAAAGGAATTCCCAAGTTCCCACCAGAGAACAGAACAATTTCAAAGGTAAGTCAAATTTTGGTCCTATGGTTAAAGTACTTGGTAATATGCCTTTCTAAATGCTAGTGTTCTTAAAAGAACCTTGGAAAAGTGTTGATGCTGCAGGATATTTACAGGGAAGATGAATCAAATACTTATGAGAGTTGGTTTAGTAACAAAAATATTGATACTTTCTTGTTTGTCTAACTTCTATGTAAATGTTTGCTTGGAAATATTGACTTCCTAGATGTTCTCGCAGTGCTATTAATGTCAGTGGAGCTACGCTGCTGTTCAGGTAGTGCAAACCCATGATGAGACCCAGCAACACAGTCTAAAAACTATGGGTCAGATTTTTTAAAAGCACCCATAAGTGACTCAGGAGCAGCTACAGACCTATAGACTTTAAGATCAGAAGGGACCAATATGATCACTTAGTGTGACCATCTGCACAATGCAGGCTACAGAACCTCACCCACCCACTCCTGAAATAGATCCCTAACCTATGACTGAGTTATTGAAGTCCTCAAATCATGATTGAAAGACTTCAGGGTAATTCATCTATCCCACTTGCAATGAGACTAGTGATCTTAAGTTACTTCTAGGTGTTTTCGAAAATACTACCTTGTCCATAGCAAAACACACCCTTGTAATGCAGCCGCTTCCGGGATGCAGAGTAACAGTCAATTAGTACATGGCACATGATACAACTGTGGAGGGTGGGGAATGGAAATTTTGGCTAAGGACACTGGGACAAATCCCTACAGTTAAAAACAAATTGACATGAGGTCCTCCGTGTCCATGAAAAACATATAAGGTCTGTTTTCAGAAGTGCTGAGCACCTACATATCCGACTGCAGTCCTTGGATTGTAAGCTCTGTGAGGTAGGGCCTGTTTCCTTACTGTGTGTTATACAGCCTAGCACAACTGGGTCCTAGTCCATGTCTGGGGCTCCCAGGTGCTGTAATATAAATAATAATAGGTCTGCTCCTCTGAAAGTCGGGCTTTCAGTTTTCAAGGTCTCCTCTGGAAGATGTGCTCTGGCAAAGTGAAATCGTCCAAATATTGTATCTGCACTATTGTTCCATGCAGCAGCCTTCCCTGGCCGACTGCTTTTTGTTTTAGGCAGACAGAGCTAAGATGGAACAATTAAGTCACACAAACGTGATAAGGAGTGCAACTCTCAGAAGCAGCTGTAGAATATTAAAGGAATTAATGAAGGAAGTCCAAGAAAGGAACCGTGTAAAGCACAGCTCTGAACATAAGTGTACAAAGCCCTTTGCAGATGTCTCTCTGTGTCATTAGGCTCCCGTGTTCAGATGACCTAATTAAATTAATTTTGTTTTTTTGCTCTGGCTTTAAGATAATTAGTCAAAAAAACCGCCCTGGTTTCTTCCTTCTGAGCAAGATCTTTCATTTCATTATGCAGACAGACTTGCCTTTCCATTTCATATTTTATTGTATTTAGATTTTATGGGTAGCATCCATCCTTCTACTGTACTGTGTTAATCTCCCAGCTTTAAACCCACAGTCAGACAACTGGCTTTAGATTTCTTATTCCAGGTTATATACTTCATTATAGTCCATTGGTTTGAAGGGAGCTACCGCAGCCACGAACTAGTCCCACTAGATGTATCCTGTTGTTTGTCTCCCATTCTTGACTGATGGTCTAAAGAGCATCCCAAATTGTACTAAAAACTCCTACTCACTGATCCAATGGGAAAAAAATGTCAGGAACAATCTTGTACTGAAGCAGACCCCCGAAGCCTGATGCAGATCTATCCGCCTTCTGCCTCTGCCCAACTTGAGACAGCTTACGGGGCCTCACTTCCAGAAGGCCGGTGCTCAGTCCATTCAGAAAACCACCCAGAGATGTCAAGAGCCTGAAACTTGCTTTTGAATATCTGTCCCTTGCTGGATACAGTAACCCAGTGAAGTATGTACCTGTGACAATGACTGGGTTTCCTCATGGCTTTCTAGCAGACTTGCAATGCTGAAAACACATTAAGTCCTCAGAGGTACTGGAAATGCCATTCATGAAAAGGGTCTCTTACCTCCTAGTTTCAGCCTGTGCGCCACCTTTATCTGAGCTGTGAGTGAAAATCTGTGCCTTTATCACTAACGCTCCTGATCTGAAGACTGTGGAAGGTTTCAGCTATGAGTCTATGAGAGCTGAATTTGTGTTTTGATGGAAGGATAAAACCCTTAATTTTTAGAAGAACTGCTACCCCTCCTCTCAATTTCACAGATCTTTCTGAAGCAAGAGTCACTTTAGCTCACCAGTGTCTCTAGTGAAATGGACATAAGACTAGAAGTCAGAATCTCCTGCATTATGATCCTGACTTTGCCAGTGATTTGCTGCGTGACCTCAGGCAAGTTCCTTAACCCCTCTGCTCCTTATTTTTCTAATACACAAAATAATACTGGCTCTGCCACTGACCTGCTATGATAGCATGAAACAGATGCCAGTCAAAGGAGTGGAATTATTTTCCTTCACAAAAGCACCTTTGCCTTGCTTTCTCATTGTCTTTCCTGCCTTCCTGGTCAGGTGTATTTTCTCTCTCTGATTTAGAGAGGAGGAGCCTGGCCTTTGAGAGCTCACCCATTGGCTTGTTAGCAGAGCGCCATGCATACGGCTGGTGCCACTAATGGTGGAAAGCAAGAGGAAGATGGAGGATGTAAAGGGTGTGGAAGGTGTTGTGGAAAAAGCCACCAAGTGGACTAGACACAAGTGGGCACCGAAGCTGAAAACTCCTTGTATTCTATATATGTATTATTCTTAACACAGAATCTGCTTGAGAATTGCATTTCCATCTGAAAATATTGCATCTGTTGTTACACACTACCCTAAAAACGACTAGAATGGACAGAGATTAGAGAAACAGATTTCCTCTTTTTCCAGTTTCCGCTGAGTAACTGAGAGCATTCTGGAAACAACCAGTTTTGGTGATGATCGATTGTATTTGTGGGTTGCCCAGGGCTCCCATGGAGCACTAACACTGGAGCAAAGCTCACACTGAAGAGGCGGCAGGCAGGCATGTGCACAGAGAGAGAAAGGAGCCTGGACTTGAGCGTGTTTGGTAGTGGTGTCTAGTGCACACACTTAGTCTGAACAACATCCGGGGAGTAGAAAATCCCTTACAACTTTTTTTTTAAAGGAATAAAAACCCAAGTGGGACATAATGTGTAAAGGATGCTGCACCAGAGGATTGGGTCAGTCAGTATTAGGGCCCTGTTGTGTGTAGACAGCGCTATGCTGACGGGAGAGCTTCTCCCAACAACATAGCTATCGCCTCTCGAGGAGGTGGATTAACTACGCCGCTGGGAGAAGCGTCTTCACTTAAGCGCTACAGCAGCGCAGCTGCATCCGTGCAGCATTTTAAGCGTAGACCTACCCTAAGAAGATGAGTGACATGAAATGCTGGGGGGAGGAATACAATCAAATGGATACAATTTTCATTTACATTTGCTTTTTTAAAAAAGAATTGTAACATGTAGGACTTTTCATCCACACATCCCAAATCACTTTACAAAAGAGGGTGAGTATCACTATCCCCCCTTTTACAGAAGAAGCAGAAGGCAGAGCGACTTGCTGAAGGTAACACAGCAAATAAGTGGCAGAACACAGGTCTCCTGAGTTTCAGTCCATCACCTACATCACACTGCCTCTTATCCAGAGACTTTTTCCTACTGTCTTCTCCTCTGTCCATACTTCTCCTTTCCCTGATATCTCCCTGTCCTGTTTCTTGATGGGCATGGGCCTAAATTATCCTTTTTCTTTTTACAATCGTTCTTCAATACTAAGTTGTCCTTGTCTCAATCTTAGTCCTACCTAGATGCCATAGTCCTTTTTAAAATATTATCAATAACTTCATGGCCAAATGGCATAACTTACCATGACAGCACCAGCGAGCACCGTTAACACTGAAGCAGTATTCAATAAGAGCTGGTATGGCAGGATGGAACCTCACATTATTTCTGCAGAGAGAGAGAGAGAGAGAAATTCAAGTCAGTTGTGCCAGGCAGGAGACTAATACAAAAGCTATTGATCCAGGGAGAATTTGGCTGCAATATTTGGCTGTTGGGTCCATCCGACTGTACATCTCAGGTACCAGGTGCCAGAACACTAAGTGAAAACTGTACGTGCATCAGTCTAGATCAGGATGTTATAAAGGAGGAATGCATGAGATCAGGATGAGGCTACAAGGGAACTAGGACTGTCCCTCAGAGCAAGACGTTGCCCTGGGCATTGTGAGGATGGGACATCTGTTCCTCCTCTCCCACCATCCCCTCCAGCCTTGTCCACCTGTATCAGCATCTCACACTGAATGCTATGCAGTCCCCTTTCCATAGTATGAGCAGCTTAAACCCATCTGCAAGGCCACTACCCTGTCTACATTTAAGTCCTTCTTACAGACCCACTTCTGCTGTGCTACTCACAGTGAATCCAGTTCCATAACGTGACTATCTTTCCCCATTCGCTAACCTTTGCCTGTGTGTCTATCCTTGGAGTTTGAGCTCTTTAGTGCGTGAAGAGCACCATCCCTGCTGAGTACATGGAATACACCTAGCATGTAGCATAACTAACCATCAGGTGGGACCGTTAATGAAATGGTGCAAATGCTTGAATGATTTCCTCTTTGAAGAGATATTGTAACTTATTTTTGGTAATATAGAAGCAATTAGCTAAACCCTATGCAACGGATAAAAGACTAAGCAGAATGTCTTTTTAAAAATCAAAAAGACTGAGTAGAATCAAACAGTGGCAAACGATCCATTATACAGATCACAGCTCCCTTTGTCCTCCAGAGTGCCTTTCATCCTGAAGAATCCCAATGCACTCCAGTGAGTGTGCATAGTGAGACTGCTTCCCATCTGCCACTGAAATGCAGCCATCTCTTCGGGCAAACCCTGTGGGATCTCTTGGCGACTTTGTCCCTCAGCTGTCACCAGGCCTCTGAGAACATGGGTCAGAGGAGATCCCGAGGAACATTTGAAAGGGGGCAGCATGTATTTCCCCTTGTCTGATGTCAGGAAAGACGGGAGCAACCTTTGGAGAGGTTATGCCCCATGATAGCCCTTGAGCACTCAAAAGTGCAAGGACCACAGTGGTGTCTTGATGTGTGGAGGCAGAAATGAGGATCTCTCTCTTACAGGCATGCTCTAAATCTGTATACACATAGAGTCAGGTAATAGATTAAGCATCACTGATGTAGCATAGTCCCTAGCATTTGTAGGACCAGTAGAATTATTTGTGCACTGCAGAATTCTTCCTTAATGCAGCTCTTAGCACCATGCACCGGGCCTGGGCCCCGTGTGGGAGAGCTGTGTGTCCATCACCCTGGCTAGCTTGTCCTGCTGCTTTAAAAATCACCCATCCAAAGGCCCTACGCACTTCAGGCACATGTTTCAATCAGTCCTTGTGCATGGCCGTGAATCCTGGCATGTGATTCACCCTTGGAGCCGCAATTAACCAAGCAGATAGTTAAAAAAGAAAAAAAAAAAAAAGGCCCTCACCTGAATCACCTGCTCTCATCACTCTCCCCCGTCCAGGAACGACACAACGCACTGCAGCGTGCCCTCACGGTCAATAAATAGGGGCTATTTCAGACCAGGGGCAGTGGTGGTGGTGGGCAGGTGAATTCAAATCAAGGGTCACCTCAGTGAAAATGCCTTGGCATTAGCTACCTCCCACTGATCCCAAGTCGCTTAATATCAAGGTGACGAAAACATGGATGATACAGTGAGATCTGCAGCTGCAGGGAATGGTCACAACTTCCAGGCTAGTTGGAGATGGGGGAAAGCTATCCTGGCTGCTGTTGCTTCCTGAACATCAAACAGCAGCTTGGGATCAAACTACAGTAACAAGTAACACACACCCCTCTATACAAGGCCAGAGGTAATCCTCTCCTGACATTCTGGCTGCTCCAAACAAGACAGCAACAGCCCTCCCGTCTTATCCCCCTGAGCCTTAGCCATTTTCAATATATCCTCCACTGGTTCCTCCTATGGGGAGAGGCTGCTTACTTAATGGCAAAACCTCTTGAGCATGTTCTGGTAAGTTGCAGAAAGACTGGATCGCATGCCCTGCAGCTCTTGAGGGCTCCTAGTGAAAAGTCTTGACTCATTGGGTTTGCACAGCAAAGCTGTTTGCGTATTTCAGTTGGGTTTGCGCAGGGCAAGTGGGATTGGATTGCTGGAGTATTTCTCTGAGCTGACGGAACTGTGCTCCAGGCAGTGTTGTTAACAGCTTGGTGGAGACTAAAAAACCTTCCATGCTCCAGAAACTTAAAATGCATTTGTCTTAAAATGTTTTTTTTCTCCCTTTGGCCCTGGAGCAGTAATAAATCATCACTTATTTAAAACAAAATCCAGCTAATGGAGCAGCTGCATAATATATGTTTGGAAGAAAAAAAAGTCAGCAGTTTTTAAACTTTAGAGGTTAAAATGCTGTCAAGTTATTTTTTTTAAATAGTTTTTTATTTGTTTTAACTTCCCATCACTTAATACATAGTGAGGAGCTTGGAAATAGTAATTTCTCCCCACAGAGTTGTTTTCCATTTGGCAAACGCTTATTTATTTTTTCTTGGTTTTGTTTTTTTTTCCAAAAAGAACATGGCTATGGATCAAAGAGGAACTCCAAAGACCTCCCTAGGGCATTAGGAAAAAAAATGACATCTTCCCCCTCCTCACTGATCCGAATAAGCATTTCTTAATAAGAATTAGCAGCTTCCATCCAAAGCCTCTCAATATTTGTATTACAGTAGCACCCTGAGCCTCCATTGTGTTAGGTGCTATACACACATACAGTAAGAGACAGTCTCTGCCCGGAAGAGCTTGCAATCTGAATAGACAAGACAGACAAAAAGTGGGAGGTGAACAGAGGTGCAGAGATGGGAAGAGACTTGCCCAGAGACACCCAGCAGGTCAGTGGCAGAGCCAGGTATGGATTCCTAGAGTTTAAGGTCAGAAGGGACTATTAATGTTCATGTAACCCAGGCCAAAGAACCTCCCCCAGTAATTTGTGCCTCAAGCCAAAACTTCCATAGTGTCTCCTTCAGAAAGCTAGCCAGGCTTGATGTAAAGATTGCAAGTGATGGAATATCTACCGCAGTCCTGCCTTCTTGTCCTGTGCCCTATCCACTGCCTCCCTAATATACCATACTATCCCTGAGGCAGTCATTTTTCACTTTAAGGAGTCGCTTCTTGTCTGATCCTAGCCGCTTCTAACTCTTACTTCCCACAAAGAGCTGACTAAGGAGGTTTTGTTTTCACTTCCACCATCCCAGCTCTTCCCTGTCTCTGCCAGGTGTGTGTTACCCTCTGACACCATAGGATAGTCATGTTTGTGCAATATGACCTCCTATCAGCAGGTGGAGGCCAGGAACAGACTACAGTGGGGTTAGCTCCCTACAAAGAGACCTGTAGTGGCAACATAGAGCGATTCATTCTCTGCCTGCCCGCTGCTGAAGTCCTCCCGCTGCTGCTCTTGATGGTTTCTCTCTGTAATTATTGTTTCTCTTTCCAATGCTAATCCTGGGGGTAGCTTCAGGTTAGGGCTCAGTTAAATTTCCTTCCCCTTGGGTTTTCTGGAGCCCTGTGTGCAGCTGCTCCCTGATCTGGCTGTGCACTCCTTTAAAGGCAATGATCCTGTCAGCAAACCCCCTCATCTTGGGTGAAGGAGCCTGTTTAAGGCACAGGTTTATAGACACCTCTTCAATTTACCTGTGCAAAACTGGGAGAGGACTAAGGGCTGTATCTAAGCAAGATCTCTAGTTACCCTCTGGTTGGCCAAAGAAAAAATCTGTTGTTTGTGACAGACTCCTAGGCATCCCATGAGAGTCAATAGTAATGTCTATTCTGATCTTGGAAGGTAAAAGACTTGTGATTCCCACGATCCCTGAGATGAGAAAAGACCAACATCATTCAGGGCACATGGAAGCAAAGATGTGTAAGCATGCAGTTGTCTCCAAGATATACCCTGGCACTCAAATATATTTGTGCTAGAGAAAACCTTACAAGGATCCTGGGGCCTCCTCTTTTGAGAGTGGATCATGCTGGAGTTATTCAGGCCTTTGCTATAATCCATTCCTAAAATAACACTGCAGAGGACTATCCTTCAAGACAACTTGGAAGCTAGTACAGAATGTAGCAGCTTGCTTGTTGCAAGGTGTTTCTTGCATGAAGCATGTTACATGTCTTAGAATACACTGGCTCTGGGCACAATATAAAGTGGTGTCTTGGATCTCTAAAGCTCCAAATGTCTTTAAGCCCAGGTTATCTGAAATACCTGCTTCTCCTCCTCTTTTTCCATTTGAGATCAGTTGAACTGTTGCTAATGGTTCCTATTGATACCTCAGTATAAGGGCAGCAAGTTTGACAGGAGAGCAGGGACCTCTTGATTTGAAATTGCTTCTTGTGTTAGCCTGGTAGAGCCTGACTTTATTCTTCTGCAAGAACCCTTCATGACTTCTCTGGTGATTTATTCTCTTCCTTTTTGACAGAGGAGGTGGTTTGCAGGTGGGATGGAGTACGGCGTGTGACAGTTTGTGGGGAGATGGCTTCCCAAGGTCTTGTGATGAGTTGCTGTGTCAAGCTAGGTGTCTTTATGTGATTTTATAGACTGTGTAAATGCACCGACAGGTGGCGATAGACACATTGTGAACCAATAAATAGATAGGTGCACATGCACCAAAAGCACTCTAGCTACCCTGCTGCCCTTCACTTCACAAACATCTGCTTTCCCTGCACAGGCAGAGTTGGCACAAAGTTCCTTCAGCCCAGTGGTGCTCTACAAACCCAGGGCTGTGCCCTCTGTGGTTGCTGGTCTCTAGCGCAGGCAAGGATGCTCTCTCCTGAGAAAGGGAGGCAAGAGCTGGGAGCATGGTGTGTTCTAGAGCCACGCCCTGCGCCTGCACCCTGCAATCTGGGGAAGGGTTGGTTTAGGCAGTGCCCTGCGATCTCTAATCTGGAGAGGCAGCCCTGCTCCCAGCAGAGATGGGAGAAGCACAGGCACCACAGCTGTGGGCCATAACAGAGTCCCTCCAGGCAAAGGCATCTATAGGCCCAGCTATAGAACAACTCTCCTGGCTCCCTTTTCATACCCCTGACTGGTCCTGTGGACATTCCCGGCTGTGGGGGAGCCCTGCTTCCTCAGGCCAGGGACAGGAGGGGCAGCCTGCAATGTGAATCCCTCCCCTCCCGCTGTTGAGACTGGGTGACCGTGTCTCCCTGTTTCCCGGGGCCAGCTGAGGGTCCCTGTTGGATCTACAAGCTACCTTTCCTGCAGAACAGTGGAGCTCCTGCTGGAGTGGCCGGCCAGCTGGACTGTTGGCACTAGCAGCAGACTGCCTGAGCGCACCCTTGCCTCAGGGATCCCTCCCGGCCCCGCCAGCTGCAGCCCGGCCTCCTAGAGGAGTAGTGGGACCAGATGCCCAGGAAAGGCAGGGGGGGTCTCCGTAGCTGAGTCTGCGCCAGGCTTGTCTACAAAGCACCAGCCCTGCTCCTCCCGCTGTTTCGCTTTGCAAGCCTGCCTCAGTGCCCCCCCAGTCCTGTCCCTGTCCGGCTGGGGCCAGGCAGTGGGAGAACAGCAGGTGCCCTGCCCAGGTGCCAAAGGCCACCTGCTGCCTCCTGACACCCCCTCCTGTGCTCAGCCTCCCCCCCTCAACCCTGCGACCTGGCCTGGCCTGGCCTTTCTGGGGGGCCTCCCCCCAACTCCTGCCCCTCCCCCGCCCCTCCTCAATACCCCCCAACTCCTGCCCCTCCCCCCACCCCTCCTCAATACACCCCCCCAACTCCTGCCCCTCCCCCCACCCCAAAAACTCCTGCCCCTCCCCCCACTGCCCCGGGTCACCGCCTCCTCGGGGCCCTGGCTCCCCCTCCCCCCCCCGCCGGCCGGGCTGCGGGCTGGCTAATCCTGTATGTAAATGGCAGCCAATGGATGCTGCTGTTGAGCGGGGCTGGGATTAGCGGCGGGGCGAATGGCTGGCAATCTTACTGGGATTACAGAACAAAGAGCCTCTCTCGGCGGCAGCCCCCGGGAGCAGGGGGCCCCGGCCGGCCAGCCCCCGCGCCCCGCCGGGCCCGCTCCCCTCCCCCCCCTCTCCTCAGCCAGGCCGGCAGGGAATTACCCCTCCCCCACCCTCTCCTCCTCCATCCCCATCTCCCCCCCACCCACCCACCCCCCCACGCCGCTAACCCGCTTCCTCCGCTCCTCGCAGATTACGGGCGGGCAGGACTCGGAGCCCCGCCAGCCGGGGCGCGCGGAGCCGGGGCGGCGGGCGAGGCTGAGCCCGGCGGTAAGAGAAACTTTCGCCCCCGGCGGTGCCCGCCCGCGGGGGGCGCTGGCTCGGCGGTGGCTGTGGTGGGCGCGTGAGGCGGGGCAGGTTTGGGGGCGCGGGGCGGGGGCGGTGTCTGCGGGGGAGGGCTGGATGCCCGCCGGGCCCGGGCCGGGGAGGGGGGGGAAGAACGGGACCTGTCGGTGCCCGGGGCGGGCAGGAGAACTGGCCGCCGCCGCCGGCGGGGATGAGGTGAGTGAGCGGCGGGGCCGGGGCCGGGGCCGGCGGGGAAGCGAGGGGGGCGATGGTTTGTTAGCCCCGCTTTTCTCCCCACCTCGCGGCTTCGGGCCACTCGCCCTTCCTCCTTCCCGGGGCTGCTGCGGCTCCCCGCGGGCTCCGGGCATCGCCTGCCTCCTCCTCCTCCCCGTCTGCTGGGGCGGGTTGAGGGGTGTGTGTGTGTGTGTGTGGTGGGGGGGTGTAAGGTGACTTTGTCACGCCCTGACACTTCCCCTTCCTCGCACCCCCTTTGGTGGTCGCAGGTTGGGGACCATAAGGAGCCTGCCGGGGGCTCGGTTTTATTTTGGCGGGGGGGTGGGGGTGGAGGGGTCCTTGCTCCCTTTGGCTTCGAACCGGCGTTCACACTGGCTGGATTGGGGGGTGGCGTCTGTCAGAGCCGGGCCTTTAAAGCCAGAGTTTTAAACAGCTGAGGGGTAGGGCGGGGGGGATATGGGCAGAAAGATCTGCAACTTCTCTGCTGCTGGGTGCCCCACACGTCTTCCCGGACTCTCTGGGCTCTCTTTGTTTTAAATGGTGGTCCCCTTACAGCTGACGGGACAACATCACCTGCACCAGGTAGGTTTGGTGTCCCTGGAGGTGGCTGGGGCTGTTGTGGTTGGGAGGAGAGGAAGCCGTTAAAAATGGATTTACCCACAAGTGGAGGGTGGCATTTTCCCACCCTCCGAGCTGTGAAAGGCAGCAGCACAGCTTAAAAGAAAAATGCACCGGCTACCTGGCAAGAAACTCTAGGCTTTGGCAAAATCGGTAACCAAAGGCAGGTAAATGTATTGAAGATGCTTTTACTCTCTCCAGGTGAAATGACCAGTGAGGTCTCTTGGCACTGCTGCAGGGGGAAGGGTGGAGAGTTCACTTTCGGCATGGGCATGGAGAACAAGCTAGCTGCTGAAGAGAGCGTTCCATGTTGGGGAGGCTTGTACGCTTGTCTCTCCAGTTCACGGGGACAGTGAGGAATCTATTCAGGATGAACTGTAAATCCGAGTGATCCTATCAGTTAGTCGTGCGCTGGAGCCAGCTTCCCATGTGCATGGTGGTGATTCTTGCTGGTGTTGGATGTCTCCTGAGTAATTCCCCCTCTGGATCGAGACATTCCTTGGTGGGTGGTGAGCTTGCAGTCTGGAAACACAGAGGTGGCATTTCTCTGTGGTGGGAAGGCAGGAGTGACTGGAGGATCCAAGAACAGAATGCAGTGCGGACTCATTGCGGAACTGAGAATCTGTGTTGGAGAAGCAGTGTGGTCTGGTGGAAAGGGCACTGGATTGGGAGTCAGGAAGCCTGATTCTATTCCCGGCTCTGCTACTGACTTGCTGTGTGACTTCAGATGAGTTATTTCTTCTCTGTTCCTTCCTTCTCCATCCCTTGTCTGTCTTTGTTTATTTAGAAAATAAGCTCTACTTCCCCTTAAGATGTTTATACAGTGCCTAGTACAACAGCCCTGATCTTGGTTGGGTCGTTTAGGTGTGACAGTTATACTCCTACCAGTAATAACAGATGAAGGGCATGTAAGTACTCTAGGGAAACTGACATCTTCTGGGGGAAATTGACACCTTATTGTATGTAGTGCCTTTAATCAAGAAGGATCCCAAAACTTTGAAAGCTGACCTGTTGTTTTCGGACCAGTTAGGACAGGACTTTGACTCGTCAAGGCCCCGTGTATTCCACAGCTCTGTGAAATTTACTGCGGCATTTGCCCTTTGTTACAGAATTGTGCCCCAGATTCTTAGTTTTCATTATAAAAAATGATTCAGAGCCTAATCCTTTATGGTTGGGAAGGAGACCTTCCAGACGGCAGCAGGGTGTCAAATGATGTGGACTTGTCTTGATGAGTTTTCAGAGAGCCTGAAACAATAGCTCTGAGAGTCCTGAGCTGCCCCATCCATATCGATGACATGCTAACTCTGAAGGCTAATGATGTCAGCACTGTTACTTACTTGGTTGCTGAATATCTCCGCTAATGTGTTTATCCCACAATCTCAAATTACCTCCTATTCCTCTCCAGTTTCTGAAAGCCCTAACTGTCCCTTATACAGCTGCTAAAACTTCCAGAGTCTGCTCTTGATAATGTCTATGATACAGTCATGCAATACACCAGTTGCTTCATTTGGGGGCAATGCAAAGTAAACTTAAGTTAATATAAAATATAACATAGGGATAATGTATTGATTACATTACTGATTCATCGTTAATTCCAAGAGAATCTCGGTTTTAAAAACCATCTAAACCTGCCACAGTATGTCCTACAAGCTGCCTCAGGTTACCATGGCATGCCACTGGGAAGGGGGAATTTACCACAGAATCCTGGTCAAGAGTTCCACAGAAGTATGTGGGGCTGTAGCTACCGTACATGCTACCTGTTACTTTTCTTTCCCTTCTTCCCTAAGACACTCATTGTTTGGGTCTCAGTCTTGCAAAGGCATGTCTTGACTTCAGTGAGGCTACTTGTGTATAAAGTTGTGCATGGGTTTAAGTCTTTGCCAAATTGTGGACCTTAGGGAGAAAAGTAACTTGTTGGGAGAGGCCACAAGTGTTTGGGACTCCTCACACGCTGGCTTCCTATTTGCAATTTACCTACGCCCTTGCTTATCTGTAGCTGCCTCACACCAGGAGGCAGGGTTGAGCCTTTAGTTTTGTTGGTGCAAGGTTTTCCAGGTGAAATTTAGCAGTGTGGTATTGCTGGGAAGTCTCAGAGGTACTGGGCACCAAGACGGGTTTTTCCTGTGTATTTATACATTACAGGAGCTACTGGATGCTCAGCCCATGTGGGAAAAATTTTCCTTGAGATTCCTAGTGCAACCAGGGTACCCATCCCCTGTTTCAGATGTTCTATTTCTAGAGCATTGTCTTGTTATTGACGGGGAGTATGGGTAGCCTAGTGCCTCATCTTACTATTGATTCGAGGAGGAAAGTTTGCAGTTGGGTGATCTTCATCCTTCGAGCAGCAGAATCAATCCCAGAATGGGATGTCATGCTGTAACACCCAGGTTGGTCCACAGGAAGTGTAAGAGGCAAAGAGCTGCTGGTAAGGATGAAAGTGTTCAGTGGGATTATCAGTGAGAACTCAGGGCTGTTGTCTGGGGAGACTGAGGCACGTAAGAATTGTACCTTTCCTTTCTGTAGGACCTGCCATGCTGTATCAAGTCAATGGTCCGGCTAGTCCCCTATCCTGGTTCTAAGAGCTGCCAGCACCAATTGTTCTAGAGCACTGATTCTCAATCTTTTCCATAGTAGAACACCCCCCACTCATCTCCTCTCTTTAGCACTATTGGAAGAACTCTGTACCTGGAAGACACTGTAAAACTCTCCTGCTGTGACCTGGGCATTGGCTTCCTATGGGCTAGTGCTTCTGGGTTCATTGTGTATGGAGAAATCCTTGCAGAGTTAGACTCCATAATAGAATCATTTATGGGTCTCCTGCCCTCTTTCAGCTTGGTACAGTTCACTAATATTTTAAAATGTCTTATAGCCTATTTAATACAGTTGACAGTCATGTTCCTACCCAGGTTGCATCCCAAGGTTGGAAGATCTGTAATCCTACTTGAGTCTGCTGTGGTTAAATGAAAAAAATGAAATAGAATATTTAAACAAAGCACACACCACCTCCAGACTGCCCTCAACCAGAATGCTTGACCAAGTTTCCTCACAAGATGCAATTCTTGTCTCCTGGATTCTCACCTTCTCTTCCCCATCCCTCATGTTGCCTTTGGGTGCCAGCTTGGCCCTAGGAATAGAATCCTGTGTTTGTGCCTCCTCTTTCGTCTCCTTTGTCTTCACTGTAAGGGTTTACCTCCAATTCAGAGGATCTCAAGCCCTTCTTCACTTAGATTGGCTTAGAACAGAGTCTGAGTAGGAGGGAGGAAACATGTTCGACTCATCTCATAGATTTGGAGAAATAGGGAGCTCTGTATGAGTGGAACCCTTTCCCTTCAGAGAGGGGGCTTGCTGAAGTCATAGAGGCCCACCCATATGCAACTCCTTGCATGATCGGGGCCTTAGACTGGAGCCATCAGCTGGTCTATATGATAATGCACTAGAAATAGCTCTGCCATCTCACCTCCCCAGTATTACTTTTGGTTTAATCAATTCATGCAAAGTCTCTACTGGTCAAGCATGCAGTCCAACTATGGGTCAAGAAACGTGAGACCAGATAGGGCTTCTGTGTCCACTTATGTGTAAAGGTGCTCTTCCAGTGGAAACGTTTGTCAGAATGCATGTACAGAACTCATGCTTAGAAATTTTTTGGAAGCCAGCTGCTTATCTTTGAAAGCATCCCATATATGCAGCATATGTAATTAAATCTCTTCAAAAGGATCTGGGGCAAAAATACTATTTAAACCTATCCCTCCTCAGTCTGCCACCTCATCTGATCTCTTGACAGGACTATTCTGTCAACTTTACTGGTGCTATACTGACTTGGAAACTTCAGTTTGGCTAGAGTAATGGTCTAGTTCAGAGGCTTCTGGACATTTATTGCTACAAAACTGCACTATCCAAGCTGAACTCTGCATTTGAAGGGGACTTCTTATTTGATGCTGTACTCAATAATAGTCGCATGATAGATTAATCCAGATCAAAAGTTAAGTCTAAAACTGTTTCGCTTTAATGTTCCTATTGGTAAGACAAGGGTTTTTATTCCACCAGTTTGGCAGTACTGAAAAGATACAGACCTAGGATCGCTGCTGAATCGACATCTCAGCCAAATTCATCACAAAATGTCATTGTTAATATAGCTACTGTTCGTTTAAATCTAAAAATAAGTACTCCAGAAACAATTGTTATTGTTGGAGCTAGTGGATATTTTCTCCATATCCAATATGCTGTTCCCACAGGAAATAGCTAAAAAATTTTAGGCACTTATCAATACAGTATACTTCCTTTGGGAATCTTGTCAGCTGAATCCAGAGGGCCAAATTCTGCTCTGTGACACTGCAATAAAATCTGGAGTAACTTCATCAAAACCAGTGGATTTACACCAGTGAAACTGAGTGTGCATTTGGCCCAAAGTCACAAAAATCTTAGTGCATTGGTTGGAAAGCAGTAGCCAGTGTGGAAAGCAGACACCAAGGTTTTCCATATCTAAATTAGTTTATTCCTCTGGCTAAGGGAAGATGGTATCCAAACAAACAATGTGTGACAATAGTGTCGTTACATTTCTTTCTGCAAAGATGATTTATCATTGGCATGGAGAAATGCTGACTGCTCTTAGCACAGATAATGGGGCCTCTAGTCCAAGTGTCCCGTGCCACCTTCTGGGAAAAGTTCACCTACACATGCTGCAGTTTAAAAATAGGGTATAGAAGAATGGCTTTGTCATGGCAATTGCTACAAGGTCCTGTGTGTGAGAGTGGGGGGAAGAGGGGTGCATGTGTGAGATATCTTTACAAAGCACCTCTGTGTGTTAGCATCCTTTGGTTTTGCTACCCACTTTCTGAAACTTCAAGGTGAACGTTCTCCTTCAGGTGAAAAGCAATGCAGAGGTTGGGTTTTCAAACTACCAGAATTGTCAGCGTGACAGATTCCAACAGGAAGGATTGCAAGGGAGGGGCGCAGGGCACATGCATACGAAGGACTGTGTTGGAAATCTCCGTGTGGAGGATGGGATCTTTAGAAGCACTCTGAGTTGCCCTCTGTGTACTCATTGAAGTCAGTGGGAGTTTTACCACACATTGAGAGCAAAGTGAAGCTGGTGCTTGAAAAATCCTGGCTGAAAGCTGTAAGGGAATGGCCTTCTGCTGTTGTTAATACCAAGTAGTTCATGAGACAGAACAGCAGCAGACCACCCCACCCAGCTTTTTGATTGCCTCTGGAAGAGCAGGTTTGCGCAGCTCATGTGCCTTTTAGAGCAAGGGTCCAGTTGCTTCTACTCCTCCCTCATCTCTTCCAGTAGGATCCACTTCGTCTCTTCAGCCCTAAGACTTAGTAGCATGGTGACTGGGTAGGCCTGCAAAACTGGGATAATTCTCATTGGTATCCAAGACTCTAAAACTGTATATTGTGGTCCTCATTCAGCAGGGTACTTAGGCATGCGCCTAGCTTTGACTGTGCAAGTAGTCGCATTGACTGAAGTCAGACCAGTCACGTGGTTGGAGTTGGGCACTTGTTTAAATGTCTTGCTAAAGCACAACCTGAGAGAGAAATGTGTAGCTTATGGTTTGGAAAGTCTTTACCTTATGGTTGTTATACCGCTGGAAGTCTCCACTCACTCTCAGGAGTTGTTACTGCCATATTTTGAAGAGGGCATTCACATGCTGCTGTCTTTTCCAAGGGATCTTACAAACTCCACCAATATAGATTTTCCCCTTAAGTAAAAATATTACTGCTACAAAATCACCTTTCCAAAAGCTGGCTGCATCATAATAGGATTTACAGTTATTTATACAAGCAGCCTTTGATCAAACTTTCTAATATTCTATTGTTTTGTCTCTGCTTAGGGCTAAAATCCTACTATGCCCATTGACAAAGAAAATTAACTTCAATCAGATGGGTAGGGGATAACAGGGCACTGAGCACCATTCTCCTGTCTTTGTGAACTGGCAAAGGTAAAATGGTCCTTCACCAGGACCCGCTCCCTCAAAGGTAATCTCTGCATTTCGTTTGAATCATGAGGCCATTTTATCCAGGCCTGCAATATCATAAGGAGAAAATATCTCTTCACTCAACAGGCTTATAAATACATGGCAGGGATGGAGGTGTGTGGGGTCTTCATTAAATTTTTTTTTTTTTTTTTTTTTTAAAAGATCTCCTCAGCAATTTTCACTCTCTTTCGTCTTCACAATAACCCCTTCATGCTTTCCCCTAGAAGTTTATGAAGGACAATATCCATCTCCCTTTGTTTCCCCGCTCCCATGCTCTGGGTCTCAGTCCAGTTGGGTCTGCCAGTGCAATTTGTAGCATCACGGGGCAAATTTGCAAAAGAGCTCCGCTCCCTTTTCAGCACCAAAACAAGTGGTGAGATTTTTTTTTTTAAGAGAGGCTCTGTCTGTGTTGGGTGTATGAGCTCTTTTGAAAATCTGGCTCTGGTTTAGGACAGCCAGAGCTGTGTTAGTAAGGATTTTTTTTAAAACCCAACGATGTTGGGAAGGGTTACCAACCCTGATGCTTCAGGGCATAAAACAACCTCTAGCAGATGGAGGTTAGTAAGAAATGTTCCCTGTGAGCAGATTATTCCATAGCTACCTTATAAAGTGTTCCTTGCACCTTTCTCTGTAGCATCTGGTACCAGCTGCTGTCAGAGGCTAGATGGACCACTGGACTGATATGGTCTTGTTGTCTTAAGAAAATAATGTTCCCACTTGAATGCTTGGGAAAGCAGGAACTTTCAAAGTTGCAAGATAAATTCTTTTGGTCAGAGACCATCTTTTTGTTCTGTGATTGTACCGTGCGTAGTGCAATGGGGCCCTGATACAAATAACAATACAAATAACTAGTTATGTTATTTTTAACAAATTGGTTAATTTTGAAGAGACAGTTCTATTTTTTGAAACAGGAAAGAAATCTTTGGAAACAGCTTTTTCAGTTTCCTACGAGAGGGAGGTGAGAACTTTTCCTTACCTCTCAGATTCTTCTTCCAACGGAGGTAGGAGCAGAGTAGAAGCAGAGTAGATCTGATAACTACAAATATCTGTTGAAAAAACAAAACACAGCACCACACTTTCTAATTCCAACTCCTAGATCAGTGGTTCTCAACCAGGGGTACTCATGCCCATTGGGGTACGCAGAGGTCTTCAAGAGGATACATCTAGATACTTGCCTAGTTTTACAACAGGCTTCCTAAAAATCACTAGCAAAATCAGTACAAACTAAAATTTCATACGATTTGTTTATACTGCTCTATATACTCTACATTGAAACATAAGTACAATATTTATATTCCAATTGATTTAATTTGTAATTATATGGTAAAAATGAGAAAGTAAGCAATTTTTCAGTAATAGAGTGCTGTGACAGTTTTGTGGTTTTTTTTCTGTCTGATTTTGTAAGCACGTTTTTAATGAGATGGAACTTGCGGTATGCAAAAGAAATCAGACGCCTGAAAGGGGCACATTAGTCTGGAAAGTCGAGAACCACTGTCCTAAATAACACTGCTACAAATAATGGTGTCCCAAAATGATAAACTCTATTACAAACTATTTCCACTTTAAAAAAAAAAAAACCCAAAAAAAAAAAAACCCGAACAAACCCAAACTATTTGGTTTATTAATAATCATCTGACACCACACCCACAAACATAAATGTTCTCTAAAAATCTACTCCCACCCCACACGCTTGCCCACATACTGCAACTTATGACTGGTTCAGCGTTCTAGACAATTAAACAACATCCACTTTTAACCGCTCCATGTGATCAGAGTTAAAGGTTGTATGTTTTGCATGGAGAGGAAGGGAAATGTGGCAGGGGTGGTGTGTTGTGGGTGAGATAATGTAGAGAAGACAAAATCATGGTGGTTGTAGATTGCAAGGGATAGGTGAGGACTTCCTGGCTTCTCTGTGGTTGTATTGGGCATATGTGCCCTTGAACAATCTTAACTGTTTAAATGGCAGTGTTATATGTATGTGTGTGTTGGGAAAACTTTTTTAATTACTCCTCTTGAGCTATGTTTAATTATAGGTATCTCTGACCTTACCCAGTGAATTTACTCTGATGCTACAATCCATTCATGTTTTACTGTTTAGTGACAGAGTCCTCCCATCACGTGGTAGACTCTCATTGTGATAGTGTATGAGTGAACAATCAGTCGCTTGTTTGTGGCCTCAAAGATGGTCATTGTAGCATTTAAGGAGTGGCCCTTTAAGCCTTGTCCTTGCTGGTGAGCACCAAAGTCCATAACTCTTGAAAGACTGTGTGCTGTTTATTGTGTGGGAAGATGATTTATGGGAGGGCCCAAAGGTGAGCTGTTTTAGGGCAGTCAAGGGAGTGCTGATCGTGGCTGTGTTTGAGCATTGGTGCAAAGTTACGCACAGATGAAAGATGCAAACAAGGTTTTGTTTCTAATTAATGGTAGCCCCAGATTTTGAAATCATGCCCAGCCAGATGGAGAGGTCCTGCACAGATTTCAGGATATGGAAGGTCCCCGCACCCAGAAACTTCTAAAGCCTTTACTTGAGAGCCCCTGATACACAGCATTGATGGCTGCATTTAGGAACAGTGATTCCCATCCACTGCTTCACAACTTTGGGTCTTCTCTGTTCCCTCTCTCTGCCTTTTAAAGTGCCTGATACAGTGACTCCTGGAGTCCCTGGAAAACCTCCAGTTCACTTGAATAGGTTTTGGCTCAAGCCTAGAATGAACTGCTGTGCGGCAATCTTACATCATCAATACAATATGGAAATTGCATGGTGGTGGAAGGAAATGCATCTTAAACTGTATGTTTTACTATTAATGGATTAGTACTTGGGTCTTATTGTGGGATTTAACAATTTATGCACAGTTTAAATTTGGTGTTGCCCAAACTAAGTTCTAGCTTGACATGTGTAAATGGCATCTATTACTTTAGTTAATTATTATTCATATTACATGAGCCTAACTGAGCCTCATTGTGCTAGGTGCTGTACATACAGATAGAAAGAGACCGTTATTGCCCTAAAAAGCTTACAATCTAGATCAGTGACATTCAGACCTGAGGCTCACGAGCTGCAAGTGACTCTTTAACGTGTCTCCTGCAGCTCTGTGCAGCACATATTAAAACACTGTGTGGTGTAATTATTAACCAGTTGTAGGATGTTATTAACCAGTTATAGACTATTCGATCAGTCATTTTGCTGTGTGAATAATATATATAGTAAATTATTATATAAAAATAAGAAATGAAACAATGAATTCACACTACTGTGGCTATTTTGGGTAATGTTGATTGCTAATTTGGCTCCTGAATCATTGAGGTCTGAGCATCACTGATTTAGACAGTTGAGAGAGACAAAGAGTGGGAGGGGAAACAGACATAGGGAGGTTAGATCCCAGTCATGCAAATATTTACACACATGCTTACCTTTAAGGGTATGAGTAGTCCCACTAACTTCTATGGGACTACTTGTGAGTGCGAAGTTAAGCATGTACATAAGTCTTTGCAAGGTTGAAGTGTGTCTAGTAAGCCCTTGGGGGAGGGGCATAGTCCTTCTGTATTATGCACAGTTCATACCAGTGGTGTTACATGGTTAATAGTGTAACCTAGTGCCATTTTAATGCAAGATTCTCCAGCCCACGCACAAAATCGACTGGCATGCCCTATTGCTATAATGGAATAAATAATATTTTACATATGTGTTTTAAAAAAAAAAAAAATTACTTACCCAGAGTGAGCGGGTGGATAGAATTTTGTAATATTCTGTGGTAAATCACTGGGCAGGGTGGGGGCAGTTTCAGGGATGGCAGTGAGTGCAGAAAATGAAAGATTACATTTCTCCATCTAATTTCTAAGGGGTCTGATTCTCATGTACATTAAATTCACAGTATAAAGCCCCTTTCTACTGATCTGGAAGTGTAATGTGGCCTTTTAAGTGTGCAGAAATTACACTTGTTATTGCAGCTGTTCCTAGGATCCCCAGTCATGAACCAGGAGCCCACTGTGCTGGGTACTGTACAAGCACAGAACAAAAAGACAGTCCCTGTCTTGAAGATCTTACAGTCTAAATGCACCCATGCTAAGGACCTGGCCACTGTAATTGAGAAAATCCGTGTATTCATACCATGCTCCTCATATGGTACCTGAGTTGCAACTTTCTTTGTTTTAGGGCTCATCAGTTAATAAGTAGAAAGGTAGACCTTCAGGGGTGTATATAATTCACATAATTTTTAAAGCTAAAAAAAATTCACTCTGATGACGTGATCTATACAGGTATAACTTAAAAACAGGTATCTCTTTCCAGTTGCATCACTGGATTGTTGAAGCATAGGAAGTGGCTACTGTTTTTGGAGTACTGTCTCTTAACTGTTAGTGGAATACAATGAAAAAATCTTGTTAGGTAAATATAAATAACGACATTTTAATACACCATCTGTTAAAGCGCTCGGCAGTGCAGTGCAGTGAGAGATAGTGATTGGGTGTGTTACGCCATTTCTCAATAACTGCTTTGTTTTTGTTAATGAAAAGTAGCACCTGTAGCTCCAGTGGAAGTCAATAGGAGCTGCAGGTGCTCAGTACCTCTGCAAATCAGGCCCCAAGTCGCTTGTCCAAAGTCAAAGCGAGTCAGTGGCAGAGCCAAGAGAAGAATCCAGAGATGCTGACTCAGCTCTAACCATAATCCCACACTCCCTCCCATACAGTTTTGTGTGTGTTCCTATATGTGCTATAATGTAACATTAACCCTTTGTTAACACGTAGGGCCTGAATCAACTTGCATTGTAGTCTATGAAAT